>NC_140968.1:5407273-5504773 GCF_056783735.1 Eptatretus burgeri | reverse complement strand
CTGAGCTGGAGCCCGTTATTAAACGCCTCTGTCACCATTTCGTGTGTGTGTGTGTGTGTGTGTGTGTGTGTGTGTGTGTGTGTGTGTGTGTGTGTACGTGTCCGTGGGCCCGTTTAATAAGTAGGAACTGCTGTTAAGTGCAAGTGACTGTACATAATAAGTAGACGGTTGTAGTTCTTTTGTCGTGCTTTTGTTGCTTGTATAATTGCATACGTGTTTTGCCTTATTTAATTGCATGTGTGCTTTATTGTAATTAATGTCCTTGTGTGAATGTAAACCTGTTCGTTGCGTCCTCTTCCCTTAATTGAGCTGCCATCTTGCACTCAGAATATAGTTGGTTTTTTAAATAGCCGGTAAAGTGATCGGGTCCAACGGGACTGCGCGATAATACCCCGCTCGGTTATCCCAAAAGGAAGTGAGCTGTTGAAGCGGCTCGTTTCCAAGCGGTCCCGTTGAGATACAATCTCTCAGTAACCTACCCACGCGAATAATTCGGTAAATCGAAGATTTGGCGATCGGACCCTGCAGCGCGGGTAGAGTGCGGACAAGGTTGTAGTGTGGTTAAAAACACACCCATGGCTGGTTTCCGGCGTTGATCCGGAAAGCCGCGACTGGATTGTCCGTTCGGTGGGCGAAGCGACCGCTATTGGCTAAACGCGGTTGCTCGCACACCGACGGGTGGGAAAACTACAACAATATATATATATATATATATATATATATATATATATATATATATATATATATATATATATATATATCGTGCCTCTAGAAAGTCTGCACCCCCTTTCAAAATTTTCCCCTTTTTGTTGCCTTGTAGCCTGGAATTAAATTGCATTAAATCAAACTTTTTCCACCTTTATTTACACATTTTAACCCACAACTTCGAAGTGAAAAGCAAATTCGAAAAAATATTGTTAAAAATACAAAACTAGAATATCTAGGTTGGATAAGTGTCCACCCCCCCCCCCCCGAGTCATTACTTGGTGGAATGACCTTTGACAGCCATGACAGTTGTGAGTCTCTTAGGTTAGGTTGCATGTTGCACACCTTGATTGGGCAATATTTGCCCATTCTTCTGCACAAAATTGTTCAAGCTCAGTCAAGAATCTTCAAGTCATGCCACAGATTTTTGATTGGATTTAGGTTGGGCCTCTGACTGGGTCACTCAAGGACATTTATCTTTTTGTTCCTTAGCCACTCCAGTGCAGCTTTGGCTGTGTGCTTCGGGTCGTTGTCATGCTGAAAGGTGAACTTCCGTCCCAATTTCAGCTTTCTTGCAGAGGGCAGCAGGTTTTCCTCTCTGATTTTTCTGTATTTTGCTCCATCCATTTTCCCTTCTATCCTGACAAGTATCCCAGTCCCTGCTGATGAGAAACATGCCCATAACATGATTCTGTCACCACATTGGTTCACAGTAGGGATGGTGTTCTTTTCGGTGATGTGCAGTGTTGGGTTTGCGCCAAACGTCACGTTTTGCATTTAGGCCAAAAAGTTCCATCTTGGTTTCTCGAG
Source organism: Eptatretus burgeri (assembly GCF_056783735.1). Classification (NCBI taxonomy): domain Eukaryota; kingdom Metazoa; phylum Chordata; class Myxini; order Myxiniformes; family Myxinidae; genus Eptatretus; species Eptatretus burgeri. Next base: position 5,503,258 of record NC_140968.1, on the reverse strand, counting down.
ACCACAAAACTTTTTGCCACGTGGTTTCAGAATGTCTGGAGTGTTGTTTTTTTGTTATTTTTTTTGCATACCTCAATGGGACTCAAGGTGGGCTTTTTCAGTAATGGCTTCCTTTTTGCCACCCTACCATGGAGGCCAGACATGTGAAGTGCTTGGGATATTGTTGTCACATGCACACTGTGACCACTCTTTGCCATAAATGCATGTAGCTCTTTCAAAGTCAGCATTGGCTTCTTGGTGACCTCTGAATAGTCTCCTTGCTTGGTCACCCTGTTTCGAGGGGGTCGAGGCAGGGTATTGGTGGTACCATATGCCTTCCACTTAATAATGATAGTCTTGACTGTGCTCCAAGGGGATATTCGAGGCCTTTTGAAATATTTTTAGTCCCATCACCTGTTCTGTGTCTTTCCACAATTTCATCCTGGAAGCTTTTTGCCCTTGGTGCTCATGGTTGGGTCTTTGCTGTGAAATGCACTGCCAAGCAGAGGAAATCTACAGGAACAGCTGATTTTATTCTAAAATAATCAGAATTGCTACAATTTAACACAGGTAGAGGCCAATTAACTTTGTGTGTGTGATTTTGAAGGTGATTGGTTACACCTGAGTTAATTTATGAATGCAATTACAAGGTGGGTGGACACTTATCCAACCAAGACATTCTTGTTTTGTATTTTTAATTAATTTCCTGATTTTTATTTATTTTTAAAGTAAGTTGTGGGTTACGATGTGTAAAAGAAGGAAAAAGTCTGATTCAATGCAATTTAATTCCAGGCTGGAAGGCAACAAAAAGTGAAAACTCTGAAAGGGGGTCTCGACTTTCTATCGGATATATATATATATATATATATATATATATATATATATATATATATATATATATATATATATATATATATATATATATATATATATATATATATATATATATACAGTGGGGAGAACAAGTATTTGATACACTGCCGATTTTGCAGGTTTTCCCACTTACAAAGCACGTAGAGGTCTGTAATTTTTATCATAGGTACACTTCAACTGTGAAAGACGGAATCTAAAACAAAAATCCTGAAAATCACATTGTATGATTTTCAAATAATTAATTTGCATTTTATTGCATGAAATAAGTATTTGATACATCAGAAAAGCAGAACTTAATATTTTGTACAGAAAACTTTGTTTGCAATTACAGAGATCAGACGTTTCCTGTAGTTCTTAACCAGGTTTGCACAGACTGCAGCAGGGATTTTGGCCCACTCCTCCATACAGATCTTCTCCAGATCCTTCAGGTTTCGGGGCTGTCGCTGGGCAACACAGACTTTCAGCTCCCTCCAAAGATTTTCTGTTGGGTTCAGGTCTGGAGAATGGCTTGGCCACTCCAGGACCTTGAGATGCTTCTTATGGAGCCACTCCTGAGTTGCCCTGGCTGTGTGTTTCGGGTCGTTGTCATGCTGGAAGACCCAGCCACGCCCCATCTTCAATGCTCTTGTTGAGGGAAGGAGGTTGTTGGCCAAGATCTCGCGATACATGGCCCCATCCATCCTCCCCTCAATACGTTGGTCGTCCTGTCCGTTTTGCAGAAAAGCATCCCCAAAGAATGATGTTTCCACCTCCATGCTTCACGGTTGGGATGGTGTTCTTGGGGTTGTATTCATCCTTCTTCTTCCTCCAAACATGGCGAGTGGAGTTCAAACAAAAAGCTCTATTTTGGTCTCATCAGACCACATGACCTTCTTCCATTCCTCCTCTGGATCATCCAGATGGTCATTGGCAAACTTCAGACGGGCCTGGACATGCGCTGGCTTGAGCAGAGGGACCTTGCGTGCACTGCAGGATTTTAATCCATGACGGCGTAGTGTGTTACTGATGGTTTTCTTTGATACTGTGGTCCCAGCTCTCTTCAGGTCATTGACCAGGTCCTGCCATGTAGTTCTAGGCTGATCCCTCACCTTTCTCATCATCATTGAGGCTCCACGAGGTGAGATCTTGCATGGAGCCCCAGACCGAGGGAGATTGACTGTTATCTTGAACTTCTTCCATTTTCTAATCATTGCGCCAACAGTTGTTGCCTTCTCACCAAGCTGCTTGCCTATTGTCCTGTAGCCCGTCCCAGCCTTGTGCAAGTCTACTATTTTGTCCCTGATGCCCTTAGACAGCTCTCTGGTCTTGCCCATTGTGGAGAGGTTGGAGTCTGATTGATTGAGTGTGGACAGCTGTCTTTTATGCAGATAACGAGTTCAAACAGGTGCAGTTAATACAGGTAATGAGTGGAGAATGGGAGGGGCTTCTTAAAGACAAAACTAACAGGTCTGTGAGAGCCGGAATTCTTACTGGTTGTTTGGTGATCAAATACTTATTTCATGCAATAAAATGCAAATTAATTATTTAAAAATCATACAATGTGATTTTCAGGATTTTTGTTTTAGATTCCGTCTTTCACAGTTGAAGTGTACCTATGATAAAAATTACAGACCTCTACGTGCTTTGTAAGTGGGAAAACCTGCAAAATCGGCAGTGTATCAAATACTTGTTCTCCCCACTGTATATATATATATATATATATATATATATATTTGAAAAAATGGAAACGCACCCACATCTCTCACCTGTGAATGGAGGGAATAACCACTTGGCTCTCACCTGATCAATTAAACCCAGGTGGTTTGGATTATATTCATAAATTGACACCTTCCATGCTCTTCCAGCCGAAGAAGCTGCATAAAGCAACCATGAAAGATGACCGAGGTAAACGCTTCCCAGCTTTCATCCACAGCTGTAAATACGTTCACAGATGGTACACCATGAGAATCCCAATGCTACACTCCCCCTCAGCTGCTGGACCAGTTTTATCGCTTGTTGGCGAATCATCAGCGACATTGCAGACAAATGCATACTAACGAGCCCTCCCATGCATGTACCACGTGTAAACATCAAACGCAGTCAACATATAAATGAAAAAAAATTAAAAAGAGCATGGGAGGAGTCGATTTATTTCTATAATCCTTGCTACCTGGATTTAATGTATACGGAGAGAGCTGATTGGTTATTCCCTCCATTCACAGGTGAGAGATGTGGGTGGGTGTCTGGTTGACTGCTTTTGACGTTTACATGTGATATATATATATATATATAAATATGATTTTGGAGCGGAAGGATAGGGTAAGAATGGAAATTATTTTTTGATGATTAAAAAGAATGTCATTGTTTTAATGAGTACATCCATGTTAGATACCGGTATACAAAGGGTGACATCTAAAAATTGTTTTAGTGCCTCTTATTTCATCTAACAACTGCTTGAAATTTTGTCTTGTATAATTTCTTCAAGATCTTGGGGTCTAATAAATGTTATTATTCAGGTTGTTCACCCTTATTATATACAGCCAAGTAATTTGTTGTATACTTATCGAAGGAAAAGATTTGTAACCTTATGTGGTACATCATAATCATATCAGATTAAACTGTTTCCCCCTTGCTTCCCTTGCTTCATTCGGAGTGTCCCATGTGCTGTGTGTTTTTTTGGTCTTTTTGTCTTTATATTGGTTTTTCCTTTTGGATCTGCTCCTGCTTTTGATCTCGAGTGTTGACTCTTTATGATCTTACCCTTTGCTGGAATTGCCATTTAATTTGTTGTTTAACTTTTCATTTTTTTTATGCCTCCCTGGCCTCGAGATATATATATATATATATATATATATATATATATATATATATATATATATATATATATATATATATATATATATATATATATATATATATATACGAGCTGTTCATTTTCTGTTTTATTCAAAGTGTCAGCTGTATTTGGCTGTCATAGATGAATTTGTCCAAAGTTGAAGTCCACCTAATTGTGTTAACCCATTCCTCTCCTACCCCCAGAGCGATGGTGAAATCGGACTGTCGCATCTGGGAGCGGTTGACCCCTCCTGTTGGAAGGCATTCAGGGAGGAAATTGAGGAGTGGTAATACCGAGGGAAATCTTTGTGTAATCAGCCATCCGTGACGCCGCCCTGACGCTGCCTGGGTGCACTTGCTCGTTAGTTGAACAAACGTTGGCTTGTGTGTCCTACGGGCTTAAGACTCGTACAAATCGCCTTCTGGGCAACACGAGACGTGAACTGGTCGTGAACCTTCCTGGCCTCGGTGGTAACTGGATGTTTGTACCAACGGTGAAGAAAATGTTGGAGGGAGTTGAAGGGCTGATTGTGGCCTGTGAGGGTTGGGATTATGCATTTTAAAAGGAAAAGGGTGCATCAAACTAGAAGGGTACCAAGATGTACTCTGCTAATTGAGAAATAAACAAGCAAGAGCAGATCTAGTCTCAAGTGACATTTCACCCATGTCCTCAAGTCTATTGGCCTGAGGACGCTCACAGGAAGCTGGTTAAATGTCACATTAGACCGGATTTGCCCCTGCTTATTTATTACTATACAGTAGAAATGTATATAATTATTTTTTTGTTTTTTTTCAAGTATTTGTGTGTTTGGGTGTTTGTTTGTGCGTTTTTACGTTATTCTTTTACAACCAAACCGTATTACCAGGAGACCCTAAATTTTGGGTCTGGGTACTTCAGCAGCTGGTCATGGTTTTAAGCTACCATGCATTGGCCTTGACATCTGTTTTTGAGGCCACCAAAGGCCGTCAGGCCTATATAAAGACGATACGGTATATATTGGAATGTGAGGTCAGGCAATGCTGCGATAACTCCACAGCTTTTTCAATGTCCAACACGTCCCAAAACCACCGCCGGGGAAAGGTCTGCACCGAGCTGAGCAGCACCTGGTATCCCCTGCCAGTATACATGCAGTTATTAATTTGGCTCAAAATGATGATCTGAAATGTTTAATATGGTTTGATAACTTAGATAACATTGTTTTTTTGAGAAAAATATTTTGTTCCATTATACGGATTTTGCAGTCTCATTGACAATTTGTCTCGTATTTACGAAATGTGTGGCTGTCCTAATTTGTTTCACATTTAGAAAATGTCAAGGTGAAACTACTCGTAAACTGCACACCTTCCTTCAAAAGGACTGTTCTTGTAGTTGGTATATATGTATATGCGATTGTTTTTTTTTTTTTAAGATTTCATTTTTGGTTAAGTGCTTTTCTGTGATCATTTCTCAGCTGATTTACTCCATTAAGCCTTGTTTCGAAAAGGCTCCTGCCAACCTTAGAAAACCTTTGCTCTTGTAGCTCGCAGCAAACAAACAGTGCATGTCGAGTGAACAAACCGGGGTCATTTAATATTTCTAGCAGCGGGAGGCGTAGAAGCGCCTTGACATTAAAGACAAGAGTTCAACAAGCGGATCGACTGACCCTAGGTAAGATTAAATTGTAAAACAAAAGTTTATGCTTTGTCGTGCGAAAAGGCACGACCCTCCCTCGCTGTCTCCTACATTACAAGCTACAATATAATCATTATATTTGCACTGAAAATTACTACAGATTGTAAACGTTAGGATGTCCCAAATGAAGAGACCGCAGGATTCTCCTTCATGTCCTTTGATGCTCAAAATCAGAGACATGTACCATTCCGGTATCTTCACTCCTTCACGTACACGCGGGTACACACCGTGTCCTTGCATGACATCGTCTGCAAAAATAATAGGTGAGCCACACGTCACTGCGGTTGCCTCTTTCTTAATAGATTCCTTAAAAACAGAAATTACCTAAAATTGTAAAAGCCAGTTTATTTTTTTTAAGGCAATCGATTAGATTCTCCAGTGGACTCATTCTTGAGTCACCGTCAATGCAAGTACCGCAAAGCATGAAATAGCAAAGAGATAACCAACTCGAGATTTTGTCAAAAAAATGACAGTCACAACAAAGTGCGACCTTTCAGCAACAGAGTGGCCTTCGCGAGGAACTAACACGGGCAATGTGCATTCGTATCTTGAATGCCTTCCGAGATTGCATAAGTGGCACGGATAGTGATCTGGTTCTTGGGGTCCTCGCCGTCTCTGTATTTTGGAGGGTATTCTAGATCTGAGCAAACATTGCCTGCGTTGGTCACTGATGAAGCCTTCTGTGGCTGAAACGTTGAGTCGGTTGTAGTTTTGCACTTTTACACACTGCGGGTCTCGATTTTTGGTGATACGGATTCTCTCGACTAATACAAACTGTTCTTTGGTGACGTAAAAGGTTATTTTGGAAAATCACCTCTGAATTTGTTTGGACAACTTAGGAAACTACTTCAACAATTTATATGATGCTCTTTTTGGAACTTGTCGCAAGGATGATGATTCTGTACAATTCATGAAATTCTCGCGTGTTTTAATGCATGTACACTCCTACGTATGATTATATCAGAAAGTTGCACATATTGCAGGATGGATGTTGTGAGATGAGCATTGAATGCTGTTTGAGTTTCTCACCAATATCAACTCGTTGTCGTTTACCAGCTCCCGCGTCCACGCCGTGTCCAACCCATCCCCTTTCAGCGGCCTCTGCTGACAGCTCAGCTTGTTGTCTTTCTCATACTTCACCAAACTCTGCGTGCAGACAAGGTGAAATGTCCTGAGCAAACTTTGCAACACCTCAGTCTGTCGGTTACATTCAGTCGGTCACACCACTTGCCTTGAAAACCCCATGACTCGAACTCGAGCGTCTCCGCAGTGGGGTTTGGGGTGGGGTTAATGCGAAGACAGGAAAGGACACAGGAGACAAACAGAGCTTTTCTTTTGTCGTATGAATGTTATTCAAGATGACAAAGGCCAATGCGCAAACACATCGAGCGGTCGGATTAACATTCTTCATGGGTAATGGTGCGCTCCAGGACGCTGATATTCCTCCGACACCGCACCAGCAGGCGGCTAACCCATTGTACCTCCTCCCTCCCCAAACCTGAAATTTTCCTCCGTGCAAAACTCCACCCCCAAGGGTTTTCACACATTGGCAATCAATCAGTCAAATGTACCATACCACTGACAGAGCATTGGTGCTGCCGAATCGGTTCCTTGGCAAAGGTTATGCTGGGTGGTTTGCTGTTGCTCTCCAGCAGTCAGTCGGGCAGGAATTTACAATTTGACCAGGGTGTCGGCGATAACTCATCTCCTTTTCGCGAAGGACACCATTGCATATTTAATGTCCACCAACGACCGGTGCGAGCAGACTGGTCTTCCAGCTCAACGTCCTTCCGATGGAAGGCTCTCACATGATGCCTCACCATGCGTGCAAAACACCCGGTTAACAGTTTATACCTGGGTCAAGGTTTGAATCGGGCTACGCAGCTTGAAGATGAGTACCCATACCTTTCGGCTGTCCTCCTGGCCAGTGTGACCACTCCTCATTTTCATAAATGCCAAGGTGAGCCAATGAAAAAAGCCAAGAATTCACAAGGTTTCGGGAAAGCGATGATAAAACGAAACCTATACGCCAAGAAAACCTAGAGAAATCCAAGACGCCAAGGTGAACAACGAATAGCCAAGATCTTGTGAAAAAAGCCAAGGAGTGGTCACACTGCACCTGGCCCATTCCGCTGGCAATACCCATAACAAAAGATGTACCAACACGTTTCGTACCTTCATTCTCCTTCCATCCATCGTTTCTTCCTCAAACTCTTGTCCCACCACAAAAGAGATTTCGGTGCTGCGTATGGATGTCCATGTTTTGATGTAGAAGCTTTCTCCGTTCTGCCGAATCTCCACGGTGGGTTTGGCTGTCGCTGCCATTTTACGGAGCATCACGTTTATACCTATATAAACGGAGTGCACACCCTTTGTTAGACATTTGCAATGAAACATACATCAAAGCTGTCTTAAGAGCGTCCAAGGGACTATTATTAGATGCTGACTACCAGGTCCTCCCGGAGTAACATGGGATACTGGTTCAGGTTAACCAGCAGGTCATCAAAATGAACTCACCATTATCTCCTTCATTGCTGTAGTGCTTTCACTTTAGAACAATTAGTTAGTTATCGATGTGAAAACCAGCAATAGAGGAGCCGTCCCGATCGCAAACACATTTTCAGAGTTAGATCTGGCAGAGGGAATTGGGTGTGGGGGGGAAGGTGAAAGAGGGGTTGGGTGGGAATATTTTTGTTAAAAACAAGAGGAACATTCGAAAATTTCCTACCAAGCTCTTTCAGGTAATCCTCAAATTTCTCGCTGCTCTTCATTTTCCAGGTGCCGGAGAAGTTTGGCATTTTTACGGCGGGATCAGGATGCACATACACGGCTCATACATTCCGGCCCCGAACTCACCTTTTATACACTGAAGGAGTGGTGGGGAGGAGAGATGGGGGAGGGCAGTACTTTGATCAGGGGCTGGAGAAAGCATGAGGGAATGGGAGGGAAGAGAATGACTGGAGAAAGAGAGAGAGAGAAGATGAAAACATCACCCTTGTGCATCTTAGCAAACCCATCATGTACATACCTAGTATCAGTCCACGTAGTGTGAATCGAACACCAGGTATTGAGGTACACGGGGGAGTATATTGAATTAGAGAGCGAATGCACACCAAAAAGATGTTGCTCATCTCTGCAATTCCTTTGTGCATCATTCATTGTGGTGTCTGCTTTAAGTTTCCCGTTGATTTAGGTGATTCTGCTGGTGGAAGACGAATTGTAAATATTGTGTTTTTATTTCGAAGTATTTATGAATCCGTTGAAAAGCAGTGAAGTTTCATGGCTCAGAATAAGTCAATGTCGTGCCACAACCTTTGACACACAAATCAGCTGTTTTTAATTTCTTCCCTCCCACTCCGAGCAGTTTGTGGAGTCTATAATTGGGCGTGTGCGCGCCATGGTAGAATCATTAGTAGCAAATTGCAAACCGGTCTGCGATGATCGCATGTCGGTGGTTGTCGAAACATTGTGCTAAGCCTTTGTCGATTGGCTATTTTTTTTGTTTGTTTGTTTTCTGTGTCTCGATTGGGGGGGGGGGGGAGTTGAGGTTTTGGGGTGTATCTGTGTCTCGATTCGGGGGAGGGGGGAGTTGAGGTTTTGGGGTACGGTTGAGGGTGGAAAGCCCTCTCGGGTTCGCCTTTTGGGTTTCGTGTCGCGTTTACTTATTCATAGTTTTCTCAGTTTGTGCAACGAGAGGCGCGTAATTGTTCGGGTAGCGCAGATTGTTTATGGTACTGTATTGGTAAGAATGAGGATTAATATGAGTGCATCGGTGAAAATGATTAACAAGAGAAGATGAATGACTTGGATAACATCTTCAATGTCCACCAATGCGATTGGTACCTAACAATTGTAATTAACTCGTTTGATAAACGCCGAACAATGGAAGCAAACGTTCGAGTCTGATTTTGGGGTAAATTGGTGATAAGTGAACATTGTTGCGAACTGTCCCCGGTCATGGACCCGCATTCATCTCAGAACCTCGTTTGTAAGACAATGTAGTTCCCTGTGGTTGTGATGGAGGGGTCACACGTTATCCGGGCCCGCAGAGCACAATGAGACCCAAGCGGCATCTTATTGATCCGTGGACGTGCGGACAAAGAATCTGACACGCAAAGCTACGAATATGTCTGCTTTGTCTTTCTCTGGGGCTCCCGACTGTGTTTGAGAAAGCACAGAGAAGGTCTACAGCTCGTGGCACTTGCACCCAAATCGTGTGTGTGTGTGTGTGTGTGTGTGTGTGTGTGTGTGTGTGTGTGTGTGTGTGTGTGTGTGTGTGTGTATATGTGTGTGTGTGTGTGTGTGTGTGTGTGTGTGTGTGTGTGTGCGCGTGTGTGTGTGTGTGCGCGTGCGCGCGTGCGCGCGTGCGTGCGTCCGTGCGCGTGCGTGCGTCCGTGTGCGTCCGTGCGCGCGCGTGCGTGCGTCCGTGCGCGCGCGTGCGTGCGTCCGTGCGCGCGTTTGCTCTCTCCATAATCCGGTTCCAAAGGCTCTTTTCACGACTGTCACCGAGCCCCGGACAGCCTCCAACTGGAGTTTGTTTGTGGTAATGTTCCCAGGGATGTTTTGTATGATCTTTGCAGGATGTTCTTCTTCATCATTCCCGTTGCTCCAATTATCACTGGTACAATTTTGGCAGACTTCAGCTTCAAGGATCTCCACTTCATTTTTGAGATCCTGATATTTGGTCATTTTCTTGATTTCCACGTTATTTAGACCAAAATCACCGGTTACTGAAACCTTAATTAACAATGCCGCCTTTTCCTTTTTTGTATCTGAGTACTATGTCCAGTCGCAGTGCTTTGTTTTCCATGTTCATGCTGGATGGGATCATCAGGTCGTACGTGAGCATTACTTCTTTGTTTTCAAAAATTGCTTTTGGTTCATGTTTCCATGAGTTTTGTGCAACTGGGATATTGAAGTTTTTGTGGGTGTGCCAGTGGATTACTCGACATACCTTGTTGTACCTTTGTGTGTACAGTTGTTGAGACATGAGTATTTTTTTTACATCCCGATAGGAGGTGATTCGTGCTGTCTTTCTACCTTGCAGAATCTACACTTGGCCGAATGACTCGGTCCTGCCATTTTCTTTACACCATCCGTGTGGTGTCCTTGATCTTTGCCATTGATAAGGATTCATTCTCCATCCCAATTGAGCTGACCTTTTATTCACCATTCCAGTGATCCTTCTTTGTCCATTCCCAATCTGTCCAACTTTTTTTTTCTCATATATATTTTCCTGCTCTTTTTTCTTTCTCCCTCCCAGTTGTTCGTATATATCTGTTGAAATTTCGCCTTATATTTTTCTTTCGTCTTTTTTTGCAATTGTTTGGTCTGTATTTGTTGCTGTTTCAGTTTGGTCTGTGACATCTTCCATTCACCCCTGTTTTTGGAAGTTTTTTGCAAAGTGAGTGACGATAACCTTTTCTGGTTTGTTGTGTACATGCTTGTGAACAAATTGTATTCAGGAGTCTCTTGAACTTTTCATGTACCCTGCTAATCTGACAGTCGTCACTCTGTGCACTTGGTTGAGTTCCATCAGGCTGCCACCTCCTCCTCGTCTTAGTACGTACATTCTCGGGATGCTTTGATTTTTTAATAGAACATTTTGTGGATAGTGAGGAGTTTCCTTATTTTTATATCGAGTTGTTTGATTTCCGCTTGTGGACAGTTTACTCTTCCTCAGCTGTATTGGAACACTGGTATTGCAAGATGGCTTATGGCTTTGATTTTGTTCCTTGGAGAGAGGTATGTTTTTAGGATCAGCCTCGTTCTACAAAGGTATTCTTTGATAATTTTTGCATATTTTGAAAAATATATTTGGTGGCCCTCTTCTACTCCGTGGTATTTGTTTGATGCTTTGTTGTGTAGCTCCTGTATTGTTGTATTAGATCTATTTTTATGTTATCTGTTTTTTTGGTCTACCTTTTATGAATGTGCACTTGGCACACTTATCGAGGCCAAATTCCATTTGGATATCATTTTTATCTTTTTTCTTTTTGAAAAAGGTAAATGCCTGCAGCTGCAGAGCAACCCAAATAGGGTTTGAACCAGCAAAAGGCTTACCTTGTGTAGCTTTTTTTGGTTGCTTTATGCAGCTTTTTTGGCCAGAAGAGCATGGGAGTTTATTTATTTGATATTCCTCGCCATGTTGGGTAATTAGGTGAGAGCTGATTGGTTATTCTCTCCAAATACGGGTGAGAGATGTGATTGGGTTTTGTTATATCCGTGTGTGTGTGTGCGCGCATGTGCGTGTGTGTGCGTGTGTGTGTGTGTGTGTGTGTGTGTGCGCGTGTGCGTGTGTGTGCGTGTGTGCGCGTGTGTATATACTGAAACGCAAAAGAAACTTACCACCTTTTAAACCTTCAAATATCAACAATAACACTGCGTGTAGAAAATGTGTGAACTTATTTGTGGACAATATTGTCCTCACTATCAGCCAAAACGGTCACGGATGGTCACTTGAACCTTCAATGGTCACTTCATAGCACAGCTGTTGAACAGCCGTTTTGACTGTCAGTGATTAGCCAAGGGGTACGGGATGATTTTAATGAGCTGCACGTGATGTCTTGATATTGGCTTTAAAAAGGCCAGTGCAAAATGGGCATTTCAATCATCATGCCACGATTATCAAGGGATCAACGGCAGTGTGCCTTGGGCATACTGCAAGGTGGATTGAGCTACCGTGAGGTGGCACGTCGCCTTGGCTGTTCACACCAGACGATATCGGCCCTGGTGGACAGAGACACCCTCCACAACTCTGCAGATGACAGACCTCGATCAGGGAGGCCAAGAGTCACCACTGCAAGGCAGGACAGGCCTAAGGACTTAGGTCCGAAGGACTTAGGACAGATGGTCCTAAGTCAGATGGCTTCAGACATTGAGGACTGAGTGGGACAGAATCCAGCAGCAATCCATCCAAAGACTGGGAGGTAGTATGCACCGACGATGCACTGCCTGTATCCAAAACAATGGTGGCCACACGCTATTGAAAGGGGACTGACATTGCACCCTGTGCTGTTCTGTACTGTAGAACAAACTTATGAGATGGTGTATCTTGGTCAAAAACTTGACATGTCATCAATAAAATGCCAATGTTTCAATTGGCAATTGTTGGTTTGTTTTATTTTGAACTGTTACAATTTTATTACATTTCAAACAAGTGGTAAGTTTCTTTTGCGTTTCAGTATATATGTATGTATATATATATATATATATATATATATATATATATATATATATATATATATATATATATATATATATATATATATATATATATATATCTATACAGTTAAACCCAAAATTATTCATACCCTCACCAAATATGGAGTATTTTGAATCGTGTTATTTTAGGAATGAGTTTCTTCTGGCTTAAGTTACATAAGAATGTGACAAACAGCTGAAAGAATCACTGCAAGAGACATTTCAAGAAATACATTGTTTCGTGGGTATTTTATTGATAGATTTACAAAATAATGTCTTGTCCAGAATTATTCATACCCTTGCTTAGATCAGTTCAAAGTCACATTCAGTAATCAATGGAAAAGCCTCTGTTTGTGATTCCAGTCTCCAAACGGTTTTTATACTTGCTCACAAGGTTTTTGCATGTCTCTACAGGGATTTTGGCCCACTCCTCCTTCGCGAAGGTCTCCAGGTCTTTGAGGTTGGAAGGCTTCCTTGCCATCACTCCGGTCTTGAGCTCCCTCCACAGATTCTCGATTGGGTTGAGGTCCGAACTTTGGCTTGGCCACTCTAGAACGTCTACATCATTATCCCGGAACCATTTCTAGACTGACTTTGCAGTGTGTTTTGGATCGTTGTTCTGCTGATATGTCCAATGCTCCCCGAGGTGAAGTTTCTCTGCGGACTGTTTGATGTTTTCCTCAAGGATCTTGATGTACTGCTCCTTTTTCACGATGCCATCCACTTTGACGAGATTGCCGGGCCCACTGACTGAGAGACATCCCCAAAGCATTATGCTCCCGCCTCCATGCTTGACGGTCGGGACTGTGTTCTTAGGGTTGTATGCTTCACCTTTCTTTCGCCAAACGAAAGCAACATCTCTGTGCCCGAAAAGCTCCATTTTCGTCTCATCCGACCACAGAACTGAGGACCAAAAGCTTGGATCTTTGTCTATGTGAGCTTTTGCTATGCCTAGACGAGCCTTTCTTTGCCTGGGATGGAGGAGTGGAGTCTTTCTTGGTCGGCGTCCATGGAGATCCCCCTTATGCAACGTCCGCTGGAGTGTCTGCCTTGATATATTGGTCCCAAACTCGCCAAGGTTGTTCACGAGAGCCTTAATTGTGATCCGTGGATTGGTGTTAGCCTCTTGCCATACTTTTCTTGCCAGACGAGGTGACACCTTTGGCTTCCGACCACGTCCTTCAATGTTTTTTTTTTTACAGTGTGGAACTCCTTGTACTGCCCAATTATGCTTTGTATGGTGGCAACTGGCACTCGGAACTGCTTCGAAATAGCTTTGTAGCCTTTCCCCTCCTTGTGAGCATTCACAATGCACAACCGAAAGTCCTCACTGACTTCCTTCTTCTTCGCCATGCTCACAATGACCTGAGAATGATTGCATCAGCTCGCCTTAATTTATAGTCTAAAAGCAGAGTGTTGTTCTGTAACATTCCTCACTGTACATTCAATAGACCACATTTGTAATGCATTCAAATTGTATGCACACATCTTGGAATAATTGCATAACATCATAAAAGAATCTTAGGAATATCAAAAAAAAGTGCATTATCACAAACATTGGCTTCAATTCTGAGACTTGGTATGGGGTATGAATAATTTTAGACAGGCATAAAAACAGAAATCTTAACATTTCTGTTGTTATGCTAATAATGTTGAGCCAAAATATATGTGGATTTGTACATGCCAACGAAATGTCCTTGGGTGAAGTGAAAGTTACACCACTCCAGCTTGTAGGTGTGAGATAAAAGCAAAACTCAGATTTTTCATTGGGTATGAATAATTTTGTGCTTAACTGTATGTATATATATATATATATATATATATATATATATATATATATATATATATATATATATATATATATATTTGCGGACGGCCACGTGACTCGAATCGTGGCACGTCGCCCACCGGACGGACAATTCAGTCGTGACCCTCTCGGACCAACACCGGGAGCTAGTCACGGGTGGGGATTTAACTTCACCACGATCGTGCCAATTGCCCACCTGTGCAGGATAGGGTCGCTCGCCAAATTCGATCTACCTAAGTACCTGCGCGAATGGTCGACCGGGCAATCGCACCTCGCCGCAGGTCGACTCCAGACACAGGCCGCTTGGGCGGCCCGTTCCGTGCTATCGGGATAACCGAGCGGTGTTATCGCCGACCTGGACGGTTCAGATTAATTACCGGGCATATTAAGCCCACAACGAACCCTTTACGTGAAGCAGGATGGAGGGTCAATGAAGAAAAGACGAAGCGAAACGGGAAAACAGTTCACACAATGCACATTTATTACGCGACACACGGAAAGCACACATATACAGCCAAACAGTCAAAATGCACATATAGCAGTTAATACAAAAGAAACAATGATGCAGAGTTACTACCAAATATGCGTACACACGGCAACACTTATACAGTTCTACTTTACAGATGGCACCAACACACATTTACTCAAAACCAAAGGAAAGAAGCCACCCTCATAGACAAGGGGGCAGACAGGCCTGGAGGCCAATATGTGCGCGTGACCTGGAGGAGCGGCCAGGTCCGCAAGACCGGGGGGTCCTACCTGCGTCCTCGTGATGCGTTGGCGGACGAGCCGCAGCTGTGGCCGCGTGGCTGTGCCCCGACTCCGTGCTCCTTGGCGGGTTTCGTTGGCATGACGTTTGGAGTGGGGTGGGAACGGGGCCCCATTTTTGCACTATCTCAGCGCGGGGGAAAGGGGGAATTGTTGATGCCCTGGGGGAGGAGAATGGCTGGCTGGCTTGGGTCCCGCGACGGGCGATCTCATACTGCGACCTCGTCGCCGACCGCCGTCCTTCTCGCCTCGGACCCGAGCTCCTTTGCCTCTTCCCGCAACTCTCCTCAGCCGACTGCAGAACCCAACTCGCTGCCACACCGATGACTCGACTCACTCTGCCCTGCCGACACACACTGCTACTGCCACACTCTGCTACTGCCATACTCTGCCACTGCCACACTCTGCCACGATTCGCCTTGCGCTCACCGTTTTATAGGCCGGCAGGAGAAAACAATATGCAAATATCCGGATCAGGATGACCTCAGGGGCGGAGCCACGCTCGCCAATTGGACGGATGAAAAGTGGGCGTGAACCTCCCCTGATCCTAGAATTTGCATATATTGATTTCACACAGACGCGCCTGGAGGCGGGGCCAAGCCGCTCCGCGCTTGCTTATTGGACGGATCAGAAGTGGGCGTGTAGCGTTCTTGATCCGAATTCTCCCTCGGAAAGGCCGCTATTTGCACTCGCGGCTCGGTGCGTATCGCTGAACGAGCCCAAGACAGCCCGACGCTCAGTGTTCACAGGTGGTGCGGGAATGGCCGTAGAAGGAGAGAGGTGAGGGTGGTGGAGGGTTTATCAGTGGTGGTTTGATGGTTATGGTGCCGTTTGGGAATGACGGTGATGCGATGTTTGTGGTATCGAGTTGTGAAGGTAAAGGTCGTGGCTGTTGGCGTTGTTGTTGTTGTCCGAGGGTTGGAGCGTGGTTGCAGTTGGTGACGATGGCTGGCGTGGTGGTTGTTGTATGATGGCGGTTGAGACGTGGTTGGTTCAAAATAAAGATAGAACAGAAAAACGGCTATCTCAAAGCGTTGCAGCCCGAATGAATCACATAAATTCCCTCTAAACAACGGGTTTGGGGCTAACTACACATGTACTTAGAGTTATCTCACCTACGGGCCCTGAATGGTGGTTTGCGAATTTCCACAGCCGTAACAATATATAGAGTTACGGCCACGGGTACCGAGTGTATTATGAAGGGGTTAATCCCCGTTAACCACGAGTTCCAGTGTCCACCGTCTAATTTTGCTGTTTAACTAGAGGTCACGTGGTTTCCTGAACGGGGAGCGCGCCCTCGGCAAAGCACCAATCTTATCTTGATTAGATCTTAATTTGGGTGGCGGAGCATTTAACCGCTGGTGCACGCCAACGAGGACAGGTTAATTAGTTTCGTAATTACCTCCAGGTCTATCTAGGTTCGGACAATGCTGGATCAATGAAAGGAAAGGACAAGCATGGACAGGTTGGAATGTCAACAAAGAATTTATAAATAATCAAAAATAAATAAATAAAAAGAACTTTTTATTTCCTTGTGGTGAAAATAAGTAAATTCAAATCAATCAAAATAATCGCATGCAAATAAAGAATTAATCAGGCATTGAAAGAGAAAGAGATAAAGAGAAGATGCTTCTCACTACGCCTTACTTAACAATTAAACATGAGACAAGGGTACCCAGCAGATCATTCGGGTGGGGGGGGGGAGAAATCCAGTCTCGCTCACCAAATAGAAGTCGTCGTATGTCAAATAAAACGTCCTGAAATGTGTGAGCGTGCCTGGTCCGTTGCCAGCCCCCTGCCTCAAACAGGCTTGAACGCCAATCGACATCATATCGCCACCCCCAGGAACCAGGACGCCAAGAATCAGGTATGCGAAGAGCAGGTCTCGAGCAGGACCGGCATTAACGGACCGAGCATCACCCACTGTCAGGAGCCACCAGGAGTCACAACCGACCGACAACTGTTTGGAGATATAAGAAGCTGAAGCACTGTGAGTAACTGTAAGGATGCAAGGCTGTCACCAACTGTCACAAACTCAACTGTCGCCAGCTCACCAATCATCTGACTGGAACTCAAAATAGCCGTTGCTCAGCTGTCACCAACTGACACAAACTGTCGCAAAACTCTCCAAGCTGTAAGAACCGCCAGAAGCTATCACCAACTGACTGACAAAAACGGTCCACTTGTCCTTTTTATAGGCGGCCTGGCTGGGCGGAGCCTCAAGCAGACTTCAGCCAAATCCACCTTGCCTATTGGCGCATCATTGTACGTGACAAACCGCCCGTCTTGTGATCATTCCTGGCCTAGGATGCCTTGTTTGTGGTTCTGGAATAAAGGCAGAAAGCAGACATTTGCCAGAATTACCGATCGAAAACACGAATCACTCATAAAACGTCAACAATAATCATCACCTCAATGTTCAGCCCGATACGAAAAAGAGCCAGTTAGCGTCCATAAAGCTGCTGAACGGGGTGTCAAATGTCGATGGAAAAAGGTGGGGGTCGAACGTGGATGGAAAAATGTTAGACGAGCCTCCGTTGGGCTAACAGTACATCTCATGTGCATTAATGTGTCTATCATACTCTGTCAGTGTCCATTTTGATGAGGTCGTAGTTCTTGCGATCAAAATATCGATCAAAATATCGATCAAGGAAGTCAGAATATATCTCCAGGATGCACAGCTTGGCCAGTTGGTAAACAGCAACACCCACCTGGTATGATCTCCGAATGATGATCTGGGCTTTGTGGATCTGGATCTCAAATGCAGCCCCAACCTCTGAAAGATCTTTTAACCACACACTGCGTTCAGCTCGATCAACTGATTTATCATCCTCAGTGTGAGTGGCCCTGGTTTGCCGCTGAAGGACCTCAATCATTTTGACAGAGGCACTATTTTCAAGGAGTTTGAAGACATCTGCAAACATAGCTTTGAATTTATCAAAATCACCAGTCTGCCTCACGGTGGTCTCCTCGGTCCCCGCTCTCCTCGATCCTCGGTCTGCTTGGTTCCCGATCTCCTTGATCCTCAGTCTCCTCGGTCCCCGCTCTCCTTGATCCTCAGTCTCCTCGGTCCTCGCTGTCCTCGATCTTCGGTCTCCTCGGTCCCGGCTCTCCTCGGTCTCCTCGGTCACCGCTCTCCTCGGTCATCGGTCTCCTCGGGCCCCGCTCACATCGATCCTCGGTCTCCTCGATCCTCGGTCTCCTCTGTCGCCGCTCTCCTCGATCCTCGGTCTCCTCGATCCTCGGTCCCCTCTGTCCCCGCTCTCCCCGATCCTCGGTCTCCTCGGTCGCCGCTCTCCTCGATCCTCGGTCTCCTCAATCTCCTCGGTCCCCGCTCTCCTCGGTCTCATCGGTCCCCGCTCCCCTCGATCCTCGGTCTCCGCTCTCCTCGGTCTCCTTGGTCCCCGCTCCCCTCGGTCCCCGCTGATGTGGATTTTTTTTTACCCACCCCGTTGTGATCATTGAAGGATTCTTCCTGGTTGAATGTGGAATCCAATTTAACTTCAGGCAGAGTTTAACGTTTGTCCGATTTGGTTATAAAATCCTGCAGAAAACCCACTGACACTGATAACCGATGTCCACACAAGTCCTTTCTTTGTAAAACAATTTATTTTCTAATTATCCACCATACACTTCCACCCTCGTACAATGAACTTAAGAATCCCCATTTAGCAATATTATTTGGTTCTATTTCATTTATTCTTACTTTTGGTTCACAGTTAAACCAAACCCGATTCAATTCACTTCCATATTACATCAGAGAGTTTTATTCTAACTTTGTACTTGGTCAATCCCAAGGAGTACAAGCCACTGAGATGCTATACATCCTCACGTGCTTGCACGAAAACAATTTTACATTTCAAGGCATTTTATACCTCCAGGAGAGAGCGGTGGGGGCTACCAACTCAGAGTGCATACGTGTCCTCTTGTTGCTGAGAAGCACACGACGTACATTTCGAGGCAAAGGTTCGCTGTTGTCTGGTCACACCGCTCCAGACAAACACATTTTATCAACATTTAGGGAAAAAGACTCTTGGCTAAAAAGGACAGCCAATTCAACTTGTAGCGTAAAACTTACATTTCTCCCACACCATTTGTTACAATTTAGAATACATTCACATAAATTTTTCCTCCAGACCGCTCTCCTCGATCCTCGGTCTCCTCGGTCCCCGCTCTCCTCGATCCTCGGTCTCCTCGGCCCCCACTCACCTTGATCCTCGGTCTCCTCGGTCCCCGCTCTACTCGATCCTCTG
The DNA here is from genome assembly GCF_056783735.1 of Eptatretus burgeri. Taxonomy (NCBI): domain Eukaryota; kingdom Metazoa; phylum Chordata; class Myxini; order Myxiniformes; family Myxinidae; genus Eptatretus; species Eptatretus burgeri. Next base: position 5,483,889 of record NC_140968.1, on the reverse strand, counting down.
TCTCCTCGGTCCCCGCTCTCCTCGGTCCCCGCTCTCCTCGGTCCTCGGTCCCCGCTCTCCTCGATCCTCGGTCTCCTCGGTCCCCGCTCTCCTCCATCTCCTCGGTCCCCGCTCTCCTCGATCCTCCGTCTCCTCGGTCCCCGCTCTCCTCGTCCTCGGTCTCCTCGCTCCCCGCTCTCCTCCGTCTCCTCGGTCCCCGCTCTCCTCGATCTTCGGTGTCCTCGGTCCCCGCTCCCCTCCGTCTCCTCGGTCCCACTCTCCTTGATCCTCGGTCCCCATTCTCCTCGATCATCGGTCTCCTCGGTCCCCGCTCTCCTCGATCCTCGGTCTCCTCGGTCCCCGCTCTCCTCGATCCTCGGTCTCCTCAGTCCCCGCTTTCCTCGATCCTCAGGCTCCGCGGTCCCTGCTCTCCTCGATCCTCGGTCTCTTCGGTCCCCGCTCTCCTCGAACCTCGGTCCCCTCATTCTCCGCTCTCCTCAATCTCCTCGGTCACTGCTCTCCTCGGTCATCGGTCTCCTCGGGCCCCACTCACCTCGATCCTCGGTATCCTCGGTCGGCGCTCTCCTCGGACCCCGCTCTCCTCGGTCTCCTCGGTCCCCGCTCTCCTCGGTCTCCTCGATCCTCGATCTCCTCATTCCTCGGTCTCCTCGGTCAACGCTCTCCTCGATCTTTGGACTCCTCGGTCCCCGCTCTCCTCGATCCACGGACTCCTCGGTCCCCGCTCTCCTCGATCCTCGGTCTCCTCGGTCCCCGCTCTCCTCCGTCTCCTCGGTCTCCTCGGTCCCCGCTCTCCTCGATCCTCGCTCTCTTCGGTCCCTGCTCTCCTCGATCCTCAGTCTCCTCGGTCCCCGCTCTTCCTCGATCCTCTGTCTCCTCGGTCCCAGCTCTCCTCCATCACCTCGGTCCCCGCTCTCCTCGATCGTCGGTCTCCTCGGTCGCCGCTCTCCTCGATCCTCGGTCTCATCAGTTGCCGCTCTCCTCGGTCGCCGCTCTCCTCCATCCCCGGTCTCCTCGGACCCCACTCACCTCGATCCTCGGTCTCCTCGATCCTCGTTCTCCTCAGTCGCCGCTCTCCTCGATCCTCGGTCTCCTCGGTCCCCGCTCTCCTCGATCCTCCGTCTCCTCGGTCCCCGCTCTCCTCGGTCCCCTCTCTCCACGTTTCCCGCTCTCCTCTGTCTCCTCGGTCCCCGCTCTCCTCGGTCGCCTCGAACCTCTGTCTCCTCGGTCGCTGCTCTCCTCGATCCTCGGTCTCCTCGGTTCCCGCTCTCTTCGATCCTCGATCTCCTCGGTCGCCGCTCTCCTCCGTCCCCGGTCTCCTCGGTCCCCGCTCTCCTCGATCATCGGTCTCCTCATTCCGCGCTCTCCTCCATCTCCTCAGTCACCGCTCTCCTCGGACCCCACTCACCTCGATCCTCGGTCTCCTCGATCCTCGTTCTCCTCAGTCGCCGCTCTCCTCGATCCTCCGTCTCCTCGGTCCCCGCTCTCCTCGGTCCCCGCTCTCCTCGGTCCCCGCTCTCCTCGGTCCCCGCTCTCCTCGGTCCCCGCTCTCCTCGGTCCCCGCTCTCCTCTGTCTCCTCGGTCCCCGCTCTCCTCGGTCGCCTCGATCCTCGGTCTCCTCGGTCGCTGCTCTCCTCGATCCTCGGTCTCCTCGGTTCCCGCTCTCTTCGAGCCTCGATCTCCTCGGTCGCCGCTCTCCTCCGTCCCCGGTCTCCTCGGACCCCACTCACCTCGATCCTCGGTCTCCTCGATCCTCGTTCTCCTCAGTCGCCGCTCTCCTCGATCCTCCGTCTCCTCGGTCCCCACTCTCCTCGATCCTCGGTCTCCTCGGTCCCCGCTCTCCTCGATCCTCGGTCTCCTCAGTCCCCGCTCTCCTCGGTCCCCGCTCTCCTCGATCCTTGGTCTCCTCTCTCCTCCGTCTCCTCGGTCCCCACTCACCTCGAACCTCGGTCTCCTCATTCCCCGCTCTCCTCCATCTCCTCGGTCACCGCTCTCCTCGGTCCTCGGGCCCCACTCTCCTGGATCATCGGTCTCCTCATTTCCGCTCTCCTCGAGCCCCACTCACCTCGATCCTCGGTCTCCTCGATCCTAGGTCTCCTCAGTCACCGCTCTCCTCGATCCTCGGTCTCCTCAGTCCCCGTTCTACTCGGTCCCCGTTCTACTCGGTCCCAGTCTCCTCGGTCCCCGGTCTCCTCGGTCCCCGGTCTCCTCGGTCCCCGGACTCCTCGGTCCCCGCTCTCCTCTGTCCCCGCTCTCCTCGATCCTCGGTCTCCTCGGTCCCTGGTCTCCTCGGTCCCCGCTCTCCTCGAACCTCGGTCTCTTCGGCCCCCGCTCACCTTGATCCTCGGTCTCCTGGATCCCCGCTCTCCTCGATCCTCGGTCTCCTTGGTCCCCGCTCTCCTCGATCCTCGGGCTCCTCGGTGCCCGCTCTCCTCGATCCTCGGTCTCCTCGGTCGGCGCTCTCCTCGATCCTCGGTCTCCTCGGTCCCTGCTCTCCTCGATCCTCGGTCTCCTCGGTCCCTGCTCTCCTCGGTCTCCTCGGTCCCCGCTCTCCTCAATCCTCGGTCTCCTCGGTCCCCACTCTCCTCAATCTTCAGTCTCCTAGGTCCCCACTCTCCTCGGTCCCCGGTCTCCTCAGTCGTCGGTCCCGCTCTCCTTGATCCTCGGTCTCCTCGGTCCCTGCTCTCCTCGGTCCCCGGTCTCCTCGGTCCCCGCTCTCCTCGATCCTCGGTCTCCTCGGTAACCGCTCTCCTCGATCCTCAGACCCCTCGGTAACCGCTCTCCTCGATCCTCGGACCCCTCGGTAACCGCTCTCCTCGATCCTCGGACCCCTCGGTCCCCGCTCTCCTCGATCCTCGGTCTCCTCGGTTCCCGCTCTCCTCGGTCTCCTCGGTCCCCGCTCTCCTCGATCCTCGGTCTCCTCGGTCCTCGCTCTCCTCGATCCTCGGTCTCCTCGGTCCCCGCTCTCCTCGATCCTCGGTCTCCTCGGTAGCCGCTCTCCTCGATCCTCGGTCTCCTCATTCCCTGCTCTCCTCGATCTCCTCGGTCACCGCTCTCCTCGGTCCTCGGTCTCCTCACGTCCCACTCCCTCGATCCTCGGTCTCCTCGGTTCTCGCTCTCCTCGATCATCGGTCTCCTCATTCCCCGCAATCCTCCATCTCCTCGGTCACCGCTCTCCTCGGTCCTTGCTCTCCTCGGTCCTTGCTCTCCTCGGTCCTTGCTCTCCTCAGTCGCCGCTCTCCTCGGTCCCCGCTCTCCTCGATCGCCCCTCTCCTCGGTCCCCGCTCTCCTCGGTCTTCTCGGTCCCCGATCTCCTCGGACCTCGGTCTCCTCGATCCTCGGTCTCCTCGATCCTCCGTCTCCTCGGTTCCCACTCTCTTCGATCCTCCATCTCCTCGGTCGCCACTCTCCTCCATCCCCAGTCTCCTCGGTCCCCGCTCTCCTTGATCGTCGGACTCCTCGGTCCCCGCTCTCCTCGATCCTCGGTCGCTGCTCTCCTCGATCCTCGGTCTCCTCAGTCCCCGCTCTCCTCGGTCCCCACTCTCCTCGGTCTCCTCGGTCTCCTCAGTCGCCGCTCTCCTCGATACTCTGTCTCCTCGGTCCCCGCTCTCCTCGATCCTAGGTCTCCTGCGTCCCGCTCTCCTCGATCCACGGTCTCCTTGGTCCCCGCTCTCCTCGGACACCGCTCTCCTCGGTCCCCGCTCTCCTCGATCCTCGGACTCCTCGGTCCCCGCTCTCCTCGATCCTCGGTCCCCACTCTCCGAGATCCGCGGTCTCCTCGGTCCCCGCTCTCCTTGGTCGCCGCTCTCCTCGGTCGCCGCTCTCCTCGGTCTCCGCTCTCCTCGGTCGCCGCTCTCCTCGGTCTCCGCTCTCCTCGGTCGCCGCTCTCCTCGGTCTCCGCTCTCCTCGGTCGCCGCTCTCCTCGGTCCCCGCTCTCCTCGGTCTCCTCTCTCTTCTCGGTCCCCGCTCTCCTCGGTCCCCGCTCTCCTCGGTCTCCTCGATTCTCCTCTACTTGATCCTTTGTCTCCTCGGTCCCCACTCTCCTTCGTCGCCGCTCTCCTCCGTCCCCGGTCTCCTCGGTCGCCGCTCGCCACGATCATCGGTCTGCTCATTCCCCTCTCTTTTCCATCTCCTCGGTCACTGCTCTCCTCGGTCCCTGGTCTCGTCGGTCCCCGCTCTCCTCGATCCTCGGTCTCCTCGGCCCCCACTCACCTTGATCCTCGGTCTCCTCGGTCCCCGCTCTCCTTCGGTCTCCTCAGTCCCCACTCTCCTCGATCCTCAGTCTCCTCGGTCCCCGCTCTCCTCGATCCTCAGTCTCCTCGGTCCCCACTCTCCTCGATCCTCTGTTCTCTCGGTCGCCGCTCTCCTCGATCCTCGGTCTCCTCGGTCCCCACTCTCCTCGTTCCTCGGTCTCCTCGGTCCTCGCTCTACTCGATCCTCCGTCTCCTCGGTCCCCGCTCTCCTCGGTCCCCGCTCTCCTCGGTCCTCGGTCCCCGCTCTCCTCAATCCTCCGTCTCCTCGGTCCCCGCTCTCCTCGGTCCTCGGTCTCCTCGGTCCCAGCTCTCCTCGGTCCTCGGTCTCCTCGGTCCCCGCTCTCCTCAATCCTCGCTCTCCTCGGTCCCCGCTTTCCTCGATCCTCAGTCTCCGCGGTCCCCGCTCTCCTCGATCCTCGGTCTCCTCGGTCCCCGCTCTCCTCGATCCTCGGTCTCCTCGGTCCCCGCTCTCCTCGATCCTCGGTCTCCTCGGTCGTCGCTCTCCTCGATCCTCGGTCTCCTCCGTCACCACTCTCCTCGATCCTCGGTCTCCTCGATCCTCGGTATCCTCGGTCCCCGCTCTCCTCGAACCTCGGTCTCCTCTTTCCCCGCTCTCCTCGAACCTCGGTCTCCTCTTTCCCCGCTCTCCTCGATCTCCTCGGTCACCGCTCTCCTCGGTCCTCCGTCTCCTCGGGCCCCATTCACCTCGATCCTCGGTCCCCGCTCGCCTCGATCATCGGTCTCCTCATTCCCGCTCTCCTCGAGCCCCACTCACCTTGATCCTCGGTCTCCTCAGTCCCCGCTCTCCTCGACCCTCGCTCTCCTCGGTCCCCGCTCTCCTCAATCCTCGGTCTCCTCGGTGACCGCTCTCCTCGATCCTCGGTCTCCTCGGTCACCGCTCTTCTCGATCCTCGGTCTCCTCGGTCCCCGCTCTCCTCGATCCCCGCTCTCCTCGATCCTCGGTCTCCTCGGTCCTCGGTCTCCTCGGTCCCCGCTCTCCTCGGTCCCCAGTCTCCTCGGTCCCCACTCTCCTCGATCCTCGGTCTCCTCAGACCCCGCTCTCCTCGATCCTCGGTCTCCTCGGTCCCCGCTCTCCTTGATCCTCTGTCTCCTCGGTCGCTGCTCTCCTCGATCCTCGGTCTCCAAGGTCGCCGCTCTCCTCGGTCCCCGCTCCCCTCCGTCTCCTCGGTCCCACTCTCCTTGATCCTCGGTCCCCATTCTCCTCGATCATCGGTCTCCTCGGTCCCCGCTCTCCTCGATCCTCGGTCTCCTCGGTCCCCGCTCTCCTCGATCCTCGGTCTCCTCAGTCCCCGCTTTCCTCGATCCTCAGGCTCCGCGGTCCCTGCTCTCCTCGATCCTCGGTCTCTTCGGTCCCCGCTCTCCTCGAACCTCGGTCCCCTCATTCTCCGCTCTCCTCAATCTCCTCGGTCACTGCTCTCCTCGGTCATCGGTCTCCTCGGGCCCCACTCACCTCGATCCTCGGTATCCTCGGTCGGCGCTCTCCTCGGACCCCGCTCTCCTCGGTCTCCTCGGTCCCCGCTCTCCTCGGTCTCCTCGATCCTCGATCTCCTCATTCCTCGGTCTCCTCGGTCAACGCTCTCCTCGATCTTTGGACTCCTCGGTCCCCGCTCTCCTCGATCCACGGACTCCTCGGTCCCCGCTCTCCTCGATCCTCGGTCTCCTCGGTCCCCGCTCTCCTCCGTCTCCTCGGTCTCCTCGGTCCCCGCTCTCCTCGATCCTCGCTCTCTTCGGTCCCTGCTCTCCTCGATCCTCAGTCTCCTCGGTCCCCGCTCTTCCTCGATCCTCTGTCTCCTCGGTCCCAGCTCTCCTCCATCACCTCGGTCCCCGCTCTCCTCGATCGTCGGTCTCCTCGGTCGCCGCTCTCCTCGATCCTCGGTCTCATCAGTTGCCGCTCTCCTCGGTCGCCGCTCTCCTCCATCCCCGGTCTCCTCGGACCCCACTCACCTCGATCCTCGGTCTCCTCGATCCTCGTTCTCCTCAGTCGCCGCTCTCCTCGATCCTCGGTCTCCTCGGTCCCCGCTCTCCTCGATCCTCCGTCTCCTCGGTCCCCGCTCTCCTCGGTCCCCTCTCTCCACGTTTCCCGCTCTCCTCTGTCTCCTCGGTCCCCGCTCTCCTCGGTCGCCTCGAACCTCTGTCTCCTCGGTCGCTGCTCTCCTCGATCCTCGGTCTCCTCGGTTCCCGCTCTCTTCGATCCTCGATCTCCTCGGTCGCCGCTCTCCTCCGTCCCCGGTCTCCTCGGTCCCCGCTCTCCTCGATCATCGGTCTCCTCATTCCGCGCTCTCCTCCATCTCCTCAGTCACCGCTCTCCTCGGACCCCACTCACCTCGATCCTCGGTCTCCTCGATCCTCGTTCTCCTCAGTCGCCGCTCTCCTCGATCCTCCGTCTCCTCGGTCCCCGCTCTCCTCGGTCCCCGCTCTCCTCGGTCCCCGCTCTCCTCGGTCCCCGCTCTCCTCGGTCCCCGCTCTCCTCTGTCTCCTCGGTCCCCGCTCTCCTCGGTCGCCTCGATCCTCGGTCTCCTCGGTCGCTGCTCTCCTCGATCCTCGGTCTCCTCGGTTCCCGCTCTCTTCGAGCCTCGATCTCCTCGGTCGCCGCTCTCCTCCGTCCCCGGTCTCCTCGGACCCCACTCACCTCGATCCTCGGTCTCCTCGATCCTCGTTCTCCTCAGTCGCCGCTCTCCTCGATCCTCCGTCTCCTCGGTCCCCACTCTCCTCGATCCTCGGTCTCCTCGGTCCCCGCTCTCCTCGATCCTCGGTCTCCTCAGTCCCCGCTCTCCTCGGTCCCCGCTCTCCTCGATCCTTGGTCTCCTCTCTCCTCCGTCTCCTCGGTCCCCACTCACCTCGAACCTCGGTCTCCTCATTCCCCGCTCTCCTCCATCTCCTCGGTCACCGCTCTCCTCGGTCCTCGGGCCCCACTCTCCTGGATCATCGGTCTCCTCATTTCCGCTCTCCTCGAGCCCCACTCACCTCGATCCTCGGTCTCCTCGATCCTAGGTCTCCTCAGTCACCGCTCTCCTCGATCCTCGGTCTCCTCAGTCCCCGTTCTACTCGGTCCCCGTTCTACTCGGTCCCAGTCTCCTCGGTCCCCGGTCTCCTCGGTCCCCGGTCTCCTCGGTCCCCGGACTCCTCGGTCCCCGCTCTCCTCTGTCCCCGCTCTCCTCGATCCTCGGTCTCCTCGGTCCCTGGTCTCCTCGGTCCCCGCTCTCCTCGAACCTCGGTCTCTTCGGCCCCCGCTCACCTTGATCCTCGGTCTCCTGGATCCCCGCTCTCCTCGATCCTCGGTCTCCTTGGTCCCCGCTCTCCTCGATCCTCGGGCTCCTCGGTGCCCGCTCTCCTCGATCCTCGGTCTCCTCGGTCGGCGCTCTCCTCGATCCTCGGTCTCCTCGGTCCCTGCTCTCCTCGATCCTCGGTCTCCTCGGTCCCTGCTCTCCTCGGTCTCCTCGGTCCCCGCTCTCCTCAATCCTCGGTCTCCTCGGTCCCCACTCTCCTCAATCTTCAGTCTCCTAGGTCCCCACTCTCCTCGGTCCCCGGTCTCCTCAGTCGTCGGTCCCGCTCTCCTTGATCCTCGGTCTCCTCGGTCCCTGCTCTCCTCGGTCCCCGGTCTCCTCGGTCCCCGCTCTCCTCGATCCTCGGTCTCCTCGGTAACCGCTCTCCTCGATCCTCAGACCCCTCGGTAACCGCTCTCCTCGATCCTCGGACCCCTCGGTAACCGCTCTCCTCGATCCTCGGACCCCTCGGTCCCCGCTCTCCTCGATCCTCGGTCTCCTCGGTTCCCGCTCTCCTCGGTCTCCTCGGTCCCCGCTCTCCTCGATCCTCGGTCTCCTCGGTCCTCGCTCTCCTCGATCCTCGGTCTCCTCGGTCCCCGCTCTCCTCGATCCTCGGTCTCCTCGGTAGCCGCTCTCCTCGATCCTCGGTCTCCTCATTCCCTGCTCTCCTCGATCTCCTCGGTCACCGCTCTCCTCGGTCCTCGGTCTCCTCACGTCCCACTCCCCTCGATCCTCGGTCTCCTCGGTTCTCGCTCTCCTCGATCATCGGTCTCCTCATTCCCCGCAATCCTCCATCTCCTCGGTCACCGCTCTCCTCGGTCCTTGCTCTCCTCGGTCCTTGCTCTCCTCGGTCCTTGCTCTCCTCAGTCGCCGCTCTCCTCGGTCCCCGCTCTCCTCGATCGCCCCTCTCCTCGGTCCCCGCTCTCCTCGGTCTTCTCGGTCCCCGATCTCCTCGGACCTCGGTCTCCTCGATCCTCGGTCTCCTCGATCCTCCGTCTCCTCGGTTCCCACTCTCTTCGATCCTCCATCTCCTCGGTCGCCACTCTCCTCCATCCCCAGTCTCCTCGGTCCCCGCTCTCCTTGATCGTCGGACTCCTCGGTCCCCGCTCTCCTCGATCCTCGGTCGCTGCTCTCCTCGATCCTCGGTCTCCTCAGTCCCCGCTCTCCTCGGTCCCCACTCTCCTCGGTCTCCTCGGTCTCCTCAGTCGCCGCTCTCCTCGATACTCTGTCTCCTCGGTCCCCGCTCTCCTCGATCCTAGGTCTCCTGCGTCCCGCTCTCCTCGATCCACGGTCTCCTTGGTCCCCGCTCTCCTCGGACACCGCTCTCCTCGGTCCCCGCTCTCCTCGATCCTCGGACTCCTCGGTCCCCGCTCTCCTCGATCCTCGGTCCCCACTCTCCGAGATCCGCGGTCTCCTCGGTCCCCGCTCTCCTTGGTCGCCGCTCTCCTCGGTCGCCGCTCTCCTCGGTCTCCGCTCTCCTCGGTCGCCGCTCTCCTCGGTCTCCGCTCTCCTCGGTCGCCGCTCTCCTCGGTCTCCGCTCTCCTCGGTCGCCGCTCTCCTCGGTCCCCGCTCTCCTCGGTCTCCTCTCTCTTCTCGGTCCCCGCTCTCCTCGGTCCCCGCTCTCCTCGGTCTCCTCGATTCTCCTCTACTTGATCCTTTGTCTCCTCGGTCCCCACTCTCCTTCGTCGCCGCTCTCCTCCGTCCCCGGTCTCCTCGGTCGCCGCTCGCCACGATCATCGGTCTGCTCATTCCCCTCTCTTTTCCATCTCCTCGGTCACTGCTCTCCTCGGTCCCTGGTCTCGTCGGTCCCCGCTCTCCTCGATCCTCGGTCTCCTCGGCCCCCACTCACCTTGATCCTCGGTCTCCTCGGTCCCAGCTCTCCTCGGTCCTCGGTCTCCTCGGTCCCCGCTCTCCTCAATCCTCGCTCTCCTCGGTCCCCGCTTTCCTCGATCCTCAGTCTCCGCGGTCCCCGCTCTCCTCGATCCTCGGTCTCCTCGGTCCCCGCTCTCCTCGATCCTCGGTCTCCTCGGTCCCCACTCTCCTCGTTCCTCGGTCTCCTCGGTCCTCGCTCTACTCGATCCTCCGTCTCCTCGGTCCCCGCTCTCCTCGGTCCCCGCTCTCCTCGGTCCTCGGTCCCCGCTCTCCTCAATCCTCCGTCTCCTCGGTCCCCGCTCTCCTCGGTCCTCGGTCTCCTCGGTCCCAGCTCTCCTCGGTCCTCGGTCTCCTCGGTCCCCGCTCTCCTCAATCCTCGCTCTCCTCGGTCCCCGCTTTCCTCGATCCTCAGTCTCCGCGGTCCCCGCTCTCCTCGATCCTCGGTCTCCTCGGTCCCCGCTCTCCTCGATCCTCGGTCTCCTCGGTCCCCGCTCTCCTCGATCCTCGGTCTCCTCGGTCGTCGCTCTCCTCGATCCTCGGTCTCCTCCGTCACCACTCTCCTCGATCCTCGGTCTCCTCGATCCTCGGTATCCTCGGTCCCCGCTCTCCTCGAACCTCGGTCTCCTCTTTCCCCGCTCTCCTCGAACCTCGGTCTCCTCTTTCCCCGCTCTCCTCGATCTCCTCGGTCACCGCTCTCCTCGGTCCTCCGTCTCCTCGGGCCCCATTCACCTCGATCCTCGGTCCCCGCTCGCCTCGATCATCGGTCTCCTCATTCCCGCTCTCCTCGAGCCCCACTCACCTTGATCCTCGGTCTCCTCAGTCCCCGCTCTCCTCGACCCTCGCTCTCCTCGGTCCCCGCTCTCCTCAATCCTCGGTCTCCTCGGTGACCGCTCTCCTCGATCCTCGGTCTCCTCGGTCACCGCTCTTCTCGATCCTCGGTCTCCTCGGTCCCCGCTCTCCTCGATCCCCGCTCTCCTCGATCCTCGGTCTCCTCGGTCCTCGGTCTCCTCGGTCCCCGCTCTCCTCGGTCCCCAGTCTCCTCGGTCCCCACTCTCCTCGATCCTCGGTCTCCTCAGACCCCGCTCTCCTCGATCCTCGGTCTCCTCGGTCCCCGCTCTCCTTGATCCTCTGTCTCCTCGGTCGCTGCTCTCCTCGATCCTCGGTCTCCAAGGTCGCCGCTCTCCTCGGACCCCGCTCTCCTCGGTCTCCTCGGTCCCCGCTCTCCTCGGTCGCCTCGATCCTCGGTCTCCTCGGTCGCTGCTCTCCTCGATCCTCGGTCTCCTCGATCCTCGGTCTCCTCGATCCTCGGTATCCTCGGTCCCCGCTCTCCTCGAACCTCGGTCTCCTCTTTCCCTGCTCTCCTCGGTCCTCCGTCTCCTCGGGCCCCACTCACCTCGATCCTCGGTCCCCGCTCTCCTCGATCATCGGTCTCCTCAGTCCCCGCTCTCCTCGACCCTCGCTCTCCTCGGTCCCCGCTCTCCTCAATCCTCGGTCTCCTCGGTGACCGCTCTCCTCGATCCTCGGTCTCCTCGGTCCCCGCTCTCCTCGATCCTCGGTCTCCACGGTCCCCGCTCTCCTCGATCTTCGGTCTCCTCGGTCCCCACTCTCCTCGGTCCCCAGTCTCCTCGGTCCCCTCTCTCCTCGATCCTCGGTCTCCTCAGTCCCCGCTCTCCTCGATCCTCGGTCTCCTCGGTCCCCGCTCTCCTTGGTCTCCTCGGTCTCCTTGGTCCCCGCTCTCCTTGATACTCTGTCTCCTCGGTCGCTGCTCTCCTCGATCCTCGGTCTCCGAAGTCGCCGCTCTCCTCAATCCTCGGACTCCTCGGTCCCCGCTCTCCTCGATCCTCGGTCTCCTCGGTCCCCGCTCTCCTCGATCCTCGGACTCCTCGGTCCCTGCTCTCCTCGATCCACGCTCTCCTTGATCCTCGGTCTCCTCGATCCTCGGTCTCCTCGGTCGCCGCTCTCCTCGATCCTCGGTCGCCGCTCTCCTCGATCCTCGGTCGCCGCTCTCCTCGATCCTCGGTCGCCGCTCTCCTCGATCCTCGGTCGCCGCTCTCCTCGATCCTCGGTCGCCGCTCTCCTCGATCGTCGGTCTCCTCGGTTCCCGCTCTCTTCGATCCTCGATCTCCTCGGTCGCCGCTCTCCTCCGTCCCCGGTCTCCTCGGTCGCCGCTCTCCTCGATCCTCGGTCGCCGCTCTCCTCGATCCTCGGTCTCCTCGGCTCCCGCTCTCCTCGAACCTCGGTCCCCTCATTCTCCGCTCTCCTCAATCTCCTCGGTCACTGCTCTCCTCGGTCATCGGTCTCCTCGGGCCCCACTCACCTCGATCCTCGGTATCCTCGGTCGGCGCTCTCCTCGGACCCCGCTCTCCTCGGTCTCCTCGGTCCCCGCTCTCCTCGGTCTCCTCGATCCTCGATCTCCTCATTCCTCGGTCTCCTCGGTCAACGCTCTCCTCGATCTTTGGACTCCTCGGTCCCCGCTCTCCTCGATCCACGGACTCCTCGGTCCCCGCTCTCCTCGATCCTCGGTCTCCTCGGTCCCCGCTCTCCTCCGTCTCCTCGGTCCCCACTCTCCTCGGTCTCCTCGGTCCCCGCTCTCCTCGATCCTCGCTCTCTTCGGTCCCTGCTCTCCTCGATCCTCAGTCTCCTCGGTCCCCGCTCTTCCTCGATCCTCTGTCTCCTCGGTCCCAGCTCTCCTCCATCACCTCGGTCCCCGCTCTCCTCGATCGTCGGTCTCCTCGGTCGCCGCTCTCCTCGATCATCGGACTCCTCGGTCGCCGCTCTCCTCGATCCTCGGTCTCATCAGTTGCCGCTCTCCTCGGTCGCCGCTCTCCTCCATCCCCAGTCTCCTGGGACCCCACTCACCTCGATCCTCGGTCTCCTCGATCCTCGTTCTCCTCAGTCGCCGCTCTCCTCGATCCTCGGTCTCCTCGGTCCCCGCTCTCCTCGATCCTCCGTCTCCTCGGTCCCCGCTCTCCTCGGTCCCCGCTCTCCTCGGTCCCCGCTCTCCTCGGTCCCCTCTCTCCACGTTTCCCGCTCTCCTCTGTCTCCTCGGTCCCTGCTCTCCTCGGTCGCCTCGATCCTCTGTCTCCTCGGTCGCTGCTCTCCTCGATCCTCGGTCTCCTCATTCCCGCTCTCCTCGAGCCCCACTCACCTCGATCCTGGGTCTCCTCGATCCTAGGTCTCCTCAGTCACCGCTCTCCTCGATCCTCGGTCTCCTCGGTCCCCGTTCTACTCGGTCCTCGGTCTCCTCGGTCCCCGTTCTACTCGGTCCCGTTCTACTCGGTCCCAGTCTCCTCGGTCCCCTGTCTCCTCGGTCCCCGGACTCCTCGGTCCCCGCTCTCCTCGGTCCCCGCTCTCCTCGATCCTCGGTCTCCTCGGTCCCTGGTCTCCTCTGATCATCGGTCTCCTCGGTCCCCGCTCTCCTCGAACCTCGGTCTCCTCGGCCCCCGCTCACCTTGATCCTCGGTCTCCTCGATTCTCCTCTACTTGATCCTTTGTCTCCTCGGTCCCCACTCTCCTTCGTCGCCGCACGCCTCCGTCCCCGGTCTCCTCGGTCGCCGCTCGCCACGATCATCGGTCTGATCATTCCCCTCTCTTTTCCATCTCCTCGGTCACTGCTCTCCTCGGTCCCTGGTCTCGTCGGTCCCCGCTCTCCTCGATCCTCGGTCTCCTCGGCCCCCACTCACCTTGATCCTCGGTCTCCTCGGTCCCCGCTCTACTCGATCCTCCGTCTCCTCGGTCCCCGCTCTCCTCGGTCCCCGCTCTCCTCGGTCCTCGGTCCCCGCTCTCCTCAATCCTCCGTCTCCTCGGTCCCCGCTCTCCTCGGTCCTCGGTCTCCTCGGTCCCAGCTCTCCTCGGACCTCAGTCTCCTCGGTCCCCGCTCTCCTCAATCCTCGCTCTCCTCGGTCCCCGCTTTCCTCGATCCTCAGTCTCCTCGGTCCCCGCTCTCCTCGATCCTCGGTCTCCTCGGTCCCCGCTCTCCTCGATCCTCGGTCTCCTCGGTCCCCGCTCTCCTCGGTCCCCGCTCTCCTCGTTCCTCGGTCTCCTCGGTCCCCGCTCTCCTCGATCCTCGGTCTCCTCGGTCGTCGCTCTCCTCGATCCTCGGTCTCCTCCGTCACCACTCTCCTCGATCCTCGGTCTCCTCGGTCACAGCTCTCCTTGGTCTCCTCGGTCTCCTTGGTCCGCGCTCTCCTCGATCCTTGGTCTCCTCGGCCCCCGCTCTCCTCGATCCTCGGTCTCCTCGGTCTCTGCTCTCTTCGACCCTCGGTCTCCTCGGTCCCCGCTCTCCTCGATCCTCGGTCTCCTCGGTCGCCGCTCTCTTCGATACTCGATCTCCTCAGTCACCGCTCTCCTCGGTCCTCGGTCTCCTCGGGCCCCACTCACCTCGATCCTCGGTCCCTGCTCTCCTCAATCATCGGTCTCCTCATTCCCGCTCTCCTCGAGCCCCACTCACCTCGATCCTCGGTCTCCTCGATCCTCGGTCTCCTCGGCCCCCGCTCACCTTGATCCTCGGTCTCCTGGATCCCCGCTCTCCTCGATCCTCGGTCTCCTCGGTCCCCGCTCTCCTCGATCCTCGGGCTCCTCGGTGCCCGCTCTCCTCGATCCTCGGTCTCCTCGGTCCCAGCTCTCCTCGATCCTCGGTCTCCTCGGTCCCTGCTCTCCTCGATCCTCGGTCTCCTCGGTCCCTGCTCTCCTTGGTCTCCTCGGTCCCCGCTCTCCTCAATCCTCGGTCTCCTCGGTCCCCACTCTCCTCAATCTTCGGTCTCCTAGGTCCCCACTCTCCTCGGTCCCCGGTCTCCTCAGTCCTCGGTCCCACTCTCCTTGATCCTCGGTCTCCTCGGTCCCTGCTCTCCTCGGTCCCCGGTCTCCACGGTCCCCGCTCTCCTCGATCCTCGGTCTCCTCGGTAACCGCTCTCCTCGATCCTCAGAACCCTCGGTAACCGCTCTCCTCGATCCTCGGACCCCTCGGTAACCGCTCTCCTCGATCCTCGGACCCCTCGGTCCCCGCTCTCCTCGATCCTCGGTCTCCTCGGTTCCCGCTCTCCTCGGTCTCCTCGGTCCCCGCTCTCCTCGATCCTCGGTCTCCTCGGTCCTCGCTCTCCTCGATCCTCGGTCTCCTCGGTCCTCGGTCTCCTCGGTCCCCGCTCTCCTCGATCCTCGGTCTCCTCGGTAGCCGCTCTCCTCGATCCTCGGTCTCCTCATTCCCTGCTCTCCTCGATCTCCTCGGTCACCGCTCTCCTCGGTCCTCGGTCTCCTCACGTCCCACTCCCCTCGATCCTCGGTCTCCTCGGTTCTCGCTCTCCTCGATCATCGGTCTCCTCATTCCCCGCAATCCTCCATCTCCTCAGTCACCGCTCTCCTCGGTCCTTGCTCTCCTCGGTCCTTGCTCTCCTCGGTCCTCGGTCTCCTCGGGCCCCACTCACCTCGATCCTCGGTCTCCTCGGTCGCCGGTCTCCTGGGTCGCCGCTCTCCTCGGTCGCCGCTCTCCTCGGTCCCCGCTCTCCTCGATCGCCTCTCTCCTCGGTCCCCGCTCTCCTCGGTCTTCTCGGTCCCCGATCTCCTCGGACCCCGCTCTCCTCGGTCTCCTCGATCCTCGGTCTCCTCGATCCTCGGTCTCCTCGATCCTCGGTCTCCTCGATCCCCGGTCTCCTCGATCCTCCGTCTCCTCGGTTCCCACTCTCTTCGATCCTCCATCTCCTCGGTCGCCACTCTCCTCCATCCCCGGTCTCCTCGGTCCCCGCTCTCCTTGATCGTCGGACTCCTCGGTCCCCGCTCTCCTCGATCCTCGGTCGCTGCTCTCCTCGATCCTCGGTCTCCTCAGTCCCTGCTCTCCTCGGTCCCCGCTCTCCTCGGTCCCCGCTCTCCTCGATCCTCGGTCCCCACTCTCCGAGATCCGTGGTCTCCTCGGTCCCCACTCTCCGAGATCCGTGGTCTCCTCGGTCCCCGCTCTCCTCGGTCGCCGCTCTCCTCGGTCGCCGCTCTCCTCGGTCGCCGCTCTCCTCGGTCGCCGCTCTCCTCAGTCTCCGCTCTCCTCGGTCGCCGCTCTCCTCGGTCCCCGCTCTCCTCGGTCTCCTCTCTCTTCTCGGTCCCCGCTCTCCTCGGTCCCCGCTCTCCTCGGTCTCCTCGATTCTCCTCTACTTGATCCTTTGTCTCCTCGGTCCCCACTCTCCTTCGTCGCCGCACGCCTCCGTCCCCGGTCTCCTCGGTCGCCGCTCGCCACGATCATCGGTCTGATCATTCCCCTCTCTTTTCCATCTCCTCGGTCACTGCTCTCCTCGGTCCCTGGTCTCGTCGGTCCCCGCTCTCCTCGATCCTCGGTCTCCTCGGCCCCCACTCACCTTGATCCTCGATCTCCTCGGTCGCCGCTCTCCTCGATCCTCGGTCTCATCAGTTGCCGCTCTCCTCGGTCGCCGCTCTCCTCCATCCCCGGTCTCCTCGGACCCCACTCACCTCGATCCTCGGTCTCCTCGATCCTCGTTCTCCTCGGTCCCCGCTCTCCTCGATCCTCCATCTCCTCGGTCCCCGCTCTCCTCGGTCCCCGCTCTCCTCGGTCCCCGCTCTCCTCGGTCCCCTCTCTCCACGTTTCCCGCTCTCCTCTGTCTCCTCGGTCCCCGCTCTCCTCGGTCGCCTCGATCCTCTGTCTCCTCGGTCGCTGCTCTCCTCGATCCTCGGTCTCCTCATTCCCGCTCTCCTCGAGCCCCACTCACCTCGATCCTGGGTCTCCTCGATCCTAGGTCTCCTCAGTCACCGCTCTCCTCGATCCTCGGTCTCCTCGGTCCCCGTTCTACTCGGTCCTCGGTCTCCTCGGTCCCCGTTCTACTCGGTCCCGTTCTACTCGGTCCCCGTTCTACTCGGTCCCAGTCTCCTCGGTCCCCGGTCTCCTCGGTCCCCGGACTCCTCGGTCCCCGCTCTCCTCGGTCTCCGCTCTCCTCGATCCTCGGTCTCCTCGGTCCCTGGTCTCCTCTGATCATCGGTCTCCTCGGTCCCCGCTCTCCTCGAACCTCGGTCTCCTCGGCCCCCGCTCACCTTGATCCTCGGTCTCCTGGATCCCCGCTCTCCTCGATCCTCGGTCTCCTCGGTCCCCGCTCTCCTCGATCCTCGGGCTCCTCGGTGCCCGCTCTCCTCGAACCTCGGTCTCCTCGGTCCCAGCTCTCCTCGATCCTCGGTCTCCTCGGTCCCTGCTCTCCTCGATCCTTGGTCTCCTCGGTCCCTGCTCTCCTTGGTCTCCTCGGTCCCCGCTCTCCTCAATCCTCGGTCTCCTCGGTCCCCACTCTCCTCAATCTTCGGTCTCCTAGGTCCCCACTCTCCTCGGTCCCCAGTCTCCTCAGTCCTCGGTCCCGCTCTCCTTGATCCTCGGTCTCCTCGGTCCCTGCTCTCCTCGGTCCCTGCTCTCCTCGGTCCCCGGTCTCCTCGGTCCCCGCTCTCCTCGATCCTCGGTCTCCTCGGTAACCGCTCTCCTCGATCGTCAGACCCCTCGGTAACCGCTCTCCTCGATCCTCGGACCCCTCGATAACCGCTCTCCTCGATCCTCGGACCCCTCGGTCCCCGCTCTCCTCGATCCTCGGTCTCCTCGGTTCCCGCTCTCCTCGGTCTCCTCGGTCCCCGCTCTCCTCGATCCTCGGTCTCCTCGGTCCTCGCTCTCCTCGATCCTCGGTCTCCTCGGTCCCCGCTCTCCTCGATCCTCGGTCTCCTTGGTAGCCGCTCTCCTCGATCCTCGGTCTCCTCATTCCCTGCTCTCCTCGATCTCCTCGGTCACCGCTCTCCTCGGTCCTTGCTCTCCTCGGTCCTTGCTCTCCTCGGTCCTCGGTCTCCTCGGGCCCCACTCACCTCGATCCTCGGTCTCCTCGGTCGCCGGTCTCCTGGGTCGCCGCTCTCCTCGGTCCCCGCTCTCCTCGATCGCCCCTCTCCTCGGTCCCCGCTCTCCTCGGTCTTCTCGGTCCCCGATCTCCTCGGACCCCGCTCTCCTCGGTCTCCTCGATCCTCGGTCTCCTCGATCCTCGGTCTCCTCGATCCTCCGTCTCCTCGGTTCCCACTCTCTTCGATCCTCCATCTCCTCGGTCGCCACTCTCCTCCATCCCCGGTCTCCTCGGTCCCCGCTCTCCTTGATCGTCGGACTCCTCGGTCCCCGCTCTCCTCGATCCTCGGTCGCTGCTCTCCTCGATCCTCGGTCTCCTCAGTCCCCGCTCTCCTCGGTCCCCACTCTCCTCGGTCTCCTCGGTCGCTGCTCTCCTCGATCCTCGGACTCCTCGGTCCCCGCTCTCCTCGATCCACGGTCCCCACTCTCCGAGATCCGCGGTCTCCTCGGTCCCCGCTCTCCTCGGTCGCCGCTCTCCTCGGTCGCCGCTCTCCTCGGTCTCCGCTCTCCTCGGTCGCCGCTCTCCTCGGTCGCCGCTCTCCTCGGTCTCCGCTCTCCTCGGTCGCCGCTCTCCTCGGTCCCCGCTCTCCTCGGTCTCCTCTCTCTTCTCGGTCCCCGCTCTCCTCGGTCCCCGCTCTCCTCGGTCTCCTCGATTCTCCTCTACTTGATCCTTTGTCTCCTCGGTCCCCACTCTCCTTCGTCGCCGCTCTCCTCCGTCCCCGGTCTCCTCGGTCGCCGCTCGCCACGATCATCGGTCTGATCATTCCCCTCTCTTTTCCATCTCCTCGGTCACTGCTCTCCTCGGTCCCTGGTCTCGTCGGTCCCCGCTCTCCTCGATCCTCGGTCTCCTCGGCCCCCACTCACCTTGATCCTCGGTCTCCTCGGTCCCCGCTCTACTCGATCCTCCGTCTCCTCGGTCCTCGCTCTACTCGATCCTCCGTCTCCTCGGTCCCCGCTCTCCTCGGTCCCCGCTCTCCTCGGTCCTCGGTCCCCGCTCTCCTCAATCCTCCGTCTCCTCGGTCCCCGCTCTCCTCGGTCCTCGGTCTCCTCAGTCCCAGCTCTCCTCGGACCTCAGTCTCCTCGGTCCCCGCTCTCCTCAATCCTCGCTCTCCTCGGTCCCCGCTTTCCTCGATCCTCAGTCTCCGCGGTCCCCGCTCTCCTCGATCCTCGGTCTCCTCGGTCCCCGCTCTCCTCGATCCTCGGTCTCCTCGGTCTCTGCTCTCTTCGACCCTCGGTCCCTCGCTCTCCTCGATCCTCGGTCTCCTCTCCTCGGTCCTCGGTCCCGCTCTCCTCGATCCTCGGTCTCCTCGGTCCTCGCTCTCCTCGATCCTCGGTCTCCTCGGTAACTGCTCTCCTCGATCCTCGGTATCCTCCGTCGCTGCTCTCCTCGATCCTCGGTCTCCTCGGACCCCGCTCTGCTCGATCCTCGGTCTCCTCGGTCCCCGCTCTCCTCGATCCTCGGTCTCCTCGGTCCCCGCTCTCCTCGATCCTCGGTCTCCTCGGTCCCCGCTCTCCTCGATCCTCGGTCTCCTCGGTCCCCGCTCTCCTCGATCCTCGGTCTCCTCGGTCCCCGCTATCCTCGGTCTCATCGGTCCCCACTCTCCTCGATCCTCGGTCTCATCGGTCCCCGCTCTCCTCGATCCTCGGTCTCCTCGGTCCCCGCTCTCCTCGATCCTCGGTCTCCTCGATCCCCGCTCTCCTCGATCCTCGGTCTCCTCAGTCGCCGCTCTGCTCGGACCTCGGTCTCCTCGGGCCCCACTCACCTCGATCCTCGGTCCCTGCTCTCCTCAATCATCGGTCTCCTCATTCCCGCTCTCCTCGAGCCCCACTCACCTCGATCCTCGGTCTCCTCGATCCTCGGTCTCCTCGATCCTCGGTCTCCTCGATCCTCGGTCTCCTCGATCCTCGGTATCCTCGGTCCCCGCTCTCCTCGAACCTCGGTCTCCTCTTTCCCCGCTCTCCTCGAACCTCGGTCTCCTCTTTCCCCGCTCTCCTCGATCTCCTCGGTCACCGCTCCCCTCGGTCCTCCGTCTCCTCGGGCCCCACTCACCTCGATCCTCGGTCCCCGCTCGACTCGATCATCGGTCTCCTCATTCCCGCTCTCCTTGAGCCCCACTCACCTTGATCCTCGGTCTCCTCAGTCCCCGCTCTCCTCGGCCCCCGCTCTCCTCGATCCTCGGTCTCCACGGTCTCTGCTCTCTTCGTCCCTCGTTCTCCTCGGTCGCCGCTCTCCTCGTTCCTCGGTCTCCTCGGTCGCCGCTCTCTTCGATCCTCGATCTCCTCGGTCACCGCTCTCCTCGGTCCTCGGTCTCCTCGGGCCCCACTCACCTCGATCCTCGGTCCCTGCTCTCCTCAATTATCGGTCTCCTCATTCCCGTTCTCCTCGAGCCCCACTCTCCTCGATCCTCGGTCTCCTCGATCCTCGGTCTCCTCGATCCTCGGTCTCCTCGATCCTCGGTCTCCTCGATCCTCGGTCTCCTCGATCCTCGGTCTCCTCGATCCTCGGTCTCCTCGGTTCCCGCTCTCTTCGATCCTCGATCTCCTCGGTCGCCGCTCTCCTCCGTCGCCGGTCTCCTTGGTCCTCGGTATCCTCGATCCTCGGTCTCCTCGATCCTCGGTATCCTCCGTCGCTGCTCTCCTCGGACCCCGCTCTCCTCGATCCTCGGTCTCCTCGGTCCCCGCTCTCCTCGATCCTCGGTCTCCTCGGTCCCCGCTCTCCTCGATCCTCGGTCTCCTCGGTCCCCGCTCTCCTCGATCCTCGGTCTCCTCGGTCCCCGCTCTCCTCGATCCTCGGTCTCCTCGGTCCCCGCTCTCCTCGATCCTCGGTCTCCTCGGTCCCCGCTCTCCTCGATCCTCGGACTCCTTGGTCGCCGCTCTCCTCGATCCTCGGTCTCCTTGGTCCCCGCTCTCCTCGGTCGTCAGTCTCCTCGGTTGCAGCTCTCCTTGATCCTCGGTCTACTCGGTCCCCGCTCTCCTCGGTCGCCGCTCTCCTCGGTCCCCGCTTCCTCGGTCTCCTCGGTCTCCTCGGTCTTCTCGGTCCCCGCTTCCTCGGTCTCCTCGGTCTTCTCGGTCCCCGCTCTCCTCGGTCCCCGCTCTCCTCGGTCTCCTCGATTCTCGTCTCCTCGATCCTTTGTCTCCTCGGTCCCCGCTCTCCTTGGTCGCCGCTCTCCTCCGTCCCCGGTCTCCTCGGTCGCCGCTCGCCACGATCATCGGTGTGCTCATTCCCCTCTCTTCTCCATCTCCTCGGTCACTGCTCTCCTCGGTCCTTGGTCCCCTCTCTCCTCGGTCGCCGCTCTCCTCCATCCTCGGTCTCCTCGGTCCCCGCTCTCCTCGGTCCTTGGTCCCCTCTCTCCTCGATCCGCGGTCTCCTCAGTCGCCGCTCTCCTCGATCCTCGGTCTCCTCGGTCGCCGCTCTCCTCGATCCTCGGTCTCCTCCGTCGCCGCTCTCCTCGATCCTCGGTCTCCTCCGTCGCTGCTCTCCTCGATCCTCAGTCTCCTCAGTGCCCGCTCTCTTCGATCTCCTCGGTCGCCGCACTCCTCCATCCCTGGTCTCCTCGGTCGCCGCTCTCCTCGATCCTCGGTCTCCTCGGTCCCCGCTCTCCTCGGTCCTTGGTCCCCTCTCTCCTCGGTCGCCGCTCTCCTCGATCCTCGGTCTCCTCGGTCCCCGCTCTCCTCGGTCCTTGGTCCCCTCTCTCCTCGATCCGCGGTCTCCTCGGTCGCCGCTCTCCTTGATCCTCCCTCTCCTCGGTCCCCGCTCTCCTCGATCCTCGGACTCCTCGGTCCCCGCTTTCCTCCGTCTCCTCGGTCCCCTCTCTCCTCGATCCTCGGTCTCCGCGGTCCCTGCTCTCCTCGATCCACGCTCTCCTTGATCCTCGGTCTCCTCGATCCTCGGTCGCCACTCTCTTCGATCCTCGGTCGCCACTCTCCTCGATCCTCGGTCGCCGCTCTCCTCGATCCTCATTCCCTGCTCTCCTCGATCGTCGGTCTCCTCGGTTCCCGCTCTCTTCGCTCCTCGATCTCCTCGGTCCCCGCTCTCCTCGATCCTCGGTCTCCTCGGTTCCCGCTCTCTTCGATCCTCGATCTCCTCGGTCGCCGCTCTCCTCCGTCCCCGGTCTCCTTGGTCCCCGCTCTCCTCGATCCTCGGTCTCCTCGGTCCCCGCTCTCCTCGATCCTCGGTCTCCTCGGTCCCCGCTCTCCTCGATCCTCGGTCTCCTCGGTCCCCGCTATCCTCGGTCTCATCGGTCCCCGCTCTCCTCGATCCTCGGTCTCCTCGGTCCCCGCTCTCCTTGGTCGCCGCTCTCTTCGATCCTCGATCTCCTCGGTCACCGCTCTCCTCGATCCTCGGTCTCCTCGGTCCCCGCTCTCCTCGATCCTCGGTCTCCTCGATCCCCGCTCTCCTCGATCCTCGGTCTCCTCAGTCGCCGCTCTGCTCAGACCTCGGTCTCCTCGGGCCCCACTCACCTCGATCCTCGGTCCCTGCTCTCCTCAATCATCGGTCTCCTCGGTCCCCGCTCTCCTCGAGCCCCACTCACCTCGATCCTCGGTCTCCTCGGTTCCCGCTCTCTTCGATCCTCGGTCTCCTCGATCCTCGGTCTCCTCGATCCTCGGTCTCCTCGATATTCGGTCTCCTCGGTCCCCGCTCTCCTCGGTCGTCGGTCTCCTCGGTTGCAGCTCTCCTTGATCTTCGGTCTCCTCGATCCTCGGACTCCTTGGTCCCCGCTCTCCTCGATCCTCAGTCTCCTCAGTCCCCGCTCTCCTTGGTCTCCTCGGTCTCCTTGGTCCCCGCTCTCCTCGATCCTCAGTCTCCTCAGTCCCAGCTCTCCTTGGTCTCCTCGGTCTCCTTGGTCCCCGCTCTCCTCGGTCGTCAGTCTCCTCGGTTGCAGCTCTCCTTGATCCTCGGTCTCCTCGGTCCTCGGACTCCTCGGTCCCCGCTCTCCTCGATCCTTGGTCTCCTCGGTCCCCGCTCTCCTCGATCCTCGGTCCCCGCTCTCCTTGATCTTCGGTCTCCTCGATCCTCCGACTCCTTGGTCCCCGCTCTCCTCGATCCTCAGTCTCCTCAGTCCCCGCTCTCCTTGGTCTCCTCGGTCTCCTTGGTCCCCACTCTCCTCGATCCTCTGTCTCCTCGGTCGCCGGTCTCCTCGATCCTCGGTCTCCTTGGTCCCCGCTCTCCTCGGTCGTCGGTCTCCTCGGTTGCAGCTCTCCTTGATCCTCGGTCTCCTCGATCCTCGATCCTCGGTCTCCTCGATCCATGCTCTCCTCCATCCTCGGTCTCCTCGGTCCCCGCTCTCCTCGATCCTCGGACTCCTCGGTCCCCGCTCTCCTCGAACCTCGCTCTCCTCGGTCCCCGCTCTCCTCGGTCCCGGTCCTCAGTCTCCTCGAGGCCCACTCACCTCGATCCTCGGACTCCTCGGTCGCCGCTCTCCTCGATCCTCGGTCTCCTTGGTCCCCGCTCTCCTCGGTCGTCAGTCTCCTCGGTTGCAGCTCTCCTTGATCCTCGGTCTCCTCGGTCCCCGCTCTCCTCGGTCGCCGCTCTCCTCGGTCCCCGCTCTCCTCGGTCGCCGCTCTCCTCGGTCTCCGCTCTCCTCGGTCCCCGCTTCCTCGGTCTCCTCGGTCTTCTCGGTCTTCTCGGTCCCTGCTCTCCTCAATCATCGGTCTCCTCATTCCCGCTCTCCTCGAGCCCCACTCACCTCGATCCTCGGTCTCCTCGATCCTCGGTCTCCTCGATCCTCGGTCTCCTCGGTCTCCTCGATCCTCGGTCTCCTCGATCCTCGGTCTCCTCGATCCTCGGTCTCCTCGATCCTCGGTCTCCTCGATCCTCGGTCTCCTCGATCCTCGGTATCCTCGGTCCCCGCTCTCCTCGATCACCTCGGTCACCGCTCTCCTCGGTCCTCGGTCTCCTCGGGCCCCACTCACCTCGATCCTCGGTCCCCGCTTTCCTCGATCATCGGTCACCTCATTCCCGCTCTCCTCGAGCCCCACTCACCTTGATCCTCGGTCTCCTCGGTCCCCGCTCTCCTCGAACCTCGCTCTCCTCGGTCCCCGCTCTCCTCAATCCTCGGTCTCCTCGGTGACCGCTCTCCTCGGTCGTCGGTCTCCTCGGTTGCACCTCTCCTTGATCTTCAGTCTCCTCGATCCTCAGTCTCCTCAGTCCCCGCTCTCCTTGGTCTCCTCGGTCTCCTTGGTCCCCGCTCTCCTCGATCCTCAGTCTCCCCAGTCCCCGCTCTCCTTGGTCTCCTCGGTCTCCTTGGTCCCCGCTCTCCTCGGTCGTCAGTCTCCTCGGTTGCAGCTCTCCTTGATCCTCGGTCTCCTCGGTCCTCGGACTCCTCGGTCCCCGCTCTCCTTGATCCTTGGTCTCCTCGGTCCCCGCTCTCCTCGATCCTCGATCGTCGGTCTCCTCGGTCCCGCTCTCTCCTCGATCCTCGGTCCCCGCTTTCCTTGGTCCCCACTCTCCTCGATCCTCTGTCTCCTCGGTCGCGGTCTCCTCGATCCTCGGTCTCCTCGGTCCCCGCTCTCCTCGATCCTCGGTCCCCGCTTTCCTTGGTCCCCACTCTCCTCGATCCTCTGTCTCCTCGGTTGCAGCTCTCCTTGATCCTCGGTCTCCTCGATCCTCGATCCTCGGTCTCCTCGATCCATGCTCTCCTCCATCCTCGGTCTCCTCGGTCCCCGCTCTCCTCGATCCTTGGACTCCTCGGTCGCCGCTCTCCTCGATCCTCGGTCTCATTGGTCCCCGCTCTCCTCGGTCGTCAGTCTCCTCGGTTGCAGCTCTCCTTGATCCTCGGTCTCCTCGGTCCCCGCTCTCCTCGGTCGCCGCTCTCCTCGGTCCCCGCTTCCTCGGTCTCCTCGGTCTTCTCGGTCCCCGCTTCCTCGATCTCCTCGGTCTTCTCGGTCCCCGCTCTCCTCGGTCGCCGCTCTCCTCGGTCTCCTCGATTCTCGTCTCCTCGATCCTTTGTCTCCTCGGTCCCCGCTCTCCTTGGTCGCCGCTCTCCTCCGTCCCCGGTCTCCTCGGTCGCCGCTCGCCACGATCATCGGTCTGCTCATTCCCCTCTCTTCTCCATCTCCTCGGTCACTGCTCTCCTCGGTCCCTGGTCTCGTCGGTCCCCGCTCTCCTCGATCCTCGGTCTCCTCGGTCCCCGCTATCCTCGGTCCTTGGTCCCCTCTCTCCTCGATCCGCGGTCTCCTCATTCGCCGCTCTCCTCGATCCTCGGTCTCCTCGGTCGCCGCTCTCCTCGATCCTCGGTCTCCTCCGTCGCCGCTCTCCTCGATCCTCGGTCTCCTCCGTCGCTGCTCTCCTCGATCCTCAGTCTCCTCAGTGCCCGCTCCCTTCGATCTCCTCGGTCGCCGCACTCCTCCATCCCTGGTCTCCTCGGTCGCCGCTCTCCTCGATCCTCGGTCTCCTCGGGCCCCACTCACCTCGATCCTCGGTCCCCTCTCTCCTCGATCATCGGTCTCCTCATTCCCGCTCTCCTCGAGCCCCACTCACCTCGATCCTCGGTCTCCTCGGTCTCCTCGGTCCCCGCTCTCCTCAATCCTCGGTCTCCTCGGTGACCGCTCTCCTCGGTCGTCGGTCTCCTCGGTTGCACCTCTCCTTGATCTTCAGTCTCCTCGATCCTCAGTCTCCTCGGTCCCCACTCTCCTCGATCCTCTGTCTCCTCGGTCGCCGCTCTCCTCGATCCTCGGTCTCCTTGGTCCCCGCTCTCCTCGGTCGTCGGTCTCCTCGGTTGCAGCTCTCCTTGATCTTAGGTCTCCTCGATCCTCGGACTCCTTGGTCCCCGCTCTCCTCGATCCTCAGTCTCCTCATTCCCCGCTCTCCTTGGTCTCCTCGGTCTCCTTGGTCCCCGCTCTCCTCGATCCTCAGTCTCCTCAGTCCCCGCTCTCCTTGATCCTCGGTCACCTCAGTCGCTGCTCTCCTCGATCCTCGGTCTCCTCGGTCGCCGCTCTCCTCGATCCTCGGTCTCCTCGGTCGCCGCTCTCCTCGATCCTCGGTCTCCTCCGTCGCTGCTCTCCTCGATCCTCAGTCTCCTCGGTGCCCGCTCTCTTCGATCTCCTCGGTCGCCGCACTCCTCCATCCCTGGTCTCCTCGGTCGCCGCTCTCCTCGATCCTCGGTCTCCTCGGTCCTCGCTCTCCTCGGTCCCCTCTCTCCTCGATCCGCGGTCTCCTCGATCCGCGGTCTCCTCGGTCGCCGCTCTCCTCGATCCTCGGACTCCTCGGTCCCCGCTTTCCTCCGTCTCCTCGGTCCCCTCTCTCCTCGATCCTCGGTCTCCTCGGTCGCCGCTCTCCTCGATCCTCGGTCGCTGCTATCCTCGATCGTCGGTCTCCTCGGTCCCCGCTCTCCTCGATCCTCCGTCTCCTCCGACCCCGCTCTTCTTGTTCCCCGGTCTCCTCGGTCCTCGGTCTCCTCGGTCCCCGCTCTCCTCGATCCTCGGTCTCCTCAGTCCTCGCTCTCCTCGGTCCTCGCTCTCCTCGATCCTCGGTCTCCTCGGTCGCCACTCTCCTCGATCCTTGGTCTCCTCGGTCGCCGCTCTCCTCGATCCTCGGTCTCCTCCGTCGCCGCTCTCCTCGATCCTCGGTCTCCTCGTGCCCGCTCTCTTCGATCTCCTCGGTCGCCGCACTCCTCCGTCCCTGGTCTCCTCGGTCGCCTCCCTCCTCGATCCTCGGTCTCCTCGGTCCCCGCTCTCCTCGGTCCTCGGTCCCCTCTCTCCTCGATCCGCGGTCTCCTCGGTCGCCGCTCTCCTCCGTCCCCGGTCTCCTCGGTCGCCGCTCTCCTCGATCCTCGGTCTCCTCGGTCGCCGCTCTCCTCGAACCTCGGTCTCCTCGGTTCCCGCTCTCTTCGATCCTCGATCTCCTCGGTCGCCGCTCTCCTCCGTCCCCGGTCTCCTCGGTCCCCGCTCTCCTCGATCCTCGGTCTCCTCGGTCCCCGCTCTCCTCGATCCTCGGTCTCCTCGGTCCCCGCTCTCCTCGATCCTCGGTCTCCTCGGTCCCCGCTATCCTGGGTCTCATCGGTCCCCGCTCTCCTCGATCCTCGGTCTCCTCGGTCCCCGCTCTCCTCGATCCTCGGTCTCCTCGATCCCCGCTCTCCTCGATCCTCGGTCTCCTCGGTCGCCGCTCTCTTCGATCCTCGATCTCCTCGGTCACCGCTCTCCTCGGACCTCGGTCTCCTCGGGCCCCACTCACCTCGATCCTCGGTCCCTGCTCTCCTCAATCATCGGTCTCCTCATTCCCGCTCTCCTCGAGCCCCACTCACCTCGATCCTCGGTCTCCTCGATCCTCGGTCTCCTCGATCCTCGGTCTCCTCGATCCTCGGTCTCCTCGATCCTCGGTCTCCTCGATCCTCGGTCTCCTCGATCCTCGGTCTCCTCGATCCTCGGTCTCCTCGATCCTCGGTATCCTCGATCCTCGGTATCCTCGGTCACCGCTCTCCTCGGTCCTCGGTCTCCTCGGGCCCCACTCACCTCGATCATCGGTCTCCTCATTCCCGCTCTCCTCGAGCCCCACTCACCTTGATCCTCGGTCTCCTCGGTCCCCGCTCTCCTCGAACCTCGCTCTCCTCGGTCCCCGCTCTCCTCAATCCTCGGTCTCCTCGGTGACCGCTCTCCTCGGTCGTCGGTCTCCTCGGTTGCACCTCTCCTTGATCTTCAGTCTCCTCGATCCTCAGTCTCCTCAGTCCCCACTCTCCTCGATCCTCTGTCTCCTCGGTCTCCTTGGTCCCCGCTCTCCTCGATCCTCAGTCTCCTCAGTCCCCGCTCTCCTTGGTCTCCTCGGTCTCCTTGGTCCCCGCTCTCCTCGGTCGTCAGTCTCCTCGGTTGCAGCTCTCCTTGATCCTCGGTCTCCTCGGTCCTCGGACTCCTCGGTCCCCGCTCTCCTTGATCCTTGGTCTCCTCGGTCCCCGCTCTCCTCGATCCTCGATCGTCGGTCTCCTCGGTCCCCGCTCTCCTCGATGCTCGGTCCCCGCTTTCCTTGGTCCCCACTCTCCTCGATCCTCTGTCTCCTCGGTCGCCGGTCTCCTCGATCCTCTCTCTCCTCGGTCGCCGGTCTCCTCGATCCTCGGTCTCCTCGGTCCCCGCTCTCCTCGATCCTCGGTCTCCTCGGTTGCAGCTCTCCTCGATCCTCGGTCTCCTCGGTCCTCGGTCTCCCCGGTCCCCGCTCTCCTCGATCCTCGGACTCCTCGGTCCCCGCTCTCCTCGATCCTCGATCGTCGGTCTCCTCGGTGCCCGCTCTCCTCGATCCTCGGTCTCCTCGGTCCCCACTCTCTCCTCGATCCTCGGTCTCCTCGGTCGCGGCTCTCCTCGATCCTCGGTCTCCTCGGTCCCCGCTCTCCTCGATCCTCGGTCCCCGCTTTCCTTGGTCCCCACTCTCCTCGATCCTCTGTCTCCTCGGTTGCAGCTCTCCTTGATCCTCGGTCTCCTCGATCCTCGATCCTCGGTCTCCTCGATCCTCGATCGTCGGTCTCCTCGATCCATGCTCTCCTCCATCCTCGGTCTCCTCGGTCCCCGCTCTCCTCGATCCTCGGACTCCTTGGTCGCCGCTCTCCTCGATCCTCGGTCTCCTTGGTCCCCGCTCTCCTCGGTCGTCAGTCTCCTCGGTTGCAGCTCTCCTTGATCCTCGGTCTACTCGGTCCCCGCTCTCCTCGGTCGCCGCTCTCCTCGGTCTCCTCGGTCTTCTCGGTCCCCGCTTCCTCGGTCTCCTCGGTCTTCTCGGTCCCCGCTCTCCTCGGTCCCCGCTCTCCTCGGTCTCCTCGATTCTCGTCTCCTCGATCCTTTGTCTCCTCGGTCCCCGCTCTCCTTGGTCGCCGCTCTCCTCCGTCCCCGGTCTCCTCGGTCGCCGCTCGCCACGATCATCGGTGTGCTCATTCCCCTCTCTTCTCCATCTCCTCGGTCACTGCTCTCCTCGGTCCTTGGTCCCCTCTCTCCTCGGTCGCCGCTCTCCTCCATCCTCGGTCTCCTCGGTCCCCGCTCTCCTCGGTCCTTGGTCCCCTCTCTCCTCGATCCGCGGTCTCCTCAGTCGCCGCTCTCCTCGATCCTCGGTCTCCTCGGTCGCCGCTCTCCTCGATCCTCGGTCTCCTCCGTCGCCGCTCTCCTCGATCCTCGGTCTCCTCCGTCGCTGCTCTCCTCGATCCTCAGTCTCCTCAGTCCCCGCTCTCCTTGGTCTCCTCGGTCTCCTTGGTCCCCGCTCTCCTCGATCCTCAGTCTCCTCAGTCCCCGCTCTCCTTGATCCTCGGTCACCTCAGTCGCTGCTCTCCTCGATCCTCGGTCGCCGCTCTCCTCGATCCTCGGTCTCCTCGGTCGCCGCTCTCCTCGATCCTCGGTCTCCTCCGTCGCTGCTCTCCTCGATCCTCAGTCTCCTCGGTGCCCGCTCTCTTCGATCTCCTCGGTCGCCGCACTCCTCCATCCCTGGTCTCCTCGGTCGCCGCTCTCCTCGATCCTCGGTCTCCTCGGTCCCCGCTCTCCTCGGTCCCCTCTCTCCTCGATCCGCGGTCTCCTCGATCCGCGGTCTCCTCGATCCACGGTCTCCTCGGTTGCCGCTCTCCTCGATCCTCGGTCTCCTCGATCCTCGGTCTCCTCGGTCGCCGCTCTCCTCGATCCTCGGTCGCTGCTCTCCTCGATCGTCGGTCTCCTCGGTTCCCGCTCTCTTCGATCCTCGATCTCCTCGGTCCCCGCTCTCCTCGATCCTCCGTCTCCTCCGACCCCGCTCTTCTTGTTCCCCGGTCTCCTCGGTCCTCGGTCTCCTCGGTCCCCGCTCTCCTCGATCCTCGGTCTCCTCGGGCCTCGCTCTCCTCGGTCCTCGCTCTCCTCGATCCTCGGTCTCCTCGGTCGCCACTCTCCTCGATCCTTGGTCTCCTCGGTCGCCGCTCTCCTCGATCCTCGGTCTCCTCCGTCGTCGCTCTCCTCGATCCTCGGTCTCCTCGTGCCCGCTCTCTTCGATCTCCTCGGTCGCCGCACTCCTCCGTCCATGGTCTCCTCGGTCGCCTCTCTCCTCGATCCTCGGTCTCCTCGGTCCCCGCTCTCCTCGGTCCTCGGTCCTCTCTCTCTTCGATCCTCGATCTCCTCGGTCGCCGCTCTCCTCCGTCCCCGGTCTCCTCGGTCGCCGCTCTCCTCGATCCTCGGTCTCCTCGGTCGCCGCTCTCCTCGATCCTCGGTCTCCTCGGTTCCCGCTCTCTTCGATCCTCGATCTCCTCGGTCGCCGCTCTCCTCCGTCGCCGGTCTCCTTGGTCCCCGCTCTCCTCCATCCTCGGTCTCCTCGGTCCCCGCTCTCCTCGATCCTCGGTCTCCTCGGTCCCCGCTCTCCTCGATCCTCGGTCTCCTCGGTCCCCGCTATCCTCGGTCTCATCGGTCCCCGCTCTCCTCGATCCTCGGTCTCCTCGGTCCCCGCTCTCCTCGATCCTCGGTCTCCTCGATCCCCGCTCTCCTCGATCCTCGGTCTCCTCGGTCGCCGCTCTCTTCGATCCTCGATCTCCTCGGTCACCGCTCTCCTCGGACCTCGGTCTCCTCGGGCCCCACTCACCTCGATCCTCGGTCCCTGCTCTCCTCAATCATCGGTCTCCTCATTCCCGCTCTCCTCGAGCCCCACTCACCTCGATCCTCGGTCTCCTCGATCCTCGGTCTGCTCGATCCTCGGTCTCCTCGATCCTCGGTCTCCTCGATCCTCGGTCTCCTCGATCCTCGGTCTCCTCGGTCTCCTCGGTCTCCTCGATCCTCGGTCTCCTCGGTCTCCTCGATCCTCGGTATCCTCGGTCACCGCTCTCCTCGGTCCTCGGTCTCCTCGGGCCCCACTCACCTCGATCCTCGGTCCCCGCTCTCCTCGATCATCAGTCTCCTCATTCCCGCTCTCCTCCAGCCCCACTCACCTTGATCCTCGGTCTCCTCGGTCCCCGCTATCCTCGAACCTCGCTGTCCTCGGTCCCCGCTCTCCTCAATCCTCGGTCTCCTCGGTGACCGCTCTCCTCGGTCGTCGGTCTCCTCGGTTGCACCTCTCCTTTATCTCCTCGATCCTCAGTCTCCTCAGTCCCCGCTCTCCTTGGTCTCCTCGGTCTCCTTGGTCCCCGCTCTCCTCGATCCTCAGTCTCCTCAGTCCCCGCTCTCCTTGGTCTCCTCGGTCTCCTTGGTCCCCGCTCTCCTCGGTCGTCAGTCTCCTCGGTTGCAGCTCTCCTTGATCCTCGGTCTCCTCGGTCCTCGGACTCCTCGGTCCCCGCTCTCCTCGATCCTTGGTCTCCTCGGTCCCCGCTCTCCTCGATCCTCGATCGTCGGTCTCCTCGGTCCCCGCTCTCCTCGATCCTCGGTCCCCGCTTTCCTTGGTCCCCACTCTCCTCGATCCTCTGTCTCCTCGGTCGCCGGTCTCCTCGATCCTCGGTCTCCTCGGTCGCCGGTCTCCTCGATCCTCGGTCTCCTCGGTCCCCGCTCTCCTCGATCCTCTGTCTCCTCGGTTGCAGCTCTCCTTGATCCTCGGTCTCCTCGATCCTCGATCGTCGGTCTCCTCGATCCATGCTCTCCTCCATCCTCGGTCTCCTCGGTCCCCGCTCTCCTCGATCCTCGGACTCCTTGGTCGCTGCTCTCCTCGATCCTCGGTCTCCTTGGTCCCCGCTCTCCTCGGTCGTCAGTCTCCTCGGTTGCAGCTCTCCTTGATCCTCGGTCTACTCGGTCCCCGCTCTCCTCGGTCGCCGCTCTCCTCGGTCCCCGCTTCCTCGGTCTCCTCGGTCTTCTCGGTCCCCGCTTCCTCGGTCTCCTCGGTCTTCTCGGTCCCCGCTCTCCTCGGTCCCCGCTCTCCTCGGTCTCCTCGATTCTCGTCTCCTCGATCCTTTGTCTCCTCGGTCCCCGCTCTCCTTGGTCGCCGCTCTCCTCCGTCCCCGGTCTCCTCGGTCGCCGCTCGCCACGATCATCGGTGTGCTCATTCCCCTCTCTTCTCCATCTCCTCGGTCACTGCTCTCCTTGGTCCTTGGTCCCCTCTCTCCTCGGTCGCCGCTCTCCTCCATCCTCGGTCTCCTCGGTCCCTGCTCTCCTCGGTCCTTGGTCCCCTCTCTCCTCGATCCGCGGTCTCCTCAGTCGCCGCTCTCCTCGATCCTCGGTCTCCTCGGTCGCCGCTCTCCTCGATCCTCGGTCTCCTCCGTCGCCGCTCTCCTCGATCCTCGGTCTCCTCCGTCGCTGCTATCCTCGATCCTCAGTCTCCTCAGTGCCCGCTCCCTTTGATCTCCTCGGTCGCCGCACTCCTCCATCCCTGGTCTCCTCGGTCGCCGCTCTCCTCGATCCTCGGTCTCCTCGGTCCCCGCTCTCCTCGGTCCTTGGTCCCCTCTCTCCTCGGTCGCCGCTCTCCTCGATCCTCGGTCTCCTCGGTCCCCGCTCTCCTCGGTCCTTGGTCCCCTCTCTCCTCGATCCGCGGTCTCCTCGGTCGCCGCTCTCCTTGATCCTCCCTCTCCTCGGTCCCCGCTCTCCTCGATCCTCGGACTCCTCGGTCCCCGCTTTCCTCCGTCTCCTCGGTCCCCTCTCTCCTCGATCCTCGGTCTCCGCGGTCCCTGCTCTCCTCGATCCACGCTCTCCTTGATCCTCGGTCTCCTCGATCCTCGGTCGCCACTCTCCTCGATCCTCGGTCGCCGCTCTCCTCGATCCTCAGTCCCTGCTCTCCTCGATCGTCGGTCTCCTCGGTTCCCGCTCTCTTCGCTCCTTGATCTCCTCGGTCCCCGCTCTCCTCGATCCTCGGTCTCCTCGGTTCCCGCTCTCTTCGATCCTCGATCTCCTCGGTCGCCGCTCTCCTCCGTCCCCGGTCTCCTCGGTCCCCGCTCTCCTCGATCCTCGGTCTCCTCGGTCCCCGCTCTCCTCGATCCTCGGTCTCCTCGGTCCCCGCTCTCCTCGATCCTCGGTCTCCTCGGTCCCCGCTATCCTCGGTCTCATCGTCCCCGCTCTCCTCGATCCTCGGTCTCCTCGGTCCCCGCTATCCTCGGTCTCATCGTCCCCGCTCTCCTCGATCCTCGGTCTCCTCGGTCCCCGCTCTCCTCGATCCTCGGTCTCCTCGATCCCCGCTCTCCTCGATCCTCGGTCTCCTCGGTCGCCGCTCTCTTCGATCCTCGATCTCCTCGGTCACCGCTCTCCTCGGACCTCGGTCTCCTCGGGCCCCACTCACCTCGATCCTCGGTCCCTGCTCTCCTCAATCATCGGTCTCCTCATTCCCGCTCTCCTCGAGCCCCACTCACCTCGATCCTCGGTCTCCTCGGTTCCCGCTCTCTTTGATCCTCGATCCTCGGTCTCCTCGATCCTCGGTCTCCTCGATCCTCGGTCTCCTCGATATTCGGTCTCCTCGGTCCCCGCTCTCCTCGGTCCCCGCTCTCCTCGGTCGTCGGTCTCCTCGGTTGCAGCTCTCCTTGATCTTCGGTCTCCTCGATCCTCGGACTCCTTGGTCCCCGCTCTCCTCGATCCTCAGTCTCCTCAGTCCCCGCTCTCCTTGGTCTCCTCGGTCTCCTTGGTCCCCACTCTCCTCGATCCTCAGTCTCCTCAGTCCCCGCTCTCCTTGGTCTCCTCGGTCTCCTTGGTCCCCGCTCTCCTCGGTCGTCAGTCTCCTCGGTTGCAGCTCTCCTTGATCCTCGGACTCCTCGGTCCTCGGACTCCTCGGTCCCCGCTCTCCTCGATCCTTGGTCTCCTCGGTCCCCGCTCTCCTCGATCCTCGGTCCCCGCTCTCCTTGATCTTCGGTCTCCTCGATCCTCCGACTCCTTGGTCCCCGCTCTCCTCGATCCTCAGTCTCCTCAGTCCCCGCTCTCCTTGGTCTCCTCGGTCTCCTTGGTCCCCGCTCTCCTCGATCCTCAGTCTCCTCGGTCGCCGGTCTCCTCGATCCTCGGTCTCCTTGGTCCCCGCTCTCCTCGGTCGTCGGTCTCCTCGGTTGCAGCTCTCCTTGATCCTCGGTCTCCTCGATCCTCGATCCTTGGTCTCCTCGGTCCATGCTCTCCTCCATCCTCGGTCTCCTCAGTCCCCGCTCTCCTCGATCCTTGGTCTCCTCGGTCCCCGCTCTCCTCAATCCTCGGTCTCCTCGGTCCCCGCTCTGCTCGGTCACCGCTCTCCTCGGTCCTCGGTCTCCTCGAGGCCCACTCACCTCGATCCTCGGACTCCTCGGTAGCCGCTCTCCTCGATCCTCGGTCTCCTTGGTCCCCGATCTCCTCGGTCGTCGGTCCCCTCGGTTGCAGCTCTCCTTGATCCTCGGTCTGCTCGGTCCTCGGACTCCTCGGTCCCCGCTCTCCTCGGTCGCCACTCTCCTCGGTCCCCGCTCTCCTCGGTCGCCGCTCTCCTCGGTCTCCGCTCTCCTCGGACCTCGGTCTCCTCGGGCCCCACTCACCTCGATCCTCGGTCCCTGCTCTCCTCAATCATCGGTCTCCTCATTCCCGCTCTCCTCGAGCCCCACTCACCTCGATCCTCGGTCTCCTCGATCCTCGGTCTCCTCGATCCTCGGTCTCCTCGATCCTCGGTCTCCTCGGTCTCCTCGGTCTCCTCGATCCTCTGTCTCCTCGATCCTCGGTCTCCTCGATCCTCGGTATCCTCGATCCTCGGTATCCTCGGTCACCGCTCTCCTCGGTCCTCGGTCTCCTCGGGCCCCACTCACCTCGATCCTCGGTCCCCGCTCTCCTCGATCATCGGTCTCCTCATTCCCGCTCTCCTCGAGCCCCACTCACCTTGATCCTCGGTCTCCTCGGTCCCCGCTCTCCTCGAACCTCGCTCTCCTCGGTCCCCGCTCTCCTCAATCCTCGGTCTCCTCGGTGACCGCTCTCCTCGGTCGTCGGTCTCCTCGGTTGCACCTCTCCTTTATCTTCAGTCTCCTCGATCCTCAGTCTCCTCAGTCCCCGCTCTCCTTGGTCTCCTCGGTCTCCTTGGTCCCCGCTCTCCTCGATCCTCAGTCTCCTCAGTCCCCGCTCTCCTTGGTCTCCTCGGTCTCCTTGGTCCCCGCTCTCCTCGGTCGTCAGTCTCCTCGGTTGCAGCTCTCCTTGATCCTCGGTCTCCTCGGTCCTCGGACTCCTCGGTCCCCGCTCTCCTCGATCCTTGGTCTCCTCGGTCCCCGCTCTCCTCGATCCTCGATCGTCGGCCTCCTCGGTCCCCGCTCTCCTCGATCCTCGGTCCCCGCTTTCCTTGGTCCCCACTCTCCTCGATCCTCTGTCTCCTCGGTCGCCGGTCTCCTCGATCCTCGGTCTCCTCGGTCCCCGCTCTCCTCGATCCTCGGTCCCCGCTTTCCTTGGTCCCCACTCTCCTCGATCCTCTGTCTCCTCGGTTGCAGCTCTCCTTGATCCTCGGTCTCCTCGATCCTCGATCGTCGGTCTCCTCGATCCATGCTCTCCTCCATCCTCGGTCTCCTCGGTCCCCGCTCTCCTCGATCCTCGGACTCCTTGGTCGCCGCTCTCCTCGATCCTCGGTCTCCTTGGTCCCCGCTCTCCTCGGTCGTCAGTCTCCTCGGTTGCAGCTCTCCTTGATCCTCGGTCTACTCGGTCCCCGCTCTCCTCGGTCGCCGCTCTCCTCGGTCCCCGCTTCCTCGGTCTCCTCGGTCTTCTCGGTCCCCGCTTCCTCTGTCTCCTCGGTCTTCTCGGTCCCCGCTCTCCTCGGTCCCCGCTCTCCTCGGTCTCCTCGATTCTCGTCTCCTCGATCCTTTGTCTCCTCGGTCCCCGCTCTCCTTGGTCGCCGCTCTCCTCCATCCCCGGTCTCCTCGGTCGCCGCTCGCCACGATCATTGGTCTGCTCATTCCCCTCTCTTCTCCATCTCCTCGGTCACTGCTCTCCTCGGTCCTTGGTCCCCTCTCTCCTCGGTCGCCGCTCTCCTCGATGCTCGGTCTCCTCGGTCCCCGCTCTCCTCGGTCCTTGGTCCCCTCTCTCCTCGATCCGCGGTCTCCTCAGTCGCCGCTCTCCTCGATCCTCGGTCTCCTCGGTCGCCGCTCTCCTCGATCCTCGGTCTCCTCCGTCGCCGCTCTCCTCGATCCTCGGTCTCCTCCGTCGCTGCTCTCCTCGTTCCTCAGTCTCCTCAGTGCCCGCTCTCTTCGATCTCCTCGGTCGCCGCACTCCTCCATCCCTGGTCTCCTCAGTCACCGCTCTCCTCGATCCTCGGTCTCCTCGGTCCCCGCTCTCCTCGATCCTCGGTCCCCTCTCTCCTCGATCATCGGTCTCCTCATTCCCGCTCTCCTCGAGCCCCACTCACCTTGATCTTCGGTCTCCTCGGTCCCCGCTCTCCTCGACCCTCGCTCTCCTCGGTCCCCGCTCTCCTCAATCCTCGGTCTCCTCGGTGACCGCTCTCCTCGGTCGTCAGTCTCCTCGGTTGCACCTCTCCTTGATCTTCAGTCTCCTCGATCCTCAGTCTCCTCGGTCCCCACTCTCCTCGATCCTCTGTCTCCTCGGTCGCCGCTCTCCTCGATCCTCGGTCTCCTTGGTCCCCGCTCTCCTCGGTCGTCGGTCTCCTCGGTTGCAGCTCTCCTTGATCTTAGGTCTCCTCGATCCTCGGACTCCTTGGTCCCCGCTCTCCTCGATCCTCAGTCTCCTCAGTCCCCGCTCTCCTTGGTCTCCTCGGTCTCCTTGGTCCCCGCTCTCCTCGATCCTCAGTCTCCTCAGTCCCCGCTCTCCTTGATCCTCGGTCACCTCAGTCGCTGCTCTCCTCGATCCTCGGTCTCCTCGGTCGCCGCTCTCCTCGATCCTCGGTCTCCTCGGTCGCCGCTCTCCTCGATCCTCGGTCTCCTCCGTCGCTGCTCTCCTCGATCCTCAGTCTCCTCGGTGCCCGCTCTCTTCGATCTCCTCGGTCGCCGCACTCCTCCATCCCTGGTCTCCTCGGTCGCCGCTCTCCTCGATCCTCGGTCTCCTCGGTCCCCGCTCTCCTCGGTCCCCCCTCTCCTCGATCCGCGGTCTCCTCGATCCACGGTCTCCTCGATCCGCGGTCTCCTCGATCCGCGGTCTCCTCGGTTGCCGCTCTCCTCGATCCTCGGTCTCCTCGATCCTCGGTCTCCTCGGTCGCCGCTCTCCTCGATCCTCGGTCGCTGCTCTCCTCGATCGTCGGTCTCCTCGGTCCCCGCTCTCCTCGATCCTCCGTCTCCTCCGACCCCGCTCTTCTTGTTCCCCGGTCTCCTCAGTCCTCGGTCTCCTCGGTCCCCGCTCTCCTCGATCCTCGGTCTCCTCGGTCCTCGCTCTCCTCGGTCCTCGCTCTCCTCGATCCTCGGTCTCCTCGGTCGCCACTCTCCTCGATCCTTGGTCTCCTCGGTCGCCACTCTCCTCGATCCTCGGTCTCCTCCGTCGTCGCTCTCCTCGATCCTCGGTCTCCTCGTGCCCGCTCTCTTCGATCTCCTCGGTCGCCGCACTCCTCCGTCCATGGTCTCCTCGGTCGCCTCTCTCCTCGATCCTCGGTCTCCTCGGTCCCCGCTCTCCTCGGTCCTCGGTCCCCTCTCTCTTCGATCCTCGATCTCCTCGGTCGCCGCTCTCCTCCGTCCCCGGTCTCCTCGGTCGCCGCTCTCCTCGATCCTCGGTCTCCTCGGTCGCCGCTCTCCTCGATCCTCGGTCTCCTCGGTTCCCGCTCTCTTCGATCCTCGATCTCCTCGGTCGCCGCTCTCCTCCGTCCCCGGTCTCCTTGGTCCCCGCTCTCCTCGATCCTCGGTCTCCTCGGTCCCCGCTCTCCTCGATCCTCGGTCTCCTCGGTCCCCGCTCTTCCTCGATCCTCGGTCTCCTCGGTCCCCGCTATCCTTGGTCTCATCGGTCCCCGCTCTCCTCGATCCTCGGTCTCCTCGGTCCCCGCTCTCCTCGATCCTCGGTCTCCTCGATCCCCGCTCTCCTCGATCCTCGGTCTCCACGGTCGCCGCTCTCTTCGATCCTCGATCTCCTCGGTCACCGCTCTCCTCGGACCTCGGTCTCCTCGGGCCCCACTCACCTCGATCCTCGGTCCCTGCTCTCCTCAATCATCGGTCTCCTCATTCCCGCTCTCCTCGAGCCCCACTCACCTCGATCCTCGGTCTCCTCGATCCTCGGTCTGCTCGATCCTCGGTCTCCTCGATCCTCGGTCTCCTCGATCCTCGGTCTCCTCGATCCTCGGTCTCCTCGGTCTCCTCGGTCTCCTCGATCCTCTGTCTCCTCGATCCTCGGTATCCTCGATCCTCGGTATCCTCGGTCACCGCTCTCCTCGGTCCTCGGTCTCCTCGGGCCCCACTCACCTCGATCCTCGGTCCCCGCTCTCCTCGATCATCAGTCTCCTCATTCCCGCTCTCCTCCAGCCCCACTCACCTTGATCCTCGGTCTCCTCGGTCCCCGCTATCCTCGAACCTCGCTCTCCTCGGTCCCCGCTCTCCTCGATCCTCGGTCTCCTCGGTCGCCGCTCTCCTCGATCCTCGGTCTCCTCGGTTGCACCTCTCCTTTATCTCCTCGATCCTCAGTCTCCTCAGTCCCGCTCTCCTTGGTCTCCTCGGTCTCCTTGGTCCCCGCTCTCCTCGATCCTCAGTCTCCTCAGTCCCCGCTCTCCTTGGTCTCCTCGGTCTCCTTGGTCCCCGCTCTCCTCGGTCGTCAGTCTCCTCGGTTGCAGCTCTCCTTGATCCTCGGTCTCCTCGGTCCTCGGACTCCTCGGTCCCCGCTCTCCTCGATCCTTGGTCTCCTCGGTCCCCGCTCTCCTCGATCCTCGATCGTCGGTCTCCTCGGTCCCCGCTCTCCTCGATCCTCGGTCCCCGCTTTCCTTGGTCCCCACTCTCCTCGATCCTCTGTCTCCTCGGTCGCCGGTCTCCTCGATCCTCGGTCTCCTCGATCCTCGGTCTCCTCGGTCACCGCTCTCCTCGGTCCTCGGTCTCCTTGGTCCCCGCTCTCCTCGGTCGTCAGTCTCCTCGGTTGCAGCTCTCCTTGATCCTCGGTCTCCTCGGTCCTCGGACTCCTCGGTCCCCGCTCTCCTCGATCCTTGGTCTCCTCGGTCCCCGCTCTCCTCGATCCTCGATCGTCGGTCTCCTCGGTGCCCGCTCTCCTCGATCCTCGGTCCCCGCTTTCCTTGGTCCCCACTCTCCTCGATCCTCTGTCTCCTCGGTCGCCGGTCTCCTCGATCCTCGGTCTCCTCGGTCCCCGCTCTCCTCGATCCTCGGTCCCCGCTTTCCTTGGTCCCCACTCTCCTCGATCCTCTGTCTCCTCGGTTGCAGCTCTCCTTGATCCTCGGTCTCCTCGATCCTCGATCCTCGGTCTCCTCGATCCTCGATCGTCGGTCTCCTCGATCCATGCTCTCCTCCATCCTCGGTCTCCTCGGTCCCCGCTCTCCTCGATCCTCGGACTCCTTGGTCGCCGCTCTCCTCGATCCTCGGTCTCCTTGGTCCCCGCTCTCCTCGGTCGTCAGTCTCCTCGGTTGCAGCTCTCCTTGATCCTCGGTCTACTCGGTCCCCGCTCTCCTCGGTCGGGTCTCCTCGGTCTCGTCGATCCTCGGTCTCCTCGATCCTCGGTCTCCTCGATCCTCGGTCTCCTCGATCCTCGGTATCCTCGGTCCCCGCTCTCCTCGATCGCCTCGATCACCGCTCTCCTCGGTCCTCGGTCTCCTCGGGCCCCACTCACCTCGATCCTCGGTCCCCTCTCTCCTCGATCATCGGTCTCCTCATTCCCGCTCTCCTCGAGCCCCACTCACCTTGATCTTCGGTCTCCTCGGTCCCCGCTCTCCTCGACCCTCGCTCTCCTCGGTCCCCGCTCTCCTCAATCCTCGGTCTCCTCGGTGACCGCTCTCCTCGGTCGTCGGTCTCCTCGGTTGCACCTCTCCTTGATCTTCAGTCTCCTCGATCCTCAGTCTCCTCGGTCCCCACTCTCCTCGATCCTCTGTCTCCTCGGTCGCCGCTCTCCTCGATCCTCGGTCTCCTTGGTCCCCGCTCTCCTCGATCCTCAGTCTCCTCAGTCCCTGCTCTCCTTGATCTTAGGTCTCCTCGATCCTCTGACTCCTTGGTCCCCGCTCTCCTCGATCCTCAGTCTCCTCAGTCCCCGCTCTCCTTGGTCTCCTCGGTCTCCTTGGTCCCCGCTCTCCTCGATCCTCAGTCTCCTCAGTCCCCGCTCTCCTTGATCCTCGGTCACCTCAGTCGCTGCTCTCCTCGATCCTCGGTCTCCTCGGTCGCCGCTCTCCTCGATCCTCGGTCTCCTCGGTCGCCGCTCTCCTCGATCCTCGGTCTCCTCCGTCGCTGCTCTCCTCGATCCTCAGTCTCCTCGGTGCCCGCTCTCTTCGATCTCCTCGGTCGCCGCACTCCTCCATCCCTGGTCTCCTCGGTCGCCGCTCTCCTCGATCCTCGGTCTCCTCGGTCCCCGCTCTCCTCGGTCCCCCCTCTCCTCGATCCGCGGTCTCCTCGATCCGCGGTCTCCTCGATCCGCGGTCTCCTCGATCCGCGGTCTCCTCGGTTGCCGCTCTCCTCGATCCTCGGTCTCCTCGATCCTCGGTCTCCTCGATCCTCGGTCTCCTCGGTCGCCGCTCTCCTCGATCCTCGGTCGCTGCTCTCCTCGATCGTCGGTCTCCTCGGTCCCCGCTCTCCTCGATCCTCCGTCTCCTCCGACCCCGCTCTTCTTGTTCCCCGGTCTCCTCAGTCCTCGGTCTCCTCGGTCCCCGCTCTCCTCGATCCTCGGTCTCCTCGGTCCTCGCTCTCCTCGGTCCTCGCTCTCCTCGATCCTCGGTCTCCTCGGTCGCCACTCTCCTCGATCCTTGGTCTCCTCGGTCGCCACTCTCCTCGATCCTCGGTCTCCTCCGTCGTCGCTCTCCTCGATCCTCGGTCTCCTCGTGCCCGCTCTCTTCGATCTCCTCGGTCGCCGCACTCCTCCGTCCATGGTCTCCTCGGTCGCCTCTCTCCTCGATCCTCGGTCTCCTCGGTCCCCGCTCTCCTCGGTCCTCGGTCCCCTCTCTCTTCGATCCTCGATCTCCTCGGTCGCCGCTCTCCTCCGTCCCCGGTCTCCTCGGTCGCCGCTCTCCTCGATCCTCGGTCTCCTCGGTCGCCGCTCTCCTCGATCCTCGGTCTCCTCGGTTCCCGCTCTCTTCGATCCTCGATCTCCTCGGTCGCCGCTCTCCTCCGTCCCCGGTCTCCTTGGTCCCCGCTCTCCTCGATCCTCGGTCTCCTCGGTCCCCGCTCTCCTCGATCCTCGGTCTCCTCGGTCCCCGCTCTTCCTCGATCCTCGGTCTCCTCGGTCCCCGCTATCCTTGGTCTCATCGGTCCCCGCTCTCCTCGATCCTCGGTCTCCTCGGTCCCCGCTCTCCTCGATCCTCGGTCTCCTCGGTCTCCTCGGTCTCCACGGTCGCCGCTCTCTTCGATCCTCGATCTCCTCGGTCACCGCTCTCCTCGGACCTCGGTCTCCTCGGGCCCCACTCACCTCGATCCTCGGTCCCTGCTCTCCTCAATCATCGGTCTCCTCATTCCCGCTCTCCTCGAGCCCCACTCACCTCGATCCTCGGTCTCCTCGATCCTCGGTCTGCTCGATCCTCGGTCTCCTCGATCCTCGGTCTCCTCGATCCTCGGTCTCCTCGATCCTCGGTCTCCTCGGTCTCCTCGGTCTCCTCGATCCTCTGTCTCCTCGATCCTCGGTATCCTCGATCCTCGGTATCCTCGGTCACCGCTCTCCTCGGTCCTCGGTCTCCTCGGGCCCCACTCACCTCGATCCTCGGTCCCCGCTCTCCTCGATCATCAGTCTCCTCATTCCCGCTCTCCTCCAGCCCCACTCACCTTGATCCTCGGTCTCCTCGGTCCCCGCTATCCTCGAACCTCGCTCTCCTCGGTCCCCGCTCTCCTCAATCCTCGGTCTCCTCGGTGACCGCTCTCCTCGGTCGTCGGTCTCCTCGGTTGCACCTCTCCTTTATCTCCTCGATCCTCAGT
Source organism: Eptatretus burgeri (assembly GCF_056783735.1). NCBI lineage: Eukaryota > Metazoa > Chordata > Myxini > Myxiniformes > Myxinidae > Eptatretus > Eptatretus burgeri. Next base: position 5,442,857 of record NC_140968.1, on the reverse strand, counting down.
CTCCTCAGTCCCCGCTCTCCTTGGTCTCCTCGGTCTCCTTGGTCCCCGCTCTCCTCGATCCTCAGTCTCCTCAGTCCCCGCTCTCCTTGGTCTCCTCGGTCTCCTTGGTCCCCGCTCTCCTCGGTCGTCAGTCTCCTCGGTTGCAGCTCTCCTTGATCCTCGGTCTCCTCGGTCCTCGGACTCCTCGGTCCCCGCTCTCCTCGATCCTTGGTCTCCTCGGTCCCCGCTCTCCTCGATCCTCGATCGTCGGTCTCCTCGGTCCCCGCTCTCCTCGATCCTCGGTCCCCGCTTTCCTTGGTCCCCACTCTCCTCGATCCTCTGTCTCCTCGGTCGCCGGTCTCCTCGATCCTCGGTCTCCTCGATCCTCGGTCTCCTCGGTCACCGCTCTCCTCGGTCCTCGGTCTCCTTGGTCCCCGCTCTCCTCGGTCGTCAGTCTCCTCGGTTGCAGCTCTCCTTGATCCTCGGTCTCCTCGGTCCTCGGACTCCTCGGTCCCCGCTCTCCTCGATCCTTGGTCTCCTCGGTCCCCGCTCTCCTCGATCCTCGATCGTCGGTCTCCTCGGTGCCCGCTCTCCTCGATCCTCGGTCCCCGCTTTCCTTGGTCCCCACTCTCCTCGATCCTCTGTCTCCTCGGTCGCCGGTCTCCTCGATCCTCGGTCTCCTCGGTCCCCGCTCTCCTCGATCCTCGGTCCCCGCTTTCCTTGGTCCCCACTCTCCTCGATCCTCTGTCTCCTCGGTTGCAGCTCTCCTTGATCCTCGGTCTCCTCGATCCTCGATCGTCGGTCTCCTCGATCCATGCTCTCCTCCATCCTCGGTCTCCTCGGTCCCCGCTCTCCTCGATCCTCGGACTCCTTGGTCGCCGCTCTCCTCGATCCTCGGTCTCCTTGGTCCCCGCTCTCCTCGGTCGTCAGTCTCCTCGGTTGCAGCTCTCCTTGATCCTCGGTCTACTCGGTCCCCGCTCTCCTCGGTCGCCGCTCTCCTCGGTCCCCGCTTCCTCGGTCTCCTCGGTCTTCTCGGTCCCCGCTTCCTCGGTCTCCTCGGTCTTCTCGGTCCCCGCTCTCCTCGGTCCCCGCTCTCCTCGGTCTCCTCGATTCTCGTCTCCTCGATCCTTTGTCTCCTCGGTCCCCGCTCTCCTTGGTCGCCGCTCTCCTCCGTCCCCGGTCTCCTCGGTCGCCGCTCGCCACGATCATCGGTGTGCTCATTCCCCTCTCTTCTCCATCTCCTCGGTCACTGCTCTCCTCGGTCCTTGGTCCCCTCTCTCCTCGGTCGCCGCTCTCCTCCATCCTCGGTCTCCTCGGTCCCCGCTCTCCTCGGTCCTTGGTCCCCTCTCTCCTCGATCCGCGGTCTCCTCATTCGCCGCTCTCCTCGATCCTCGGTCTCCTCGGTCGCCGCTCTCCTCGATCCTCGGTCTCCTCCGTCGCCGCTCTCCTCGATCCTCGGTCTCCTCCGTCGCTGCTCTCCTCGATCCTCAGTCTCCTCAGTGCCCGCTCCCTTCGATCTCCTCGGTCGCCGCACTCCTCCATCCCTGGTCTCCTCGGTCGCCGCTCTCCTCGATCCTCGGTCTCCTCGGTCCCCGCTCTCCTCGGTCCTTGGTCCCCTCTCTCCTCGGTCGCCGCTCTCCTCGATCCTCGGTCTCCTCGGTCCCCGCTCTCCTCGGTCCTTGGTCCCCTCTCTCCTCGATCCGCGGTCTCCTCGGTCGCCGCTCTCCTTGATCCTCCCTCTCCTCGGTCCCCGCTCTCCTCGATCCTCGGACTCCTCGGTCCCCGCTCTCCTCCGTCTCCTCGGTCCCCTCTCTCCTCGATCCTCGGTCTCCTCGGTCCCTGGTCTCCTCGATCAACACTCTCCTTGATCCTCGGTCTCCTCGATCCTCGGTCGCCGCTCTCCTCGATCCTCGGTCGCCGCTCTCCTCGATCCTCAGTCCCTGCTCTCCTCGATCGTCGGTCTCCTCGGTTCCCGCTCTCTTCGCTCCTCGATCTCCTCGGTCCCCGCTCTCCTCGATCCTCGGTCTCCTCGGTTCCCGCTCTCTTCGATCCTCGATCTCCTCGGTCGCCGCTCTCCTCCGTCCCCGGTCTCCTTGGTCCCCGCTCTCCTCGATCCTCGGTCTCCTCGGTCCCCGCTCTCCTCGATCCTCGGTCTCCTCGGACCCCGCTCTCCTCGATCCTCGGTCTCCTCGGTCCCCGCTATCCTCGGTCTCATCGTCCCCGCTCTCCTCGATCCTCGGTCTCCTCGGTCCCCGCTCTCCTCGATCCTCGGTCTCCTCGATCCCCGCTCTCCTCGATCCTCGGTCTCCTCGGTCGCCGCTCTCTTCGATCCTCGATCTCCTCGGTCACCGCTCTCCTCGGACCTCGGTCTCCTCGGGCCCCACTCACCTCGATCCTCGGTCCCTGCTCTCCTCAATCATCGGTCTCCTCATTCCCGCTCTCCTCGAGCCCCACTCACCTCGATCCTCGGTCTCCTCGGTTCCCGCTCTCTTCGATCCTCGATCCTCGGTCTCCTCGATCCTCGGTCTCCTCGATCCTCGGTCTCCTCGATATTCGGTCTCCTCGGTCCCCGCTCTCCTCGGTCCCCGCTCTCCTCGGTCGTCGGTCTCCTCGGTTGCAGCTCTCCTTGATCTTCGGTCTCCTCAATCCTCGGACTCCTTGGTCCCCGCTCTCCTCGATCCTCAGTCTCCTCAGTCCCCGCTCTCCTCGGTCTCCTTGGTCCCCGCTCTCCTCGATCCTCAGTCTCCTCAGTCCCTGCTCTCCTTGGTCTCCTCGGTCTCCTTGGTCCCCGCTCTCCTCGGTCGTCAGTCTCCTCGGTTGCAGCTCTCCTTGATCCTCGGACTCCTCGGTCCTCGGACTCCTCGGTCCCCGCTCTCCTCGATCCTTGGTCTCCTCGGTCCCCGCTCTCCTCGATCCTCGGTCCCCGCTCTCCTCGATCCTCGGTCCCCGCTTTCCTTGGTCCCCACTCTCCTCGATCCTCTGTCTCCTCGGTCGCCGGTCTCCTCGATCCTCGGTCTCCTTGGTCCCCGCTCTCCTCGGTCGTCGGTCTCCTCGGTTGCAGCTCTCCTTGATCCTCGGTCTCCTCGATCCTCGATCCTTGGTCTCCTCGGTCCATGCTCTCCTCCATCCTCGGTCTCCTCAGTCCCCGCTCTCCTCGATCCTTGGTCTCCTCGGTCCCCGCTCTCCTCAATCCTCGGTCTCCTCGGTCCCCGCTCTGCTCTGTCACCGCTCTCCTCGGTCCTCGGTCTCCTCGAGGCCCACTCACCTCGATCCTCGGAATCCTCGGTAGCCGCTCTCCTCGATCCTCGGTCTCCTTGGTCCCCGATCTCCTCGGTCGTCGGTCCCCTCGGTTGCAGCTCTCCTTGATCCTCGGTCTGCTCGGTCCTCGGACTCCTCGGTCCCCGCTCTCCTCGGTCGCCACTCTCCTCGGTCCCCGCTCTCCTCGGTCGCCGCTCTCCTCGGTCTCCGCTCTCCTCGGACCTCGGTCTCCTCGGGCCCCCCTCACCTCGATCCTCGGTCCCTGCTCTCCTCAATCATCGGTCTCCTCATTCCCGCTCTCCTCGAGCCCCACTCACCTCGATCCTCGGTCTCCTCGATCCTCGGTCTGCTCGATCCTCGGTCTCCTCGATCCTCGGTCTCCTCGATCCTCGGTCTCCTCGGTCTCCTCGGTCTCCTCGATCCTCTGTCTCCTCGATCCTCGGTCTCCTCGATCCTCGGTATCCTCGATCCTCGGTATCCTCGGTCACCGCTCTCCTCGGTCCTCGGTCTCCTCGGGCCCCACTCACCTCGATCCTCGGTCCCCGCTCTCCTCGATCATCGGTCTCCTCATTCCCGCTCTCCTCGAGCCCCACTCACCTTGATCCTCGGTCTCCTCGGTCCCCGCTATCCTCGAACCTCGCTCTCCTCGGTCCCCGCTCTCCTCAATCCTCGGTCTCCTCAGTGACCGCTCTCCTCGGTCGTCGGTCTCCTCGGTTGCACCTCTCCTTTATCTTCAGTCTCCTCGATCCTCAGTCTCCTCAGTCCCCGCTCTCCTTGGTCTCCTCGGTCTCCTTGGTCCCCGCTCTCCTCGATCCTCAGTCTCCTCAGTCCCCGCTCTCCTTGGTCTCCTCGGTCTCCTTGGTCCCCGCTCTCCTCGGTCGTCAGTCTCCTCGGTTGCAGCTCTCCTTGATCCTCGATCGTCGGTCTCCTCGGTCCCCGCTCTCCTCGATCCTCGGTCCCCGCTTTCCTTGGTCCCCACTCTCCTCGATCCTCTGTCTCCTCGGTCGCCGGTCTCCTCGATCCTCGGTCTCCTCGGTCCCCGCTCTCCTCGATCCTCGGTCCCCGCTTTCCTTGGTCCCCACTCTCCTCGATCCTCTGTCTCCTCGGTTGCAGCTCTCCTTGATCCTCGGTCTCCTCGATCCTCGATCGTCGGTCTCCTCGATCCATGCTCTCCTCCATCCTCGGTCTCCTCGGTCCCCGCTCTCCTCGATCCTCGGACTCCTTGGTCGCCGCTCTCCTCGATCCTCGGTCTCCTTGGTCCCCGCTCTCCTCGGTCGTCAGTCTCCTCGGTTGCAGCTCTCCTTGATCCTCGGTCTACTCGGTCCCCGCTCTCCTCGGTCGCCGCTCTCCTCGGTCTCCTCGGTCTTCTCGGTCCCCGCTTCCTCGGTCTCCTCGGTCTTCTCGGTCCCCGCTCTCCTCGGTCCCCGCTCTCCTCGGTCTCCTCGATTCTCGTCTCCTCGATCCTTTGTCTCCTCGGTCCCCGCTCTCCTTGGTCGCCGCTCTCCTCCATCCCCGGTCTCCTCGGTCGCCGCTCGCCACGATCATTGGTCTGCTCATTCCCCTCTCTTCTCCATCTCCTCGGTCACTGCTCTCCTCGGTCCTTGGTCCCCTCTCTCCTCGGTCGCCGCTCTCCTCGATGCTCGGTCTCCTCGGTCCCCGCTCTCCTCGGTCCTTGGTCCCCTCTCTCCTCGATCCGCGGTCTCCTCAGTCGCCGCTCTCCTCGATCCTCGGTCTCCTCGGTCGCCGCTCTCCTCGATCCTCGGTCTCCTCGGTCGCCGCTCTCCTCGATCCTCGGTCTCCTCCGTCGCCGCTCTCCTCGATCCTCGGTCTCCTCCGTCGCCGCTCTCCTCGATCCTCGGTCTCCTCCGTCGCTGCTCTCCTCGATCCTCAGTCTCCTCAGTGCCCGCTCTCTTCGATCTCCTCGGTCGCCGCACTCCTCCATCCCTGGTCTCCTCAGTCACCGCTCTCCTCGATCCTCGGTCTCCTCGGTCCCCGCTCTCCTCGGTCCTTGGTCCCCTCTCTCCTCGGTCGCCGCTCTCCTCGATCCTCGGTCTCCTCGGTCCCCGCTCTCCTCGGTCCTTGGTCCCCTCTCTCCTCGATCCGCGGTCTCCTCGGTCGCCGCTCTCCTTGATCCTCCCTCTCCTCGGTCCCCGCTCTCCTCGATCCTCGGACTCCTCATTCCCCGCTTTCCTCCGTCTCCTCGGTCCCCTCTCTCCTCGATCCTCGGTCTCCTCGGTCCCTGCTCTCCTCGATCCACGCTCTCCTTGATCCTCGGTCTCCTCGATCCTCGGTCGCCGCTCTCCTCGATCCTCGGTCGCCGCTCTCCTTGATCCTCAGTCCTTGCTCTCCTCGATCGTCGGTCTCCTCGGTTCCCGCTCTCTTCGCTCCTCGATCTCCTCGGTCCCCGCTCTCCTCGATCCTCGGTCTCCTCGGTTCCCGCTCTCTTCGATCCTCGATCTCCTCGGTCGCCGCTCTCCTCCGTCCCCGGTCTCCTTGGTCCCCGCTCTCCTCGATCCTCGGTCTCCTCGGTCCACGCTCTCCTCGATCCTCGGTCTCCTCGGTCCCCGCTATCCTCGTTCTCATCGTCCCCGCTCTCCTCGAACCTCGGTCTCCTCGGTCCCCGCTCTCCTCGATCCTCGGTCTCCTCGATCCCCGCTCTCCTCGATCCTCGGTCTCGTCGGTCGCCGCTCTCTTCGATCCTCGATCTCCTCGGTCACCGCTCTCCTCGGACCTCGGTCTCCTCGGGCCCCACTCACCTCGATCCTCGGTCCCTGCTCTCCTCAATCATCGGTCTCCTCATTCCCGCTCTCCTCGAGCCCCACTCACCTCGATCCTCGGTCTCCTCGGTTCCCGCTCTCTTCGATCCTCGATCTCCTCGGTCACCGCTCTCCTCGGACCTCGGTCTCCTCGGGCCCCACTCACCTCGATCCTCGGTCCCTGCTCTCCTCAATCATCGGTCTCCTCGAGCCCCACTCACCTCGAGCCTCGGTCTCCTCGGTTCCCGCTCTCTTCGATCCTCGATCCTCGGTCTCCTCGATCCTCGGTCTCCTCGATCCTCGGTCTCCTCGATCCTCGGTCTCCTCGATCCTCGGTCTCCTCGGTCCCCGCTCTCCTTGGTCCCCGCTCTCCTCGGTCGTCGGTCTCCTCGGTTGCAGCTCTCCTTGATCTTCGGTCTCCTCGATCCTCGGACTCCTTGGTCCCCGCTTTCCTCGATCCTCAGTCTCCTCAGTCCCCGCTCTCCTTGGTCTCCTCGGTCTCCTTGGTCCCCGCTCTCCTCGATCCTCAGTCTCCTCAGTCCCCGCTCTCCTGGGTCTCCTCGGTCTCCTTGGTCCCCGCTCTCCTCGGTCGTCAGTCTCCTCGGTTGCAGCTCTCCTTGATCCTCGGACTCCTCGGTCCTCGGACTCCTCGGTCCCCGCTCTCCTCGATCCTTGGTCTCCTCGGTCCCCGCTCTCCTCGATCCTCGGTCCCCGCTCTCCTCGATCCTCGGTCCCCGCTTTCCTTGGTCCCCACTCTCCTCGATCCTCTGTCTCCTCGGTCGCCGGTCTCCTCGATCCTCGGTCTCCTTGGTCCCCGCTCTCCTCGGTCGTCGGTCTCCTCGGTTGCAGCTCTCCTTGATCCTCGGTCTCCTCGATCCTCGATCCTTGGTCTCCTCGGTCCATGCTCTCCTCCATCCTCGGTCTCCTCGGTCCCCGCTCTCCTCGATGCTTGGTCTCCTCGGTCCCCGCTCTCCTCAATCCTCGGTCTCCTCTGTCCCCGCTCTGCTCGGTCACCGCTCTCCTCGGTCCTCGGTCTCCTCGAGGCCCACTCACCTCGATCCTCGGACTCCTCGGTAGCCGCTCTCCTCGATCCTCGGTCTCCTTGGTCCCCGATCTCCTCGGTCGTCGGTCTCCTCGGTTGCAGCTCTCCTTGATCCTCGGTCTGCTCGGTCCTCGGACTCCTCGGTCCCCGCTCTCCTCGGTCGCCACTCTCCTCGGTCCCCGCTCTCCTCGGTCGCCGCTCTCCTCGGTCTCCGCTCTCCTTGGTCTCCGCTCTCCTCGGTCTCCGCTCTCCTCGGTCGCCGCTCTCCTCGGTCCCTGCTTCCTCGGTCTCCTCGGTCTTCTCGGTCCCCGCTCTCCTCGGTCCCTGCTCTCCTCGGTCTCCTCGATTCTCGTCTCCTCGATCCTTTGTCTCCTCGGTCCCCGCTCTCCTTGGTCTCCGCTCGCCACGATCATCGGTCTGCTCATTCCCCTCTCTTCTCCATCTCCTCGGTCACTGCTCTCCTCGGTCCCTGGTCTCGTCGGTCCCCGCTCTCCTCGATCCTCGGTTTCCTTATTCCCCGCTCTACTCGTTCTCCTCGGTAACTGCTCTCCTTGGTCCTCGGTATCCTCCGGCCCCACTCACCTCGATCCTCGGTCTCCTCGATCCTCGGTCTCCTCGGTCTCCTCGATCCTCGCTCTCCTTGATCCTCGCTCTCCTCGATCCTCGGTATCCTCGGTCCCCGCTCTCCTCGAACCTCGGTCTCCTCTTTCCCCGCTCTCCTCGAACCTCGATCTCCTCTTTCCCCGCTCTCCTCGATCTCCTCGGTCACCGCTCTCCTCGGTCCTCGGTCTCCTCGGGCCCCACTCACCTCGATCCTCGGTCCCCGCTCTCCTCGATCATCGGTCTCCTCATTCCCACTCTCCTCGAGCCCCACTCACCTTGATCCCCGGTCTCCTCGCTCCCCGCTCTCCTCGAACCTCGCTCTCCTCGGTCCCCGCTCTCCTCAATCCTCGGTCTCCTCGGTGACCGCTCTCCTCGGTCGTCGGTCTCCTCGGTTGCAGCTCTCCTTGATCTTCAGTCTCCTCGATCCTCGGACTCCTCGGTCCCCGCTCTCCTCGATCCTCGGTCTCCTCGGTCCCCGCTCTCCTTGGTCCCTGCTCTCCTCAATCATCGTCTCCTCATTCCCGCTCTCCTCGAGCCCCACTCACCTCGATCCTCGGTCTCCTCGATCCTCGGTCTCCTCGATCCTCGGTATCTTCGGTCCCGCTCTCCTCGATCGCCTCGGTCACCGCTCTCCTCTGTCCTCGGTCTCCTCGGGCCCCGCTCCCCTCGATCCTCAGTCTCCTCAGTCCCGCTCTCCTTGGTCTCCTCGGTCTCCTCGGTCCCCGCTCTCCTCGGTCGTCAGTCTCCTCGGTTGCAGCTCTCCTTGATCCTCGGACTCCTCGGTCCTCGGACTCCTCGGTCACCGCTCTCCTCGATCATCGGTCTCCTCATTCTCACTCTCCTCGAGCCCCACTCACCTTGATCCCCGGTCTCCTTGCTCCCCGCTCACCTCGAACCTCGCTCTCCTCGGTCCCCGCTCTCCTCAATCCTCGGTCTCCTCAGTGACCGCTCTCCTCGATCCTCGCTCTCCTCGGTCACCGCTCTTCTCGTTCCTCAGTCTCCTCGGTCCCCGCTCTCCTCGATCCCCGGTCTCCTCGGTCCCTGCTCTCCTCGATCCTCGGTCTCCTCGGTCCCCGCTCTCCTGGATCCTCGGTCTCCTCGTTCCCCGCTCTCCTTGATCCTCGGTCTCCTCAGTCCCCGCTATCCTCGATCCTCGGTCTCCTCGGTCCCCGCTCTCCTTGGTCTCCTCGGTCTCCTCGGTCCCCGCTCTCCTCGATCCTCTGTCTCCTCGGTCGCCGCTCTCCTCGATCCTCGGTCTCCTCGGTCCCCGGTCACCTCGGTCCCCGCTCTCCTCGATCCTGTTTCTCCTCGGACGCCGCTCTCCTCGATCCTCGGTCTCCTCATTCCCGGTCTCCTCGGTCCCCATTCTCCTCGATCCTCGGTCTCCTCATTCCCGGTCTCCTCGGTCCCCATTCTCCTCGATCCTCGGTCTCCTCGGTCCCCGCTCTCCTCGATCATCGGTCTCCTCATTCCCGCTCTCCTCGGTCCCCACTCTCCTCGATCCTCGGTCTCCTCGGTCCCCATTCTCCTCGATCCTCGGTCTCCTCGGTCCCCGCTCTCCTCGATCATCGGTCTCCTCATTCCCGCTCTCCTCGATCACCGCTCTCCTCGGTCCTCGGTCTCCTCGAGCCCCACTCACCTCGATCCTCGGTCTCCTCGGTCCCCGGTCTCCTCGGTCCCCGCTCTCCTCGATCCTCGGTCTCCTCGGTCCCTGGTCTCCTCGGTCCCCGCTCTCCTTGGTCTCCTCGGTCTCCTTGGTCCCCGCTCTCCTCGGTCGTCAGTCTCCTCGGTTGCAGCTCTCCTTGATCCTCGGACTCCTCGGTCCTCGGACTCCTCGGTCCCCGCTCTCCTCGATCCTTGGTCTCCTCGGTCCCCGCTCTCCTCGATCCTCGGTCCCCGCTCTCCTCGATCCTCGGTCCCCGCTTTCCTTGGTCCCCACTCTCCTCGATCCTCTGTCTCCTCGGTCGCCGGTCTCCTCGATCCTCGGTCTCCTTGGTCCCCGCTCTCCTCGGTCGTCGGTCTCCTCGGTTGCAGCTCTCCTTGATCCTCGGTCTCCTCAATCCTCGATCCTTGGTCTCCTCGGTCCATGCTCTCCTCCATCCTCAGTCTCCTCAGTCCCCGCTCTCCTCGATCCTTGGTCTCCTCGGTCCCCGCTCTCCTCAATCCTCGGTCTCCTCGGTCCCCGCTCTGCTCGGTCACCGCTCTCCTCGGTCCTCGGTCTCCTCGAGGCCCACTCACCTCGATCCTCGGAATCCTCGGTAGCCGCTCTCCTCGATCCTCGGTCTCCTTGGTCCCCGATCTCCTCGGTCGTCGGTCCCCTCGGTTGCAGCTCTCCTTGATCCTCGGTCTGCTCGGTCCTCGGACTCCTCGGTCCCCGCTCTCCTCGGTCGCCACTCTCCTCGGACCCCGCTCTCCTCGGTCGCCGCTCTCCTCGGTCTCCGCTCTCCTCGGACCTCGGTCTCCTCGGGCCCCCCTCACCTCGATCCTCGGTCCCTGCTCTCCTCAATCATCGGTCTCCTCATTCCCGCTCTCCTCGAGCCCCACTCACCTCGATCCTCGGTCTCCTCGATCCTCGGTCTGCTCGATCCTCGGTCTCCTCGATCCTCGGTCTCCTCGATCCTCGGTCTCCTCGGTCTCCTCTGTCTCCTCGATCCTCTGTCTCCTCGATCCTCTGTCTCCTCGATCCTCGGTCTCCTCGATCCTCGGTATCCTCGATCCTCGGTATCCTCGGTCACCGCTCTCCTCGGTCCTCGGTCTCCTCGGGCCCCACTCACCTCGATCCTCGGTCCCCGCTCTCCTCGATCATCGGTCTCCTCATTCCCGCTCTCCTCGAGCCCCACTCACCTTGATCCTCTGTCTCCTCGGTCCCCGCTATCCTCGAACCTCGCTCTCCTCGGTCCCCGCTCTCCTCAATCCTCGGTCTCCTCGGTGACCGCTCTCCTCGGTCGTCGGTCTCCTCGGTTGCACCTCTCCTTTATCTTCAGTCTCCTCGATCCTCAGTCTCCTCAGTCCCCGCTCTCCTTGGTCTCCTCGGTCTCCTTGCTCCCCGCTCTCCTCGATCCTCAGTCTCCTCAGTCCCCGCTCTCCTTGGTCTCCTCGGTCTCCTTGGTCCCCGCTCTCCTCGGTCGTCAGTCTCCTCGGTTGCAGCTCTCCTTGATCCTCGGTCTCCTCGGTCCTCGGACTCCTCGGTCCCCGCTCTCCTCGATCCTTGGTCTCCTCGGTCCCCGCTCTCCTCGATCCTCGATCGTCGGTCTCCTCGGTCCCCGCTCTCCTCGATCCTCGGTCCCCGCTTTCCTTGGTCCCCACTCTCCTCGATCCTCTGTCTCCTCGGTCGCCGGTCTCCTCGATCCTCGGTCTCCTCGGTCCCCGCTCTCCTCGATCCTCGGTCCCCGCTTTCCTTGGTCCCCACTCTCCTCGATCCTCTGTCTCCTCGGTTGCAGCTCTCCTTGATCCTCGGTCTCCTCGATCCTCGATCGTCGGTCTCCTCGATCCATGCTCTCCTCCATCCTCGGTCTCCTCGGTCCCCGCTCTCCTCGATCCTCGGACTCCTTGGTCGCCGCTCTCCTCGATCCTCAGTCTCCTTGGTCCCCGCTCTCCTCGGTCGTCAGTCTCCTCGGTTGCAGCTCTCCTTGATCCTCGGTCTACTCGGTCCCCGCTCTCCTCGGTCGCCGCTCTCCTCGGTCCCCGCTTCCTCGGTCTCCTCGGTCTTCTCGGTCCCCGCTTCCTCGGTCTCCTCGGTCTTCTCGGTCCCCGCTCTCCTCGGTCCCCGCTCTCCTCGGTCTCCTCGATTCTCGTCTCCTCGATCCTTTGTCTCCTCGGTCCCCGCTCTCCTTGGTCGCCGCTCTCCTCCATCCCCGGTCTCCTCGGTCGCCGCTCGCCACGATCATTGGTCTGCTCATTCCCCTCTCTTCTCCATCTCCTCGGTCACTGCTCTCCTCGGTCCTTGGTCCCCTCTCTCCTCGGTCGCCGCTCTCCTCGATGCTCGGTCTCCTCGGTCCCCGCTCTCCTCGGTCCTTGGTCGCCGCTCTCCTCGATCCTCGGTCTCCTCGGTCGCCGCTCTCCTCGATCCTCGGTCTCCTCGGTCGCCGCTCTCCTCGATCCTCGGTCTCCTCCGTCGCCGCTCTCCTCGATCCTCGGTCTCCTCCGTCGCCGCTCTCCTCGATCCTCGGTCTCCTCCGTCGCCGCTCTCCTCGATCCTCGGTCTCCTCCGTCGCTGCTCTCCTCGATCCTCAGTCTCCTCAGTGCCCGCTCTCTTCGATCTCCTCGGTCGCCGCACTCCTCCATCCCTGGTCTCCTCAGTCACCGCTCTCCTCGATCCTCGGTCTCCTCGGTCCCCGCTCTCCTCGGTCCTTGGTCCCCTCTCTCCTCGGTCGCCGCTCTCCTCGATCCTCGGTCTCCTCGGTCCCCGCTCTCCTCGGTCCTTGGTCCCCTCTCTCCTCGATCCGCGGTCTCCTCGGTCGCCGCTCTCCTTGATCCTCCCTCTCCTCGGTCCCCGCTCTCCTCGATCCTCGGACTCCTCATTCCCCGCTTTCCTCCGTCTCCTCGGTCCCCTCTCTCCTCGATCCTCGGTCTCCTCGGTCCCTGCTCTCCTCGATCCACGCTCTCCTTGATCCTCGGTCTCCTCGATCCTCGGTCGCCGCTCTCCTCGATCCTCGGTCGCCGCTCTCCTTGATCCTCAGTCCTTGCTCTCCTCGATCGTCGGTCTCCTCGGTTCCCGCTCTCTTCGCTCCTCGATCTCCTCGGTCCCCGCTCTCCTCGATCCTCGGTCTCCTCGGTTCCCGCTCTCTTCGATCCTCGATCTCCTCGGTCGCCGCTCTCCTCCGTCCCCGGTCTCCTTGGTCCCCGCTCTCCTCGATCCTCGGTCTCCTCGGTCCACGCTCTCCTCGATCCTCGGTCTCCTCGGTCCCCGCTATCCTCGGTCTCATCGTCCCCGCTCTCCTCGATCCTCGGTCTACTCGGTCCCCGCTCTCCTCGATCCTCGGTCTCCTCGATCCCCGCTCTCCTCGATCCTCGGTCTCGTCGGTCGCCGCTCTCTTCGATCCTCGATCTCCTCGGTCACCGCTCTCCTCGGACCTCGGTCTCCTCGGGCCCCACTCACCTCGATCCTCGGTCCCTGCTCTCCTCAATCATCGGTCTCCTCATTCCCGCTCTCCTCGAGCCCCACTCACCTCGATCCTCGGTCTCCTCGGTTCCCGCTCTCTTCGATCCTCGATCTCCTCGGTCACCGCTCTCCTCGGACCTCGGTCTCCTCGGGCCCCACTCACCTCGATCCTCGGTCCCTGCTCTCCTCAATCATCGGTCTCCTCGAGCCCCACTCACCTCGAGCCTCGGTCTCCTCGGTTCCCGCTCTCTTCGATCCTCGATCCTCGGTCTCCTCGATCCTCGGTCTCCTCGATCCTCGGTCTCCTCGATCCTCGGTCTCCTCGGTCCCCGCTCTCCTCGGTCCCCGCTCTCCTCGGTCGTCGGTCTCCTCGGTTGCAGCTCTCCTTGATCTTCGGTCTCCTCGATCCTCGGACTCCTTGGTCCCCGCTTTCCTCGATCCTCAGTCTCCTCAGTCCCCGCTCTCCTTGGTCTCCTCGGTCTCCTTGGTCCCCGCTCTCCTCGATCCTCAGTCTCCTCAGTCCCCGCTCTCCTGGGTCTCCTCGGTCTCCTTGGTCCCCGCTCTCCTCGGTCGTCAGTCTCCTCGGTTGCAGCTCTCCTTGATCCTCGGACTCCTCGGTCCTCGGACTCCTCGGTCCCCGCTCTCCTCGATCCTTGGTCTCCTCGGTCCCCGCTCTCCTCGATCCTCGGTCCCCGCTCTCCTCGATCCTCGGTCCCCGCTTTCCTTGGTCCCCACTCTCCTCGATCCTCTGTCTCCTCGGTCGCCGGTCTCCTCGATCCTCGGTCTCCTTGGTCCCCGCTCTCCTCGGTCGTCGGTCTCCTCGGTTGCAGCTCTCCTTGATCCTCGGTCTCCTCGATCCTCGATCCTTGGTCTCCTCGGTCCATGCTCTCCTCCATCCTCGGTCTCCTCGGTCCCCGCTCTCCTCGATGCTTGGTCTCCTCGGTCCCCGCTCTCCTCAATCCTCGGTCTCCTCTGTCCCCGCTCTGCTCGGTCACCGCTCTCCTCGGTCCTCGGTCTCCTCGAGGCCCACTCACCTCGATCCTCGGACTCCTCGGTAGCCGCTCTCCTCGATCCTCGGTCTCCTTGGTCCCCGATCTCCTCGGTCGTCGGTCTCCTCGGTTGCAGCTCTCCTTGATCCTCGGTCTGCTCGGTCCTCGGACTCCTCGGTCCCCGCTCTCCTCGGTCGCCACTCTCCTCGGTCCCCGCTCTCCTCGGTCGCCGCTCTCCTCGGTCTCCGCTCTCCTTGGTCTCCGCTCTCCTCGGTCTCCGCTCTCCTCGGTCGCCGCTCTCCTCGGTCCCTGCTTCCTCGGTCTCCTCGGTCTTCTCGGTCCCCGCTCTCCTCGGTCCCTGCTCTCCTCGGTCTCCTCGATTCTCGTCTCCTCGATCCTTTGTCTCCTCGGTCCCCGCTCTCCTTGGTCGCCTTTCTCCTCCGTCCCCGGTCTCCTCGGTCTCCGCTCGCCACGATCATCGGTCTGCTCATTCCCCTCTCTTCTCCATCTCCTCGGTCACTGCTCTCCTCGGTCCCTGGTCTCGTCGGTCCCCGCTCTCCTCGATCCTCGGTTTCCTTATTCCCCGCTCTACTCGTTCTCCTCGGTAACTGCTCTCCTTGGTCCTCGGTATCCTCCGGCCCCACTCACCTCGATCCTCGGTCTCCTCGATCCTCGGTCTCCTCGGTCTCCTCGATCCTCGCTCTCCTTGATCCTCGCTCTCCTCGATCCTCGGTATCCTCGGTCCCCGCTCTCCTCGAACCTCGGTCTCCTCTTTCCCCGCTCTCCTCGAACCTCGATCTCCTCTTTCCCCGCTCTCCTCGATCTCCTCGGTCACCGCTCTCCTCGGTCCTCGGTCTCCTCGGGCCCCACTCACCTCGATCCTCGGTCCCCGCTCTCCTCGATCATCGGTCTCCTCATTCCCACTCTCCTCGAGCCCCACTCACCTTGATCCCCGGTCTCCTCGCTCCCCGCTCTCCTCGAACCTCGCTCTCCTCGGTCCCCGCTCTCCTCAATCCTCGGTCTCCTCGGTGACCGCTCTCCTCGGTCGTCGGTCTCCTCGGTTGCAGCTCTCCTTGATCTTCAGTCTCCTCGATCCTCGGACTCCTCGGTCCCCGCTCTCCTCGATCCTCGGTCTCCTCGGTCCCCGCTCTCCTTGGTCCCTGCTCTCCTCAATCATCGTCTCCTCATTCCCGCTCTCCTCGAGCCCCACTCACCTCGATCCTCGGTCTCCTCGATCCTCGGTCTCCTCGATCCTCGGTATCTTCGGTCCCCGCTCTCCTCGATCGCCTCGGTCACCGCTCTCCTCTGTCCTCGGTCTCCTCGGGCCCCGCTCCCCTCGATCCTCAGTCTCCTCAGTCCCCGCTCTCCTTGGTCTCCTCGGTCTCCTCGGTCCCCGCTCTCCTCGGTCGTCAGTCTCCTCGGTTGCAGCTCTCCTTGATCCTCGGACTCCTCGGTCCTCGGACTCCTCGGTCACCGCTCTCCTCGATCATCGGTCTCCTCATTCTCACTCTCCTCGAGCCCCACTCACCTTGATCCCCGGTCTCCTTGCTCCCCGCTCTCCTCGAACCTCGCTCTCCTCGGTCCCCGCTCTCCTCAATCCTCGGTCTCCTCAGTGACCGCTCTCCTCGATCCTCGCTCTCCTCGGTCACCGCTCTTCTCGTTCCTCAGTCTCCTCGGTCCCCGCTCTCCTCGATCCCCGGTCTCCTCGGTCCCTGCTCTCCTCGATCCTCGGTCTCCTCGGTCCCCGCTCTCCTGGATCCTCGGTCTCCTCGTTCCCCGCTCTCCTTGATCCTCGGTCTCCTCAGTCCCCGCTATCCTCGATCCTCGGTCTCCTCGGTCCCCGCTCTCCTTGGTCTCCTCGGTCTCCTCGGTCCCCGCTCTCCTCGATCCTCTGTCTCCTCGGTCGCCGCTCTCCTCGATCCTCGGTCTCCTCGGTCCCCGGTCACCTCGGTCCCCGCTCTCCTCGATCCTGTTTCTCCTCGGACGCCGCTCTCCTCGATCCTCGGTCTCCTCGGTCCCCGGTCTCCTCGGTCCCCGCTCTCCTTGATCCTCGGTCTCCTCGGCCCCCCCTCACCTCGATCCTCGGTCTCCTCGGTCCCCATTCTCCTCGATCCTCGGTCTCCTCGGTCCCCGCTCTCCTCGATCATCGGTCTCCTCATTCCCGCTCTCCTCGGTCCCCACTCTCCTCGATCCTCGGTCTCCTCGGTCCCCATTCTCCTCGATCCTCGGTCTCCTCGGTCCCCGCTCTCCTCGATCATCGGTCTCCTCATTCCCGCTCTCCTCGATCACCGCTCTCCTCGGTCCTCGGTCTCCTCGAGCCCCACTCACCTCGATCCTCGGTCTCCTCGGTCCCCGGTCTCCTCGGTCCCCGCTCTCCTCGATCCTCGGTCTCCTCGGTCCCCGGTCTCCTCGGTCCCCGCTCTCCTTGATCCTCGGTCTCCTCGGCCCCCCCTCACCTCGATCCTCGGTCTCCTCGGTCCCCACTCTCCTCGATCCTCGGTCTCCTCGGTCCCCACTCTCCTCGGTCGTCGGTCTCCTCGGTTGCAGCTTTCCTTGATCCTCGGTCTCCTCGATCCTCGATCCTCTGTCTCCTCGGTCCATGCTCTCCTCCATCCTCGGTCTCCTCGGTCCCCGCTCTCCTCGATCCTTGGTCTCCTCGGTCCCCGCTCTCCTCAATCCTCGGTCTCCTCGGTCCCCGCTCTGCTCGGTCACCGCTCTCCTCGGTCCTCGGTCTCCTCGAGGCCCACTCACCTCGATCCTCGGACTCCTCGGTAGCCGCTCTCCTCGATCCTCGGTCTCCTTGGTCCCCGATCTCCTCGGTCGTCGGTCTCCTCGGTTGCAGCTCTCCTTGATCCTCGGTCTGCTCGGTCCTCGGACTCCTCGGTCCCCGCTCTCCTCTGTCGCCACTCTCCTCGGTCCCCGCTCTCCTCGGTCGCCGCTCTCCTCGGTCTCCGCTCTCCTTGGTCACCGCTCTCCTCGGTCTCCGCTCTCCTCGGTCGCCGCTCTCCTCGGTCCCCGCTTCCTCGGTCTCCTCGGTCTTCTCGGTCCCCGCTCTCCTCGGTCCCTGCTCTCCTCGGTCTCGTCGATTCCCGTCTCCTCGATCCTTTGTCTCCTCGGTCCCCGCTCTCCTTGGTCGCCTTTCCCCTCCGTCCCCGGTCTCCTCGGTCGCCGCTCGCCACGATCATCGGTCTGCTCATTCCCCTCTCTTCTCCATCTCCTCGGTCACTGCTCTCCTCGGTCCCTGGTCTCGTCGGTCCCCGCTCTCCTCGATCCTCGTTTTCCTTATTCCCCGCTCTCCTCGTTCTCCTCGGTAACTGCTCTCCTTGGTCCTCGGTATCCTCGATCCTCGCTCTCCTCGATCCTCGGTCTCCTCGGTCTCCTCGATCCTCGGTCTCCTCGATCCTCGGTCTCCTCGATCCTCGGTCTCCTCGATCCTCGGTCTCCTCGATCCTCGGTCTCCTCGATCCTCGCTCTCCTCGATCCTCGGTATCCTCGGTCCCCGCTCTCCTCGAACCTCGGTCTCCTCTTTCCCCGCTCTCCTCGAACCTCGATCTCCTCTTTCCCGCTCTCCTCGATCTCCTCGGTCACCGCTCTCCTCGGTCCTCGGTCTCCTCGGGCCCCACTCACCTCGATCCTCGGTCCCCGCTCTCCTCGATCATCGGTCTCCTCATTCCCACTCTCCTCGAGCCCCACTCACCTTGATCCCCGGTCTCCTCGCTCCCCGCTCTCCTCGAACCTCGCTCTCCTCGGTCCCCGCTCTCCTCAATCCTCGGTCTCCTCGGTGACCGCTCTCCTCGGTCGTCGGTCTCCTCAGTTGCAGCTCTCCTTGATCTTCAGTCTCCTCGATCCTCGGACTCCTCGGTCCCCGCTCTCCTCGATCCTTGGTCTCCTCGGTCCCCGCTCTCCTTGGTCCCTGCTCTCCTCAATCATCGGTCTCCTCATTCCCGCTCTCCTCGAGCCCCACTCACCTCGATCCTCGGTCTCCTCGATCCTCGGTCTCCTCGATCCTCGGTATCCTCCGTCCCCGCTCTCCTCGATCGCCTCGGTCACCGCTCTCCTCGGTCCTCGGTCTCCTCGGGCCCCGCTCCCCTCGATCCTCAGTCTCCTCAGTCCCCGCTCTCCTTGGTCTCCTCGGTCTCCTCGGTCCCCGCTCTCCTCGGTCGTCAGTCTCCTCGGTTGCAGCTCTCCTTGATCCTCGGACTCCTCGGTCCTCGGACTCCTCGGTCCCCGCTCTCCTCGATCCTTGGTCTCCTCGGTCCCCGCTCTCCTCGATCCTTGGTCTCCTCTTTCCCCGCTCTCCTCGAACCTCGATCTCCTCTTTCCCTGCTCTCCTCGATCTCCTCGGTCACCGCTCTCCTCGATCATCGGTCTCCTCATTCCCACTCTCCTCGAGCCCCACTCACCTTGATCCCCGGTCTCCTCGCTCCCCGCTCTCCTCAATCCTCGTTCTCCTCAGTGACCGCTCTCCTCGAGCCTCGCTCTCCTCTGTCACCGCTCTTCTCGTTCCTCAGTCTCCTCGGTCCCCGCTCTCCTCGATCCCCGGTCTCCTCGGTTCCTGCTCTCCTCGATCCTCGGTCTCCTCGGTCCCCGCTCTCCTGGATCCTCGGTCTCCTCGGTCCCCAGTCTCCTCGGTCCCCGCTCTCCTTGATCCTCGGTCTCCTCAGTCCCCGCTATCCTCGATCCTCGGTCTCCTCGGTCCCCGCTCTCCTTGGTCTCCTCGGTCTCCTCGGTCCCCGCTCTACTCGATCCTCTGTCTCCTCGGTCGCTGCTCTCCTCGATCCTCGGTCTCCTCGGTCCCCGGTCTCCTCGGTCCCTGGTCACCTCGGTCCCCGCTCTCCTCGATCCTGTTTCTCCTCGGACGCCGCTCTCCTCGATCCTCGGTCTCCTCGGTCCCCGGTCTCCTCGGTCCCCGCTCTCCTTGATCCTCGGTCTCCTCGGCCCCCCCTCACCTCGATCCTCGGTCTCCTCGGTCCCCACTCTCCTCGATCCTCGGTCTCCTCGGTCCCCATTCTCCTCGATCCTCGGTCTCCTCGGTCCCCGCTCTCCTCGATCATCGGTCTCCTCATTCCCGCTCTCCTCGGTCACCGCTCTCCTCGGTCCTCGGTCTCCTCGGTCCCCGCTCTCCTCGATCCTCGGTCTCCTCGGCCCCCACTCACCTTGATCCTCGGTCTCCTCGGTCCCCGCTCTCCTCGATCCTCGGTCGCCGCTCTCCTCCATCTCCCCTTCATATTTCTGTCAGTAAAGGAAAGGGTTGTATTTGCTTGTTGAAAATAAGAACTGATTTTCTCACAAAATGTTCATGAAAAAGTTCAGTTTTAAATGGATTTATTTTTGTTACTTGTTGGAGTTCAGACCCAACTTTGAGAAGAATTTTCCAGGTTTTCATTTCCGGCCCATGACCATTGGAGTGCAGTGTGTGGAACTCGTCATATGGAAGTGTGTTGTGAAGATCAACACAAACAAGGAGATTTTTATCTTAAAGAGAGAAACTCAAACTTTGTGTCGTGGGGAAAGTTCACCTGCAGTATCAAACCAAAGACAAACTCACAGCAAAGAGAGATTGCACAACTGAAAGGACAAACGAGGAAGCAGATATATGCGATTTAAATATGGGTGCTGACACACAATGGCCTTCTCCTTTTTGAAGGCTTCTCCTCGAATTTTCACTTTCGACAAGAATGATCTGTTCAGACAGTCAACTTGATTTGTTGTCTGAAAGGGTGGGCTGTAAAGCTTTCCATTTCATGATGAAGCTCTCCCCTGACACAGATTGTCGTCGAATCCGATTACATTATGAATCAAACTCAAGGCCCAGTCACACCTTGACGTTTTAGCCAATGTATGCCGATTTTTGAATTTTTTTTTCGAAAACGCTGGCACACGTTGAATACGTTATGGGTAAGTTTGGATAACATTGAGAGCACGCTGAAAAACACTGCCATACGTCGTTGTACGTTGGCTTTAAACGTTGTACTTTTCGGTTGTCCTCAAATTTTTGCATGCTTGAAATTTCACGCCGTATGCCGGCGTATGACTCGCACGTTCCGCTACGCTAGCCACAAGTTGTATGCACGGTCTGCGATCGTTGACAGACGTCAACACATGCTACTTGTAAGTTAATCATAAGTTGAGACACGCCGAGGTAATGTTTAGCGTACCCGAAACTTATTTCTAACCTATGATTAACGTGTTGTTGGCACGTTACGCGATCGTTGCCACACGTCGACAGACGTTACTTTTAAGTTACTCATAGGCTGAAAGACGTCGGTATAATGGATCGTCCTTGCGTCAGCGTCTACGTCCACGGCCAGGACACTTATTTGCAGCATTCTTCAAACTTTTCTTCAGCATGACGAGGATGTTCACACTTCGATGTCTAGCTTGGCTATGATTCCAATTGTCCATCGGCAGCGTCTATTTAAAATAGTCGAGTTTGAGCGTTTTAACACGTTCAGAAGAAACGCTTCAAATTTCCAAACCCCAGCGTCAAAAAACAAAGGCGAGTGACAGCAATTTAAATCGTTCATTGTAAACAATGAAAATCGTTGAGTGGTACCGTTTAAAAGTCGTTGAGTGTAAAAACAAAATCCAATTGTTGAGCGCAAGCGTCTCCTTTCAATAGTGGAGATGCAGCCATTTAAATCGTTGAGTGGCAGCCTATGAATAGCAAACCCCACGTCACCGGCAAAGATAAACTGCCGCACGATATGGATAAGTTATGCTATCGTTGGGCATAGTTTGTGAACGCCGGCTACACGATAATTATTCGTTGATATCCCGTATCGAAAAGTTGTCGAAGCGCTCTATGCACATTATTAGTTCATTGTGCATTTGTCCAACCCGTTACGAATAGACCTAAATCGTAAAAACAAGCCATAGCTCATTGTTGAAAAAGCCCCATATAAAATTAGCCGCGAAGAACTTCGAACAATGGTGCAAAGATGTCTCCTACCCGTGGACACACGGACGCAAGGAGGATCCTTCATAACTCACACCCTCCCCCTCACACTCACCTACTACTGCCAACATGAACAAACTACTACTAATACTGATACTGATACTGATACTGTTACTGCTGACATGGACATCGACTCAAAAAGGACTCGAAAACACTGTTGGGTTCCCCTTTTATGAACACCATTTTTATATACCAATTCCCAAAATCGCTGGGAACACGCCTTTATATGGCAGTTGTAAGTTAGAAACACGTTCATTTATTTTTTTTTGTCGACCGGAAGACGTCATTGGAATACGTCTACATACGTCGATGTGTGTTGGGACGACGTAAAGAATTGGTTCAAAGCACGTCAAACATAAGTTAGAAATAAGTTTCGCGTAAAAAAGACATTACCGCGACGTGTTTCGACTTATGAGTAGCTTATAAGTAGCGTTTGTGGACGTGTGTAAGCGTCCGCATATCGTGTGTACAACTTATCCCCATCGTATGCGGAACGTGTGTCATACGCCAAGTACGTCGTAAAATTTTGAACATGTTTAAAATTTCTTGACGTACTCTACTTACTACGACGTATGATAGCATACTTTAGCGTTCTACTCACGCATACCAAACTTACCCATACCGTATTCGACGTGCCCCAACGTTTTAGACACATTTTTCTTAGGTCGGCATACGCTGGCAAGATCGCCAAGGTGTGACCGCGATGTTGACACTTCCATTTCTACGGCAGTTATGATTCGAATCGTTGTGCGTCAGCCTTTTAATAGGCTACGTCACGACATCGTCGGCGATGCGTGCAACGCGCTATGCCTAAGTTAGACTATCGTTGGGCATCGGTTGTGTAGGCCGACAACAGGTTCAGCATTCGTTGGTATAAGTTATCTATAACACAACGAAACATTCTGTGTCCGTTACTAATGCGTTATACATAAGACCAAGTCGCTATGAATACGTCCGAATCTTTAAAAAAAACATCAAAAGTTCAACGAAAGCCAGCGTTTTACATAAATTTTAATACGTTGCCATCGCTGGCTAAAACGTCAAGGTGTGACTGGGCCTTCAGAAAAGTGAAATCAAAATGACCCTCACACCAACCCTGTAAGAACATCAAAAAAATTCCTGTTTTACCACCTGAAGAAGTCCCAACTTATGTCCTTTTTGCTCTACTTTTCTTGAGCTAGTTATTATCTCTTACAACCTCCACTTACCTCTTGGTGTGGTCAAATCCAATTCCCGGTGGAATCAAAAGCAAAGTAAATTTCACCTGGAACGCATCATCCATCCGACCACAAAAAGCTATTCCACAATCTCCAAACAAAACAACTCTTCATATCTTCATTGTGTACCTTTCCTGAGTACGTCGTCATCATTTACAATCTTCACTTACCTCCAGCGGGGTCCGGGATGCTGTATTACCGAGGACGAGCAAGATCGCGATGAAAAACAACATCTCTGATGATCGCCGACCCACGAACTGGCGAGCTGGCGGTTCAACGCTCTGATTCCCGTTGCTCTATTGTCCGTGACGTCACAGTGAACCGTGGCCACGCCTCCGACGCGTCATTTTCCTCCTCTTCTTCATGTTATTCATCTTCTTCTTCATTTTATGAATGGAAACCACCGTTTGCTGAGAAATATTCCACTGAATTAAAAAATCATTGCTCGATCTTTTATTACACGGAGTGGTGTTGTGGACTCCACCAAGACGGAGGTCAAAGGGCATCGTGATCATTTTAACACGGAGTGAAGGCAAGAAACGCTGTAAAGTTCCACAGAATCAGACAATCACGTTTGGTTTAGTTAAAAGATTAATGGCTTCACTGAGCACGTAATGGTTGTTCTTTTTCTTGATTAAATATCTTGAAAGGAAGATTTTAATGTTGTTCGGTTCCCTTCAGCACTCCATTGACTCCGTTGCTAAGAAACGCTCGATTGGCCCCGCCCCTCCCGCGACGTCTGTCGTCATCACGTTCATCCACGAACGGTCTCACAACACCTTGACCTTCGACATTGTGATTTTTAACTATCGTCGTAATTTGGGGATTCTTGATCAGGAAATTCGTCATCAAATTCACTTTGTGACCAGTTTGAAGCGTTCAATCCATAATTGCGGGCCGGCAATCTTTCCCTCGATGACGTCAGAGGTCACGTGTAATTTTTCCGGGTGTAACCCGATGGGTTTTCTTTTTAAACTGTACCACCTCAAAAAAAATTATTAGAATTAACAACCACTTTCAGTTCTTTATTTATTACTTTAAAAAAAATTCAGTATGATTATATCGAAAAAAATTATTTATTGTTTTCTGATTGTGTGGACTTTTAAATTGGAGTAAACTTGTACGGGCCCGTAGGGGCGTGCCCGGAGGTGAGTGCCAGTATATGTGCAGCATCTCTCTCTTTCTCTCTTTCTCTCTTTCTCTCTTTCTCTCTTTCTCTCTTTCTCTCTTCGAAAAGGCACACCCGCAGGTCCCCAGCAATATTCCTGGCAAGTTTCAATCGTGCAAAAGAAATCATAAAAAATAAATAAACATTAATTGTGACGTCATAGCACCGTGTCTTGTCATTGGTCGACAGATAAATGGCCGTAACTTGGGAACTGCTTATCTGATTAATATCAAACCTTGAAAAGCACATCCGCAGGGCCCTGGCAATATTCCTGGCAAGTTTCAATCAGATCGGACCGTCGATCATGCAAAAATAAATATAATAAACATGAATTGTGACGTCATTCGTGACGTCATAGCACCGTGTCTTGTCATTGGTCTACAGATAAATGGCCGTAACTTGGGAACCGCTCGTCCGATCGATATCAAACCTCGATAAGGCACATCCGCGGGTCCCTGGCAATATTCCTGGCAAGTTTCAATCCGATCGGACCGGCGGTAGTCGAGAAACGGCGGTCGCAGACAGACAGACAGACACACAGATTGCTGGAATTATAGATAGATAATTCTGGAGGATTTGTCATTAATAGAAGTTTTATTCCCACCATCGTCAGGATGGTCAGTGAGCATTAGAGTTCGTGGCTCATTTACACCGACTCGTCGAACATGGTGAGTTTGGAGACAAACGAGAAGAACTGCACTCATTTTGCCGACCTTGGAAGGATGACGGGCAGAGTCAACCCTACCTGGTATTAATTCAACAGGTGAGTGGGATTGGTACTCAAGATCCTGGGATCCCAAGCCCACCACCTTCACCGATAAGCCAACACCAGGCATATGAACCCTGATGCAGTGGACAATAGGTCACAAATTGGAAGTACGTCGGACACAGCTTGCAGCCGAGACACGGGTACGGTCCCCGCTCCTCGGTCCCCGCTCTCCTCGGTTGCCGGTCTCCTCGGTCCCCGCTCTCCTCGATCCTCAGTCTCCTCAGTCCCCGCTCTCCTCGGTCTCCTCGGTCTCCTTGGTCCCCGCTCCTCAGTCCCCGAGACAGAGGAGAGCGGGAACCGAGGATCGAGGAGAGCGGGGACCGAGGAGTCCGAGGATCGAGGAGACCGAGGATCAAGGAGAGCGGGGACCGAGAAGACCGACGATCGAGGAGAGCGGGGACCGAGGAGACCGAGGATCGAGGAGTGCGGCGACTGAGGAGACCATTCTCTAGATCTGGAACTTTACGAAGTATTTTCATTCGGAACCAAGAGCTCCGATGCTCCATTTATGGTTGAGGTAACAACAACCCGGGAGGTGACGATGGTTCGCGGCCATTATTGAACAATGCCACGATAGGTACAATTGAGTTAGTGGAAGCTTTTGAGGAAGTCCTACCGTAAACACCTATCTCTTCCGTCAAAATTGACCACATCAAATCGGATTTTTTATATGTTGTACTTTTTCATTTCCAAATTTATGCACAACTTCGAGGAAATGAAATTGCGAGAAAAAAATTGAGAAAAAACAATAAAAATAAATAAAAAGTTCAAGTGGGCGTGGCTCCGCCCACAAGGGGCGTGGGACGCCCCTCATACAAAAAGACACAACTGGACCATGATATCTAGCTTGTGGCCAAGTTTCATCAAGATCGCATCAAATGTCACGTAGCTATGCTCTGGAGAGAGTCACAAACACACAGATAGACAGACACACAGACAGACAGACACAACGAACATAGTGGTCACTGCTGGTGCCCGCGAACCAATTGATAAGATCCTGGTGAATATGGAAGTTGATACCGGTGAGTCATAGTATCAGAGTGAAAAACAGTACACCTCTTCTGGGCATATACCATTTCATCTGGACCCCTTCTGGAATCCACCAATCCTGATTTGTCTCTCGTAGCATGCATGTTATTCCCATTTACTGCCATTTGCTCCCACCCGCAGCTCCCAGACCCCCCCCCCCCTTTGAGTTTTTCTCCATCCACCGTTTTAGGGGCGAAATACAGATTTGCCGCAATTGTTGCACAAAAGCCGGCTCTGCTGCACCCCGGAGGGCTAAAGCTTAAGGGCTAAGATTTTAGGACTGTCCTCCCTTCAGTGGTTGTGTTCACTTACTATATGTTACCATATGAGATATATTGGTGAGATATTGTGATTATATGGATATGGATCTCTCACAAGTGCATATCATCTCAGGTAAATTCCACTTTCCTGGTTACTTGCTGACATGTCGATGCTGGAACAGCCAACTGCGCGGGTACTCGATTCCGCTCTGAAGGAGCAGGGGGTACCCCAAACTTGAGCGGCACCTTGTGAATCCCATCAGGTAGCACCCGCCGTTTGTCATAGCACGCAGATTGCCCCAGCTTTGCCTGGCTGTAGGTGGTCATTGCACCATCCCACATTCGGAAGCCTGTGTTTTCAACCCGATCTATACTTCCTTCCAAAGCAGGTTAATAGTGACCCCAGGTGAGGGTGTTGTGCCTTTGTGACATACCTTTCATTGAGTCTTTATACTTGGCATTGTCATCCATGCAATTGCACTTGGGAACAATGGACGATAGCACGTTCACCCACAAATTCTGGCTTTATGATCCTGGGAGTACGTTCACTCCATTTGTCACAGGCAAGCCAGTTATTGTGGTCCTGGATGAACTTATGCTAAAGCAGGGGGTGCGCAACGTCATCATGTGAGCAGTTGGACAACCCAAGGTATACACTATCACTCGTCAAGAGAAAAAGGTTATCCCAAAAGAAAAGGAATCTATTCTTTTCTCTTCTCAACGCATCAAAGTTAGAATCCCACCAGATATGGGGATGGGTCTATCCTGGACATGCATTGAGGGAAATAACTCTCTGGGGACCAAAACGTTTGTGTGCATTTGTCAGATCCGATTCTGAAATCCATAACAATATGTAAGTTCGTAAATGCATATATATATATATATATATATATATATATATATATATATATATATGTATATATATATATATATATATATATATATATATATATATATATATGTATATGTATGTGTGTGTGTGAATGAATATGTATATGTGTATGTATCGGTTCGGTGCAAGGCTCGCCATATTAACAATTAAGCATGAGACAGCTCGGTTCTATACGAACAGCTCGGTTCGGTGCAAGGCGATTCATATCTAGGAGTTCGATGCAATGCGATTCATATCATGGGGTTCAGAGCGATATGATTCTGCAACTTGGAGCCATCTTGCCGGAAGTGGAGTGGAGCCACTTCCGGCCATAACGGCCAGGCTGCGCAGTGGCCGGGGCCAAACAGAGTGCCCGATTCAGGTGCGACACATCGCTTCGGGGTGGCGCCCCCCCCCCCTGCACCGCAGGGTTTATAAAAGGTGGATTGCAAAGCCGTCGGTCCTCTCTCTCTCTCTCATGTGCTGGATCTCCAACTTGCCTTCTCCACCCACCCTTCTTCACCGACCCGCTTGCTGACTCCGCCTTCTCCACCCGCCCTTCTCCGCCCACTCAGCCTGCTGACTCCACCCTTTCTTCATCGCCTCGTCGCTGACTCCACCCACCCACCTGATCCTTACTGCTACTCCACCCACTTGCTTCAGACTCCACCTTTCTCCACCCACTCGCTACTGCCTCCACCCAAGTCCCTCCCTTCATGCCTGACGGTCGCGTCTCATTCTCTGGATCGACGCCAGCTTCACGAAGTGCCGTGAAGCAAGAGATGACGTGCCAGCTGTCAGGGAGGTATTGCCCAGTGGAGCATCCCACCAAAACTTACTGGTGGCGCGGTCGGCAATCGTGCAAGGTATTGAGAGACCGTTAGCCTCAACTCCTCTACCTTTTCTCTTCATTAACTCCTCTTCCTCGGTGTGTGTGCATGTGTGTGTGTGTGTGTGTGTGTGTGTGTGTGTGTGTGTGTGTGTGTGTGTGTGTGTGTGTGTCATGGCACCTGTCCTCGCTTAAGTTAAGATTGTACAAGAATGATATGGGGATAACTCTGCTCTGTGTGTGCTATTGTAAGTTGCTTGTATTATTGCCACACCTTTCACATTTCTTCCTGTTCCTGCTTCCAGACAACAATAAACTACATTCACTATGCCACGTACCTTTCCTCGCCGACCTGTTAATAAATCCTTTGTAGAAATGTTCCCAGCTCATTTTTGTCTTTTCTTTCATTAATCCAGCGTGGTCCGTATTCTAACAGAGCCAGGACTTTATTCCCAACGATCCATTCCTTTTAGCTGGTACGTCCTTGGCAGTGTCGCTCGGCTGCATCTGATCCGGTAAAGTGATCCGGTTTGGACAAGGCGTACCGAGGGCATGTCCCCCGGTAATTAGGTCACGTGATTAATGAGGTAATCTGGTTGACCAATAGACAGAGGACTCGAGGTCACGTGGTTGAGTTATTGGCATTCACGGTCGGTTAGCGACCCGCCCCGTCATTGAATTATCCGTGTGCGACGGCCTGCAATTCCGGGGAGTCTGGTGGGAACCCGAGATAGCTGTTCGTGGTGGTCTTATCACCTGACCCCCGGCCTGCAGCAATATATATATATACATATATATATATATATATATATTTATATATGTATGTGTCTATATATATATATATATATATATAAGTAGGGTAAGAATACTGATTCTGGCTCACTTTTCCCCATGTAAATGAATGGGGGATTTTCAGCGATTCATATTTTTTTCCCTAAAAATAAACCCCCTTTTTATCCCAAGGTATATTTATTTGTCTCCCCTTTTAACTTGGAGGTTGAACCTCATTGAATTGAACACCTGGGGGTTGAACAGCTCACTCATTGAACCTATAAAGATTTGTTCATTCTCAAATTCCTTCAATAGTTTAATTTTCTTTGCACAATAATCCCCATCTAAAATATTGACAAACAAAACATTTGAATCTTTATATTTTTGAAGATACCCCATTTGTGCCATTACGAAATGATAAACTTCTCTTAATGCTCTTGTTTGACCACCTCCTGAGCCACAGGTTATTTTTTGTTAAGCCCCGCCCACTTTTCTTTAAGCCCCGCCCACTTTTGTTAAGCCCCGCCCACTTTCCACAAGGCATTCAATAAGCCCCGCCCACTTTTCTTTAAGCCCCGCCCACTTTTGCTAAGTCCCGCCCACTTTTGCTAAGCTCCGCCCACTTTTCATGAGGTATTTTTCTAAGCCACGCCCACTTTTTCTAAGCCCCGCCCACTTTTGCTAAGCTCCGCCCACTTTTCATAAGGTATTTTTTTCTAAGCCACGCCCACTTTTCCTAAGCTCCGCCTACTTTTGCTAAGCCCCGCCCACTCTTACATCATTTCCAGTTCATCTCTGACTCACAAAGAAATCACTAGAAAATTACAGGATGTTATGGTTTTGAAAAATTTCCCAATGAAGGCTTGCCTAGGCTTGCCCAGGGAATTTCTAAAGGAAACCACACCCACCAGTCTTTCTCTATAAAAGCTTCAAACCCAGGCTCCATTTTAAACATTTGTTTTTGCTGGCAATGGTGTTTTGTGTGCTTGTCTCGAACTCTCTGTCTTCTATGGAACTAAACCTTCAAGTTGATGAACTGGATTCAAACCTCTTATCTATTGAGGTAAGATTTTTTATTTTCCTATTTTCAAACTTTGATTGAAGCATACTCATTTAATAATTAAATAACTTAATTAATACATTATTATTTTCTCTCACAGGAAATTGTGTCTGAAATACGAAATGAAAATACTGCTTTTGCTACAACTTGGGGCGAAATTGTTGGCTTGGTTGAAGACCTTATGAGCGACCAAGACCCACAGAACGAGTTCGTCCTTGATGACCCAACCAAAGAGTTATACCTTGGAGACCAGCAAAATCCTGAAAAAGAGTTTTACAGCAATAGTACTCATTGTGAGTTATCAAGACAATACCCACTGAACAAGTTATACGTTGATGAGCCAGAATACAAGTTTTACCTTGGAGACTCACAAATTTTGAAAAAATCAGTAAATGAGTTCTGCCTTGATGGTTTAAATAACTACCTTGGAGACTCAGGAAAAGGGTTCTGCCAAGATGGTTCTAAATATGGGGCCTACCTTGGAGACTCACAAATTTTGAAAAAAATCAGTAAATGAGTTCTGCCTTGATGGTTTAAATAACTACCTTGGAGACTCAGGAAAAGGGTTCTGCCAAGATGGTTCTAAATATGGGGCCTACCTTGGAGACTCACAAATTTTGAAAAAATCAGTAAATGAGTTCTGCCTTGATGGTTTAAATAACTACCTTGGAGACTCAGGAAAAGGGTTCTGCCAAGATGGTTCTAAATATGGGTCCTACCTTGGAGACTCACAAATTTTGAAAAAATCAGTAAATGAGTTATCCTTAAGAGACTTTGTAAGTTGGTTTTACTTTGAATACTTGAAATGTGGGTTCTGGATTGATAACTCACAATGTGATACATATCTTGGAAACTCAACGGGAATGTGGTTATACCTTGAAGACTTGGAAAGTTGGGTTTATGTTGGACACTTGAAACTTTTTTGGGGGCTTTTATTTATTTATTTATTTATTTATTATTATTATTATTTTATTTATTTATATTTTGGAGACTTTTGGAGTTGCTATCACTCTTTGGGATCTAAACCTATCGATGTAGTTCTTTGTCGGATGGTGCTTGATGGGAGCAAGATCAAGAAAGTTCTGGGAAGAAAGTGCAGGCTTACTCCCCCTTTTTACGTCATCAAACCTGAAAGCCTTAAACGACAGAATTGGAAGAAGAAAAAAAAAAAACGTAAATATATATAAATATATATAAAAACGTAAATATATATAAAAGTAAGCACACTTACTTTTCGTTCATACTAAAACCCTAATCAGTACGTTCCCAACCCTACCCCCCTCCCCTGTTTTTTTTTTTTTAATTTAAAGCCGAAAAATAAGTGAATTCACTTTTTATTTTTAGCTTATATTTTCTTGATAAAAACGTGAATTATTTTGGAAAAAAAGCTTTTTTAACAAGAAAAAGTAAATAGATATGAGGGAAAAGAAAGGTATTCATTGGGTTCTTTCTTTTCATTGAGTAGGTGTTCATCTTGATTTTTAGCTGTTCATTGAGTAGGTGTTCATCTTGATTCTTTTCTTTCTTTTTCATTGACTTGATTTTTAGCTGTTCATTGAGTAGGTGTTCATCTAGATTTTTAGCTGTTCATTGAGTAGGTGTTCATCTTGATTCTTTTCTTTCTTTTTCATTGACTTGATTTTTAGCTGTTCATTGAGTAGGTGTTCATCTAGATTTTTAGCTGTTCATTGAGTAGGTGTTCATCTTGATTCTTTTCTTTCTTTTTCATTGACTTGATTTTTAGCTGTTCATTGAGTAGGTGTTCATCTTGATTCTTTTCTTTCTTTTTCATTGACTTGATTTTTAGCTGTTCATTGAGTAGGTGTTCATCTAGATTTTTAGCTGTTCATTGAGTAGGTGTTCATCTTGATTCTTTTCTTTCTTTTTCATTGACTTGATTTTTAGCTGTTCATTGAGTAGGTGTTCATCTTGATTTTTAGCTGTTCATTGAGTAGGTGTTCATCTTGATTTTTAGCTGTTCATTGAGTCGGTGTTCATCTTGATTCTTTTCTTTCTTTTTCATTGACTTGATTTTTAGCTGTTCATTAACTAGGTGTTCATCTTGATTCTTTTCTTTCTTTTTCATTGACTTGATTTTTAGCTGTTCATTGAGTAGGTGTTCAATTAGGATTCTTTCTTTCTGTTCATTAACTAGGTGTTCAATTAGAATATATTAACAGTTCATTAACTAGGTGTTCAATTGGAATATTAACAGTTCATTGATTAGAATATTTCTTTTTCATTAACTAGGTGTTCATATGGATTCTTTTCTTTCTTTTTCATTGAGTAGGTGTTCATCTTGATTTTTAGCTGTTCATTGAGTAGGTGTTCAATTGGAATATATTAACAGTTCATTGAGTAGGTGTTCAATTGGAATATATTAACAGTTCATTGATTAGGTGTTCAATTAGGATTCTTTTCTTTCTTTTTCATTGACTTGATTAGTAGGTGTTCATCTTGATTCTTTTCTTTCTGTTCATTGAGTAGGTGTTCAATTGGAATATATTAACAGTTCATTGATTAGGTGTTCAATTAGGATTCTTTTCTTTCTTTTTCATTGACTTGATTAGTAGGTGTTCATCTTGATTCTTTTCTTTCTGTTCATTGAGTAGGTGTTCAATTGGAATATATTAACAGTTCATTGATTAGGTGTTCAATTAGGATTCTTTCATTCTGTTCATTAACTAGGTGTTCAATTAGAATATTAACAGTTCATTAACTAGGTGTTCAATTAGAATATTAACAGTTCATTGAGTGGATGTTCAATTGTGATTCTTTCTTTCTTTTCATTGACTTGATTTTTAGCTGTTCATTAACTAGGTGTTCATCTTGATTCTTTTCTTTCTGTTCATTGAGTAGGTGTTCAATTGGAATATATTAACAGTTCATTGATTAGGTGTTCATATGGATTCTTTCTTTCTGTACATTAACTAGGTGTTCAATTAGAATATTAACAGTTCATTGATTAGAATATATCTTTTTCATTGAGTAGATAAGTAGGTGTTCAATTAGAATATTATCAGTTCATTGAGTAGGTGTTCATCTAGATTTTTAGCTGTTCATTAACTAGGTGTTCATCTTGATTCTTTTCTTTCTTTTTCATTGACTTGATTAGTAGGTGTTCATATGGATTCTTTTCTTTCTTTTTCATTGACTTGGTGTTCAATTAGAATATATTAACAGTTCATTAACTAGGTGTTCAATTAGGATTCTTTCTTTCTTTTCATTGATTAGAATATTAACAGTTCATTGAGTAGGTGTTCAATTAGAATATTAACAGTTCATTGAGTAGGTGTTCAATTAGAATATATTAACAGTTCATTGATTAGAATATTTCTTTCTGTACATTAACTAGGTGTTCATCTTGATTCTTTTCTTTCTGTTCATTAACTAGGTGTTCAATTAGAATATTAACAGTTCATTGAGTAGGTGTTCAATTAGAATATATTAACAGTTCATTGATTAGAATATTTCTTTCTGTACATTAACTAGGTGTTCATCTTGATTCTTTTCTTTCTGTTCATTAACTAGGTGTTCAATTAGAATATATTAACAGTTCATTGATTAGATTATTTCTTTTTTTATCGAGTAGATGAGTAGGTGTTCAATTAGAATATATTAACAGTTCATTGATTAGATGAGTAGGTGTTCAATTAGAATATATTAACAGTTCATTGATTAGATGAGTAGGTGTTCAATTAGAATATATTAACAGTTCATTGATTAGATGAGTAGGTGTTCAATTAGAATATATTAACAGTTTATTGATTAGGTGTTCATATGGATTCTTTCTTTCTGTTCATTGACTTGGTGTTCATCTTGATTCTTTTCTTTCTTTTTCATTGACTTGATGAGTAGGTGTTCAATTAGAATATATTAACAGTTTATTGATTAGGTGTTCATATGGATTCTTTTCTTTCTGTTCATTAACTAGGTGTTCAATTAGAATATATTAACAGTTCATTGATTAGATTATTTCTTTTTTTATCGAGTAGATGAGTAGGTGTTCATCTTGATTTTTAGCTGTTCATTGAGTAGGTGTTCATATGGATTATTTCTTTCTTTTCATTGAGTAGGTGTTCATATGGATTCTTTCTTTCTGTACATTAACTAGGTGTTCAATTGGGATTATTTCTTTCTTTTCATAGACTAGATGTTCATATAGATTCTTTCTTTCTGTTCATTAACTAGGTGTTCAATTAGAATATATTAACAGTATATAATGTGTGTCAAGGGGGACGTTCTTAGATCTGTGAACCCCAAACACAGAATCCTCAACTGAATAGTCAAGGTTTAACTTTTGTTTGTGTGTGTGTGTGTGTAATGGGAGCAATAGGTTGGCGCTTCACTCCCTCCTACTATACACCGTTGTGGACACTCGAGGGCCAAGTCCGAGGTGTATAACAGTATATAATGTGTGTCAAGGGGGACGTTCTTAGATCTGTGAACCCCAAACACAGAATCCTCAACTGAATAGTCAAGGCTTAACTTTTGTTTGTTGATGTGTATGTGTGTGTGTGTCCCAACCCTCACATTCAAAATCTCAACCCCAACCCTCACATTCAAAATCTCAACCCCAACTCAATCCTCGCCCAACACAATGTCTTTTTCAAAATGAGATTTCCACCTATATATATATATATATATATATATATATATATATATATATATATATATATATATATATATATATATATATATATATATATTTTTATATTTTTACGTTTTTTTCTTCTTCCAATTCTGTCTTTTAAGGCTTTCAGGTTTGATGACGTAAAAAGGGGGAGTAAGCCTGCACTTTCTTCCCAGAACTTTCTTGATCTTGCTCCCATCAAGCACCATCCGACAAAGAACTACATCGATAGGTTTAGATCCCAAAGAGTGATAGCAACTCCAAAAGTCTCCAAAATATAAATAAATAAAATAATAATAATAATAAATAAATAAATAAAAGCCCCCAAAAAAGTTTCAAGTGTCCAACATAAACCCAACTTTCCAAGTCTTCAAGGTATAACCACATTCCCGTTGAGTTTCCAAGATATGTATCACATTGTGAGTTATCAATCCAGAACCCACATTTCAAGTATTCAAAGTAAAACCAACTTACAAAGTCTCTTAAGGATAACTCATTTACTGATTTTTTCAAAATTTGTGAGTCTCCAAGGTAGGACCCATATTTAGAACCATCTTGGCAGAACCCTTTTCCTGAGTCTCCAAGGTAGTTATTTAAACCATCAAGGCAGAACTCATTTACTGATTTTTTCAAAATTTGTGAGTCTCCAAGGTAGGCCCCATATTTAGAACCATCTTGGCAGAACCCTTTTCCTGAGTCTCCAAGGTAGTTATTTAAACCATCAAGGCAGAACTCATTTACTGATTTTTCAAAATTTGTGAGTCTCCAAGGTAGGCCCCATATTTAGAACCATCTTGGCAGAACCCTTTTCCTGAGTCTCCAAGGTAGTTATTTAAACCATCAAGGCAGAACTCATTTACTGATTTTTTCAAAATTTGTGAGTCTCCAAGGTAAAACTTGTATTCTGGCTCATCAACGTATAACTTGTTCAGTGGGTATTGTCTTGATAACTCACAATGAGTACTATTGCTGTAAAACTCTTTTTCAGGATTTTGCTGGTCTCCAAGGTATAACTCTTTGGTTGGGTCATCAAGGACGAACTCGTTCTGTGGGTCTTGGTCGCTCATAAGGTCTTCAACCAAGCCAACAATTTCGCCCCAAGTTGTAGCAAAAGCAGTATTTTCATTTCGTATTTCAGACACAATTTCCTGTGAGAGAAAATAATAATGTATTAATTAAGTTATTTAATTATTAAATGAGTATGCTTCAATCAAAGTTTGAAAATAGGAAAATAAAAAATCTTACCTCAATAGATAAGAGGTTTGAATCCAGTTCATCAACTTGAAGGTTTAGTTCCATACAAGACAGAGAGTTCCAAGGAACACCAAAGTCATCCCACTCAAGGTCTTGGTCGCTCATAAGGTCTTCAACCAAGCCAACAATTTCCCCCAAGTTGTAGCAAAAGCAGTATTTTCATTTCGTATTTCAGACACAATTTCCTGTGAGAGAAAATAATAATGTATTAATTAAGTTATTTAATTATTAAATGAGTATGCTTCAATCAAAGTTTGAAAATAGGAAAATAAAAAATCTTACCTCAATAGATAAGAGGTTTGAATCCAGTTCATCAACTTGAAGGTTTAGTTCCATACAAGACAGAGAGTTCGAGACAAGCACACAAAACACCATTGCCAGCAAAAACAAATGTTTAAAATGGAGCCTGGGTTTGAAGCTTTTATAGAGAAAGACTGGTGGGTGTGGTTTCCTTTAGAAATTCCCTGGGCAAGCCTAGGCAAGCCTTCATTGGGAAATTTTTCAAAACCATAACATCCTGTAATTTTCTAGTGATTTCTTTGTGAGTCAGAGATGAACTGGAAATGATGTAAGAGTGGGCGGGGCTTAGCAAAAGTAGGCGGAGCTTAGGAAAAGTGGGCGTGGCTTAGGAAAAAAATACCTTATGAAAAGTGGGCGGAGCTTAGCAAAAGTGGGCGGGGCTTAGGAAAAGTGGGCGTGGCTTAGAAAAATACCTCATGAAAAGTGGGCGGAGCTTAGCAAAAGTGGGCGGGACTTAGCAAAAGTGGGCGGGGCTTAAAGAAAAGTGGGCGGGGCTTATTGAATACCTTGTGGAAAGTGGGCGGGGCTTAACAAAAGTGGGCGGGGCTTAAAGAAAAGTGGGCGGGGCTTAACAAAAAATAACCTGTGGCTCAGGAGGTGGTCAAACAAGAGCATTAAGAGAAGTTTATCATTTCGTAATGGCACAAATGGGGTATCTTCAAAAATATAAAGATTCAAATGTTTTGTTTGTCAATATCTTAGATGGGGATTATTGTGCAAAGAAAATTAAACTATTG
>NC_140968.1:5372273-5402273 GCF_056783735.1 Eptatretus burgeri | reverse complement strand
GTAGTGAGATGTTTTTAATAATATGGCCGTTATGTGGTGGTGAGGTGTTTTTAATAATATGGCCGTTATGTAGTAGTGAGGTGTTTTTAATAATATGGCCGTTACGTGGTAGTGAGGTGTTTTTAATAATATGGCCGTTATGTGGTTGTGAGGTGTTTTTAATAATATGGCCGTTATGTGGTAGTGAGGTGTTTTTAATAATATGGCCGTTATGTGGTAGTGAGGTGTTTTTAATAATATGGCCGTTATGTGGTAGTGAGGTGTTTTTAATAATATGGCCGTTATGTGGTGGTGAGGTGTTTTTAATAATATGGCCGTTATGTAGTAGTGAGGTGTTTTTAATAATATGGCCGTTATGTGGTAGTGAGGTGTTTTTAATAATATGGCCGTTATGTGGTAGTGAGGTGTTTTTAATAATATGGCCGTTATGTGGTCGTGAGATGTTTTTAATAATATGGCCGTTATGTGGTAGTGAGGTGTTTTTAATAATATGGTCATGATGTGGTAGTGAGGTGTTTTTAATAATATGGCCGTTATGTGGTAGTGAGGTGTTTTTAATAATATAGCCGTTATGTGGTGGTGAGGTGTTTTTAATAATATGGCCGTTATGTGGTAGTGAGGTGTTTTTAATAATATGGCCGTTATGTGGTTGTGAGGTGTTTTTAATAATATGGCCGTTATGTGGTTGTGAGGTGTTTTTAATAATATGGCCATGACGTGGTAGTGAGGTGTTTTTAATAATATGGCCGTTATGCGGTAGTGAGGTGTTTTTAATAATATGGCCGTTATGTGGTAGTGAGGTGTTTTTGATAATATGGCCGTTATGTGGTTGTGAGGTGTTTTTAATAATATGGCCGTTATGTGGTAGTGAGGTGTTTTTAATAATATGGCCGTTATGTGGTAGTGAGATGTTTTTAATAATATGGCCGTTATGTGGTGGTGAGGTGTTTTTAATAATATGGCCGTTATGTGGTCGTGAGGTGTTTTTAATAATATGGCCGTTACGTGGTAGTGAGGTGTTTTTAATAATATGGCCGTTATGTGGTTGTGAGGTGTTTTTAATAATATGGCCGTTATGTGGTAGTGAGGTGTTTTTAATAATATGGCCGTTATGTGGTAGTGAGGTGTTTTTAATAATATGGCCGTTATGTGGTAGTGAGGTGTTTTTAATAATATGGCCGTTATGTGGTAGTGAGGTGTTTTTAATAATATGGCCGTTATGTGGTAGTGAGGTGTTTTTAATAATATGGCCGTTATGTGGTAGTGAGGTGTTTTTAATAATATGGTCATGATGTGGTAGTGAGGTGTTTTTAATAATATGGCCGTTATGTGGTAGTGAGGTGTTTTTAATAATATGGCCATTATGTGGTGGTGAGGTGTTTTTAATAATATGGCCGTTATGTGGTTGTGAGGTGTTTTTAATAATATGGCCGTTATGTGGTAGTGAGGTGTTTTTAATAATATGGCCGTTATGTGGTAGTGAGGTGTTTTTAATAATATGGCCGTTATGTGGTGGTGAGGTGTTTTTAATAATATGGCCGTTATGTAGTAGTGAGGTGTTTTTAATAATATGGACATGACGTGGGAGTGAGGTGTTTTTAATAATATGGCCGATACGTGGTAGTGAGGTGTTTTTAATAATTTGGCCGTTATGTGGTAGTGAGGTGTTTTTAATAATATGACCATGATGTGGTAGTGAGGTGTTTTTAATAATATGGCCGTTATGTGGTAGTGAGGTGTTTTTAATAATATGGCCGTTATGGGGTCGTGAGGTGTTTTTAATAATATGACCATGATGTGGTAGTGAGGTGTTTTTAATAATATGGCCATTATGTGGTAGTGAGGTGTTTTTAATAATATGACCATGATGTGGTAGTGAGGTGTTTTTAATAATATGGCCGTTATGTGGTAGTGAGGTGTTTTTAATAATATGGCCGTTATGTGGTAGTGAAGTGTTTTTAATGATATGGCCATTACGTGGTAGTGAGGTGTATTTAATAATATGGCCATTACGTGGTAGTGAAGTGTATTTAATAATATGGCCATTATGTGGCAGTGAGGTGTATTTAATAATATAGCCATGACGTGGTCGTGAAGTGTTTTTAATGATATGGCCATTACGTGGTAGTGAAGTGTATTTAATAATATGGCCATTACGTGGTAGTGAGGTGTATTTAAAAATATGGCCATTATGTGGTAGTGAGGTGTATTTAATAATATGGCCATGACGTGGTAGTGAGGTGTATTTAAAAATATGGCCATTATGTGGTAGTGAGGTGTATTTAATAATATGGCCATTACGTGGTAGTGAGGTGTATTTAATAATATGGCCATTACGTGGTAGTGAAGTGTATTTAAAAATATGGCCATTATGTGGTAGTGAGGTGTATTTAATAATATGGCCATGACGTGGTCGTGAAGTGTTTTTAATGATATGGCCATTACGTGGTAGTGAAGTGTATTTAATAATATGGCCATTATGTGGTAGTGAGGTGTATTTAATAATTATATGGCCATGACGTGGTCGTTAAGTGTTTTTAATGATATGGCCATTACGTGGTAGTGAAGTGTATTTAATAATATGGCCATTACGTGATTGTGAAGTGTTTTTAATGATATGGCCGTTACGTGGTGGTGTGGTGTTGTTGATCACATGGCAATTACGTGGTGGTGAGGTGTTTTTAATCATGTGGCAGTTATGTGGTAGTGAGGTGTTTTTTATAACATGGCCGTTATGTGGTGGTGAGGTGTTTTTTATAATATGGCCGTTATGTGGTGGTGAGGTGTTTTTAATAATATGGCCGTTATGTGGTAGTGAGGTGTTTTTAATAATATGGTCATGATGTGGTAGTGAGGTGTTTTTAATAATATGGCCGTTATGTGGTAGTGAGGTGTTTTTTATAATATGGCCGTTATGTGGTGGTGAGGTGTTTTTAATAATATGGCCGTTATGTGGTAGTGAGGTGTTTTTAATAATATGGCCGTTATGTGGTGGTGAGGTGTTTTTAATAATATGGCCGTTATGTGGTCGTGAGGTGTTTTTAATAATATGGTCGGTATGTGTTAGTGAAGTGTTTTTAATAATATGGCCGTTATGTGGTGGTGAGGTGTTTTTAATAATATGGCCGTTATGTGGTGGTGAGGTGTTTTTAATAATATGGCCTTTATGGGGTTGTGAGGTGTTTTTAATAATATGGCCATGACGTGGTAGTGATGTGTTTTTAATAATATGGCCGTTATGCGGTAGTGAGGTGTTTTTAATAATATGGCCATTATGTGGTAGTGAGGTGTTTTTGATAATATGGCCGTTATGTGGTTGTGAGGTGTTTTTAATAATATGGCCGTTATGTGGTAGTGAGGTGTTTTTAATAATATGGCCGTTATGTAGTAGTGAGGTGTTTTTAATAATATGGCCGTTACGTGGTAGTGAGGTGTATTTAATAATATGGCCATGACGTGGTAGTGAGGTGTTTTTAATAATATGGCTGTTATGTGGTAGTGAAGTGTTTTTAATGATATGGCCATGACGTGGTAGTGAGGTGTTTTTAATAATATGGCCGTTATGTGGTAGTGAGGTGTTTTTAATAATATGGCCGTTATGTGGTAGTGAGGTGTTTTTAATAATATGGCCGTTATGTGGTAGTGAGGTGTATTTAATAATATGGCCATTACGTGGTAGTGAGGTGTATTTAATAATATAGCCATGACGTGGTCGTGAAGCGTTTTTAATGATATGGCCATTACGTGGTAGTGAAGTGTATTTAATAATATGGCCATTACGTGATAGTGAGGTGTATTTAAAAATATGGCCATTATGTGGTGGTGAGGTGTATTTAATAATATGGCCATGACGTGGTCGTGAAGTGTTTTTAATGATATGGCCATTACGTGGTAGTGAAGTGTATTTAATAATATGGCCATTATGTGGTAGTGAGGTGTATTTAATAATATAGCCATGACGTGGTCGTGAAGTGTTTTTAATGATATGGCCATTACGTGGTAGTGAAGTGTATTTAATAATATGGCCATTACGTGGTAGTGAAGTGTATTTAATAATATGGCCATTATGTGGTAGTGAGGTGTATTTAATAATATGGCCATGACGTGGTAGTGAGGTGTATTTAAAAATATGGCCATTATGTGGTAGTGAGGTGTATTTAATAATATGGCCATTACGTGGTAGTGAGGTGTATTTAATAATATGGCCATTACGTGGTAGTGAAGTGTATTTAAAAATATGGCCATTATGTGGTAGTGAGGCGTATTTAATAATATGGCCATGACGTGGTCGTGAAGTGTTTTTAATGATATGGCCATTACGTGGTAGTGAAGTGTATTTAATAATATGGCCATTATGTGGTAGTGAGGTGTATTTAATAATTATATGGCCATGACGTGGTCGTTTAGTGTTTTTAATGATATGGCCATTACGTGGTAGTGAAGTGTATTTAATAATATGGCCATTACGTGATCGTGAAGTGTTTTTAATGATATGGCTGTTACGTGGTGGTGTGGTGTTGTTGATCACATGGCAATTACGTGGTGGTGAGGTGTTTTTAATCATGTGGCAGTTATGTGGTAGTGAGGTGTTTTTTATAACATGGCCGTTATGTGGTGGTGAGGTGTTTTTTATAATATGGCCGTTATGTGGTGGTGAGGTGTTTTTAATAATATGGTCGTTATGTGGTAGTGAGGTGTTTTTTATAATATGGTCGTTATGTGGTGGTGAGGTGTTTTTAATAATATGGCCGTTATGTGGTAGTGAGGTGTTTTTAATAATATGGCCGTTATGTGGTGGTGAGGTGTTTTTAATAATATGGCCGTTATGTGGTCGTGAGGTGTTTTTAATAATATGGCCGTTATGTGGTAGTGAAGTGTTTTTAGTAATAAGGCCGTTATGTGGTGGTGAGGTGTTTTTAATAATATGGCCGTTATGTGGTTGTGAGGTGTTTTTAATAATATGGCCATGACGTGGTAGTGAGGTGTTTTTAATAATATGGCCGTTATGCGGTAGTGAGGTGTTTTTAATAATATGGCCGTTATGTGGTAGTGAGGTGTTTTTGATAATATGGCCGTTATGTGGTTGTGAGGTGTTTTTAATAATATGGCCGTTATGTGGTAGTGAGGTGTTTTTAATAATATGGCCGTTATGTGGTAGTGAGATGTTTTTAATAATATGGCCGTTATGTGGTGGTGAGGTGTTTTTAATAATATGGCCGTTATGTAGTAGTGAGGTGTTTTTAATAATATGGCCGTTACGTGGTAGTGAGGTGTTTTTAATAATATGGCCGTTATGTGGTTGTGAGGTGTTTTTAATAATATGGCCGTTATGTGGTAGTGAGGTGTTTTTAATAATATGGCCGTTATGTGGTAGTGAGGTGTTTTTAATAATATGGCCGTTATGTGGTAGTGAGGTGTTTTTAATAATATGGCCGTTATGTGGTGGTGAGGTGTTTTTAATAATATGGCCGTTATGTAGTAGTGAGGTGTTTTTAATAATATGGCCGTTATGTGGTAGTGAGGTGTTTTTAATAATATGGCCGTTATGTGGTCGTGAGGTGTTTTTAATAATATGGCCGTTATGTGGTCGTGAGATGTTTTTAATAATATGGCCGTTATGTGGTAGTGAGGTGTTTTTAATAATATGGTCATGATGTGGTAGTGAGGTGTTTTTAATAATATGGCCGTTATGTGGTAGTGAGGTGTTTTTAATAATATGGCCGTTATGTGGTGGTGAGGTGTTTTTAATAATATGGCCGTTATGTGGTAGTGAGGTGTTTTTAATAATATGGCCGTTATGTGGTTGTGAGGTGTTTTTAATAATATGGCCGTTATGTGGTTGTGAGGTGTTTTTAATAATATGGCCATGACGTGGTAGTGAGGTGTTTTTAATAATATGGCCGTTATGCGGTAGTGAGGTGTTTTTAATAATATGGCCGTTATGTGGTAGTGAGGTGTTTTTGATAATATGGCCGTTATGTGGTTGTGAGGTGTTTTTAATAATATGGCCGTTATGTGGTAGTGAGGTGTTTTTAATAATATGGCCGTTATGTGGTAGTGAGATGTTTTTAATAATATGGCCGTTATGTGGTGGTGAGGTGTTTTTAATAATATGGCCGTTATGTGGTCGTGAGGTGTTTTTAATAATATGGCCGTTACGTGGTAGTGAGGTGTTTTTAATAAT
The DNA here is from genome assembly GCF_056783735.1 of Eptatretus burgeri. Taxonomy (NCBI): domain Eukaryota; kingdom Metazoa; phylum Chordata; class Myxini; order Myxiniformes; family Myxinidae; genus Eptatretus; species Eptatretus burgeri. The sequence continues at coordinate 5,396,089 of NC_140968.1, read as the reverse complement.
ATGGCCGTTATGTGGTTGTGAGGTGTTTTTAATAATATGGCCGTTATGTGGTAGTGAGGTGTTTTTAATAATATGGCCGTTATGTGGTAGTGAGGTGTTTTTAATAATATGGCCGTTATGTGGTAGTGAGGTGTTTTTAATAATATGGCCGTTATGTGGTAGTGAGGTGTTTTTAATAATATGGCCGTTATGTGGTAGTGAGGTGTTTTTAATAATATGGCCGTTATGTGGTAGTGAGGTGTTTTTAATAATATGGACATGACGTGGTAGTGAGGTGTTTTTAATAATATGGCCGTTATGTGGTCGTGAGATGTTTTTAATAATATGGCCGTTATGTGGTCGTGAGATGTTTTTAATAATATGGCCGTTATGTGGTAGTGAGGTGTTTTTAATAATATGGCCATGACGTGGTAGTGAGGTGTTTTTAATAATATGGCCGTTATGCGGTAGTGAGGTGTTTTTAATAATATGGCCGTTATGTGGTAGTGAGGTGTTTTTAATAATATGGCCATGACGTGGTAGTGAGGTGTTTTTAATAATATGGCCGTTATGTGGTTGTGAGGTGTTTTTAATAATATGGCCATGACGTGGTAGTGAGGTGTTTTTAATAATATGGCCGTTATGCGGTAGTGAGGTGTTTTTAATAATATGGCCGTTATGTGGTTGTGAGGTGTTTTTAATAATATGGCAGTTCTGTGGTCGTGAGGTGTTTTTAATAATATGGCCATTACGTGGTAGTGAGGTGTTTTTAATAATATGGACATGATGTGGTAGTGAAGTGTTTTTAATGATATGGCCGTTATGTGGTGGTGAGGTGTTTTTAATAATATGGCAGTTATGTGGTCGTGAGGTGTTTTTAATAATATGGCCATTACGTGGTAGTGAGGTGTTTTTAATAATATGGCCGTTATGTGGTGGTGAGGTGTTTTTAATAATATGGCAGTTATGTGGTCGTGAGGTGTTTTTAATAATATGGCCGTTATGTGGTAGTGAGGTGTTTTTAATAATATGGCCGTTATGTGGTAGTGAGGTGTTTTTAATAATATGGCCGTTATGTGGTAGTGAGGTGTTTTTAATAATATGGCCGTTATGTGGTAGTGAGGTGTTTTTAATAATATGGCCGTTATGTGGTAGTGAGGTGTTTTTAATAATATGGACATGACGTGGTAGTGAGGTGTTTTTAATAATATGGCCGTTATGTGGTCGTGAGATGTTTTTAATAATATGGCCGTTATGTGGTAGTGAGGTGTTTTTAATAATATGGTCATGATGTGGTAGTGAGGTGTTTTTAATAATATGGCCGTTATGTGGTAGTGAGGTGTTTTTAATAATATGGCCATTATGTGGTGGTGAGGTGTTTTTAATAATATGGCCGTTATGTGGTTGTGAGGTGTTTTTAATAATATGGCCGTTATGTGGTAGTGAGGTGTTTTTAATAATATGGCCGTTATGTGGTAGTGAGGTGTTTTTAATAATATGGCCGTTATGTGGTGGTGAGGTGTTTTTAATAATATGGCCGTTATGTAGTAGTGAGGTGTTTTTAATAATATGGACATGACGTGGGAGTGAGGTGTTTTTAATAATATGGCCGATACGTGGTAGTGAGGTGTTTTTAATAATTTGGCCGTTATGTGGTAGTGAGGTGTTTTTAATAATATGACCATGATGTGGTAGTGAGGTGTTTTTAATAATATGGCCGTTATGTGGTAGTGAGGTGTTTTTAATAATATGGCCGTTATGGGGTCGTGAGGTGTTTTTAATAATATGACCATGATGTGGTAGTGAGGTGTTTTTAATAATATGGCCATTATGTGGTAGTGAGGTGTTTTTAATAATATGACCATGATGTGGTAGTGAGGTGTTTTTAATAATATGGCCGTTATGTGGTAGTGAGGTGTTTTTAATAATATGGCCGTTATGTGGTAGTGAAGTGTTTTTAATGATATGGCCATTACGTGGTAGTGAGGTGTATTTAATAATATGGCCATTACGTGGTAGTGAAGTGTATTTAATAATATGGCCATTATGTGGCAGTGAGGTGTATTTAATAATATAGCCATGACGTGGTCGTGAAGTGTTTTTAATGATATGGCCATTACGTGGTAGTGAAGTGTATTTAATAATATGGCCATTACGTGGTAGTGAGGTGTATTTAAAAATATGGCCATTATGTGGTAGTGAGGTGTATTTAATAATATGGCCATGACGTGGTAGTGAGGTGTATTTAAAAATATGGCCATTATGTGGTAGTGAGGTGTATTTAATAATATGGCCATTACGTGGTAGTGAGGTGTATTTAATAATATGGCCATTACGTGGTAGTGAAGTGTATTTAAAAATATGGCCATTATGTGGTAGTGAGGTGTATTTAATAATATGGCCATGACGTGGTCGTGAAGTGTTTTTAATGATATGGCCATTACGTGGTAGTGAAGTGTATTTAATAATATGGCCATTATGTGGTAGTGAGGTGTATTTAATAATTATATGGCCATGACGTGGTCGTTAAGTGTTTTTAATGATATGGCCATTACGTGGTAGTGAAGTGTATTTAATAATATGGCCATTACGTGATTGTGAAGTGTTTTTAATGATATGGCCGTTACGTGGTGGTGTGGTGTTGTTGATCACATGGCAATTACGTGGTGGTGAGGTGTTTTTAATCATGTGGCAGTTATGTGGTAGTGAGGTGTTTTTTATAACATGGCCGTTATGTGGTGGTGAGGTGTTTTATAATATGGCCGTTATGTGGTGGTGAGGTGTTTTTAATAATATGGCCGTTATGTGGTAGTGAGGTGTTTTTAATAATATGGTCATGATGTGGTAGTGAGGTGTTTTTAATAATATGGCCGTTATGTGGTAGTGAGGTGTTTTTTATAATATGGCCGTTATGTGGTGGTGAGGTGTTTTTAATAATATGGCCGTTATGTGGTAGTGAGGTGTTTTTTATAATATGGCCGTTATGTGGTGGTGAGGTGTTTTTAATAATATGGCCGTTATGTGGTAGTGAGGTGTTTTTTATAATATGGCCGTTATGTGGTGGTGAGGTGTTTTTAATAATATGGCCGTTATGTGGTCGTGAGGTGTTTTTAATAATATGGCCGTTATGTGGTAGTGAAGTGTTTTTAATAATAAGGCCGTTATGTGGTGGTGAGGTGTTTTTAATAATATGGCCGTTATGTGGTGGTGAGGTGTTTTTAATAATATGGCCGTTATGTGGTTGTGAGGTGTTTTTAATAATATGGCCATGACGTGGTAGTGAGGTGTTTTTAATAATATGGCCGTTATGCGGTAGTGAGGTGTTTTTAATAATATGGCCGTTATGTGGTAGTGAGGTGTTTTTGATAATATGGCCGTTATGTGGTTGTGAGGTGTTTTTAATAATATGGCCGTTATGTGGTAGTGAGGTGTTTTTAATAATATGGCCGTTATGTGGTAGTGAGATGTTTTTAATAATATGGCCGTTATGTGGTGGTGAGGTGTTTTTAATAATATGGCCGTTATGTAGTAGTGAGGTGTTTTTAATAATATGGCCGTTACGTGGTAGTGAGGTGTTTTTAATAATATGGCCGTTATGTGGTTGTGAGGTGTTTTTAATAATATGGCCGTTATGTGGTAGTGAGGTGTTTTTAATAATATGGCCGTTATGTGGTAGTGAGGTGTTTTTAATAATATGGCCGTTATGTGGTAGTGAGGTGTTTTTAATAATATGGCCGTTATGTGGTAGTGAGGTGTTTTTAATAATATGGCCGTTATGTGGTCGTGAGATGTTTTTAATAATATGGCCGTTATGTGGTAGTGAGGTGTTTTTAATAATATGGTCATGATGTGGTAGTGAGGTGTTTTTAATAATATGGTCATGATGTGGTAGTGAGGTGTTTTTAATAATATGGCCGTTATGTGGTAGTGAGGTGTTTTTAATAACATGGCCGTTATGTGGTGGTGAGGTGTTTTTAATAATATGGCCGTTATGTGGTAGTGAGGTGTTTTTAATAATATGGCCGTTATGTGGTAGTGAGGTGTTTTTAATAATATGGCCGTTATGTGGTGGTGAGGTGTTTTTAATAATATGGCCGTTATGTAGTAGTGAGGTGTTTTTAATAATATGGACATGACGTGGGAGTGAGGTGTTTTTAATAATATGGCCGATACGTGGTAGTGAGGTGTTTTTAATAATTTGGCCGTTATGTGGTAGTGAGGTGTTTTTAATAATATGACCATGATGTGGTAGTGAGGTGTTTTTAATAATATGGCCGTTATGTGGTAGTGAGGTGTTTTTAATAATATGGCCGTTATGGGGTCGTGAGGTGTTTTTAATAATATGACCATGATGTGGTAGTGAGGTGTTTTTAATAATATGGCCGTTATGTGGTCGTGAGGTGTTTTTAATAATATGACCATGATGTGGTAGTGAGGTGTTTTTAATAATATGGCCGTTATGTGGTAGTGAGGTGTTTTTAATAATATGGCCGTTATGGGGTCGTGAGGTGTTTTTAATAATATGGCCGTTATGTGGTAGTGAGGTGTTTTTAATAATATGGCCGTTATGTGGTGGTGAGGTGTTTTTAATAATATGGCAGTTATGTGGTCGTGAGGTGTTTTTAATAATATGGCCGTTATGTGGTGGTGAGGTGTTTTTAATAATATGGCAGTTATGTGGTAGTGAGGTGTTTTTAATAATATGGCCGTTATGTGGTGGTGAGGTGTTTTTAATTATATGTCAGTTATGTGGTCGTGAGGTGTTTTTAATAATATGGCCATTACGTGGTAGTGAGGTGTTTTTAATAATATGGACATGATGTGGTAGTGAAGTGTTTTTAATGATATGGCCATTACGTGGTAGTGAGGTGTATTTAATAATATGACCATGACGTGGTAGTGAGGTGTTTTTAATAATATGGCTGTTATGTGGTAGTGAAGTATTTTTAATGATATGGCCATTACGTTGTAGTGAGGTGTATTTAATAATATGGCCATTACGTGGTAGTGAGTTGTATTTAATAATATGGCCGTTATGTGGTAGTGAAGTATTTTTAATGATATGGCCATTACGTTGTAGTGAGGTGTATTTAATAATATGGCCATTACGTGGTAGTGAGTTGTATTTAATAATATGGCCGTTATGTGGTGGTGAAGTATTTTTAATGATATGGCCATTACGTTGTAGTAAGGTGTATTTAATAATATGGCCATTACGTGGTAGTGAGTTGTATTTAATAATATGGCCGTTATGTGGTAGTGAAGTATTTTTAATGATATGGCCATTACGTGGTAGTGAGGTGTATTTAATAATATGGCCATTACGTGGTAGTGAGGTGTATTTAATAATATGGCCGTTATGTGGGAGTGAAGTATTTTTAATGATATGACCATTACGTTGTAGTGAGGTGTATTTAATAATATGGCCATTCCGTGGTGGTGAAGTGTATTTAATAATATGGCCATGACGTGGTAGTGAGGTGTTTTTAATAATATGGCCGTTATGTGGTAGTGAAGTGTTTTTAATGATATGGCCATTACGTGGTAGTGAGGTGTATTTAATAATATGGCCATTACGTGGTAGTGAAGTGTATTTAATAATATGGCCATTATGTGGTAGTGAGGTGTATTTAATAATATAGCCATGACGTGGTCGTGAAGTGTTTTTAATGATATGGCCATTACGTGGTAGTGAAGTGTATTTAATAATATGGCCATTACGTGGTAGTGAGGTGTATTTAAAAATATGGCCATTATGTGGTAGTGAGGTGTATTTAATAATATGGCCATGACGTGGTAGTGAGGTGTATTTAAAAATATGGCCATTATGTGGTAGTGAGGTGTATTTAATAATATGGCCATTACGTGGTAGTGAGGTGTATTTAATAATATGGCCATTACGTGGTAGTGAAGTGTATTTAAAAATATGGCCATTATGTGGTAGTGAGGTGTATTTAATAATATGGCCATGACGTGGTCGTGAAGTGTTTTTAATGATATGGCCATTACGTGGTAGTGAAGTGTATTTAATAATATGGCCATTATGTGGTAGTGAGGTGTATTTAATAATTATATGGCCATGACGTGGTCGTTAAGTGTTTTTAATGATATGGCCATTACGTGGTAGTGAAGTGTATTTAATAATATGGCCATTACGTGATCGTGAAGTGTTTTTAATGATATGGCCGTTACGTGGTGGTGTGGTGTTGTTGATCACATGGCAATTACGTGGTGGTGAGGTGTTTTTAATCATGTGGCAGTTATGTGGTAGTGAGGTGTTTTTTATAACATGGCCGTTATGTGGTGGTGAGGTGTTTTTTATAATATGGCGGTTATGTGGTGGTGAGGTGTTTTTAATAATATGGCGGTTATGTGGTAGTGAGGTGTTTTTAATGATATGGTCATGATGTGGTAGTGAGGTGTTTTTAATAATATGGCCGTTATGTGGTAGTGAGGTGTTTTTTATAATATGGCCATTATGTGGTGGTGAGGTGTTTTTAATAATATGGCCGTTATGTGGTAGTGAGGTGTTTTTAATAATATGGCCGTTATGTGGTGGTGAGGTGTTTTTAATAATATGGCCGTTATGTGGTCGTGAGGTGTTTTTAATAATATGGCCGTTATGTGGTAGTGAAGTGTTTTTAATAATAAGGCCGTTATGTGGTGGTGAGGTGTTTTTTATAATATGGCCGTTATGTGGTTGTGAGGTGTTTTTAATAATATGGCCATGACGTGGTAGTGAGGTGTTTTTAATAATATGGCCGTTATGCGGTAGTGAGGTGTTTTTAATAATATGGCCGTTATGTGGTAGTGAGGTGTTTTTGATAATATGGCCGTTATGTGGTTGTGAGGTGTTTTTAATAATATGGCCGTTATGTGGTAGTGAGGTGTTTTTAATAATATGGCCGTTATGTAGTAGTGAGGTGTTTTTAATAATATGGTCATGATGTGGTATTGAGGTGTTTTTAATAATATGGCCGATATGTGGTTGTGAGGTGTTTTTAATAATATGGCCGTTATGTGGTTGTGAGGTGTTTTTAATAATATGGCCATGACGTGGTAGTGAGGTGTTTTTAATAATATGGCCGTTATGCGGTAGTGAGGTGTTTTTAATAATATGGCCGTTATGTGGTAGTGAGGTGTTTTTAATAATATGGCCGTTACGTGGTAGTGAGGTGTTTTTAATAATATGGCCGTTATGTGGTAGTGAGGTGTTTTTAATAATATGGCCGTTATGTGGTAGTGAGGTGTTTTTAATAATATGGCCGTTATGTGGTAGTGAGGTGTTTTTAATAACATGGCCGTTATGTGGTAGTGAGGTGTTTTTAATAATATGGACATGACGTGGTAGTGAGGTGTTTTTAATAATATGGCCGTTATGTGGTCGTGAGATGTTTTTAATAATATGGCCGTTATGTGATCGTGAGATGTTTTTAATAATATGGCCGTTATGTGGTAGTGAGGTGTTTTTAATAATATGGCCGTTATGTGGTGGTGAGGTGTTTTTAATAATATGGCCGTTATGTGGTAGTGAGGTGTTTTTAATAATATGGCCGTTATGTGGTAGTGAGGTGTTTTTAATAATATGGCCGTTATGTGGTGGTGAGGTGTTTTTAATAATATGGCCGTTATGTAGTAGTGAGGTGTTTTTAATAATATGGACATGACGTGGGAGTGAGGTGTTTTTAATAATATGGACATGACGTGGGAGTGACGTGTTTTTAATAATATGGCCGTTATGTGGTAGTGAGGTGTTTTTAATAATATGGCCGTTATGTGGTAGTGAGGTGTTTTTAATAATATGGCCGTTATGTGGTGGTGAGGTGTTTTTAATAATATGGCCGTTATGTAGTAGTGAGGTGTTTTTAATAATATGGCCGATACGTGGTAGTGAGGTGTTTTTAATAATATGGCAGTTATGTGGTCGTGAGGTGTTTTTAATAATATGACCATGATGTGGTAGTGAGGTGTTTTTAATAATATGGCCGTTATGTGGTAGTGAGGTGTTTTTAATAATATGGCCGTTATGGGGTCGTGAGGTGTTTTTAATAATATGACCATGATGTGGTAGTGAGGTGTTTTTAATAATATGGCCGTTATGTGGTAGTGAGGTGTTTTTAATAATATGACCATGATGTGGTAGTGAGGTGTTTTTAATAATATGGCCGTTACGTGGTAGTGAGGTGTTTTTAATAATATGGCTGTTATGGGGTCGTGAGGTGTTTTTAATAATATGGCCGTTATGTGGTCGTGAGGTGTTTTTAATAATATGGCCGTTATGTGGTGGTGAGGTGTTTTTAATAATATGGCAGTTATGTGGTCGTGAGGTGTTTTTAATAATATGGCCATTACGTGGTAGTGAGGTGTTTTTAATAATATGGCCGTTATGTGGTAGTGAGGTGTTTTTAATAATATGGCCGTTATGTGGTGGTGAGGTGTTTTTAATAATATGGCAGTTATGTGGTCGTGAGGTGTTTTTAATAATATGGCCATTACGTGGTAGTGAGGTGTTTTTAATAATATGGACATGATGTGGTAGTGAAGTGTTTTTAATGATATGGCCATTACGTGGTAGTGAGGTGTATTTAATAATATGGCCATGATGTGGTAGTGAGGTGTTTTTAATAATATGGCCGTTATGTGGTAGTGAAGTATTTTTCATGATATGGCCATTACGTTGTAGTGAGGTGTATTTAATAATATGGCTGTTATGTGGTAGTGAAGTATTTTTAATGATATGGCCATTACGTTGTAGTGAGGTGTATTTAATAATATGGCCATTCCGTGGTAGTGAAGTGTATTTAATAATATGGCCATGACGTGGTAGTGAGGTGTTTTTAATAATATGGCCGTTATGTAGTAGTGAGGTGTATTTAATAATATGGCCATTACGTGGTAGTGAGGTGTATTTAATAATATGGCCATTACGTGGTAGTGAAGTGTATTTAATAATATGGCCATTACGTGGTGGTGAGGTGTATTTAATAATATGGCCATTATGTGGTAGTGAGGTGTATTTAATAATATGGCCATTACGTGGTCGTGAAGTGTATTTAATAATATGGCCATTACGTGGTAGTGAGGTGTATTTAATAATATGGCCATTACGTGGTAGTGAAGTGTATTTAATAATATGGCCATTACGTGGTAGTGAGGTGTATTTAATAATATGGCCATTACGTGGTAGTGAAGTGTATTTAATAATATGGCCATTATGTGGTGGTGAGGTGTATTTAATAATATGGCCATTACGTGGTAGTGAGGTGTATTTAATAATATGGCCATTACTTGGTAGTGAAGTGTATTTAATAATATGGCCATTATGTGGTAGTGAGGTGTATTTAATAATATGGCCATTACGTGGTCGTGAAGTGTATTTAATAATATGGCCATTACGTGGTAGTGAGGTGTATTTAATAATATGGCCATTACGTGGTCGTGAAGTGTATTTAATAATATGGCCATTACGTGGTAGTGAGGTGTATTTAATAATATGGCCATTACGTGGTAGTGAGGTGTATTTAATAATATGGCCATTACGTGGTCGTGAAGTGTATTTAATAATATGGCCATTACGTGGTCGTGAAGTGTATTTAATAATATGGCCATTACGTGGTAGTGAGGTGTTTTTAATAATATGGCCATTACGTGGTAGTGAAGTGTATTTAATAATATGGCCATTACGTGGTAGTGAAGTGTATTTAATAATATGGCCATTACGTGGTAGTGAAGTGTATTTAATAATATGGCCGTTATGTGGTAGTGAGGTGTTTTTAATAATATGGCCATTACGTGGTCGTGAAGTGTTTTTAATGATATGGCCGTTACGTGGTGGTGTGGTGTTGTTGATCACATGGCAATTACGTGGTGGTGAGGTGTTTTTAATCATGTGGCAGTTATGTGGTGGTATTTTTTCATATATTACATATGTATATATATCGATGGATATATATATACACACACATGAAAAGCACGGTGAGGTGCTGAAGCCTGATTCAGTCCGGGAAGCCGTGAAGACTATATGCCTATTAACAATGTCCTGTGTGTTAATTCCCCAAGACCCTGAAGACCCAAAAAGACCCCGAAGACCCAAAATACTCCAAAGACCCAAAAGATCCCTAAGACCCTTTTAGACCCCTTTGACCTTAACAACATTTGGACCCCTTACACCCTTCAGACAGATTAGACAGTTTCGAGCCTTGACCATTTCGACCACTTGGACCTTCTTTTATCGCAAATAAATTTCATATAAATATAATATCACCAATATTAAAAAATAAATTCACAGAAAATAAATGTTTGTATTATGATTGGTGTTAATCAAGGCAACAGAAAATATGTGACATCAATCTCTGCAACGATGTGTGGAGAGGCGAGCACGTGTGAGCCGATACTCATACTGTCCCCATTATTTTTGCAATGCTTCTTCACAACAATCTCAATGGATTACCTTCTGTGTTCAGAGTCCCAAAGCTGTACAATCATATCTGACACAAATAAAGAACATGGATAAAACATCGCGAAATGGTGATGAGAAAAACACTTCAAAAATCTGGCAGTGACGAGTGAAGCTGGAGGGTGTTTATTGCAATAAAAATGCACTGGCAGATTGACACAGAAATGAGGACAGATGTACTGTGTTCTTGTGATGTAGGAGAGAAAGAGGTCTAATTAGGGTGAGAAACCAGCAACTCCTCCCCAGAGATACCACCCACATAAAGGACCTTCTTATGGGATTTCTGCCTATATATATATATATATATATATATATATATATATATATATATATATATATATATATATATATATATATATATATATATATATATATATATATATATATATATATATATATATATATATGTGTGACCTTTTTGATTGCAATCCCATTGTTATAGCAGAAGCCACCACCAAGCAGATAAAGTACAAAACGACCTGCACATTGTTTTAAAATGGTCTCTTGTTTTTTTCTTTCTTTCTTTTTGAAAAAGGTGCTCAAAGGAGAGACCGTGTCCTGGGGTCGAACTGCCTGTGTTTGTCTTGAATTGTTTGATGCGAGTCCAGCCCGCCGGTTTTTGCGCCCATAAACACCTCACTAATCTTCCTTTCCTCGGCTGCCACATGTCGTGAGACTTGTTGAAACTGGACATTGACAGAGTGTGAGCTTTTCACGTCGAGTTGCAACCCAGCGGCAAAGCGGTGAAAATACGGGCAAGGAGGGGGTGCAATGGGAGGTCAGAGAGAAATTAACATTCAGCCGGTGTTTAGCGATCTTTATTCACATTGTATCGTTTCAGTGGTTTTATGACCAAGCGTTGCAACAGGATATAAAAACATATGCCAAGGTTTCATGCAAAAATAAATAAATAAATAAATAAATAAATAAACCTGGAGATCCAAGCTCATGGAAGAGCTGTCTGCAGGTGAGCATTTTGTAAACTGACTGTCCTATTTGTTCATCAAAGTTATCCCATGTCACATTTAGAAAAAAACTACTTGGCATTGTGTGCCGATGACATTGCCTGCGCTCGTCCCTGATGAAGGGACCAGCACAGGCATTGTAGCGGTGTCATTCGAAAAGCAAATCCGTTGTTGCTGTCTTTCAGTCGAAGGTCAGGCCAAGCCAGCCAATTTGTGCAAAACTTGGGCCAAAAACTTTCCCTCGGCTGATCCCTCAATAAGCTGAACATAATTATTGGAGCCATAATGGTAGTCGAACTAGTCGTCGTAGTAGTAGTCATAGTCGTCAGTGGTGCACTGTTAAAACAACAGTTTCAAAATATAGCGATTGAGTCCAATCTTTTTAATCACACGAATGTGACCATCTTTCTGCGGAGAATAGTCCATATACTTGAATTAGTTAGTCCTTTTAGCGAATAGTTTTTCTTGAAGAATAAAGATCCACTTTTTTTTTTTTGCGAATCCAAAGTTATTCTCTTGCACTTTCAAACAATGAAATTTGACACAATAAACATTGATGTCATTTGGTACAAAACTTATAGCCAGAGTGGTAAAACTGCATTCCTCCTCAAAGTGGGTCATCAGCAGTGGGATGTTTCCAGAGACCGAGCGCTGTTTTGGGTGAGCAACATCGGTGCAGGCACACTCGATTTCCCCCAGAAGCTTCCTGGCCTCCTCGGCTGCTGCTCCGAGATGCTCCATGAACACTCCAGTGCTCACCTTGTAAACACATGATATGTGGAAGCAACTTTGTAAGGTTATGTTCAATCACCTAACGTCTGTTTTACATCAAAATCTGATGTGCACAATCCTGTTTATGGTGAAACGTACACGTAAACTTGAAACTGTATTGAAAATATTTTCTCAAAATCTGCTTTCATTTCAAAAGCTGACAATTCTTCTTTCTCTTCCTTTTTTTTTAATTTTTTTTTATTTTAGAAGGGGTGAGGCTGAATGGAATCGAACCTTCTCTCATACGTATAATCAACAGCCTTTTCGTCCAACTGACTCCAACCTATCTCACTGCGATGAGTATCTCCATATGCACCTCATCAATGCCCGGCACTTCCTTTCTTCATCCTCTTTAATGTTGTCCGCACCTCCTCCTCCGTGATGTCCTCCAATTCCACTTTCCCCTCCACATAACGTGGTAGCTTCAGCTTGAATTGCATCCTCCTTTGTTTAACAGATCCTTAATATAACTCTTCCTAAACCTTCAATACTGTCCCCCCTCTCTGGCACGAGCATCTTGTCGCCATCCATAATCACCATCCTTGTCATCAGCCAATTTATAAAGAGTATTCTTCCCACCGTTCTCTTCCAACTTGCTGTACACATCCGTTCCCATATCATTCCTTGCCTTATCCACAGCTCTCCTTGCTGCTTTCTTCTTTTGACCATCGAAGTGCATCAACCATGAATCTCATTGTCCCCCCCTCTATCCTTCATCTTCTCTGTCCTCTTCCAAACCTCTTTCTCACTGACAACCTCCACTACTTCCTCCATCCTTCATACCTGGTTTCTGTTCCTTGACAATACACCCTTTCCAAATGTTCTTGCAAACAAAACTTCTGCAATTCCCCTAAATGCCTCTCTGTACTTCTTCAATTCCTCTTCCAAACCTTCATTGTCTTCACTAACTTCTTCATGCTTGGTCCTCACCCTCTCCCTGTACTCCATAGCGACGTTGTTCCTGCACTTACCCCATCTTATCATCTTCCTGCCCTTGCTCTTAACCTGCTTCCTTTTCTGCATACATACAACAAACACAACCGGCTTTTACTGGGTGGTGACATGGTCTCCTGCCACAACCTTAAAGTTCTTGATCCTCCACAACTGTTGTTTCTTAACTACCGATAAATCCAGTTCCGTTTTGTGTTTCTACTTCTGGAAATAATGTTGTGGCCGAACAAACCAGCTATGGCGAACCCATTTCTCGCCACCAGCTACATCAGCCCTCGACCCTCTCTATTCCTCATTCCCCATCCAAATTTACTAACACATTCCTCTTCACCGGCACCGCTACTCCCACATGCTTGGTGATGTGTCCCGCAACTCACAGCATCACCTCCAGCTCGACTATTCCCATCATCCTCTCAAGTGTGCCCCTGAACTGCTTCTCTGTCTCAGTCCTTTCCCTCTATGGCCCCAATATCGACATAGCACACACACCATTTGCCTATATATTATGCCATAACTCTCTGTCCATCCCATCTTTCCCACTCTGTCCACATCCTTGCTGATCCCTTCCGATGCTACTATTCCAGTGCCATTATTCCTTTCACCCCTCCCACGTGGAACTGCTTGTACCATCCTGCCAACCTCTTCGCCCTGTCCCCTCTCTATCTTGTCTCCTGACCACAAAACACTTCCAACCTCCTTCTCTGCATCATCATCTCCACCATTTTAACTCCTCTCCCCTCTATTGATCCCACATTCAGACAACCTAGCTGGACCTTGCTACTGAATTTCTGTGTGATGACCAGGACATTGCAAACTGAACAGGTCAGGTCAGGTGTGGGATCATGTGCCGGAGCAGCACGTCGCTGCATCTACTTTCCGCCGGTACTCCAGGGGCCTCCGTCTGGCCATCCCCCAGGCAGATGCCAGGCCCATCCCCATCTCCTTGAGATGCCGGTCAATCTGCTGCAGCCACGAGGCACGTGGTTGGCCCATTGGCCTCCTCCACTCACGAGACTCCCTCGCTGAGAGAATCTGGTGAGCAGGATTAGTGTCAGATATATATTGTTACGGCCGTGGAAATTCGCAATCCACCATAAAGGGTCCTTAGATCAGTTATGACGCTAAGTTCATGTGTAGTTAGTCCACACCTGTTATTTAGGGGGAATATGTGTGATTCATCTGGGCTGCGACGCTTTGAGTTAGCCATTTTTCTTTTCTCTATCGTTATTTTTGATCCAACAACCTCAAACTAACCAACGACAACGGCAAAAAAGAAACCTGCACGAGTGCGCGGGTTTGCGCACCCATCTGCGGTACCAAGGCTGGCACGGGAAGGGGGGCAGGGCAGCTCCCTCCCCATTGATGGAGGCCCGGCGTGAGGCGGTCGGAGTGGGGGCACGCCCCCCTTCGAGAGCCTTCTGGAAACGCGTCGAAGGGAGGTGGAGCCGCGAAGGGGGCGGAGCCCCGCCTTACAAAAGGAAAATGGACGCGAGGCTCACTCTCTCCCTGATCGTGGCTCATGTTGGCTGTAGCTCTCTCCAAAAAGGCTCGATCTCTCTCGCTCTCTCTCTCTCTCTCTCTCTCTCTCTCTCTCTCTCTCTCTCTCTCTCTCTCTCTCTCTCTCTCTCTCTCTCTCTCTCTCTCTCTCTCTCTCTCAAAAAAGGCTTGGTCTCGCTCCTTGGGTCTCGCTCTCCAAAGCGCTCCCTTCCTCCTCTCTCGTTCCCACGCTCGTGGCCCGGCGCGGCCTGTTGGTGGAGACACGGACGGGAGGCGCCGCAGTGTGGCCTGTGGTGGACCTGCGCGTCCAGACAAGGGGTGCGGAGAGGGTTTGCCGGCTGCAGGGGAGGCCGGAACCAGGCGCGACCATGCTGACGGTAGTAGGAGAGGAGGACTCGACGGTCCATGAGGGAAGTCACTTCTTTTCTTTTCGGGCTTTTGTGTGTGTGTGTTTGTGGCGCCAGTCTTGCAAAGTAAAACCTGTATGTGACTGTGCTGTAAATAATTGCCTTTTATTCGGTTGTAGCTCTGCGTTGCTTTAATTGTTTTAACTGTTATATGTGCATTTTTGTATCGCTGTGAATACGTGTGTGTGTGTGTGTGTGTGTGTGTGTGTGTGTGTGTGTGTGTGTGTGTGTGTGTGTGTGTGTGTGTGTGTGTGTGTGTGTGTGTGTGTGTGTGTGTGTGTGTGTGTGTGTGTGTGTGTGTGTGTGTGTGTGTGTGTGTGTGAAATAAAAGTGTGCTTGTCCAATTGTCCCCCGTTTCGCTTCATCCTTTCCTTTGTTGAATCTCCATCTTGCATCACGTAAGGGATTGATAGTGGGTTTAAAACACCCGGTAACTAATCTGAACCTGCGAGGTCGACGATAACTCCGCTCGGTTATCCCTGTAGCACGGAACGAGCCGCTTAAGCGGTTCGTGTCCGGAGTCGACCTGTGGCGTGGTACAACCCCTCGGTAGGTTACCCGTGCAAGTACTTAGGTATATCGACTTTCGGCAATTCACCCTATTTCGTGCGGGTAGAATGCAGACTGGGTTGTAGTGAGGTTAAACCCCCACCCGTGACTAGCTCCTTGGCGATGGTTCCAAAAGGGTCACGACTGAATTGTCCGTTCCGGTGGGCAACGCGTCGCGATTCGAGTTACGTGGCCGATCGCACGCCGGGCGGGCGAAATTCGTAATAATATATATATATATATATATATATATATATATATATATATATATATATATATATATATATATATATATATCGATCGGAGAGGGCATTTACACTTTTTTTTTCGACCTTTACACTCTTTGGTGTTTTCTTTAACCTTTCCACATTTCTTTAGATTTTTACACTTTTTTTTTTTTTTTAGATCTTCACACCTTTCAGAGTTTTGCTCTTTTCAGACATTTGCCCTTTAGACCATTTGGATCTTTCATTTGCAATGGATGACAATTCATCTGCCACACAAAATAAGTCCTGACAAGAGTTTGAAATCTCTTATTACTTTTTCCAGTTGAAGCTTGTTCTCCTCAAAGCAGGCAAAGTAATATTTCAACATTCGACGCATCCACATTTATCCGATTTTGATCAAATGGTGCGGTTCGTGCAGCATGAGACTACAGAGACTAAAAGCCCTCAACTGTTCCAAAAGATATTAGGGAATCTTTTATATCTTCAGGATTGCACACGAGAAAGCTGTATTTATGGTCCATCCGAAAGATGTAATGGTGCTTCCTGTTGCCACCTCACAGGTACAAGTCTAATCCTATTCTTCCATCAGTCTCTTCGAATTGATGGTGGTGCTTGTTAGGGCAGTGGATTCGACGTTTCGTAAGGATGTAAGTGTCGGTGGCATAAGGAACATTCTGATTGTCTCTTGATATGTTTTGCACAAGTGTCATTTGGGATAACAGAATCTCATAAATCGTGGGACAGAGGGGCAGAGCAGAGGAAATGGTATTCAGACAACGACGTGCCAAACCAGCATCGCCGGGCCAGGCAATGTGCACCCTATTTTCTTTCAACAACAGGAAAACTTGAGGGCTCTTCCACATTCTTGTGGCTTCATATGGGTTTTGCCTCTTGCATTTTATTCCTTCTTCTGAATTGTCCTCATTTCCCCCAACCCCCACCTGTGCACAGCAGCAGAATAATGCGTCAACATTTTTGGTGTTTGATTTCTGCATGAAAAAGGCCATTCATTTTTGAATCGCTGTGCAGCCTTTAGTTGGAAAGACATTGACAGAAGTTGGTGAAGTTTTAAGGTAAAGGAAACGCAGGCAGAACAAATGTAATTCTATTTGGACGATGTTGTGGAGCAATTCAGCCATAAGTATGGCAGTGAAGTGGTATAGAAACATATTATAGAGATAGTATAGGTACTTACAGATGTTATTGAGATAGTAGAGACATTTTATAATTATACAAATAGTATAGGTAGTGTGTGTGTGTGTGTGTGTGTGTGTGTGTGTGTGTGTGTGTGTGTGTGTGTGTGTGTGCGCGTGCGTGCGTGCGTGCGTGCGTGCGTGCGTGCGTGTGTGTGTCTGTACACATGTGTGCGTGTCCGTGCGGTGACCAGATTCGGTGGAATAATGGTTGGAGCATCTGGGTGATCGCTGGGCGGTGGCTGACCCCAGCCAAGTCAAGCCGAAAAAAACTTTAATGATGGTATGTACTGCTTCCTTGTTTGACGCTTTACATTTGAAAGGATCCAGTTTGGGCAAACAATGCTGGGAAGGCAATGGCAAGCCACCCATTATAACCCTTACCAAGAAATTGCTTTGGCAAGACCAATGCTCTGTAAAGAGTATGGTACATCTGAATTAAAAACACACAAGGTGTTTCAAAAGTTAGTTTGCCAAGAATTCCATTCTGCATGAAATATATTGTTGCGGATTCGCGCCCGCCGGCGTGCGGACGGCCACGTAACTCGAATCGCGGCACGTCGCCCACCGGACGGACAATCCAGTCGTGACCCTCTCGGACTAACGCCGGGAACCAGTCACGGGTGGACCTTTCGGTCTCACCGCAATCGAGCCAATCGGCCCCCGCATGGGATAGGGTTGCTCGCCAAATTCGACCTACCTAAGTACCCACACGGAGGGTAGACCGGGCGATCGCACCTCGCCGCAGGTCGACTTCGGACACGGGCCACTTAAGCGACCCGTTCCGTACTATCGGGATAACCGAGCGGTGTTATCGTCGGCCTCGACGGTTCGATTAATTATCGGGCGTATTCAGCCCACTACCAACCCTTTACGTGAAGCAAGATGAGGATTCAATGAGAGAAATGACGAAGTGAAGCGGGAAACAGTTCAACATAAAGCACATTTATTCGCGATGAACGGAAAGCACACATATACAATTCCACCAAAAGCACATAGAAGGAAAAGAAACACAATGCAATTTTACACAAAAAGCAAATGTAAAAGCGAAGACACAATGCAGAGCTATCCGACTACCGAGCACACGGCAACACTTATACAATTCTACTTCACAGACGGCGCCGACAACACATACCCAAAACCAAGAAAAAGAACACCCTCAAGGATGAGGCGGGCCTGAGGCCGAGACCGGGTCGGGCCTACCCGTCTGGTGATGAGACGCGGAGCGGCGATGGTGCCTCAACTCCGCGGGCCTCGCGGACAGTGTCTGGTAGGGGGTGGGAAGGGGGCCCCCTTGGTCGCACTATCTCAGCACGGGGGGAAACAGGAGGGGGTTGCTGATGCTCGGGGAAAGGAGGATTTTTACTCTGTCTCGGGTCCCGCGACGAGCGTCTCCACCTCGACCAGGTCGCGCCGTCGGCCTCCCTGGTGTGCAGCTCCCGGCACCGACGCGAGCACCCCCTCGTCTGCCCTCGCCGCCGCCGCCTCTCCACAGCTCCGTCCTCTTCGCTCCGACTCCAACTCCGAACTCTTCCTCCTGCGAACTCCTTCCAACGCACACACAACCCCAACGCACACGACGACACCCTTGACGAACGCAGCCGCTTATATAAGCCCCGTGGCTTCGCCTTTGACCCCCTGCCTTCGACCTTTCACCTCGCTCCCCATTGGCCCGAGAAAAAGTGGGCGTGAATGCATTTTGATCCATGAATTTGCATATAGCGACCGCCCTCCAACGCCCTGGAGGCGGGGCCAAATCGCCCCTCGCTCACCGATTGGACGGAACAAAAGTGGGCGTGTGTCGTTTTTGATCCGTTTTTGGAGCGGAAAGTCCGTGGTTTTGTACACGCTGTTCGGCGCGCGCCCTGCACGAGTCCAGTACCGGTACCCACAAGCGGCGCAAGAACGGTGGCGATGCGACGGTTGCGAGGGTTGACGGTCAAGGTCGTGGCTGTTGTGGTGAAGCGGCGCTGTGGTGGGTGGTTGATGTTGTGATGACTGTTGAAACGCGGTTGGCGGTGGTAATCATGGCGGTTGGTCCAAAATAAAGATAGTAAAAGAAAAACGGCTATCCTGAAGAGTCGCAGCACGCATGAATAACATTTATTCCCTCTAGACAACGGGTTTGGGCCTAACTACACATATACTTACCGAGATATCTCACCTAAGGGACCTGAATGGTGGTTTGCGAATTTGGTAACCACAACAATATAAACAAACAAGAAAAAGACGTCATGAAGAGCACGGTACTTGTAAAATCCACCCCCCTCTCCAAAGGTTGCCATGGGTACATCAAATTGTCCATTTAATCAAGATTAAAATTGACAATCTTAATCAAAGCTCAGGTCAATCGGATGAAAATCGATTATTTTTCAGATTGAAATTGATGATTTTAGAAGTTTGACCCTGAGTTGACCTTTGATCTTTTGACCTCAAAATTAGTTGGTTTCTAAATTCAGTGATGGACTAATGCAATTGCTGTTTAATATTCAGGTTAATCGGTTGAATATTGATGGTTTTAGAAGTTTGACCTTGAGTTGACCTTTGACCGTTTGACCTCAAAATAGTTGGTTTCTAAATTCAGTGATGGACTATATAAATATTGTTCAACGTTGAAGTTAATAGGATGTAAATTGACGATTTTTCAGTTGAAAATTGATGGTTTTAGAAGTTTGACCTTGAGTTGACATTTGACCTTTTGATCTCAAAAAATAGTTGGTTTCCCAATTCAGTGACGCAACATGAAAATCCTGTTCAAATTTCAAGTCAATCGGGTGAAGAATGACGATTTTAGAAATTCGACCTCAGGATGACCTTTGACCTCAAAATCAATAGGCTTCTCAGTTGAGGCTACCTCTACAGCTAAGTAAAGTTTCATGACGATCAGTTTAGAATTGCGACCTGTAGGCAATTGACAATCAGACAAACAGACAGACAGAATAACAAAATCGACTTACAAACATAATTGAAAAATCTTCGATTTTGCAAGTAATAAACATTAGATGAAGAATCTTTTTATTTTTACATTGTGCAAACATTGCATCTCTAAACTGTTCTAATCTTTACAAAACTGTTCTGATCATAACTTCATGACTTCACAGAAGGTGCTCAAAATGACCACCTTCATTCTCTTTACATTTTTCACTCCTTTTTGATAACATCATAACAGAGATTTTGAATTTTTTTGAATCCTAGATCTGCTGTTGCACGATTGAACAAGCCATTCACAAAATTGGTATCGTCGATCTGGATCATCGTCATTTACAGCTTCTCTAACAAGTGCGGTTTGCAAGGTTTATCTTTGATTTCTTAAAAATTCGATGGACACTGGCTGAAGCTCTCGGAACAGACTTTTGAGGATTGTTCAAAAATGAGTTTCCAACAATTTGTTTGTTTTGCGCCTGTTGTAGCTGTTCCCGGGTGACCACTCGTTGGAGCATCTGCGATGTTTCCTGCTGCATCAAACTTCGTATCAAGCTTGTGTATTGCTCGTCTTTGTGGAAAACGAACACTTGGAAACATCATTTTTCAGTACATCAGGAGACTGCTTCGGCAGCACTGACACTCTGTACAGAGTGTGGTCCCCATGGATGGATAATGGACATAAAAAACAGGCATGAATAACGAATGTCACGTGATAGACAGGGTCATGTAATAGACACTGGAGAAAATGGCGGTAAAACCCGGAATTTTATTTATTTATATACCTTTCAACCTCTTTAAACCTTTTATTATCGCCGCCGCCGAAAGAGGTTATGTTTTCATCCCTGTCTGTCTGTCTGTCTGTCTTTTTCTTTGTTACTTGCGAAAATTGAAGGTTTTTCAAGTATATTGGTTGGTTGCGTGTGTGTTGTTACTTGGCAAAAAAATTTTTTGCCCAGTATGTTCTGTCTGTTTGTCTGTTTTTTGTTGGTTTTTTGTCTGTTTGTATGTCATTCACCTGGAGGTCACAATTCCAAACCGATCTTCATGAAACTTCACCACCTGGTAGAGTTCGTCATAAATATAAGCAAGAAACCTATTGTTTTTGAGGTCAAAAGGTCATAATGGATTTCAAAATCAGGTCACCAACTTTGCCAGATTTCTAAAAGCCTCAATTTTCATCCGATTGACATGATATTTGAAGAGGATTTGCGTATCAGGTCAGTTTTAGTTTTACAGTAGTTGTACTTCAATTTTTTTTTTTTTAAAATACAGGTTTAATGTTTGGTGTATAAAGGTGATGTTTAGAAATAGACTCCTTCAACAGCACCAACCTTTGGAAATTGTTTACAGTCGTTAAAATCATTATTCTATTACAATTGAAGTCAATGCTGGGGATATCGTGGTCTGTGAACTCTCCAGTTGCGAGTGCAATTTAATTAATGTCTGTAATTTTCACCGCTTCTTTGACGAAGAGGTCACATATTTATTGTTTATATTTGATTTTGGCAGAAGTTGATCCCCCACCATCACCCTCCCCCCCCCCCAAATCCATTTTTCATGCATGTCCTCTCCATTTGCACTAATTCTTACTCCCATCTCCTCCCAAAATTCTGTTCCCTCTTTCCCCACTTATCTCACACTGTCCTATCCTAATTTTCCTTTTATCATCTTTTAATTTAATTAACTTAGACTGTGATGCATCAATATAGACTGTTATGAACTTGGGCGATGTCGCATCATGGAGTGCTTGGGAGGGGGGGGGGGATGTAGCAAAACTATTCCAAGCTTTGTGATGATGGAATTCTTGTTTCAGGCCCCATCATACATTGTCACGGATGAATTTGTCACTGTACTATGCGGATAATGCCACCGATAGGCCTGGTCACAGATGTGGTTATGGTCAATCTCACCGATTCATTTAGAGTGACATAAAAAGTAGCAACAAAGAAGTGGATATGTTGCTGTGGAGAAACAATAACAATGGGTAGAGAAGAGCAGAGAATGCAGAGCGAGCGATAGAATGAAAATTGAATGGAACATTGAGCCGTGGAGAGCACGGAGTGCGTTGACAACTGCGATCACTGTTGAAGAGGGACTTGTGAGCCGGAGCTTTGTTCAAGCTGTGTCCCATACAGCTGGAAAAGTTGTGTTGGCTGAGAGCAGGGAAAGCACTGGAAGGGATATTAGGGACACTAAGATGATAAAGAAGAGTAGAGCAGAGATTCCTAATTAAGAGGACATTCTTTGGTGATGAAGGAATATTTTTTTGCAACTGTTAAATGTGGAGAATGGATGGGATCTATTAGAAGAGGTCAGCAAAGTGCAAGGACCAGTAAGAGGTGAAGAGCAGGAGGCATTCATGGCAGCTGTAGGGGAAAACTAAAATTGGGGAAACTAGTGTACCATCACGGGTGGTGATGGAGATGATTCAGGGGTTTGGGAATTGAGGAGTGTATTGACTTTGACAGTTGTTGATTCATATTTGTGAAAAGAAGAGGCCACCAGAGGATTGACGGGAGAGTTACTTCGTGGCTATCTGCAAGAATAAAGCAGATGTTATCGTGTGTGACAATTACAATGGTATCAGGCTGATGAGAGCAAGTGTTCAAATGCTAATCAGTGGGGAACCTCAGACCCTTTTGGGCAGCAATAATGGCAGTCCCCCATGACCATTCATCATCTGGCCCAAGGGAGTATGAACCTTCATTGAAAGGTGATTGCAAAAATCAGTATTGGAAAGGGTGGTGATTGATAGGCCAAGGGGAGTTGGTGGGAATTGATGGGATGCAATTTGGGTTTATGCCAGGTAGCAGAACAACAGATTCTGTATTTGTTCTTGCAAGGAGAGATAGGAATTTTTTTTTTTTTGGAAGGGAACAGAAAGTTAGATGAATGAATCTGGAGAAAGCTGAGCATATATTTGGGCTCCAAGAGAGATGATGTCTGAGAGGCACCTGAAATACTGGTAGAGTAGAGGTGATGTGTGAGGGGCTAATATATAAGTTAGAATTCAGAATGGTTAATCAGAGGCATTTGATGGTTGAGGTCCTTGGCTTAAGATCCTAGGGTCTTGAGTTCAATCCCCTGTCGGGCCATTGAATTCACACCAGGTAGGGTTGACTCAGCCTGCCATCCTTCCGAGGTTGGCAAAATGGGTTCCAACGTGTTGGTAACGGGCATTGCATCAGTGGCAGTGGCACAGCAACGCCCTCAGAAAATGATGCAGCCAAGCAGTCACAGGCTGCGCAGCCACAGCCAAGCAGTCACAGGCTGCGTAGCCACAGCCAAGCAGTCACAGGCTGCGCAGCCACAGCCAAGCAGTCACATGAATAAATAACGAGGCATTTGAGATTGCGGTAGCTCACATTCAAAGGTGAGCTCTTCATCCTTTTCTGTATGCGGTGATGGTTGATGTATTGAGTGAGGGCGAAAGAAGAGGGTTACATTTGGGGAATGTTGTTTGCAGATGATTTGGTGATGCCATCAGGCTCTGATGAGGGACAAAAGGAAGCAACGGTTGCATGGCCGGAAAGTGGGTCACAGAGGATAATTGTGGCTAAAGGTGAGCAAGAGAGGAGCAACGAAGATGAGGATATTTAGGATGGGGTGGGCAGTGAGTTAAAGCAGGTGGGAACACTTAAGTGAGTTCTACTTTGGAGGGAGGGGGAAAGAGAGGGGGAAAGAGAGAGAGAGAGGGGTGAGTGTTTGTGGGGTGGTCTCTCATCGAAATATTGTGATTAATTTTTACAAAACTGTGTAATAAGACGCGTTCTGTAAGGAGCACTTTGACCTTGAGAAAGGAAGAGGAGAGATTTCTGCAGAGAATGAATGTGCATTTGTTCAGAGGGGTGAAGGGGTTCTCTTTGAGGGTGGGGGGGGGGAAGAAGAGGAATGAA
>NC_140968.1:5357273-5364773 GCF_056783735.1 Eptatretus burgeri | reverse complement strand
ATGTTACGTGAGCGTGTTCTGTGGATCTGTGTAAGTTAGGACATTCTTCTGCAGTCGGGACAATTAGAGTGAAGTTGTGTTGTTCTAATTTATGCTGTGAGAGGTGAAAAGTTGACATAGACATTAGGTCGGAAAGCATTATACTGTTCATGCATAAATGAAAACCGATGTAAAATCATAAATCGTGAACGTGTTGTAAAGAGGGAAAGGTTATCCCATAGGAAAGAAAGGGAACCTGTTCTCTACCCTCCACCAACGAATCAAAGAGTTATATTCCCACCAGCCAAGGGGATGGGTCTATTCTGAACATGTATTTATGGAAATAACTGCCTGAGGACCTGGATGTTGTGTGCATTACCCGGATCCGATTCTGAGATGCACAACACTGTTTATTTGAAATTTATTTTTGATAAAAGATATACTCAATTAAAAAATAATTTCAATTTTTTTTAATTTTTGACCTGTTTTGAACTTAACTTTTTTGTAGCACATCAACGTTAAAGTTTTTGGTGCAAGTTATTTAGAAGCTTGCCATTCATTTAATATGTGTACTAGGATGCTGATATTTGGCATGGAGGTTCCTTTGGGGTATACTCTTGGTGAAGTGAAGTTGAAATTAAAAAAAGAATTTCAAAGTTTTCAAATTTTTGACCTGTTTTCAACCTAACTTTTTTGTAGCACATCAATGTTAAAGTTTTTGGTGCAAGTTATTTAGAAGCTTGCCATTCATTTAATATGTGTATTATGATGCTGATATTTGGCATTGAGGTTCCTTTGGAGTATATTATTGATGTAGTGAAGTTGAAATTAAAAAAGAATTTTAAATGTTTAAAATTTTTGACCTGTTTTGAACCTAACTTTTTTGAAGCACATCAACGTTAAAGTTTTTGGTGCAAGTTATTTAGAAACTTGCCATTCATTTAATATGTGTACTAAGATGCTGATATTTGGCATGGAGGTTCCTTTGGAGTATACTATTGGTGAAGTGAAGTTGAAATTAAAAAAGAATTTCAAAGTTTTTAAATTTTTGACCTCTTTTGAACCTAACTTTTTTGTAGCACATCAACATTAAAGTTTTTTCCTTTCTCATGTTTTTATCTACCACACTATTTTTTACTGATTACAATATACAAATACATATATTGCTTTAAAATTATTTGGATCGGACTTCACTGCAATGCTTTATAAAAAAAATTATTAGACTAGTATTTAAAAAACGATAAATGTATAAACAGGCGAGCATTGGGTGGCTTTGACACCAACTCTCTAGTTTATATATAGATGGGGATGGAGGAGGAGGGGATTGGGGAGGAGGTGGGAAGGGGTTTGGGAGGAGATAATTATGAGGTTAGAGGAAGGGAAGGCAGGCGTGCGGTGGAGCGTTAATTACGATTCGTACCGTTTCATTAAAATGATTCTGCATTGAATAACCGTGAAGATGGAAACAAAATAATGTATGAAATCCATTTTATACCGGTCATGCTATAAACACTGTCTGGAGGCAAACACCGTCCAGACGTGTCCGGAATACCAAATAATGTGCGAATACAACTCTCCGGACGTTTCTTAGCATTACAGTTGAAATGTGATAAGCTCGAGAATCTCTTAACCTCAACCGAATTTTAAAATATAAGTTGTGGAACTGACCTCAGCAGCAGTTCTGACTGATAAAAAAACGAAAAGTTAATTTGTCCAATTTGCACACTGTTCGCCACTCCGGTCCTCTCCGGACGGTGTTTAATATGACCGTGCTGGCTTGGCCAGTGATTAACGATCGGTTATAACAATGCTCACTCAGAGACACCCAGAATGTCAAACAATGCCCGAAATGGACAAATGAGCACTTTTATTTTTTTCATTGCATGGCTGAGTTTGGAGGTAAATGAGACTATTTTTGGCTCAGGAGTCTGACGGGGTAGGGCTAATCCTCAGGGTGGTGACTGCACCCCAATTAGAGCACTCGGATACGCTTACAGGGCATTTTGATCTGCTTTTTGGCTCCTCCTTCACCCAGGCTCTGTTCTGTTCTTGCCGATGGAAGCTTGGCTGCCGGGGTAGCTATCGTTTCTCGGAAGCACGGCTGTAAGGTAAGGTATCACGCGAGGTAGTGTAGCCCTGCCAAGACTGGTAGTCACAATCGGCATTTGTGGTTGCTTAG
Organism: Eptatretus burgeri; assembly: GCF_056783735.1. Classification (NCBI taxonomy): domain Eukaryota; kingdom Metazoa; phylum Chordata; class Myxini; order Myxiniformes; family Myxinidae; genus Eptatretus; species Eptatretus burgeri. Next base: position 5,362,615 of record NC_140968.1, on the reverse strand, counting down.
CAACCTGCCAGTGCGTGGTTATCTGTGTCGGGGGGGGGGGGCTCAGGACCAGAGGTTTGGAAGTTACCCGAGTGTTTCCCCTTGTGGCGAGCCTCAAACCCCGAATGCATAACCATATGTTTCATGGTTTTGGAGTTATGGAGGAGACACACTGACGGACCGACACACACTGACCATGCTCTGAACACCTTGGAGTCTGATAAGGACTCGAACCCCTAATATGACACGAGTTGCATTTGATTTTGGTAGTTGTTAAATACAAGGACAAACTGTTGCTCACCCCTTGATCATATTTGGGGTGGGGGTTCGAATGGGGGATAACGATGATGATGTGGAGAGTGGATGGTGGATCACGTATGAAGAATCCAAAGTGCGGACTGTCAGAAATTCCGCTTTATGTGCCTATATACTAAATTGATTAAATGTTTTGATCTTTGGTATGAACTAGTGCGTGACCGTATGTGCGTGCCCGTACGTGCAAAAAAAAAAAGCGCACACAAAAAATACTTTCAAACAACCACACAGGCCGTTCCTTCGCTCTCGTAAATGACGACTGGATTGGGGCATTGTGTTTATCTATAAATGCGCATAAGAAATCGAGAAATTATGAGAATACAGCAAGTCATCACTATCCGGAAGTCCGTACGTTGTAACCCGTAATGGGGAACGCGCTCTAACTTGGCCATAACTTGGGAACCACTTGGGAAACAGCTGAAACAGATGAAGAAGAACGATATCAAACCTTGAAAAGGCACATACTCAGGTCCCCAGCGTCAATTGTGACGTCATATCAAACGAAGAAGAAGAATTGTGAAGCAAATTGTGATGTCATAGCACCGTGTCCTGTCATTGGTTTGGTAAATAAATGGCCATAACTTGGGAAACACTTCTCCGATTAATATCAAACCTTGAAAGGCACATCCTCAGGTCCCCAGCAATATACCTGGCAAGTTTCAATTAGGTCGGACCAGAGGTTGTCGAGAAACAGCGGTCAGACAGACACACACACACACACACACACACACACACACACACACACACACACACACACACACACACACACACACACACACACACACACACACACACACACACACACTGCTGCTGGAATTATAGAAAGATGAAAATAGAAAACAATTTCATGACATGTTCATGTTCTCAAAAAATATATAAAAAATCCCAAGCGCCATCACACAAAACGACACAAAAAATAAATAAATAAATGTTTAAAGCAACCTCGTGCTCATGATCGGTGACGTTTGTGGAAGTGTATGAGTAGCGGATCGGTGCGCTGCGTTCATCGCTCGCTTCTGTCAAGTTTTTATTTGTTTTCGTCAAGTGGGTTCTTTGGACAACATTTTGAATACCATTGAAAAAAAATTCAAGACCAATTCTGAGAGGAAAAAAAAAGCCTTTTTACCTCAGATCGGTGTTTGATTTATTTTCCATGAAGTTTCTGTGTAGAATTAAATCCCGTTATTGTATTTTTTTATATATTTAATTTGTGTCCTCCATTCGGTGGGATTTTTATATTGGACCTGTGATGTAATACGGTCATTCTTCGTCGTGTGTGAAGGTAAGACGTTTTGTGGCGGTGAAATGGATCGCTGTTTGGCTCGCTGTCCATCCCGTGTGGTTTTATTTTTTTTTCCGCGCTGTACTCGGTTTTCTGGTCCCACCCCAATGGAGCGCACGAAGTACTAACAGCACTCTTATTTCTTGTGCCCACGATGTGAAACGTCCTGTGTCTGCAGCTACAATGGAGTCTTTCAAGCAGATCGACGTTGAAGAGGTTTATGAGTTTGGGGAAGAACTTGGCAGGTACAGGTATCGTTCCTCCATTGACAGTGCACTGTACACTGTACAGTAACGTTCTGTTCTTTTGACCACTTCCAGCACTTTCATTGAGAAAATCAGATTTGTTTGATTGATCGTTGATATATATATATATATATATATATATATATATATATATATATATATATATATATATATATATATATATATATATATATATATATATATACATACATCCACAAGAGAATGCATGTTGGTATATCAATTACAGTATGTAATATTGTTGTGGGCCAGGGTTCGGTGGCGATAAACGACCACGAGGTGGAGCAGTGGAGTCGTCTCTCACCGAACACCAGGAATTTAGGTCGTGACTCGGATAAGTCCGAGAGTTCATGGGTCCCTTAGCGGACCGTGGTCGCCAATATTTTGACGGCGTGGGGAAGGGTTAAATGCCTAATTTCAATATACCTAAATACCCACGTCGTCCAACTGCAGGGGGAAACCACACCTTGACCGAATTTGTCCGAATCGAGTCGCTATCACCGACTCGGATCAGGCGTAACCAAGCGGAAGTTACCAAAGCCGTGCCAGACCAAATAAACAATCCACGGCACAAACGGCCTTACCAATTCGCAGCACGCACCATGCTCGGCCAATGGAGGAAAGCACAGAAAACGAGCTGGTACATTTAACACGGGGGGCGGGGGGGGGGGTTATTTTACAACGATAATCGGGGAGGGGGAGACACAGAGCAGAGTTAAACCGACTAAAAGCATTGCAGGTATGTACAAGGCATTTTAACAATTCTGCTTCAAGACTGGCCCGCACACACACACACACACACACACACACACACACACACACACACACACACACACACACACACACACACACACACACACAAAATTGACCTGTGGGTCTTTAGTCGGTCCTCAGCCCAGGAGAGAAAGGCGAGCTGAGGGACCAGAGCGTAGCCGGGTACCTGTGTTGCGAATCTGGAAGCCATGAGCACACTCAACATTCAGGTCCTTTCGCTTCGATATCTCGGTAAGTATGTGTTTTATAGATAGCTTCCTTTCCCTTGTCTAATGGGTAAATAAATGTAAATGCGCTGTGATTTATTTTAATAGTTCGGAGTTTTATCAAGATTCTGCAAAGAAGAAGAACAACCCTCCTCTGTAAAGAAGAAGAACAACACTCTCGCCCCGAGATTCTGAGACGTAAACAGGAATGACCGTTACAAAAAGTATGCTCAGAAAAGAACTACAACTCCCACGCCGGGATTTTCCCCGTGTGCTGGAAAGGGGGAGGGGTAGTGCACTCGAGCGTATAAAGGAAGCTTGCAGCGATGCAGAAAGAGACGACGAGACTTGAGGAGAAGCAAAGGAGAGGAAGAAGCGAGGAGGAGCATCATCCCGAGCAACCCATCTCGTTCAAGCTGGGTTCGGTCGTCATCTCGCTGGAGCGCTCGTCTCGGGGAAGCCTGTCTGGTCTGGTCCTCGTCCTCCTCATGCTCTTCTGCACGATCGCGAGCTTGGGCGATCACCTCGTCTCACCTCGGATAGGTTCGGTTGCACCGCACCAGTCCTTCGGAGACCGGAGCTCCCAGAAGGAGGGAACGTCTAGTCGCGCATTCGCGGCCAGGTAGCCAGCCATCCTGGTCCTCAGCCCGACTATCCTCTGGGCTCGAGGTCCAAATAAAGACCTTTCGGTCCAATTCTTGGTGTGTGTGTGTGTGTGTGTGTGTGTGTGTGTGTGTGTGTGTGTGTGTGTGTGTGTGTGTGTGTGTGTGTGTGTGTGTGTGTGTGTGTGTGTGTGTGTGTGTGCCCGTCTACTAAGTAGAAAACTGTTTAAGTCCCTGTGCTAAATATACTTTCATTTCTTGTATTCGGGATAGCTCTGTCTTACATGCTTCCCTAATCCCCCCATTATTGCTGTATAAATAAACCCCCATTTGCTAAATGTTTTTCGCTCGTTCGCGTCCCTTCTTTCATTGACTGAGCGTGTCGCGTGTGAGGGATTAGCTGGCGATTGCCGTTGTAACAGGATAATCGGGACGACGGTTCTTGCCGATTAAATCGCACACGGAACGAGCGCGCTTAGCGGCTCGTTTTCGTACGAGTTCCATCGAGGGTGAAATTCCCCGGTAGTTGGACCACGTGGATATTTAGGTAAATTGAAGTTGGCAATCGACCCTACCCCACGTGGTCTATCCATTGGCGGATTTCGGTCCGATAGAGTACCCGTCGACTCCGGACTTATCCGGGGCGACGATCTGAATTCCGGGCGATCGGTCGAGCCGACTTGTGGTTCCATCCAGCGGTCGTGCATGCGGCTGACGTCCGGCCCCGCAACACCTGTACCGCCTCGTGCAGTCACACCGACCCGAATCACTGGTGGGACTCAAACTCACAACCCGAAGTCCACGACCCAAGAATGAGACCGCTCAACCACGACCACCACTGTCTCTGGCCGCTCCAACCACCACACACGACCGTCTGCCACGACGACAGACTGCTCTGAATCGCCACGATTCTCCTGTCTGCCGGCCTCTCACAACCACTCTGCCGTCGCCGCGATCACCCGGTCTGCCCAAAAACTGCTCCTCACAACCATTCTACTCCTCTTTAGGCGGGAGGTGCCTCTTCTCCTCGCCACTCACCTCCTGATTGGCCGGGGAGTTGTCGGACGACTACTTGTGGCCGCCGTTGATTGGACGAGCTCACGGTGGGCGGAGGGAACCTCACCCCTGTACATGACACGATGCATGTGGGCGATGGCGTTGTTGTTGTAGTTGGTGATGTCGAGGATGTAGTTGTTGAAGATGTAAAAAAAAAAAACTAACTGGAAAATAACTCGTAGCGCACACACAAAATTCCCATTAGACAGAAGGAAGGATTCTAACTATTAACACATACTTATTGAAATAACTGAACGACGTGGACTCTGGCTGCTTGTGTGCACAAGGTTTCCAAATCCGTAACTATATATATATATATATATATATATATATATATATATATATATATATATATATATATATATATATATATATATATATATACACATGTATTGTTACGGTTGTGGAAATTCGCATTACACCATAAAGGGCCCTCAGGTGAGATATCTCTGTAAGTACATGTGTAGTTAGCCCAAACCCCTTGTATAGAGGGAATTTATGTGATCCATCCGGGCTGCGACGCTTTGAGTTAGCCATTTTTCTGTTCTATCTTTTATTTCAAACAAACAGCATCTCAACAACCATGCCATCCCCACCACAGCGCCAACCACACTACAACGACGCCACCTCCACCACCTACGCTACCACATCATCGCTTCTACAACCATTCGCAAACACCACCACCTTCGCCTTTACCTTCACAACTTTATCCCACATCATCGCTTCTACGGCCATTCCCAAACACCACCAGTCAACACCAAACGTCGTGTTCCCGGAGCCGTTCGGCCATGGAGGCCGACCGCGTCGATCCGCGGATCAGGAATGCTTCACGCCCACTTCTCCTCTGTCCAATGGGCAAGCATGA
>NC_140968.1:5312273-5354773 GCF_056783735.1 Eptatretus burgeri | reverse complement strand
GCACTATTAATAGTCAGTGTTGATCTGTTAACATACATACACTATTGATAGATAAGGGGTTAATATGTTGAAGTTTCTTGAAGATCTTTGCTTTTTACAGACTATTCCGTAGGCCAAACTTGTTTAACATGTCATGTGTTGAAATTTTAACAAAGTATTATTTGATGTAAAATTACCTTTAAAGATGTGATAAATGTTGCATCGCCTGGGCTGTGCGCAATATTTATCCCACTGGTCTCTCCAGCGGACAGTTTGCGATTGTACGCAAGTGTCGTGAGCGAAGCACCGGCAAGGAATTTGCCGCGAAGTTTATTAAGAAGCGTCGTTCGCCAGCCAGCCGTCGTGGAGTCAGCAGAGAGGAGATTGAGCGGGAGGTTACCATCCTGAGCTCCATTGAACACCCCAACATCATCACATTGCATGATGTCTATGAAAATCGGACAGATGTCATTCTTATCCTGGAGCTGTGAGTTATCCGATTAATCTCTCACTTGTTCATTTTGTAAACTTCCTTATCGTTAACTCTCTTGCGTTGTCGTTTTTCCAAAGAGCCAGTCATGTTTTTCATCCCTCCCCCCCCCTTCTGTCACCCCCCCTCCCCCAACATGCGCAGCGTTTCCGGTGGTGAACTATTTGACTTCCTGGCAGAAAAAGAGTCTCTGATGGAGGATGAAGCTCTGGAATTCCTTCTCCAGATCCTGCAGGGTGTTGCACATCTGCATTCTCGTCACATTGCACATTTTGACCTGAAGGTGTTTGCTCTGGTTTTATGATTATTTTAAACAAAATTTCTCTTCCTGAACATTTTCCAAAGAATCCTACAACCAGAGTAGCTTGCCAGCTTGAAAAATATTTGTTGGTGTTGCTAGCTCGTGGAAATATTATGCGATGCGGTGAGCAAATTGAAGTGTGCCATTGAGCTTTTAATGTACGAAACGAAGTCTATTTCATATCAAATTGTTTTTGCTTTGAAATGACAGGTAACCAGTTTGATTCATTTTGAAACTTCCTATCACGTGCTTCGTTGTCGTTACTTTGCATCTTTTTATCCATACGCCCACGCAGTGGGAGACTGTTTTGTGTGTTTATCTGTGGCATAACGTTGCTTCCATTTGAGCTTTTCTCATCAATTTTTAACACTCCCTTATGACAATCAAAATGTCAAAGGGAAAAGTCCACAGTGAGTAGAAATAGACTTCATCAGCCCGTCCACCGCGTGTCAGCAGGAGACCGCTGGGTTTTTTAATCGCTTCCATGTTTATGTATTTACCACGAGCAAATACAACCCGTCGCTTCGCTGACGGTAATATTCAGGAGGGTGGAGGAGCGAGGAGGGGTGCGGAAAGGGAAGGCAGCGTGAGGGGAGGCCAAGGGAAGGCAGCGTGAGGGGAGGGTCCGTCCGGAAATAACCACCGTCCGGATACGTGCGGAGATAACCACCATCCGGGCATAACCACCGTCCAGATATGTTTGGAGACAGAATGAGAGAGAAGGATGTGGGAGGATGCTGCACTGTATTAGAAGGGGGTGCTGTGAGGATGGGACAAAGAGAGAGGGGTGGGGTTGTGGGGTTACGAAAGTTAGCAGAGACTGTTGTCCTTTGTGAACAACACAAACACACATACACACACTCGTCATGTGACAGGTGGAAAGAATTTGGCTCTGTAATTGAGAAAACTCGTTAATATGGCGAATGGCTCGGAAATTGGGTGTTATCAAATGTATTTTGCCTTGAAACTCACAAACAGAAACCATACAACCTGTGTAAAGCACTGCACCGAGTCATAAAATATCCAATTGTTTTATAAAATCACGAGGACAAAAGAAAAAGTGATCACTTGTATGCTGATGAGGTTAAAAATGATAACCTCCAAGACACGAAGATGAAACGTTGCCACCACGGCACCCGCCTAACCAAGCATGCAGGCATACACATACACCCGCGGAGAGTCCCTAAATTACAGATCCAAATGTACTCACACTGTCTATGTACCTCCACCTTGTAGCAACTGCTGACTCCAACCTGATTGGGACGCGAGCTGTACCACCATCCACTGAAGGGTGTTTGGCAAGCAGCTGAAGAACTCAAGCAAGCACTCCAATTAAATGGCAAGCGATAGCTATGTCCGAATGTCCAAACTATGTACGAATTGGACAAATGAACACTTTTTTTTTTAGGAGTCAGAACTGCTGCTAAGTTCAATTCGGGATCTTAAATTTTGTTAGTTAAAGAAGTTCAAGAGATTCTCGAGGTTATGGCATGTGCGGAAATTAAATAAAGCCACGAACGCTGGTGTCTCCGGGCGTTTCTTAGCATTGCAACATGTCCAGCTATTCATAGCTGTGATAAACAGGCATTCGATAATGAGGGAGGAAAGTGAAAAACAAAAAAAAACTTTTTAAGAAATTGTTGTGGCCTGTTCCAAGTTAAGACATGGTTGAACAGGCCAAAAAACATGGTGGCTTCAGAAGCAGCGAGGTAACCTAGGACGTGCCTTAAAATCCTATCAAGAGCGAGGTGTCCGAGGATCACCTGATAAAGGATGTGATTAAGTAAGGCCGTTAGTTATCTTCAAAAGGTATGTTTCAATTCACCCAAACACCCAATTTTCACTCTTTCACTCCTTTGGAGTTCCCTTAGTACGTATACAATGTTTCAGGCTGTGCTCGGTTTCATGGTTTTGGAGTTATGGAGGACACACACACACACAAACACACACACACTGACATTTATTAGTATAGATTGAGCTTCAGTATGTATATCCAGTGCATAACATTTTTACTATTTCGGCTTTTGTCATCAAATTTTCAACAAACCTTTATAATAAGAATATGAAGAACACACATTAATAATTTTCTTGTTTAGCTATAGCTAGCGTACAAGGCGGATGTCGATGGGCTTTGCATTTTGAGATGTTTTCTAGTTTCCTCATGCATTTATACAGCCCAACTGAACAAGTAACTTCAAGCGTTCCTTCACTTTGCTTTCTCTCTCTTTCTTGCCCTCAGCCTGAGAATATCATGTTGCTCGACAAAAACAGCAGCCACCCAAGCATCAAGCTCATTGACTTTGGATTAGCCCAACACATCGAGGATGGCATGGAGTTTAAAAACATTTTCGGCACTCCCGAGTTTGTTGGTATGTTTTTGTGCATCCCACGTTTCTCTCGTTTCCGCAGCACAAGCAGTACGTTTCCTTTTGAATGTTTCCCATCGTGAAATTTGTATTTTTGGATCACGTGATCATGAGTCTCCAACATTCTTATAATAATAATCTATCTATAATTCCAGCAGTGTGCGTGCGTGTGCGTGCGTGTGTGTGTGTGACCGCTGTTTCTCGACAACCACTGGTCTGATCTAATTGAAACTTGCCAGCTATATTGCTGGGGACCTGAAGATGTGCCTTTTCAAGGTTTGATATTAATCGGACAAGTCCTTCCCAAGTTATGGCCATTTATTTACCAACCAATGACATGAAATGTTGCGTAGGCGTGGCTGCGTAGGCCAGTGCGCAGCCAGCCGACGATGACATCACGGGCCGTGCCGGTTACATGGCAGCGAATGTCATGGCAAGCAAAGACAGGGAGGTAAACTTGATAATAATTTGGATTTTAATTAACCCTGTGTGTGGAAGTGTGGTTGACGCGAGAACGCGAGAGCGAAGAACCGGCCTGTGTGGTTGTCGTTTCTGGCTCACGGTTTGAAATTTTTTATTTTTTTTTTTTGCATGTGCGGGCACGCACCTACGGGCATGCACTCGTAATTAATAATATGGATTTATGTGGTGCACACTCAAAGATGAATCCTTCTCATAATGCATTTACAATACAAAAAGTTGTGTATCTTACGAGTTATGATTGTCCAAATATGGAAGTCTTTATTACCTTCGCAAATTTTGTTGCGAAGGTTATGTTTTGATCGCTGTGTATTTATTTATTTATTTGTGAATATGTGTGTTTGTTTGTTTGTTTGTTATTCGCATAACTCCAAAAGTATTGAACTGAATCGCAGCAAATTTGGTGGGATGATTGCTTATTATCCGAGGACCATTTGATTAGATTTTGGGAGTGATCGGGTCAAAGATCAGGGTCAAGGCCATGAAAAAGTCAAAATCGTCTTTTTACCATAGCGCGGTCAATTTGTATCCAATTTGCATGCAACTAATGCCAAAATGTTCAGAATTCAATGCCCCATCTTGTGATATGTGACATGACACAATGACGTAATAACCCTTATTAGCGGTTGGGAGTCAAAGGTCAGGGGGGGTCACGACATTGCAAAATGTGCGGTTTTAGTCATAACACGGTCAATTCTTATCTGATTTGCATGAACCCAACACCAAAATGTTGACAGTTCTTTTCCCCACACTCTAATACCAATTACAAAATTAAGAGTACAAAGGTCAAGGTCGAGGTCATGAAAAGGTCAAAATCGTCATTTTTGTACAATGAATGTTTATTTGTTCACAATAAATAACTTATTTAGAAAAACAAACTCGTGTGTGCTAAATGCCCCTAAAATGCCAGAAAATAATATCTTATAATGTGACCAGTTGTCATCAGATTGACTTGACACTGACACCCAAAAAGGTCAGGGAGTTCATACAGAAATTGTACAATGTACGTGAATCAGTGTCAAACAGCAGGAAATTTTATGTTTTAAGCCATCATACTACATACGAGATGGCAGATGTGGTATGGGATTAAATACCCTCACAATGAAAGGTTTCTGGGGGGGGAGGGGGGGATGTAGCGTTGGCCAAGGTATGTACTCTACTGAGTGCCCGTTCTAGTTATTGTTTTTTTTTTCAAAAATATCAAGTGTTGCAGCAGCTCAGGTAATCTCAGGGAGTTTATTTCACGTATGTGGGAGATGCGAGCGAAGGCACAGCCCCTGTACTGGGTGGATCTTGATTGGGGGATGGTGAGAGTAATATAATGACTTGACCAGAGAGTATAATTCCACTGTTTGGTTGTTAAAGGTTCAGAGAGGTATGTAGGTTCCAGAAAGCTTTGATGGCCCTTATGGCCAGCTCCTGCATTGAAGTCCCTTGGAAGGGAAGATGTAATATGACTGGACCTTCTGATGATGATTTTGTGAATTGGCATAATTCCTCAAATCTATGGGACAAAACCAATTTCCTGAACATTGTTTGGTTTTTGTGATGGTGAATTCCTCTACTCGGGACCTCCCAAACAATTTATCGAGACTCGTGCCACTGATGTTTCTGGTGTCGGTGCTTACAATTTTGCAGTGTCACATGACATCACCCAGATATTTTGAGGTCCCACCCAAATTGTAGACTGTGCTACTGATAATAGGCATCTTTACCTTTGCCATTGAAGGTGAAGGAGGTTATGTTTTCACCCCTTTCTGTCTGTCTGTGTGCAGGATATCTCAAAAAAATTGCGGACTGATCCGGATGAAATTTTGTGGACAGGTTGGGTGTGTGACGAGGACGAACTGTTTAGATTTTGGTGAAGTTCCAGATCTTCTTCATCATTGAAAGAAAAGGCTAAACAGATATATAGCACGATATCTCAAAAAGTTGTGGACAGATTCGGACAAAACTTGGTGGACAGGTTGAGTGTTTTGCAAGGATGAATTGATTCGATTTTGGTAAAGATCCAAATCCAGCTTTGGATACGAGAATTTTTTTTTTTTAAGTGATTCTTCACCATTGAGAGATGGGGCCAAAAACAATATCGTACTGTATAGCATGATATTTCAAAAATGGATTGGGCCTGATATGTTCTCGTGGATCAGGCATCATGTGGCAGAGGTATGCACTCCATCGGGTGCCCTTCTCGTCTTGATCTGTTTTTGTGCTCCAATCCTATGGATTTCGGTTACACTCGGAAATTCAGATTATGCCAACACTGAAGTCTAAATAACTTGCTCCTCACGATCCACTACCACCCATCCATCCATCCATTTCTTCGTACAGTTCTCCAGTATGACAAGGCTTACTGGGATGCTTTTCGATCTTTCCTGACGGATATTTCCTGGAACTTAGTCCTTTGCCTCAGCCCTTCTGAGGCAGCCACTGAGATCACTGAATGGATTCAAGCTGGCATGGATCTCTTCATTCCTGCTCAGATCTCTCATGTGAAACCTCACTCCCAGCCTTAGTTCACTCCTACTTGTGTTGCTGCCATCTCTCATTGAAATCATTTCTTCCATCGTTACCATAGAGTTGTGTCTGGTGAAGCTTATCATCTGTTTTTTAACTTGCTTGTAACCACTGCAAGAAAATTAGAGCTGAAGCTAAGTAGAATTACTCGAAGTCTGGTTGTAACTCTATTTTAACACAATTCCTAGGCTACAGAGACTTTTGGAGAGTTAAGAGTATCCAAAACCAAAATCGATCAACAGTCCCTGTCCTTATCAATGGTCCTGAAGTCCTTTCCTCCCCCATTGATAAAGCCAACCTTTTTACTGAGCATTTCACGACAAACTCCACACTTAATGACCAAAATAAATCAGCGACTTGTCCCTCCCTTGTAGACGTTTAAGATAACCACTATTGTCATTGCTCCTGAGAAAGTTCGGAAAGTCATCTGAGGGCTGGACATTGCAAAAGCTACTGGACAAGATCATATTGTTGTGGGCCGGGATTCGGTGGCGATAAACAACCATTAGGTGGAGCAGTGGAGTCCTCTCCCACCGAACACCTGGAATTTAGGTCGTGACTCTCGGACAACTCCGAAAGGCCACGGGTCACTTAGGTCTTAGAGGACCGTGGTTGCCAATATTTTGACAGCATGAGGTAGGGTCCACTTGTCTAATTCCAATTTACCTAAGTACCCACGCCGTCGAACAACCAGGGAAACCACGCCCTCGGCCGACTTTGTCCGAACCGAGTCGCTATCACTGACTCGGATCCGGCGTAACCGAGCGGAAGTTACCAAAGCCCCACCGGACCAAATGACAACTTACCGGCCCGAACGGCCTTACTATTTCTCAATATGCACTTTGCTAGGCTAATGAAAAAAAACACGAACAACGAACTGGAACATTTAAAGGGCTTATTTATAACAATAATCGGGGAGGGGAAGCACACAAAGAGCAGCGTTATCACGAATAATAGAAATGCAAACCATGTACAATGAAAAACACTTAATTTCTATTTATACAGACTGGCGGCACACACACACACACATACACACACACACACACACACACACACACACATACACACACACACACACACACACACACACACACACACACACACACACACACACACACACACACACACACACACACACACACACACACACACACACACACACACACACACACACACACACACACACACACACACACACACACACACACACACACACACACACACACACACACACACACACACACACACACACACACACTCACACCCAAAGAAATGGTGGCCGCGGCCTGTATTTGCTCCTGCCTGCCTCGTGCGGTCTGCTTGAGCTTGTCCGGTGGTGGGACTCGAACCACCACCAACAACGCAGCACCAAGCACCAAGGATGGTGCCATGGACGCCAGCCAGCACGGGCAGTGACCACATGAGAACGCCAGCAGGCAAGACGAGGCTTCCTCTCTTTCTCCTTTACGATGGGGCGAACCTTCCTGCTTTCGACGAGGCGAACCTTGCTTGCTTTCGATGAGGCGAACCTTGCTTGCTTGCGACGAGGCGAACCTTGCTTGCTTGCGACGAGGCGAACCTTGCTTGCTTTCGACGAGGCGAACCTTGCTTGCTTTGAACGAGGCGAACCTTGCTTGCTTTCGACGAGGCGAACCTAGCTTGCTTTTGACGAGGCGAACCTAGCTTGCTTTTGACGAGGTGAACTTAGCTTGCTTTCGACGAGGTGAACCTAGCTTGCTTTCGACGAGGTGAACCTTGCTTTTGACCAGGCGAAACTTGCTTGCTTTCGACGAGGTGAACCTTGCTTGCTTTTGACCAGGCGAAACTTGCTTGCTTTCGACGAGGCGAACCGAGCTTGCTTTCGACGAGGTGAACCTTGCATTCCTTTTGACCAGGCGAAACTTGCTTGCTTTTGACGAGGTGAACCTTGCTTGCTTTTGACCAGGCGAAACTTGCTTGCTTTCGACGAGGCGAACCTTGCTTGCTTTCGACGAGGCGAACCTTGCTTGCTTTCGACGAGGCGAACCTTGCTTGCTTTCGACGAGGTGAACCTTGCTTGCTTTTGACCAGGCGAAACTTGCTTGCTTTCGACGAGGCGAACCGAGCTTGCTTTCGACGAGGTGAACCTTGCATTCCTTTTGACCAGGCGAAACTTGCTTGCTTTTGACGAGGTGAACCTTGCTTGCTTTCGACGAGGCGAAACTTGCTTGCTTTCGACGAGGCGAACCTTGCTTGCTTTCGACGAGGTGAACCTTGCTTGCTTTTGACCAGGCGAAACTTGCTTGCTTTCGACGAGGCGAACCGAGCTTGCTTTCGACGAGGTGAACCTTGCATTCCTTTTGACCAGGCGAAACTTGCTTGCTTTTGACGAGGTGAACCTTGCTTGCTTTCGACGAGGCGAAACTTGCTTGCTTTCGACGAGGCGAACCTTGCTTGCTTTCGACGAGGCGAACCTAGCTTGCTTTTGACCAGGCGAAACTTGCTTGCTTTTGACGAGGCGAACCTTCCTGCTCTCGATGAGGCGAACCTTGCTTGCTTTTTCTCCACGGCTCGCCACTTCCTCTTATCCTCCCCCTCCCCTGCGGGTCGAGGGCACCGCTCTGAGGGACTCTCCTCCGGATTGGACGGTTCCCTCGCACGATCCACTGGCCGTCCCTCATTGGACAGGTCCACGGTAGGCGGGGCAACTCCCACCTTTCTGGGGCGGAGTCGGATCTGAGGCGATGGAGGCTCCGCCCATGCCTTCAGCCAAAAACAAGTGGGCAATGGCGACCGGGTTGAGTGCAGTCTGCTCGCTGTTGTTGTTGCTGTAGTTGATATGTAAATTCAAACTATAAAATAACTTGTCGCACACACACAAAATTCCCATTAGACAGAAGGAGGGATTCCAACTATAAACACATACTTACTGAAATTACTAAGCTGAGGGACTGCTGTCTGCTTGTGTGCACAAGGTTTCCAAATCCGTAACAATATCCCTACAATTGTCCTGAAGATTTGCTTGCCAGAATTGTCCCCTATTCTCCCAAACTGTACAACCTATGCCTATCAGTCAATTTTCCCATCTTGCTGGAAGTTGGCTGCAGTTGTACCTGTATTTAAAGGCTCTGGAGAGAAACCTGATCCATCCAACTATCGTCCGATCAGCCTTCTTCCCATTTCGAACAATGTATTTGAATGCCTTATCAACCAACAGCTTGTGACTTTCCTGGAAGACCACAGTCTCATAAATGGCACTCGGTATGAATTCTGTTATTTTCATTCTACTGGTGATGTCCTTTCCCTCATAACCAGGCCTTAGACCGGTGTGGCAAGACTAGACTTGTTGCCCTTGACATCTCGAGAAGGCTTTTGATAAAAGTTTGCAGAAGGGTCTCATTCACAAGCTAAAGTCGTATGGTATCTCTGGGTTTTTGCTTGCAATAATCTTAGACTTTCTCACAGACTGCCAAATGTTTGTGTGGCACGAGGGTTAAACTTCTGCAGCCCATAACATTGATGCAGGTGTCCCCCCAGGACTCAGTGTTGGGGCCTTCCTTGTTTCTGCTTTACAGAAATGATCTTCCCAACAACATTTCATCTCAGCTAGCCGTTTATGCTGATGACTCAACTCAATACACATTCTTGGCTCCCTGCCTGCATCACCCGGCTTTTAAGCTGGCGTAAATTTAAATCGGGACTTTGAGAATGTCAGTAACTTGGGAAAAGACCGTTTCATCAGCATCAATCAAAAGAAGACCCACCTGTTATCTGTATCCAGGTCAAGATCCCCCTCTTTTCATAACCTGGTTGTGGGCCAAACACCATTAAAACTAGAAAGAGCAATCAGAGATTGCAGAACCTCGCCAGAACTTGTTTTGTGTGGCGTTTGTGTACTGCTGTGTTATGTAATTAATAAGAGACATAATTAAAACTGTCACTTTATAACCGCTGGCAGTGATGACTGGGTACCAAGACATCCCGCTTTGATGCAAACCCGCTTTGATTGGACACCTGACCCTGACCCTGACCCTGACCCATGACGTTTTTCATTATTATTTAATTTAATTTATAATGGGATTAAAACAAATTCAATTCAAATCAAATGGAAGACCAAATAGGTACAAGTCCTGCATTGGAGGAATCGGAAGGAACCCAAACAAGCAAAAAGCAAACATGAAGTCATCAGGAAGGAATCTGGACAGGATTCACATTTCAGCTGCTACTCCTGTACCCTCAAACCCATCCAAGCACAGCCAAGTGAGCCTTATTAAATTAAATAACAAACAAATTCTGGATGCCTGACCACGTGTCTGATCAAATTGAAATTTAAAACATGTATTCCCCCATCATTGCAGTACTAGATCGTAAATGTGAAGTTAAACGTCGATTTGATCAAGTGGTTCCAGAGAAAACATTATTTAATATTTTTCTTCAATCCAATATGGCTGCCAAACCATGTGACCTATCAATTATTCCTTAACAAATGTGTGCATCCAAGGTTTGGGGAACATTTGTGTGAAGTTTTTTCCTTGATTTGTCCAGCTATCCTGGAGAAGATTTTTTATAGGTTTTTAGGATATATCCAATATGGTTGCCAAACCATGTGACCTATGACATCATATGTGTGAACCTTTTGTTCCTCATGGATAGGCGGTCATACGTGCAAAGTTTTGCCTCGATCTGTTCAGCCACTTCAGAGATTTTTTTAAGGTTTTTTTTTTTTTGTTAATAATATGGCTGCTGATTCGCGTGACCGACGATGTCATCAACATTTTTTCTGTGGACTATTTTATCCCGAGATGACCCTCAAAAACTTTCGTACTGATCAGATGTGGCATTCTACATATGCAATTATGATGTCATAACAAAGGCACCAATGATGTCGTTAAAAAAAATCATTCATTCCCCATGACTTGTACTTGCTATGTGCCAAGTTTCAAATTTTCCCTTGGTGCGGTTTCAGAGAGAGACATCCAAATTTTTTCCGTTTTTCCAACATGGCTTTCACACCACGTTTCATATGACGTCATAATTATGATTAAAACATTCTTACATGAGTAGTCGCACCAATGGTGAAAATTTTGTTTCAATCCGACAAGTGGTTGCAGAGAAAAACACAAAAGTTCTGTGTGGACAAACAAACAAAGGGACCCAAACACAATACCCTCTCCTTCGGCGAGGGTAATTAACTTGATGGCATCTTTCTTCTTGGTCTGGACATCATGTCTCACCTTGATTGGGAGAAGTACATTTCTGGCATTGCCAAAAGAGCCTCCAAGCGACTTGGCTGCTTGTGTCGGGCTCGCCGATACCTCCCTACCGAAGCTTTGCTTCACCTGTACAACACCACCATACGTCGTCATGGAATACCAATACCGTCGCCACATCTGGGCAGGTGCTCCAAATCATTTTCTGTCCCTTCTTGGCAGAATTCATTGACTAGTTGTTCAACTGTTCGGCCACGATCTGGCATCTCTCTGGAACCTCTCTCTCTCGGTTTGACACTCTGTGGCCTCTCTGTGTCTCTTCTACAGGTGCTTTCCTACTTGTCCCTCCTTTATATCCTTTCAAGCGTTCTACATGTTTGGCAGCCACTGTACATCCCCCACACTGTTTATCTTCCCAAGGTCAATGCAGGATGATATTCTGGAATTCCCTTCCAACGTCCTGTTTCCCAGCAACATACAACCTTTCCCATTTTAAGAGGGATGTGAATAGGTATCTCCTTTCCCAGTAATTCCCCTTCCCACAATTTATTTTTTGTGTGATGGGTGATCTCCCCATAAATAAATAAAAAATCTAGAACGAAGTTGATGGCATGCCGTTGCAAATCTCCACGAGGTATCTTGGGAACAAGCCTCTAAATTTGCTGCCCTTCATCTTTGAGCATTCAATGATCTGCCCTTGTGTTAAAACTTGTTTGAAATGATGTTTGAAGCCATCTACTGCTTTCATGGTGGATTTTTGATCTATTTAGAGGTCAGCTCCTTTGATAGTATAGATTAGCAACGTGCACACATTTACAGGTTTTAATTGTTTATTTTTTTGTTACATTTATTTTTTTCCCGTGGATACATTCGTGTACACGTACACTGTCATGCGCTTAGTTTAAATAGTATATCCTTAGTTTATCGGTATGACCAGCACACATTGTTTGCCCTCATACGGGCTGTAGTCTGACTGGATCGTGCATAGGTGGTACATTTACCTTTGAGCTGTCTCGTCTGGGTTTGATTCTGGACCCGACTATTAACTGTCAGATCGGTGCTTCAGAGGCAGGACGTTTTTATCAGGAACATGCTGTTCCTTTGATGGATGTTAAGCTCGGTGTCCTGTCTGCTAGCATTACTCGGTGAATGTTAAAGATCCCACAGTATCTGCCAATGACAACCAAGTTGTAGCCAGGATCCTGAACAAGTTACAAATTCTTACAATAACCGATAGTTGGGTGGCGGGGGAAATGTGGGGAGGCAGAGGCACTCCGTCAATGGTACAGCCGTGCTCCTGGCAATGATACAAACCAACAGCCACATGCTGCACACAAATCAATGAGTGGGCTGTAGATTTTTATTTTATTTTTGCTCTCCATTTATTTTCTGACATGTCAGAGTAAATGGCTGCTCTCAGATGGTGGCTTTTGAAAATGCATCACCGAGAAAGGGTGCAAGTTTGCTCTGCATTGTACATGAAGAGCGTCCTGTGACTAATTGTGACGTCAATGATGATTTATTTGAAATGAAAATTGGTGTGGGTTTGTTTATTTGTCTACCAGATTTTTCAAAACTAATTTCTTTTGGAATATACAGTACAACAGCACAAAATTAACGAGAATGGCACTCTGTAGAGCGCATCCTTCCGCTAAGCTGAACAGTTTACTTTATGTATCCCACTGAAAGGCCAGATCCGGATTGTCACCAAAATCTAGTCAATTCGTCCTCATCACACACCCAACCTGTCCACCAGGTTTCGTCCAAAACTTTCCATAACTGAGATATCCAGCTCACATACAGACAAACAAACAGACAAACAGGGATGAAAACATAACCTCCATACACCTTCGGTGGCAGAGGTCGGAATTAAAAAAAAAAAATTTCAGATCAAGTTGCCGTCTGTAAATGTCAATAGAACTCTAAAATTTAAAGAAATTAATGAGCTGACTTGAGTCTTGTTCAGTGGAGGAGAAAATAACTAATAGACATTCCTCCTCTTTTTTTTTTTCTGCAGCGCCAGAAATTGTAAACTTTGAGCCGTTGGGCCTTGAAGCAGACATGTGGTAAGTCACGTGCAGCCTGTCATGTGATTATTTGATGATTTAAAAAGTTATTTAATTTTCTGAGTTAATACATGTCTGTATAAAAAAATTCCATAAATAACTGAAGCCAACAGTTTAAGTGATAATTTTCCATTGTTTGATGTGATAGGTTTGAGTTGCTCGTGTCAAGGACTCCATCTTTCATAATGTGTGAAAACTCTCCATCGAGTTACAGTATCTTCTTTATGTGCAAAGTTCTTCTTGAAATTAATTTTGAACGCATTGCATCGTCTTTTTCAGGAGTATTGGAGTTCTGACGTACATTCTGTAAGTCTGTGCACCTCTTGGCCTTTCTGGAAGCCTTTGAGGTCGCATTTCGCTTTTGCATTATGAAAGAACAGTGGAGATGGAATGAAAGTCACGATTCTGAATTTTCATTGGTCGCTCTTGCATTGAATGATTTATGTGGTTTCGTATTCCTCCTTGGAATCAGTACACCGTGCAAGAATCGTGAAAGTTTTGGTACCAACCGCATCGGCGGATAGTAAAGCAGTTACATGTTTTTGATTATATTGGTGTCTTCTGGGATTACGAAAAGCTAAATATTCTGCTTTGTAAATGCTAAGTAAAGTTAAAGAAAGTTATTGGCTGCGAACATCACATCATTGGTTAACACCACCCTTCAATATCTTCTTTCCCATGTAACGTTACCTCGTGTAATTATGCTGCAAAATAAAGGGCCTCGTTCGCAACATGGGAGAGGTGGGTGAGGGTTGGGTCACTCAGAACATTGTCGACTTGCCCAAGTGTTTACAATATGTATTTAATCGCATAATCACTGTTATTCGATAGCAATATTGTTGCTGTTTTTCTTCTTTCCAATGCTGGATTCCACAGGCTTAGTGGCGCGTCGCCCTTTCTCGGTGACACCAACGAAGAGACTCTGTCGAACATCACTGCGATGACTTTTGACTTTGATGAAGCCTATTTTGGGCTAACGAGCAAGCAGGCCATCGACTTCATTCGACAGCTGCTCGTCAAGGATCCTAAGTACTGTGGTTGTGAACTCAGCTTTTCTGGCCGAATGCATGTTTGGTCATCACACTTGTGTGTAAAACTGTCAGTGAGGTTTTCAATACATCTTCAGCATTTAAAATTTTTTTTTTTATTGGAATTGTGCATGGAGGTGCATATTTTGGTTTTTAAAGTTGGCATTCGCTTCGGAGCTCACAGCTCAAGATGCTGGAGTTACGGGTTTAAATCCCAGATATGGTGTTATTGCTTTTTCCATTGACTCATAGAAAGTACATTTATATCTCCTAATCTCTGAGTCCTGCAGTAATACAGAAACAAACTCCTCTAGGAGGTTACTTGTATGTCAAGAGTTCATAAAACACATTACCCCCATGCAGTGTTCAAGATCGTTTAAAAATATTTATATGATCTTGGAAAGAAAAGTTCAGGATCATTTAAAAACAAGGGCAAATGTGTCCAAGAGCCGCGTCCTAAAGGTTTTGTCTTCACCAGAAGAAGAACAAGAACAACGCAGAGCTCTCTTAGAGCCAGCATCCGCCACGCGAGACGCGGCTAAAAGCAACTTCGATTTTAATAAAATAATGATTTTAAAGATCGTTTAAAAAAAAAAAAATTCCGGAACTTTAGTGCTATTGAAGCAGTCTTACACGTCACCATTATACATCACCCCATTGTTTAACATGTCCAAGCGCTGCCAATCTGGAGGTTCTTGGAAGTGACAAGAAGGCGATTTGTGTTCTGCAGTGTTCAACTGCATAATTCATTTGAAATAAAATAAAGATTGTAAAAGTCGTATTAATAAATTAATTAATTAATAAATTATTAATAAATTAATAAATTTACGGCTGTTGACGCAGTGTCTCTTCCATAACCCTATCCAACATGGTACATTAGTTATTTGTGTCCACTATGACATTCTTAAATAACAGTAAATTTATTGTGTGGAATGATTTTCAATTTTGACAGCCAGGCAGGCAGACGGAGTAAAAAATATTAGACCCGTGTCTGAAGGAAGCGGTGCAGTTTTGTTTTTTTATTATTATTATTTTTGGTCACATTATATATATTTTGGTGTGCTGTATCATGTGATTGGGTTTTCGTATATCATGCCTCGCCCGTTCGGGGTGGCAGGAATGGACTTCCGGTCGCACAATAAAGCGGAGTTGATGCTGGCACGCGTGCTTCTCGTGTTCCACTGCACCTCGTACACTCTAATGTCCAGTGTATGCAACACCGTGGTGATTTATGTCTGTGCTTGCTCCCACTGTTCTCATCCCCACACCCACTCCCCGAGTGAATGTAACATGATAAGCTGTTACGTTGAATTATTGATATGGTGTGGAGAAACAGCACAAGTTTGTGAGGCCAAATTGCCTTCTCCTGCATCCAACTTCCTTGTTCCTTGTAAGCTCTGTAGCGTGGTGTGATATGACGTGACGGCAAGTGGTGCCGACTCCCGGCGTGCTTGATGCCATCACAGCCCTGACTCCATTTTTCTTTGTCAGATGGAAGGAAGGACATAAATATTGATGCGACTGCACCGCTTAAAAAATTACCTTACTCCTCAGTACAAATTCAGAGAAAAAGTACTGCTAAACTACAGGCTTGTTTTGTGATTCATGTTCCAACTATTTGGAAAACTGTTTATTAAAATGCTTCAACTGCCTATCGCTTCCGTGCGCTTTGCCTTTTTCAAAAACCTGAGTTATTTTTCGACCTTTCATTCAACTCGTGTCAAAAAATTCCACCTATTACAACGCTTCCTTCCTTCATTCTCTCAATTCTTCCCCCTCGCCCCTCCCCTTCAAATCTCCCTACTTCTACCCCTCCCCTGCATCCAAAGCCTCCTCCCCTCCCTCTTCCTCAACAGTGTGGACCTCAAACATCCGAGGCCTTCGCTCTAACCTGACATCTCTCCATACAGGTTGCCACTGACAAACCAGACATAATTTGCTCAACAAACTTTCCTCCTTCAAAACATCTCTGACTCCTTAGTTTCTCTCCCTGGTTATTCCCTCCTCTGGTATGATAGACCTGAACCTCGTCCTGGTGGCGGAGTTGCTCTCTATCAAAAACTTTATTCCTCACTCTCCATGCACTGCTCTCATTCCTTCACACCCTCAGGAATACCTCTGATTCTGGCTTCCCCTCCACTCCCACCTCTTGTTTATCTATGTTTTTGGACCATCTACAAAACAGTGATAACTCCATTTACATTTTGCTTGCCGAAAACAGGGACCAACGTCTATCTACTCATCCAAACTCTCTCTTCCTCATACAGTGGGGAGAACAAGTATTTGATACACTGCCGATTTTGCAGGTTTTCCCACTTACAAAGCACGTCGAGGTCTGTAATTTTTATCATTGGTACACATCAACTGTGAAAGACGGAATCTAAAACAAAAATCCTGAAAATCACATTGTATGATTTTTTAAAAAATTAATTTGCATTTTATTGCATGAAATAAGTATTTGATACATCAGAAAAACAGAACTTAATATTTGGTACAGAAACCTTTGTTTGCAATTACAGAGATCAGACGTTTCCTGTAGTACTTAACCAGGTTTGCACAGACTGCAGCAGGGATTTTGGCCCACTCCTGCATACAGATCTTCTCCAGATCCTTCAGGTTTCGGGGCTGTCGCTGGGCAACACAGACCTTCAGCTCCCTCCAAAGATTTTCTATTGGGTTCAGGTCTGGAGAATGGCTAGGCCACTCCAAGACCTTGAGATGCTTCTTACGGAGCCACTCCTTAGTTGCCCTGGCTGTGTGTTTCGGGTCGTTATCATGCTGGAAGACCCAGCCACGCCCCATCTTCAATGCTCTTGTTGAGGGAAGGAGGTTGTTGGCTAAGATCTCGTGATACATGGCCCCATCCATCCTCTCCTCAATATGGTGTAGTCGTCCTGTCCCCTTTGCAGAAAAGCATCCCCAAAGAATGATGTTTCCACCTCTATGCTTCACGGTTGGGATGGTGTTCTTGGGGTTGTATTCTTCCTTCTTCTTCCTCCAAACATGGCGAGTGGAGTTTAACCCAAAAACTCTATTTTGGTCTCAGACCACATGACCTTGTCCCATTCCTCCTCTGGATCATCCAGATGGTCATTGGCAAACTTCAGACGGGCCTGGACATGCGCTGGCTTGAGCAGAGGGACCTTGCGTGCACTGCAGGATTTTAATCCATGACGGCGTAGTGTGTTACTTATGGTTTTCTTTGATACCGTGGTCCCAGCTCTCTTCAGGTCATTGACCAGGTCCTGCCGTGTCGTTCTGGGCTGATGCCTCACCTTTCTCATGATCATTGAGGCTCCACGAGGTGAGATCTTGCATGGAGCCCCAGACCGAGGGAGATTGACGGTTATCTTGAACTTCTTCCATTTTCTAATAATTGCGCCAACAGTTGTTGCCTTCTCACCAAGCTGCTTGCCTATTGTCCTGTAGCCCATCCCAGCCCCTTGTGCAAGTCTACAATTTTGTCCCTGATGTCCTTAGACAGCTCTCTGGTCTTGCCCATTGTGGAGAGGTTGGAGTCTGATTGATTGAGTGTGGACAGCTGTCTTTTATGCAGATAACGAGTTCAAACTGGTGCAGTTAATACATAACAGGTAATGAGTGGAGAATGGGAGGGCTTCTTAAAGACAAAACTAACAGGTCTGTGAGAGCTGGAATTCTTACTGGTTGGTAGGTGATCAAATACTTATTTCATGCAATAAAATGCAAATTAATTATTTAAAAATCATACAATGTGATTTTCAGGATTTTTGTTTTAGACTCCGTCTTTCACAGTTGAAGTGTACCTATGATAAAAATTACATACCTCTACGTGCTTTGTAAGTGGGAAAACCTGCAAAATCGGCAGTGTATCAAATACTTGTTCTCCCCACTGTATGTGGTGACTTCATTTGCCATCATGCCAGTTGGCTGGGTGTGGGTACCTCTCACCTGCTGTCAGTTAAAAGCTAGATGTTGTGGTATTTGTGAGTAAGCATTAGTAAATGCCTATATATGAATGAGTAAAATTGACAGTTATATGTTTAAAGTTTTTTTCTAGCACGGATCAGTAAATTGTAATATAAACTGCTTGATGGATCCATCCTTTGTCCTCACAATCTCCACTGGCAAGATGAAGGCTGCTTTTGATGGTTCGATGATATCTGCTTCCAACATAGCTTCCACTTCCTCCTTCATCACAGATTGCACAACATAAGGCGTTTGGTGCTCCTTGATTCTGACTGGCTCATTTATGGTGGTCTCAATCTTAATCTCCTCCAGGTTGGTAGTACCCGGGATTCCGGTGAAGACGTCCGCAAACTCCTAGAGTAACTCTTGGATTTCCTCCCTCTGCCTTGCTGACACCTGCCAGGGCACTTCAGCAAAGGATTTCTGCGACTCATTAGAACTGACACGATTTGTCAACTTCCCGACTGGGTTCTCGGCCAACGATACTCCATCCCTTCTGGATTTGATTTTGACCAATCTCCCCAGAAAATATCCGCTATTCTTCCCCTGCTCCAATCGGTCCATCTGACCATATTCTTGTGAATGTGGTCATCTCTCTGGCTGTTACTAGAGAACCACCTCAGTGCCGATGAGTCTGGCATTTCACTCAGGCCAACTGGCAGGGACTTCTTGACTGGTCTCCCATTTCTGATTTCCCTGACATCCACCCATCATGGGAATTCTTTCAAAGAAATTTGCTCTCTCTCATGCACAGATTTATCCCATCTCACCTTGAGTTGTCATGCCCTTCCTCCCACCCATAGTACACTGAAGCTTGTGGTGAGGCAGTTGTCCTCAAACAACTTGCCTTTGCCTTGAGTAGGATTTACCTTCCATGAGGCGATCTCATTTCCTTTCACAAAGCTCAGAACAAGTATGTGTCTACCCTCAGGAGAGCCAGGAAACATCTTTCTCATCTCATGTCTGAACTCTCAAACCTGTCTCCCTCCGCCAAATCCTGGTGACGTCTGGTTAAGTCTGTTTCTGGTGCATGTTCCCCCTCTATCCCCTCCCTTACCTCAAATAGCTGCACAGCTGACACTGCATGTGAAAAGGCTGAATGCCTAAACTCTGTGTTTGCTTCTAAATCTTGTGTCCCAAACCCATCGCTTTCTGTACCCACCTTACCCAGTCGCACCCAACTGTTGCTGGACTCTGTGTCCTTTTCTCCTGACAAGGTGGAGCGTTTACTGTCAAACCTCGACTCGGATTCTACAACCGGTCCAGACGGCATCAGCCCACGTGTCCAAAAAACCTGCTCTTCTGCTCTTGCTCACCCTCTCTCTGTTCTATTCACACTCTCATTTTCTCAAGGTCATCTGCCATCTGCTTGGAAATCAGTAAACATTACCGCTCTGCATAAAAAAAAAAGTTGAAAAAACAGATCCCGACAACTAGAGACCAATAAAATCATCCTCCTCCCAATCATCAGCAAGGTCACGGAATCCATCATAGCTTCTGACATCAAATCCTTCCTCTTCTCCAACAGCTTGATTTCGATCATCAATTTGGATTCAGACCACGTCACTCCACCCTGGACATGTTGCTTCTGCTTTCCCGACAATGGATGGAGGTTCTGAATGATAGACATGAGATCAGAGCCATCTCCCCAGACATATCGCATGCTTCTGACACGGTCTGGCACCCACCCAGCTCACCAAACTCTCTTCCTATGGTATTCAAGGCCATCTCCACTCATGGCTCGCAAACTTCCTCTCCTGTCGCAGCCAACGTGTGGCCCTAAATGGAGTTCTTTCATCCCCTCTTCCAGTCCAGGCTGGAGTTCCTCAAGGTAGCCTTCTGGGCCCTGTTCTTTTCTGGTTTTCATCAATGATCTCTCTGACTCTCTGGAAAATCTTCTTTATTTCTTTTTCTGATGACTCCACCCTCTGCCGTACCATCTGTAATCCCTCAGATCGGCAAGCAGCAGTTTCTTTGCTCTCTGCAGATGTGGAGAAAATCACAAGTTGGTCTAACACTTGGAACATGTCTTTCAATCCTGACAAATCTCACACTCTCACTCTGTCTCTCTGAAAGGACCATCTGGAACCCCCTCCCCCCCCCCCATTCTACTTTCTCAACAATCCACTTGAAGAAGTCCTTTCTTTCAAGCCTTTGGTTCTCACTATCTGCCATGATCTTTCCTGGGAAAGCCACATTTCCAAGCTCGTCTCCTAAGCCAGTTGCCGACAGGGAATCCTCCGTCATGCAAAGTCCTTTTTTGGCACACCTGAGCTCTCGACCACATACAAAGCTTTCATCTGCACCCTGATGGAGTGCTGCTCTCCCCTCTGGTCTGGTGCTCCCGCGTCACCCCTTTCTTGGCTTCACACTGGAAACCAAGGCATTTAGGATCATTGGTATCTCCCACGATGAGGCTAAGACTTTGGGTCTCTCACTCTGTCACCACAGGCAGGTCGGTGGTCTTTCTGTCTTCTATCATCTCCTCTGCAGCCAGGCACCCACCCCCCCACCCCACTCTGTTTGCGATCTGTCACCTCCATATTTCCTCAGGGCACTCAAGGTCTGCCAGCAACCCCCTTCTGGTAAAACTACCAATATCACGAATCACTGCTCACCTTCACTCTTTCATTCCACTTTTTCCCCGCCTTTGGAACAAACTCCCACACTCTCTTCAATCCCATTCCTCCCTCCAGCCCTTCAAAGCAACTGTTCACCACCACCTCTTATCTTCCCCCTTATCTTCCAAAACAATGATCTTTTCTACCCCCGTTAATCCACCCCAAACCCACCTTTAAATTCCCTGCTTTCCTTCCTGAAAATCCCTGTAGTGTCCATCTTGTTTACCCCGTGTACCCGACCCCATCCCTCTCCCTTCAACAGATCTCATGTCTCTGTTCCCCTATGTTTTGTGCTTCCCTCTCTCGCCCCTCTTTTCTTCTGCTCCCTTTGCTCTAGGCTCTGTGTGTTCGCTCTTGTACGAGCCTCGATATTGGATTCAAAAATAGAAAACAAAAAAACAGGTGCTCAAAATATAACATTCAATTTAAATTAAGTTGTTCGTCAATCACAAACTGAGTTTCTTGTAGACACAGACAGACAGACAGACAGATGGCTGGATGGACGGACAGACATGAACCAATTGCTGAACTCCGATTTCCGCTTCACGTGCATGGGGTAATTGCACTATTTCTGTGTAACTTGTACTGTGCAGCATATTTGCATTGCAGCAAGATATATTGATTGTTATAATTTTGTAACCTGCTATCTTTTACACCCCCACCCCATTATCCCTCCCCCCTTCTTCAACCTTGAAGATCTTATCCTATTCTCTCATTGCAGGAAAAGGCTGTCCATCAACGAAACCATGGCACACCCTTGGATAAAGGTAAAGGCAAAGACTGCAATTTCTTTCCTGAAATTTGATTTGTTGGCTTTTGTAATTATTTAGTTTTGGTGGGGGGGGGGGTGGAGGAATAAATTTCTTTGTGGTGCAGGTTGAGGTTGAGGTTTTATGTTTCGTACCTTTATCTGTAAGAATACACTTGCTGAAACTGGAAGCATAAACTTTACCAAGATACTTGCTTCGTCGCATGTCAAAATTGCAGGAAAGTGTAAGAGCAGGCCTGGAAGGATTTGTTTCATCATCACACCATTTTAAAGCCTTTATCCCTGAGCAGGGGTCAGCTTTTTGCGGGCTCCAATCATGGTTCCCTTTCTTGTGGCAATGTTTTTTTTTTTTTTGTTACGGCCGGATGCCCTTCCTGACGCCAACCCTTTAGTCGCCTTCGACGCGCAGGGATAATTACCAGTATACTGGTGCTCATTTTGCCAACCTCGGAAGGATGACAGGCTGAGTCAACCCCCCTGATGTTAATTCAGTGGCCAGCAGGGCTCGAACTCAGGACCCCGAGGATCCCAAGCCACCACCTTGACCACTAAGCCAACACGAGACTTCCTGGAAGGATTTGATTACGGTTTTGAATCATAAAATAGGAGAACTGATTGTCGTTTGCTTTCAGCACTTTCTGTGCACACTGATGTTCAGAAACTCCAGGGGCACAACAACCTGGAGGGTTTCAAACAAGCTCAAGTTCATTTGTTCAATTTGTTTGCAGCCTGTGGCTGCTGGTTGCACCGTCGCTGGGAGTGTGGCTGTGCCATGGATGCAGTGCCCCCTGTAGGTTATGACAGGAATTTCTAATTTGTTCAGGGTGTCGATTTTGATTTCTGTCTCGTGGCGTGATTATTTCACCAACCCAAATAATAATAATTATTTTCTTGAATGTTAAAAAAAAATTTTTGCTGATAATGCCTTTTGATTTGATTCCAGATAATTTGATTATATATGTTCTGGAGATTGATATAATTAGCAAGATTTTATTATTTGTTCGTTATTCTTTATTTGGTAGAAGTGATGAGTCATCCTTGAATAGTGCACAGCAATGAAATCCTGCACACGTTTGTTTGTTGATTTGCCACATGTTGGCCTCTGCTCAGATCTTCCAGGAACCCGTAATGACAACAACAGGCATACACAAGTCTGGAGACGGCGATGGTTCACGAGCAATGTACATTGTACACGGTTCGCCTTTTTTATTTTTTGACCTTCGAGGGGACGCCACGGGCAAACTGGTGGGAATCGGGAAAAACGTAAATGATGAAAGTTGTAGTACTCGAAGAGCACTACTTGCATACCAACTTTCCTTCGAAACAGTTGAAACCCCTTGGAGCTTGATGCCCAATTTATTGATTTTTTTTTTTGACATTTTCTAAGTTTGTGACCTTGACCTTGGGACGAAAATGAAAAATCAATTTCCGTGGGGCTATGCAGGTTCCATTGGGCTAACCAAATACCGAAACCCCTGCCAGATTCGACAAACCCCTTCGGAGAAGATGTAACTTGAAATCGGCTACCCCCTAAAAACGCATGTTTTTTTTTGGGCGTGGCTCCGCCCATTAGGAGCGCAGCATGCCCATTCTCAAGAAAACACAATTAGATCATGATATAAACCTCCCACCCAAATTTTATCAAGATCGGATCAAAACCCACGGAGCTATGCTCGGGACAGACAGACAGACAGACAGACACCCATAACTAATATAGTGGTCACTTACTGATTCGTGAACCAATACAAGCATAAAATGTAAATCAAAATACAAAGCATGACACCAATGGACACCAGGGAGATTGATCCAAAATATTCCTTTTCTCAAATACGATGTAAAAGCCGTCAAGGAGGATGCTGACTGATGCACATCTCCACGAAGAAGATCGTCCTTCCCCTCATGGCCAGACGTGTCTTTTTTGTTGTTTTCTCTGATTTTGGGGGCGGGGGGGGGCAGGGGGTGGTTACATGTGAAATCTCCAAGTACTTGCTTTTTTATGGCAATTAAAACCCCAAGTGTCTCAGTCTGGCGCAACCACCTTCGGTTGTCCACGACGGTGAAAGAACATATGTGTTCAAGCTCTTTCCTATTGAGCTCATTAACATCGGGCGAAGCATTACCTCCACCATCCCTACACATTTCTACTTTAACATTATTTTGTGTGGAATTTAAATATCCCACAGTGGGGGGGGGGGTGGGGGGGTTAGCATGATCTTTGGCTCCTCGTGGAGCTGCCACACACACACACACACACACACACACACACACACACACACACACACACACACACACACACACACACACACACACACACACGGACATGTACGACACAACACAGCCACTGAGCTTGGGATACTGTGGGTACCAGCAACGTCACAACGCTGCTGCCTTTCTCACTGCGCTCGGCAGGGCATTTCTCAAGCAGAAATTTCCACCTCCCCATGCATGCCAACCTACGGGGATTGTCCGTGCTCTTAACCTTTCAATGCTTAGCGTTGAGCAAGGAAGCAGCACGTACTATTTTGAAGTCTTTGGTATAATCCGGCCGGGGTTTGAACCACCGATTTCCCAGACTCGGAGCACACGTTTGTTCCAAAAAAACTAACGATATAGAGGGCCAGGACCGCATTTTTCGGTGTATTAACCGCACCCTTGTTTTTCACCCTCCAAATAAAAATAAGATATTGATGATGATATTTTCTCATCTATATCCAAATGCATTTATACATTAACTTTGTATGGAACAAAGTGACGGAGGTATCAACATGCTTACTCCCATGTCCGCTTAATTTCATCGAACAGTCTTATTCTCATGTTCAAGAAGTTGAAGAGAGAGGAGAGGATACCAAGAAGTTTTTATTTTTCTTTCTTATTTTTATAGTATTATAAAGAGGATTTTTTTTGCTCCTAGAAAAAGGAAGAAAAGGGATTCATCCCAGTATCATACATATTTATTGTGGATTTGTGGCCTTGAAAAGGGCTGTTTGGATTTGATGAAGCTTTTCAGCAAAACCTGAGGAAATCCTAATCAATGCTTTCCTCGTCGAAGATGGCATGTAACTCATTGTCCGCATCAGGGTGGAGCAAGTCCACATCGCTGTCCACATCTTTTACAGCCTCCTCCTCCCAAACGATGTCGTCCTCTGTACCGTCCCTGTTGTTGGAGATGCCGCATTTCAGAAATGCTCACTTGATGATGTCCGACGGTATCTCCTCCAACACCTTGACGATCCAGCCGCGGATCATCGGAAGGTCGACCTTTCTCGTCCTCCCGATGAACGCCGGCAGTCTCCCAGTCACCATGATGCTCAGCCAACGGAGCAACGGGAGTAAAGGTGAAAATGCTCTTCAGAATCCGAGTCGAAAATCCCGGCGGGAAACACGTCACGAAATGTTGATTTTCAACTGATGAAAATACCAAGTCTGGGAAATCGGAAAGTTAGTCTGTGGTGGTTCCACCGAGATGTAGATGATGTTCCTCGAAACCCGGGTCGAATACAAAGACCTGTGAAGTAAGAAAGTTTGTCTGGTTGACGTGAGTAATCAACGGGAAGAAAGTTAGGAACTGCTCCTAGAAACGAGGGAAAACGAAGAGAACCAGGAAGAACGATGAAAACCAAAGCCAAAAGAACCGAGCAGCACTGGTACTTCTGAAAGCTTCACCGTCCCACGTGGCTCCTCGCTCTCGTGTGATTCTTCTTCTTCCTTTTAAATCCATTTCCTGCCCTCGTAGAGAAAAGTACTCGGGGTTGATTGGTTGTTCCTCGTTTTACACCACGCCCCACTATCCAGCATTTGCTTGCACAGCGTCAGCATGAAAGGAACAAGCTTGGTGGATTAATTCTAACTGCATTCATGTAGAAACTGATGTGTGTAAAACGATAGTCACCGCGACAAGTCCCTCGACTATCCTCCCGTTCTGTTGCGCACGAACAATGACGCCGGCTGGAAACTTCTATTTGGGCAGTGTCTTCCTCTTGAACACGACGTATGATGGAAGCTTGCCACTCAAGCTTATTTGAGGTGGGTGCTCCGTTATTGGACTCCAGCCATTGTGAATAATTCTTGTTTTGAAGTGAGACCAGGTGTTCCTCAAGGTAGCGTTCTGGGCCCTCTTCTTTTTTCTGGTTTTCATCAATGATCTCTCCAATTCTCTGGAAAATCCTCATCTCTAGGCTGATGACTCCACCCTTTGCTGTACCATCTGTCATCCCTCAGCATGCAGCAGTTTCTTCGCTCTCTGCAGATCGAGGTAAAATCACAAACTGGTCCAACACGTGTAACATGTCTTTCAATCCGGACAAATTTCACACTCTCACTTTGTCTCTCCGAAGGAACCGTTGAAAAAGTGGATTGGGGGGAGGGGGGGTTCAAAACAATCCTCTGGGAGAAGTCCTTTCTTTCAAGCTTCTGGGTCTCACAATCTGCCATGATCTTTCCAAGCCACATTTCAAACCTGGCCTCCAAAGCCAGTCGCCGACTGGGAATCCTCCGTCGTGCAAAAGTCCTTCCTTGGCTCACCTGAGCTCCTGACCACTTACAAAGCTTTCGTCCGCAGCCTGAAGGAGTACTGCTCTCCCCTCTAGTCTGGTGCTCTCCTGCCTCCCACCTTTCTCGGCTTCACGCTGTAGAAACCAAGGCTTTTCGGATCATCGGCTTCTCCCATGATGAAACTGAGTTTTTGGGCCTCTCGCTCACCACAGGTTGGTCGGTGGTCTTTCTGTCTTCTGCCGTCTCCTCTCCAGCCTTGCCCCCCCTGCTCTCTCTGCGATTTGTCCCCATCACATTTCCGCAGGGCGCTCAAGGTCCGCCAACAACCCCCTTCTGGTAAAACAACCAAAATCACGGATCACTTGCTCACCTTCACGCTTTCATTCCTCTTTTTTTTCCCGCCTTTGGAATAAACTCCCTCACTGTGTTCAATCCCATACTTCCCTCCAGGCCTTCAAAACAGCTGTTCACCACCACCTATCGTCCCCCATCCAAATCCTCGATCTTTTCTACCCCCGATAATCCACCCAAGCCCACCTCCTTCAAATTCCCTGCTTTCCTTCCTGAAAGTCCCTGTAATGTCCATCTTGTATTCCCCATGTTCCCCGCCCCATCCCTCTCCCTTCCACAGATCTCCCAATGTCTCTGTTCCCCACTGTTTTGTCCTTCCCACTCCCACCCCTCTTGTCTCATGCCCCTCCTTGCTGTGCGTTGTTAAGATGATTCTACGGGGGGGGTTTTGCACATTTTCCTTTCACATCTCGCATTGCACTGTCCCCTTACAGTTCCATACCATTGTTGCAGATGCTAAAGTGAGCATGGGATGGGTAAATTGAGCAGAGGAAATGGTGAGAAAGGAAGTGTATGAGGAGGAGGAGGAAGAAAAATAATTAGTGTTTGTGCATGTTTTTTTTGTTTTTTCCAATATATTTGCCTGTTCAGTGTTATGTAATTGGTCCCATAGTTAATGTCTGGTACTTGGATATTGTTGAGTCAGCAGAAAGTAACCAAGTCTACCAACTTACCCGGCATTTCAACCCCTTTATTCACTGCCATCGTAGAGCAAACGGGTTTGCCCTGTCCTCGGCATGGAGAGCAACAAAAGAGAGAAGGAAAAACGCCATTTAAAACCAAGCCGACTGAAGGAGTACACACTTAAATCCCATTCAAGCATGCGGCCGAACAGCACATACCTGAACTTTGAGCGGTTCACGCGTGTTGTTGAAGAGCTGACGGCCATTGAGGCAGGAGTGGGGGCACTGCAGCACGGACGACAAACCCTGAGGTCGACCGTGTCAACACTGGTGGAGAGTTGCGGGCGCCTCGAGGCTCGGGGTCGGCAGGCCGGAGAAGGACTTCGGCACGAGTTGTCACATGCAAGGTGTGCACACTTGAGTGTTTGGACATCGGTTTCATCAACGGAGCACTTTGCATTTAGTTATCTGTGTCGACAAGAAACGTTTGATCGGAATAAATTGAGTGATGCTCAACCCTCCAATTAAAGCTTGGCATGATGGGATTTTAGTGACCCGGTAGCTTTGATCCATTCCTTCTGATCCATTCATTCTGCAATAACTAAGAATGAGTAACACAGACCAGGAGGCAGAGACTTCGTTGTCATACGAAACTGGAGACCTACTCATTGAAAGGTAACCATATAATGGGGAAGTTAATCAGCTGAGCTCTCATACATTTTTTATTTCATTTACTCAAACATTCCGTCCATAACAGTTTGGAGCAAAGCTGAAGTTTTCTTTATGTGATCTCTTGACAGGAGGGAAAGTCTCGGGCATCTTTCTCACCATATTCAGGTTACTGTTCCAACAGCATTTCCCCCGTTCTATTCTGGTTTTGCTCTTCCATGCCCTTTCACCCTTCTGCCCAACCCCAACCCCTCTGTTCTCTTCGGATTATTCGAGGAACACTCACCTTATTGATGTCCCCAAGTGTAAGATTGATGCTCATCTTAATTCATTTCATCCCCATCCCTTTCTGGCAAGTGTAACTGTCTTCATGAGTCTCTTGTATCATGTAATTTCTTCCAGGACTTCGAACCCGTTGACCACTGCCACCTCGCTTTCCCTCGTGTCTGCCTTGCGTTCGGGAATAATCCCAATAAAATTATCTTTTGATATAATTTATAAGGAAACATCTTTACCACTTTGGAACAAGGCTGAAAGCTTTCCGCTGTGCTTGTTGGTGTCTTGTGGAATGTGACTTGGCAGGTAAAATTGCCTCTTGTACAGCGCTCTAGTTGCTGTGAAACCATTGTGTGTAATGCTTTAGCTTTCCTCCAAATGGGTGAGGAATCTTTATTTTTAATTCCCAATTGTTACGGATGTGATCGATAAGTTCGACTCCTTGTCACAGCTGCCGTCATGAACGAGAGAGACTCGATTGACATCGAGTTGATGAATTGCTATGATTCGTACAGTTTAGTGCTTCACCATAGAATGTTTAATCCCGATTAAGATGGCCAAGTCATAGTTGGAGGTTGAATGTGTGCGTGTGCGTGTGCGTGCGCGTGCGTGCTCCATCACTCCAAAACCATGAAACCTAGCGGCCCCAAACTTTTCATGCATACGAAGGGAACTCGAAGGGAGTGCATGAATGAAATCTGTGTATTTGTGTAAATTTAAACACCCCTTTTCAAGGGGTTGGTGGGAGGAGGGACCTGGCGTTGCCCAACAATACTGGGTACCTTTGCTCATAGGTAATAAATATGTGACGCACAACTCTATGCCACACAACACAGATTCTGCTACGCTCTACTGATGTGAGGTGGTGTTGCCCATTTCATTAACTTTTGTGCAAAACACAGCAAACGCAGCTTGTTCATCTATTTTCTACCCTCGGTGTAGATATGAAGCTCGGAAGGCAGAGGCAACAAGGCGACATGCCGAGGCTGAGGCACGGCTGCTGGAAGAAGCCGTTCGAGAGGTGGAGGTACGATGGGCACAACGTGAGGCCCAGCTGGATACGCTCGCACAGGAGGTCACCTCTCAGCTCGCTTCGCTGCAAGACATGCTGGGAGAAGCCGGGATCAGCTTGGAGGGATGTGACTACCTGGCTGCAAATCCACGACCCGATGGATTCATTCTCAGTGTGGACCTTCCGTCACTTTCTAATGTGTGACAGCTTGGCCATAATGAAGAATTTGTGAAATGGATCTTCACTACAAGTAACTTTGCCACTTATGCTCGTTGTTTTTCCCTCCAATAGGCTTTTATGAGTAGTAGTAGTAGTAGTAGTAGTAGTAGTAGTAGTAGTAGTAGTAGTAGTAGTAGTAGTAGTATTGTTGTTGTTGTTATTAATATTATTTTATCCCTTGTTATTTTCAGGCCTTTTTGGAGAAATGGGTGCTAAATTTAAATATACATGGTTTTACTCACGGAACTCCTGAAAAGGAGAGCGCACGTACAATCCTCATCGGGTGGCATCCATTCCTGAGGAAATTGAGGAAATTCCTCCGGAGAAAATGCCCTGCTGAGTGAGGTGAGAAAAGCGGTGCCATTGTGACGACCAGAGTATCCAGGGAAGTGAAGGCACTTCCCCCAAGCCTGGTGTGCGTGCGTTGTGTCAGCTCCATTACAAGCCTTAGACCTTGTATTTTACAAACAAAAACCTTCACCATGTTCTCGATAAATGGACGAGTGCACGTATTGCGCCAACCTAAAGAACTCTACAACCCTGAGTGCTTGGTTCCGACAGTGAAGGGTTCTGGTGGTTCTGTGATGTTGTGGGGCACATTTTCCTGTCATGGTTTGGGTACAGTCATTCCTTTCGAAGGCAGCGTCAATGCCGATCAGTACTTCATGGTACTGAGTGATCGTCTTCACCCCATGTTGCAGCATTTCATTCCTGCCGGGAAGGGTGCCTTCCAGGATGACGATGCCCCATCCACAGAGCACGTGTCGTCACCCAATGGTTTGATGAGCATGACACTGATGTTATCCATTTGTCATGGCCTTCTCAGTCACCAGGTCGGAACCCAATCGAGCATTTATGGAACATTCTGGAATGATGCCCAAGACGTCGTTTTCCACCTGCATCGAACAGGTGTGAGTCGATGGATTTTCTC
Source organism: Eptatretus burgeri (assembly GCF_056783735.1). NCBI lineage: Eukaryota > Metazoa > Chordata > Myxini > Myxiniformes > Myxinidae > Eptatretus > Eptatretus burgeri. Next base: position 5,324,447 of record NC_140968.1, on the reverse strand, counting down.
GTGGAAGAATGGTGCCGCCGTCCCTCCTGCAGAATTCCAGACGCTGGTGGACTCTATGCCACGGTGAATACAGGCCATACTGGCCACATGTGGTGGCCCAATGCCCCATCAAGTGATTTCACATTGGTGCTTCCATTTTTTTGTCCGCTACCTGTACGTATCGGTTTTGTCCGAATCACTTTTTTTTAAAAAGTCTCGCATCCGGATTCGGATCTTCACCAAAATCACATCGATTCGTCCTTGTCACACACCCATTCTCGCCACCAAGTTTCGTTCGAATCCATCCACAACTTTTTGAGATATCCTGTTCGCAGACACAGGGCTGAAAACATAAGCAAGGTCCACCTTCAGTGGCGGAGCTTTTGAAGATGTTTACAGAAGAGTTCACTGTGTTCATCACCGTTTGTAACGTTTATTATAATGAAGTGTACCGACTTGCCAACAACAAAGCCTTGACACTGTAATGCTTGGGAAGAAGTCTTATCATGTAAATGCCAGATAAAGACCCAGCCAGATACCAAGTTGTTCACAAAGTGTTAGCAGCTCTCCAATTGAAAGACTGACCGTAATATTGCTAACAAAAGCGATTAAAACTCTCATAATTTGTGCAAATCTCATTTCCAAGAGATATGGTCCTGCTAAAAGGCAGGTAAGACAGTTAATTTTTTTTCTGATACGTTCCATTTCCCTGTTTCATCCATTTATCTTTTTTGTGTAGCTTCAAAGTCGAGGCTCGTGGAGGAACTAGGACATAGAACGGATCAGGACATAACGGAACAAAAGGAACAGTAGAAAGAGAGGGGGTGGGGGCACACCAACATAAGAATTGAGGGTCAAAATATAGGGAGACTTGGAGAAATGAGAGATGTGGGGAAAAATGAGTGGTGTGGGAGGACACAGGGGGTCGACAAGATGGATACGGAAAGAGAACTCTCATGAAGGAAAGCCTGGGAATTTGGAAAAACGTGGGCATGGAGGAGGGGTGGTTAACAGGGGAAGAAAAGATCATGGTTTTTGGATGGGGTTGGTGGTTAACAGGTGTCGTGAAGACCTCGAGGGAAGGATGAGATTGAGGTGAATCTGGAAGTGGGTTCCATTTGCTGGAGAAAATAGGAGCGAATGAGTGGAGGTGAGTAGTGATCCTGGATTTCAGGAGTTTTGCACCCTGCAGAAACATGGGTTGGGGGGGGGGGTTGCTGCGGAGGGAGAGCAAAACATGGAAACATATAGATTCATGACAGTTCTTTACACACTCAAGACATTAATTTGTGTTGATCCAGGCAATGTGTCTGTGCCTTGCTGTGCTTTTTTTTGTTTTGCAGTTCTTGGATCTTTGCTGTGTCGCTTGTATAATTAAACCAACTGGCTTTCTTAAAAATGTAGCTTGCCTTCTTGCTTAGTGGATCTGAATGGCTATCGTCTGAATCCACGTTTTCCAGATTATACAGGTACCCCAAATTTATTTCATGATTGGACTGAAACGGCCTATTTTAAACGTGTTTGATTTCACTCGTGTCACTCATGAACATCTCAACAAGATGATTATTGGACAAAATACTGTTTTTCATGGTGTTGATGGAGTTTTTATTTGCATCATTTATTATTAACCTAATACAGTTAATCACTCTGCTATTTGTTACCTTTGAACAGCATTGTTTCATGCTTAACTACCTATCCAATTTTTTAGTTGTTATAATTTGTGCACAACACTATTTGTATTTAACCCGCACTTGTTTTTTTCTGAGTTTATTGCTTTAATCTCCATCACTAACTGGTTATTTCTTTATGAACTCGTATGATATATTGAACCTTTAAGAATACCAAACTGTGCTCCATTTTTATTATTATTATTATTATCATTATTGTCATAAAAACAAATAAATTTGTTTAAACACTTTTTTAATCTCATCTCCGGTCACGTAAGTTGTTTACGAGTCATTAACCAGGTCACAAATCTAATTTAAATAAAGAGCAATCAGAGATTGCAGACCCTCTCCAGGACTCGTTTTGTGCGGTGTTTGTGTACTGGTGTGTTACATAATTAGAGATAATTACAACGGCCACTTTATAACTGCTCGCAGTGATGACCGGTTCAGCCATTTCAGAGAAGATTTTTGAAGGTAAAAAAAAAAGGCCGCCGAATCACGTGACCGATGACGTCATCAAAATTTTTGTGGACCATTTTATCCCTCGATAACCCTAAAAAAAATCACATGGATCGGATGTAGCGTTCTACAATTGCAATTATGATGTCATAATGAAGGCACCTATGACGTCATAAAAATCACTCGTTTCCCATGAGGAGTACTTGCCGTGTGCTAAGTTTCAATTTTTTTCTTTGTGCAGTTTCAGAGATACAGAGGTCCAAAGTTTTTTTTTTTTTTTTTTTCCGTTTTTAGCTCGCCTGTTCGAAGAACAGAGAGCTATAGCGATACCCCCGACGTGAGCGTCAGCGTCAGCGTGAAAATGTTAAATTTTTTTGGTGCAAGTTATTTAGAAACTTGCCATTCATTTAATATGTGTACTTGGATGCTGATATTTGGCAGGGAGGTTCCTTTGGAGTATACTATTGGTGAAGTGAAGTTGAAATTATAAAATAATTTCAAATGTTTAAAATTTTTGACCTGTTTTTAACTTAACTTTTTTTGTGCAAGTTATTTAGAAGCTTGCCATTCATTTAATATGTGTACTAGGATGCTGATATTTGTCATGGAGGTTCCTTTGGGGTATACTATTGGTGTAGTGAAGTTGCAATTATAAAATAATTTCAAATGTTTTAAATTTTTGACCTGTTTTGAACTTAACTTTTTTGTAGCACATCAACGTTAAAGTTTTTGGTACAAGTAATTTAGAAGCTTGCCATTCATTTAATATGTGGACTAGGATGCTGATATTTGGCATGGAGGTTCCTTTGCGGTGTATTATTGATGTAGTGAAGTTGAAATTAAAAAATAATTTCAAATGTTTTAAATTTTTGACCTGTTTTGAACCTAACTTTTTTGTAGCACATCAACGTTAAAGTTTTTGGTGCAAGTTATTTAGAAGCTTGCTATTCATTACTATGTACTAGGATGCTGGTATTTGGCATGGAGGTTCCTTTGGGGTATACTATTGGTGTAGTGAAGTTGAAATTAAAAAATAATTTCAAATGTTTTAAATTTTTGACCTGTTTTGAACTTAACTTTTTTGTAGCACATCAACGTTAAAGTTTTTTTCCTTTCTCATGTTTTTATCTACCACACTATTTTTTTACTGATTACAATATACATATATTGCTTGAAAATTATTTGGATCAGACTTCACTGCATTGCTTTATAAAAAATATTATTAGACTAGTCTTATAAAAACGATAAATGTATAAACAAGGCGAGCATTGGGTGGTTTTGACACCATCTCTCTGGTTCTAACATGGCTGCCACATCACGTGACCTATTGCGGCATAGTTATCATTAAAACATTCTGCATGAGTAGTCGCTCCTTTGGTGAAAATTCTCAATCCGACAAGCGGTTGTGGAGAAAAACACGGAAGTTCTGTGCGAACAAACAAACCCAAATGCAATACCTTCTCCTTCAGCGAGGGTAATTACTGCACCGTAGTCTCAAGAAGGAAGCCAGACGTAACAATACGCAAACACACACACACACACACAGTCGTGGCCAAAAATATTGGCACTCTTGCACTTTTTTTCAAATGATGCACAATTTCTTCCAGAAAATTGTTGAAATTTTTAAAAATTTTGGTATCCACATACATGTAATTTCTTTGGTTTGCAGTGGAACGAAACAAAGAAACCCTGAAATAATTACTAAATCCAAAAATGTCCTGGACAATATTATTGGCACCTTTTAGATGTTGTAAGAAATAATTAGATTTCAAGCAGGTGATATTCCTATACTTTAGAATTGAACTCCCCTGTGGTGAGTTGCAGGTGCCTTCAATATTTAAAAAAAAAATCACTCATTCAACCAGTTTGAATCGAGAAAAGGAGTCATTCTGCTGTTTTGTGTCGCTGTGTACACAATAAGCATGGGGAGAAGAAAGAAAACCAGAGAATTGTCTGAGGAGGTCAGACACAAGATTGTAGCCAAGCATGGACAATCTCAAGGTGACAAATCCATCTCCAGAGACCTTGATGTTCCTGTATCCATCGTAAGCAATGTTATCAGGAAGTATAAGGCCCATGGCACTAAAGCCAATCTCCCTGGGCGTGGTCACACGAGTAAACTTGATTGAAGATTGCAGCGAAGGATTGTTTGAATGGTAGAGAAAGCACCTCGATCAACTGCCAAACAGATTCAAGCTGACCTTCAGACACAAGGTACGACAGTTTCAACTCACAACCATCCATGGACAGATGAAACCAATTTAAAGGTTTTTGGTGAAGCACATCATCTCTGTTTACAGAAAACAAAATGAAGCCTTCAAAGAATAGAATACCTTCCAAACAGTTAAGCATGGAGGAGGTTCAGTGATTTATTAGGGTTGCTGTGCTGCCCCTCTGGCACTGGGTGCCTTGAATGTGTGCACAGCATCATCAAATCAGGGGATTACCAAGGAGGAATTTTGGAGCACAATGTTCAACCCAGTGTCAGAAAGCTGGGTCTCCGTCAAAGGTCATGGGTCTTGTAGCAGGACAATGACCCCAAACACACTTCACAAAGCACCCAGGAATGGTTGAAGACAAAATGCCGGACTGTTCTGAAGTGGCCAGCAATGAGTCCGGATCTCAATCCCATTGGACACGTGTGGGGAGATCTGAAAACAGCAGTTGGGAGAAGGCACCCTTCAAATCTGGGAGAACTGGAGCAGTTTGTACAGGAAGAGTGGGACAAACTACCAGTCGAGAGGTGAAGGAAGCTCATTCATGGCTGGAGGAAGTGCTTGACTGCAGTTATTTTGTCCAAAGCCCGTGATACCAAATGTTAAGTCGAGGGTGTTAATCATTTTGTCAATGTCATTTATTTTTATTTTCTGATTGCAAAGGATTTATTAAATTCTGAATCAAAAACAAAGGTTCTGTAAAGTGAACAATGAAATAAAGAATTGTGGAGATGAAATACTTTTGTCAATTTCAACTTATTTTTTTGGAGAAAATTGTGAGTTATTTAAAAAAAAAGTGCAAGGGTGCCAATGTTTTTGTACTTACAGAAGGTATTTTATTTGAAGTTATAACCTAAACTTGAAAGCAATCGACAGATTTCCCAACTGCCCGGATAATCAGCTGATCACCGTTTATCATCGAGGTTTCGATCCTTTCAGCCCAGAACCTCTCCAAACTGCGGATCCACAACCCCAGTCACGGGTCCACAGCAGTAGTTTACTCAACGTCAATGGACCCACAACCTCAAAGTTGTGTCCATCATACACCACTTTATATGATAATAAATTAGGTGATAAACACTTTACCTTGCAGACACGTCCATGACACAACACCTCCATCTACCCACAGACGCAAACTGTTATTCAAATATTAAACCTGTCATCAACAACCGATTTTAACATGCTGCACTGCGTATCCTTGCAACCACCAACAAATTATTTTAATGCTTATTTATAATGCATTTTATAAATATTATCTATTTGTACATCTATTTATTTTATATTATTTGATTGACAGAGGTTATCTTTTCACCCCTGTCTGTCTGTGATTTCAAAAAGTTGTGGAAAGATTCCGATAAAATTTTGTGGGCAGTTTGGGTGTGTGACAAGGACGAAATTATTTGATTTTGGAGAAGATCGAGATCCATAAAATTTTAAGTGATTCTTCACCATCGAATCCATCCATTGGGACCATACTCTGTGCAGAGCGTTGATGCTGCCGAAGCAGTGTCCTTGGCTATTTGGTACAATCCTGGACGGGTCACCACTCTGACACAGGATACCAACAAGCTGGCACTCATTTTGCCGACCTCCAAAGGATGACAGGCAGAGTCAACCCCACCTGGTATTAATTCAACAGCCACGGGGGATTTGAACTCAGGATCCAAGGATCCCAAGCCCACCACTCTAGCCATTAAGCCAACACCAGGCACACCATTGAATGATATGGCCAAAAACTATATATAGCACGATATCTCAAAAAGTTGTGGACGGATTCGGACAAAACTTGGTGGACAGGTTTGGTGTGTGACAAGTGTGTTCACTACTATTGGCATTGCACGTGGTACACGCTTGGGATAATTGGGAGCTTCAGTAGTGCACGTTTCTGTCTATGCTGTTTGATTCAGCAACAAGTGAGGAAACCGGTCGGGTGGCTGAGCGGGTCGTGTAGCATTGGGATTCTGATGTATACGTACTACTTGTGAATGTCTGCAGCTTAAGAGGAACTCCGCTCAGGTTTGAAACGTCAAATGGGTTCTCTTGTGTAGCTTTTCTTGGTCACTTTATGCAGCTTCATTTCGCTGGAAGAGCAAGAATCATTGAAAAAATTCTCGGATCAGAATCTGGATTCGGATCTTCACCAATATCTAATCATTTTGTCCTTGTCACATACCCAAACTCTCCACCAAATTTCGTCCGATGCCGTCCACAACTTTTTGAGATATTTTGTTCACAAACAAACAGACAGACAAACAGATGGCGGTGAAAACATAACCTCCATCCACCCTCGGTGGTGGAAGTAACCAGAAGGCACGTGCGATTGGGCGGAGATTAAATAAAAAAAATCGTCTGAGTGTCAGACAGGCAATTGTTCATTGCGGTTTTACCGGGTCAGACTTGATCCGTGGTGGTTGCTCACGATTACAGCCAGGAGGTCCACGGCGTTTCATAAAAAAAACCACAACCCAAAGTTGTGTTCATACGTTTTTTAAATTTTCCATTGAACCGACATGAAACTTTCCATAATAATCTTTGTAATTATGAAGAATAAAGCAACACAAAAAATGAAACTAGTGAATTTAGAAGACATGTTCTGAATGGCTGCCCTGCTGCAGCAGCAACAAATGGTTCCTCCTGGTGGAGTTGTGGATAACTCGGCTGCATTCCTGAACCGGGAAGGCTTTGACGTTGGTGGAATTTTCATTTTTGATGTCGTCAGTCGTCTGAGGTCTCCCTTGGTACACTCTATCCTTCAAGTTACCCCAACGATGGAAGTCGGGGAGGTTGAGGTCTGGAGAATGGGGCGCTCATTCAACATCTGTCCTCCTGGAGACTATTCAATCACTGAGTTTCTGTTGTAGCCACTGCGTCGATCTTTTGGAAGTGAGATGTGGCCCTATCTTGCTTGAAACCATTGTATAAGCCTTTCGATGTGGTGCTTCCTCGCTAATTCAACCCAGAACTGAACTTTCAAGTACCGTTCAGCGGTTACTGTTCCCAATTTCCCTTCTTCATCTTGAAACCACAAAGGTCCAATGATCCCAGATTTGCTTATGACAACCCATGTGGTGCAACGGCCTTTCAAGAACTTTATCAGGAGAACAAGAACCCCAAAACACGTTGTTTTTAGAGGAAGCATGACCACCTAAAAGAAAGTGGGCCTCGTGAGAAAACCACACATAACTCAGAAAATTTGGATCCTGATACATTTTTTTTCCTCAAACCATTCACAGATCGTCACACAAAGTTTTTTTTTTATCATTGTCGGTTAGTTTTTGCATCATTTTCATGTGATACGGGTACATTTTTAGTTCAAAGGGTGGAGGAGCTCCTTGTGAGCCAACGGCCATCCATATCTCGTGCCCCCAACTGTGTCTTGCGGTCAGATTGCGGAAGAGTGTGTTGGAGTGGTGCTGAGGTGTCGTCCACCAGACGACGGTCTCCTTGGATTAACCTGAGGTGGTCCCCTCAGTTGGGTGCCTGGAATGTCCTATCCCAAAGAGAGGATGATCACCTGTCTCTGTTATCACCTGAGCTCAAGCGTTTGGACATAGGTATTGCAGCACTCTCTGAGGTTCGGGGACTGGATTGCGTAAAGATAATAGCACTGCATGTTGTTGTTTTTTTTGTGAAACATCCTGTACTATTTGAATTTAAACAATGAATGTGGTCATCATTAGTTACATATTTATACGGTATGCCATCCCGACGAGGGTAATGAAAGACCGAGAAGGAACATGAGGAAGTAAAGAGCAAAGATGAGTCATCAGTCCTCAGATCTTCACCAAAACTGAATCAGTTCTTCCTTGTCACACACCCAATACGTCCACCAAGTTTCGTCCGCATCCGTCCACAACTTTTTGAGATATCGTGCTATGTATCGTTTTTGGACCGATCTCTCAATGATGAAGAATCATTGAAAAAATTATAGGAGCCGGATCCGGATCTTCACCAAAATCGAATCGGTTCGTCCTTCTCACACTCACTCCGAACCTGTCCACAAAATTTCATCCGGATCCGTCCACAGCTTTTTGAGATGTCGTGTACACAGACAGACAGACAGACAAACAGACAAACAAACAGGAAGAAGACATTGTGCAGAGCACGGTACTTGCAAATTCCATGAAACAAATTTGACCTCAACAATAATTGGCTAATTGAATTCAAGGACCAAATATGCAAATCCTCTTCAAATTTCAAGTCATTCGGATGAAAATTGAGGATTTTAGAAATACCACCGAAGTTGTTGACCTTTGGCCTATGTTGACCTTTTGACCTCAAAAACAATCGGCTTCTTCCTTCTGATAAACTCTACCACGTGGTGAAGTTTCGTGAAGATTGGCTTTAAAATGTGACCTGCAGGTGACAAAGAGACAGACAAACAGACAGAATAACAAAATCGACTCACCAATATACTCGAAAAATCTTCGATTTTGTAAGTAACAAACAGACACAAAGACGTTAAAACATCACCTTCTTCACCTTCGTTGGTGGAGGTAACAATTTATTTACTCAGACAATTAGGGATTGTCTCTTCGGACTGTTACCGACACGAATACACCAATCGCGGCGTCGAGGAAACGAAGAAACCCACGAAACCTCCCATTATAATGGAGCCAGGACAGAACAACTGGAGTGTTTGTACAAACTTTTGTTTGTTTGTTTGCAAAGAACAGGAGCTCGTGTGTGTATAAATGTGGCTTCAAGAACACGTGCATGTGCCACAATCTGGAACCGCTTAGCGTGATCGTCTGGGGCACGTTCAGGATTGTTCGGGAGGTGCTGATTCGTGGCACAATCACTTTTTTGAGCAGGCATTCTTGTTGGGTCCTCGCACACAGGGGTTGGTTGTATCCGACCAATCTCCAAGGGAGTACGGATTGCCAATGGGATGTGCCTCTTGATGCGGTCCTCCAGTTTGAGGGTGTGCGACCTACCTACCTGGCACCACACTGACACTCAAAATTAACATTGTTCATTTTCTTGTGAAATTTTCTTTTCGGAAATATTTCTTATGGCAGAAATATTCCTTTTCGGGTGACAAGGCAGTGAAGTTGGCAGCGTGCTTGCCTCCAGAGCACGACCTAAACCCACTCCTGGGCCAAATTTACACTTTCCAGCATTGTTTGTGAAGCAGAGTCCGATTGATTTGAGATGTCGGAGCACCAGCCTAAACCAGCCGGTGTGCTAATAGTGACGCGACAATCGGATCCACAGTTCAAGCCCTGGTGGTCACAATCACCCAAAGCTGCCATTATTGTATGCTGTCAATAGATGGCGCTCTATCCCAGCACACCATCTGGAGCAGTGGTATCCAACCAGTTGATCACATCCAACCAGTTGATCGTGATTGACAGGTCGATCCCAGAGTCTGAAACAGTCGATCTTTAAAAAATATAGATATATATATATTTAAATATAGAGAGAGTGCTGTGGGAGCAGCCAATATTTTGTACGATGTTTGTATTTAAAACTGTGGCGGCCATGGGTCGCAACTGCAAGCTGCTGGAGTTTTTTTTTAAAAGCTAAATGTCGGCGCATAAGCCAAACAGAAATTATTTACATTTAAACGAACCAATTATCCATCTATGACGCAGCCACTGTACAGTTATCGAACCGCCGAAACATGGAATAGGCAGAAATGACGAGCGAGGAGCCAAGGCCATCCAAGAAGAGGGCAAAAACCAATAATGTCTAGCAGGAATGGGAAAGTAAATTTATTTTTGCAAATATCAAAGATAAGAGCATCTGTGCCATTTGTCACCAGAGTGTAGCCTTGAGTGAAAGCGTTTGGAACAGCATCACAAGACGATGCATGCAAAAGTTCAAGAAAATTTTCCTTTAAACACCACGATCCGGACAAAGGAAGTTGGGGAGTTCAAGGGAATTTTGAAAGCTCAACAGTCACTCTTTTCGAAACTTGTGGCTAAAGGCAAGGCCAGCACAGAGGGAACATAATTCACCATATTTTGGCGAAACATAAGAAACAATTCACTGATGGCTATGGCGGTTGCTGCCGACACCTTGTTCAAAGACTTTTCAAACAGGGATGAAATTACGATAGCCATCAAGGGCATGCCACTTGGCACTTCAACAGTAGCCAGAAGGGTGGAATCATTGTCCGAGGACGTGTCTCAGTAATTTCACCAAGACGTCAGACTGTGCACGTTTCTCCCTGCAGTTTGATGAATTGGTAGACATGACGGAGACGGCCCAGCTGATTGTTTTCGTTTGCATGGCATTCAAAGACTGAACAACAAAAGAGGACTTCCTCACTCTTTTGCCACTCGAAGAGAGGACAAGAGGTGAGGATGTCTGTGTTCGGGTAATGCTGGATGTCAATGGAGGCTTTATTGCATTTTTCAGAAATGACCCTGAATTCCCCTTCTTTGTCAAATACCACTGTGTTGTTATCCAGGAACAAGTGCTAACGAGCAAGGTTATTGACTTTTCTCATGGAATAACAGTTGTTGTCAAGATCGTCAACTTGATTCGTGCCAGAACTCTGCAACATCGCTCATTCAAATTGTTACTCGATGAGCTTGATGCCACCTATGTTGAGCTAATCTTTTGTGCAGATGTGAGGTTTCAGCTCTTACACGAGCCTCGACGTGGTATACAAAAAAGCTGTTAGTCACCTTTCTTTGTGACTTTGTGAAATTGTCACCTTTCTTAAATCAAGAGAAGAGGTGTACAGTGTCAGATCAGATAATGCATGGTTGCTAGACTTGGGGTTTCTTGCAGCCATAATGGCAAAATTGAATGAGCTGAATCGTGAGCTGCAGGAGAGGGACAGAGACTTGTCACACATGATCAGTGCAGTGAATGTGTTCAACTTGAAACTGATTGAGCCTGTGGTCCTCCTCCCAGTTAAAGAGCACATGACGGAGCACTTCCAAAATATGGGGAAAAATCCTATAAAATGTCAAAGACAAAAGGTTCCATCCCAAAAAATTGTGACCACCTGAACATATTGGAAAAGGAATTCAATATCAGGTGGGAGACAAGATGGAAGAAATCATGTTTGTCTCGAATCATTTTCTTCAAGTGGACATTGGAGAACCGACAGCAACATTTCAGCAGGTGATTGAACAAAGCAGTGCACTTGACATGGAGGTAATCACCATGCAAAATGACATAGAGCTGAAAACTAGATCAAGACACAAAGACTTTTGGGGACTTGTAAACAGAGAAAAGTGCCCTCCTCTGACATCCTGTGCACTCAAGGTGAAGGCCTACTTTGGTTCCACATATCGCTGTGAGATGACTTTTTCACAGATCAAAATCAAGTCCAAGTATCGCACTCGTCTCCCAGATGTCCGTCTGATGGACTGCATGAGACTGGCCATCTCAAACTATGACCCAGACTTCAAAGCGCTCACAGATAGTGTGCAAGCACAGGTGTCACACTACGAGTAGGTGAGTGCGGTTCATGGCGTACATTTTTGGGAGTTTTAGTCAAGTATAATTTTAAGGGTAGATGTGTTTCATTTAGATTCTAATTGTGACCTTGAGTAGAAAAAGGTTGGAGACCACTGTTCTGGAGGGTGCGTTAAGCTGGCTTTCTTATTTTGGAATCGTGTTGACGCAAAAGGTCAATGGTATTTATTTTGGCGATACCATGGATCTTTGGCTGATCATACTTTTGTTGGAACCACATCCTCTTATCAATTTGCTCAATTGTCTTTCCCGTTAATTGAATCTTAAAATTTATTGACTGACTGCATTTAAAATGTTACATCAGAGGTCACAAGGAGAGTGATTTTGAGTTCTGGAAAAACTCCCTCCCACCTCCTGAAACCAGAAAATGGAGATGACAACCACCGAGAGAGAATGATGTGTTAAAAAAAAAG
>NC_140968.1:5264773-5304773 GCF_056783735.1 Eptatretus burgeri | reverse complement strand
GATTTTGCAGGTTTTCCCACTTACAAAGCACGTAGAGGTCTGTAATTTTTATCATAGGTACACTTCAACTGTGAAAGACGGAATCTAAAACAAAAATCCTGAAAATCACATTGTATGATTTTTAACTAATTAATTTGCATTTTATTGCATGAAATAAGTATTTGATACATCAGACAAACAGAACTTCATATTTGGTACAGAAACCTTTGGTTGCAATTACAGAGATCAGACGTTTCCTGAAGTTCTTACCCAGGTTTGCACAGACTGCAGCAGGGATTTTGGCCCACTCCTCCATACAGATCTTCTCCAGATCCTTCAGGTTTGGGGGCTGTCGCTGGGAAACACAGAGTTTAAGCTCCCTCCAAAGATTTTCTGTTGGGTTCAGGTCTGGAGACTGGCTCGGCCACTTCAGGACCTTGAGATGCTTCTTATGGAGCCACTCCTTAGTTGCCCTGGCTGTGTGTTTCGGGTCATTGTCATGCTGGAAGACCCAGCCACACCCCATCTTCAATGCTCTTGTTGAGCGAAGGAGGTTGTTGGCCAAGATCTCACGATACATGGCCCCATCCATCCTCCCCTCAATACGGTGCAGTCGTCCTGTCCCCTTTGCAGAAAAGCATCCCCAAAGAATGATGTTTCCACCTCCATGCTTCACGGTTGGGATGGTGTTCTTGGGGTTGTACTCATCCTTCTTCTTCCTCCAAACACGGCGAGTGGAGTTCAAACCAAAAAGCTCTATTTTGGGCTCATCAGACCACATGACCTTCTCCCATTCCTCCTCTGGTTCATCCAGATGGTCATTGGCAAACTTCAGATGGGCCTGGACATGCGCTGGCTTGAGCAGAGAGACCTTGCATGCGCTGCAGGATTTTAATCCATGACGGCATAGTGTGTTACTTATGGTTTTCTTTGATACTGTGGTCCCAGCTCTCTTCAGGTCATTGACCAGGTCCTGCCGTGTAGTTCTGGGCTGATCCCTCACCTTTCTCATGATCATTGAGGCTCCACGAGATGACATCTTGCATGGAGCCCCAGACCGAGGGAGATTGACTGTTATCTTGAACTTCTTCCATTTTCTAATAATTGTGCCAACAGTTGTTGCCTTCTCACCAAGCTGCTTGCCTATTGTCCTGTAGCCCATCCCAGCCTTGTGCAAGTCTACAATTTTGTCCCTGATGTCCTAAGACAGCTCTCTGGTCTTGCCCATTGTGGAGAGGTTGGAGTCTGATTGATTGAGTGTGGACAGCTGTCTTTTATGCAGATAACGAGTTCAAACTGGTGCAGTTAATACATAACAGGTAATGAGTGGAGAATGGGAGGGCTTCTTAAAGACAAAACTAACAGGTCTGTGAGAGCCGGAATTCTTATTGGTTGGTCGCTGATCAAATACTTATTTCATGCAATAAAATGCAAATTCATTATTTAAAAATCATACAATGTGATTTTCAGGATTTTTGTTTTAGATTCCGTCTTTCACAGTTGAAGTGTACCTCTGATAAAAATTACAGACCTCTACGTGCTTTGTAAGCGGGAAAACCTGCAAAATCGGCAGTGTATCAAATACTTGTTCTCCCCACTGTATATATTCACATATGTGTGTATATATATATATATATATATATATATATATATATATATATATATATATATATATATATATGGATATATACACAGACATACATGTATATATATATATATATATATATATATATATATGTATATATATATATATATATATATATATATATATATATATATATATATATATATATATATATATATATAATGTGGATATACACATGCACATACACATACATACTGTTGCGGTTCTTGGAACCGCATGCATACAACAGAGAGGTGTCCCGAGACAGTTATTCCATTAATATACATGCAGATAGACCCCTTCCCTTTGTTTAGTGGGAAGACAAAGGAGTGCGTTGTGATGGGCTATTAGTTCGGATTATTAAATCATTTTTCCCTTTTATTTTATTTTATTCCCACCTTTTCTTTTCTGATGTAAATCTGCCTCGCTTGCCCCTCGTCTCGCTTACCACAGCATGACAACCCACGGTACCCTCCCCAACGATCACTTCTGAGGCAAAATCGCAACGTGCACTATGGAGTAGACTGGCGGTTTGAGCTTCCACCGTCTCCCCAAGGCCAGACATGTGCGGCGTGTCATGTATGCTTTTGCACCCAGGTTGGTGGGCTATACCGGCGTCTGGCCAAAACCCGGCCCAGGATGGCAGACCACGTGAGGGGTCGGGGCCAGTCGGAACGCCGACTCAGGTGATGACGTCTGATTCGGCATGGCCTCTCCCCCGACCTCCGGGCTCCATAAAACACTGAGAAATCCTCCGTGTAGTGGTTGTTGTGTGTGTTCGGTGTGGGTGTCTTCACGCGGAGTGTTCCTGCTACTTCACTCTACCCACGTCTCACCTCGACGGCCCGCCTTCTGTTCCTAGTCTCCACCCGCACGACCTCGCTTCCTGCTTCTCGACCAAGCCTCCTGCCTGGTCCCGCCTACTGCTCCACCCTTGCCTTCTGGACTCCTCCCTTCTCCACTCAAGCTCCTTCTGTTCGGAACACGATCTCCACATGTGCGGCTGTGGCCAGAACAACGTGGCTATTGTCGGGTACCACATCATGGAGCATCCCTCCCCCGAAACACCCAGGTACTGAAAACTATAACCACAACCCCCTCCCTCCCTGGCTGCAAAAGTCCTTTTTTTATTGGGTTTCTTCTTTTTCTGTGTGCGTGTCTGAGTGTGCTGGCGCCTGTCTGTTAAGTAAGCCTGTAGAAAACCTTTTATTGTTGTTACTGTGAATAATCTCGTGTCAAGTCTGCACTGTGTCTGCTTTAGTAAGTTGCTTGTATAATTGTCGCACCCCCCACACCCCTCTCCTCTTTCCCTGCGTTACATACCCAATAAACCTTTGTTGTGCCACATGCTTTTCCTCGCTTCCTGTAAATAAATAGTTATCATTAGAAATGCTCCCAGCTCACCTTTGTCTTTTCTCTCATTGGTCCAGCATGGTTCAAATCTAAGTTTAGCCGGGTCTTTATTCCCAACGATCCGTTCCTACTTTAGCCGGTACGTCCTTGGCAGTGCCGCTTGGCTGCATCCGATCCGGGTAGTGATCCGGTTCGGGCAAGGCGTACCGAGGGCATGGTTCCCCGGTGGTTAAACCGTGTGGTTAATTAGGTAACCCGATTCCATAGAAGGAGGACCCTAGGTTACGCGGTTGAGTTATTGGCGTCCACAGTCGGTTAAGCGACCAGCCGCGTCACGGAATTATCCGTGAGCGACGGCCTACAATTTCGGGGAGTCTGGTGGGAATCGGCGTAGCTTCCCCCACCTAGTGGTCTTCTCACCCGACCCCGCCGGCCCGCAACAATACATACATACATACATGTACATGCATATAAATGAGTCGGTTTGAGCTGTACTTTTCGTGTTTTTTTTCATATTTTTTAAAAAAGTTGTCCATAAAGCACATGGCACAGCAGTCTATTAAACGTCAGGTGTCGTTAACATGTGTGTCACATTGTGCAGGACGTTCAGACAGCTTTTGCGCTTTCGTGAACCCAATTTGTAAAAGTCTTCTGAGCAACACTGCACTGACTGCATTTACCTTCAATCTCAGACCTCCGGGGTGGTAACCGTGCCGAGTCGTATTGCGTGACGGACCTGTCTGTTCTCTCTGTCCCAGACATTCCATGGAAAGTTAATGAAGCAACAATTGGAGAATGAAGTTGTCATGTTGCTTTCAGTTGCTGTAATTTACAAATATTGGGACTGATTAATGGGGCAATTGAATCAGTAAAATAAAGGTCCTTTGATTAATTAGGGAATTTGTTTGAGAACAAAAGCTAATTTTCTCAACCGTAACAGAAAATTGCATTTAAAAGAAACACTTGTTAAATTTTTTTGCAGAAGGAAGAAAAAGGGAAATCTCAAGCATTTTAATAAAAAAAATTTCAACATCTGGAATATACTCGCCTCAAATGCTTGCAATCGTAACATGGTATGAAAATGTTACTCCGTTAATTATATTATATGCAGACAGAGTGCTGTGACCAGCCAGAACCCATATGCTGAAATAAGTGAAATGAGATTTGAAGCATAACATTATGCGTAAATCTTTACAGTAACGTAAATTATATTTTTGGAAATTAAATGCAATCAAATTCCTTCATTACTTCCAAAGGAGGGTAAAGAGGGAACTTCTGAATTGAATCATAAACAGTCGAATGCTTATAAGCACCTAGATATTCGTGTTTGCGAAAAGAATGCATTCTTGACAATAATGTATAATTCTTGCCGAAGTTCTTTCCGACGTTCCATCCCTGCCAGTACAGCTTTCGATTTCGATTTTATTTCCCCCGATATGGCGGTGGATGTGGCATGACACCGATTGGACAAGAAGGGACTTCACAGCACCTCAAAATCAGCAGAACTGCCGTCCTTTCCACCCCAGTTGCTGCACAGCATCTGTCGGAGACACCCATTGCACCTGCTTTTCTCACAAGTAAGATAAAAACAAATATTTTGTGATGAAGAAAAATTTTCTCTGCTGCAAGGGCTCACAGTGAGGAACAGTACTGGTATTTTGAGTGTAAGTTGCAGCGATACATTTGTTTTCTGCACTGTAAGCATTTCAGAACATCCAAGCTATAGAATGAGTGAACTCGTATACGGATGTCCCAAAAAAATATACAACTTTTCATCTGCAAAGAGGATGGTAATAACATATATTTTTTAAAAAGATATATGGCTGGATAGAAAGCTGAAAGGTTGAAGTTTATTGCACCAATGTCAAAATTGCCACCAAAATTTAAATTTTGGAATAGAATCTTCGTTTTCTTTTAGACCACATGTTCGACGTAGACTCCACTTTGTCCGATCACTGCCTGCAAACGCGTTGTCATGTTCTCCATCACTTTGGGAAACGTTTCTTGAGGAATGTTCTGGATTTCTCGGTGGATGCTGTCCTTCAGCTGATCAAGAGTCTGAGGCCGAGGGTTTCCATAGATCCTGTCCTTGAGATACCCCCACAAGAAGAAGTCTGGAGGAGTAAGGTCAGGGGAATACGGTGGCCACTCAACGTCTTCGTAGAGGGAGATAAAGCGGCCCTCAAAATGTTGGTTGAGAAAACGCCTTGTTTGGAAAGGCATGAATGTCTTGGCGAAGGATCCTCTGACCGGTGCTCTTATGAATGTTTGCCTCAGCAGAAAGTCGTCAAATCGATTTTTTTGGACTCTGAACGACTGCCTGTCTCACCGTTTCCACATTTTCTTCACTACGACCTGTCCTCTTCCGACCACTGTGACCCTTGTGAAGGTCACAGATGGTTCCCACATGGGTAAACTTTGCGATGGTGCACTTTATTCTCTGAAAGTTTGGTGCATGGCGCAAGTGGACACCGAAATGTCTCGAGTAAAGACGTTGCTCCTGTATGACACTTTTCATCTGGTGCCAAAGTTCAACAATTTTTGTCCGTTGTTGTACGGTCAGTCTTGGCATTTTTCTGGCGCTTGCTTGGTTTCAAAATAAACTTCAGGGCCTCTGCAACAAGAAATGAAGCATTAGTGACAAAATTACTTCTTTTTTAGGATCAAACGAAGCATTTTAAAAGTTGTATATTTTTTTGGGACACCCTATATATCAGAGCACAACATACCTCTGAACCTCACAAGCACATGAACAAACCCATTTCCTTTACATGAGGTAGTAGAGAGGTCATAGAACACAATACCCTGCTCAATGTTAAAGTACAGTCAACCCTTGAATATCACGAGTTTTGATCAAACGCGGGCAACCCATTGTGTTCCGATTTAGTTATCGCGGGACTTAATTTCAACCAATCGTGGTTTTCAAGCTAAGATGAGTCATCATTTGCATCGGCTTGTACAATTATCTCAGATTACATGCCTTTTGTTGTTTCTCGCGCACCGTTAATAATGGTGCCCAAAGGTGAAACGATAGACAAAATTAATTGTGACAAAACCCAGAGAATGGCTTTGGCATTGTGCAAAAAAGCGACTTATGAGATAGGTTGACTGGAGGTAAAAGTGTGGCATCTGTGAGCCGCCATTACGGGATAAATCAGTCGACTGTGCGATGTATCAGTAAAAGTGAATCGAATATCCGTTTTTGTGTTGCCACCAGCGCTACACAAAGTGCAAAAGTGTCATTCCGGTCCCAGGATTCTTATAATGAAAGGATGGAAAAAGTCTTTAATGTTTGGATCGAGGACCAAACACAGAAACAAGCGCCTTTGAGTGTGATACGGGATAAATCATTGCGCATTTACCAATGTTTCCACAAGGCATCCGGGGCCAAAGACTCCAGTTCAACTGTTGCGGGGTCAGCCGCTGCACGACCGCCAGATGGAGCCGCAAATCGGCTCGACCGATCTTTCGGAATTCAGATCGTACTGTTTCCGTAAAGTCCGAAGAGTACGGGTCCCTTTCGGACCATGAAGGGTCAATATTTCCACCACGTGGTACAGGGTTATTTGCCAAATCTTCAAAATAACTAGAGACCACGTGGCGATCTACCAAGTCTTCACACCCTCAACGGAACTCGTACGAAAACGAGCCGCTTAGTGCGCTCGTTCCGTGTGCGATTCCAAGCGGTTTAATCGCCAAGAACCGTCGGTCCAGATGTCCCCTTATGGCAGCACAACGGCCTTGCTAATTTTCCCCAGCACGCGACACGCTCAGTCAATGAAAGAAGGGACGCGAACAAACTGAAACATTTCACAATCGGGGTTTATTTATAAAAGGCAGGGAGGGGAACACAAGGAGCAGAATTAAACCGACTATTGAGAGTTGCAATGCAGTCAATGTACAGGCGAAAAGCACTTAACAGTTCATTACCTATCAGATGGGCCCACGGACACACACACGCACACACACCCAAAGATGACCGGACCAATTGGTCTTTATTGAGACCCAGCTCAGACCTGTCTGCCTCGTGCGATCTTCAAGTCGAGTCGACCCGGGCCCCAGCAAGAGGCGGGCCAAATCCAGGCACCGGCGAGCGACCTTTCGGTTCTTGCCGGGGGGGACGGTGTCTCCCGAGCTCTCGATCGTGTGGCAGAGGAGGAGGAAGAAGATGACGACCAGGACCAGCCAGACAGACTCCTCCTTGCGAGGATCCTCTGCTCCTTTATATGCTCCCCGGCGCGCTCGCTCAGGCAGACATTCGTTTCCGCATTTTCTTGGTGTAGCTCAACCCTTCCCCCACTTGGCGCTTTGCCAAGCAAATTGGTGGGTGGGGGCTTAACCTTTCTCCTTGTAAGCGCGCAGAGGACGCCGGGAGCTGAGGGTTTCTGCTTGGTGTTCGAGGGGTGGGAGTTGACCTCTCCCCGAGTAAGCGTGCGGGGGACGCCGGGAGCTGAGGGTTTCTGCTTGTTGTTTCATTCCGAGCTGGAGTGGTCCGCTCTGTTGTTGTAGTTGAAATGACAAGAAATCCGACTCCCAAAACAAATCACAGCGCATTTACATTGATTTACCCATGAGACAAGGGAAACGAAGCTATCTATAAAACACTTACTTACCGAGATATCTGAGCTATAGGACCTGAATGTTGAGTGTGATCATGGCTTCCAGATTCGCAACACAACCACCGATACACACAAGTTCCATGCCAGCAAGGGCTGGTTTGAAAACTTTGAAAGAAGATTCAGCCTCCATAGTGTCAAACTAATCAGGGAAGCAGCATCGGCAGATCATGATGCTGCGGAGAACTACCAATCGCAGCTCATGAAATTAATCGAGGTGAAGGGATTTATACCGGAGTAGGTGTTTAACGCTGACGAAATGTTATTATTCCCAAAGGGAATGTCATCCGATACCTACCTGTCCAGGTCGGAAAGATCTGCTTTGGGGTTGAAGATGGCTCAGGGTCGTCTTACCCTTCTCCTACGTCGCAATGCAGTAGGCGACTTCTTCGTAAAGCCAATGCTGCTCTTCCGATCGCTGAATTCCCCATCCCCGCTCTCCACTCCATCATCATCATCATCCTGAGCTAAGTCTTGTGGTTTATATTTACGGCAGAGTACTACATTTCTTACCCCCACTCACCTCACTGTTTTGTAAAAATTACCTCGCTGTTTTTGAATAAATTTAAAAGGTAAAATTCTTGTGTATTTCGAAGGAAGGGGGTTATGTTTTCACCCCTGTCTGTTTGCTACTTGCGTAAATCAAAGATTTTTCAAGTACAGTGTATTAGTTGGTCCAGCTTGTCATCCTTCCGAGGTCGGCAAAATGAGTAACCAGCTTGCTGGTATCCTGGAGCAAAAAAGTTATGGAGTGGGCAGAGTGGTGACCCATCCAGGATTGTACCCAATAGCCAAGGAGACTGCTGAGGCAGCACGAATGCTCTGCACAGAGTATGGTCCCAATGGATTAGATTGGATTGGATTGGATTAGTTGGTCACGTGTGTTATATTCTGTCTGTTTTGTTGTTTGTTACTTGTGAAAATGGAAGATTTTTCAAGTATATTCGTTGGTGGTGTGTGTTATTCTGTCTGTTTATTGGTTGGTGAAAAAAATATTTTTGCCAAGCATGTTGGTCTGTAGCATTTGCCTATCTGTCTGTCTGTCTCTGTTTGCCTGAAGTTTGTCTGTTTGTGTCCATCACATGTTTTTTGGCCAGTTTTCAAGCAATTGTTCTGAAATTTTTTGTGTTTGTAGGTGACTGGCCAAGAGCAGCAACGCTTAATTTTGGTGAAGATCTGAATCCAGATCCGGATATGAGAATTTTTTAAGTGATTCTTCACCATTGAGAGATGGAGCCGAAAACTATGTACAGCATGATATCTCAAAAAGTTGTGGACGAGTTATGGAAAAACTCGCTGGATGAGTTGGTTAGGTGACAAGAACAAGCCGATTCGATTTTGGTTTCGGTCCGGATTCAGATCCGACCTATCCGTTGGATACAAAACATAAACAAATCGGCCTGGTGTAGGTATGCGCCCTCCCGAGTGCCATTCTCGTTTTATACTGTATTTATTTTATTTATATGTCTATTTCAATGTTAATATACTGTTGCGAATTCGCACCCGCCGGCGTGCGATCGACCGCGTGTAGCCATAAGCGGCCGCCTCTCCCACCGGAACGGAGAATTCAGTCGTGACCCTCCGGGTACTACCGCCCGGAGCCAGTCACGGGTGGGGGCTTAACCTCACCACGATCGTGCCAATTGCCCACCCGCGTAGGATAGGGTTGCTCGCCAAATTCGACCTACCTAAGTACCTGCGCGAGTGGTTGACCGGGCGATCGTATCACGCCACAGGTCGACTCCGGACACGGACCGCTTAAGCGGTTCGTTCCGTATTACAGGGATAACCGAGCGGAGTTATCGTCGGCCTTGACGGTTCCGTTTAATTACCGGGTGTTTTAAACCCACTACCAATCCCTTCCGTGATGCAAGATGGAGATTCTCAGCCCCTGTCCCTCTGTCACCGTCGTCGTCTCCATTCCTTCCACGCGCTCAAACTCCCACGTTTCACGAGGCTAATACACCTCACCATTACACTCATTCTTGGAGATGCGGCTGCGTGCTCCCGCATGCCCACCGTCATCTCCCTCACATACCGCGACCTCACACACGCTGTCCCTCTCACACACCGTGTGCTGGGAGGCACGCACTTCGGCATAATCGTGACCACACCACTCACACACGGGGGCGCACTCACACCGGGACAACCACATTGGGGATTCATGTCCCCACAAGGGTTCCCAGGGCCTCTATACCCCCCAAGCTGCACGTGCACCCGTTCGCAGCACTCGCCCCCTCGAACTCGCTTGACACCACCGAACCCACCTGGTCGTGATCAGCTTCAAGGGAGAATAGCGTCTCCCTCCGTTCCCGAAGGAGGCCATCCAGCTGCTCGCACCGGGCCACAAAACAGTCCGCCAGCTCGCCCCCATTAAGCCTCGCTAACTGTGTGTGTGTGTGTGTGTGTGTGTGTGTGTGTGTGTGTGTGTGTGTGTGTGTGTGTGTGTGTGTGTGTGTGTGTGTGTGTGTGTGTGTGTGTGTGTGTGTGTGTGTGTGTGTGTGTGTGTGTGTGTGTGTGTGTGTTTTCTGTTCCTTTAACCCCGTATTTATCGTGCAGTCTCTCCTCTATTTTTTATATCTCCCGAGTCTCTATACATTTTATTTCTGTTGCCTCTTCCTGTCTATTAGTTTCTTTCTGGATCCTCGTCTCTGTTTCCTCCTTCGTTTTATTTAATTTATTCTCGACTCGGTCTATCTCCCGTGTCTCTGGCAATACTTCTACTTCCTTTGTTGTCCCTATTACCTCCCTCGTCTCCATTTTTATTTGTGTCTCCTTTATTAGGGTTGGTTCTAACTGTTCCTTCATCCGACGAGTGGTGTCGATCAAGTCCTGCACCACCGACATTGCTCCTTGTGGTGCTGTCACACATCCCACCTTATTGTGTTGTTCTACTTCCTGGCTCCTTCTGAGTCGTTCCTCCTCTCGGAACTTCCTGAGTTCTTTGTTCTCCCTCCGGAGTTTTTCAATCTCCGTAAACTCCAATCCTGCTCCCCGTTTTAGTTGTTCAATTTCAAACTCACATTGTTCTTGTTTTTTACCCCACAGTTTCTCCTCCTCTTCATTTTCCAATCACATCGTTTCTTTCAATTGGCTCATTTCCTTCCTGTGTTTCATTCGCTGTTCTCTCACTACTCTTCCTTGTTTCCTCTCCTGTCCTTCCTTCTCCAGTTTCATGGTTTGCTTCATTTGGTTAATCTCCCTTTTGTGTTTCATTCGCTGTTCTTTGTACATCTCCTCGCACTCCAGCCTCGCCTTTTCTTTGAATTGGTCAATCTCAAATTCATGTTCTTGTTGTTTTCTATCCCATTGTTCCTCTCGTTCTTCCTTCTGCAATCTCGTTATCTCCTTCAATTGACTGATTTCTGCTTCCTGCTTCATTCCTTGCTCCTTCACTTAATCCTCGTCCTCCAACCTATTTTTTTCCTTTTGTCGTTCAGTTTCAAATTCATACTCTTTCAGTTTTCTATTCCACTGTCTCTCTTGTTCCTGGTCTCTGTTTATGCTCCGGTCTCTGGTTTATGCCCTGGTCTCTGTTTATGCTCCGACTGAGGTGAGTGATCTCACCGTGAAGGATGCATTCTACGCCACGCTCGAGTCTGTGGTTGATCAGTGCCCCAGACGAGATACACTTCTAGTCTTGGGGGATTTCAATGCATCGACTGGAACTGATAGGGATGGTTATGAGGTGTGTGTTGGTCCCCATGGGTCAGGAACTATGAACCAGAATTGCACTAAGTTCCTTGACTTTGCAAGAAGTCATGGACTTAGGGTGGCTGGTTCATGGTTTCAGCGCCCACAAGCTCATCGCTGGACTTGGTATTCCAACGCTGGCGGTGTGGCAAAGGAGATTGACCATGTCCTCATTGACGGTCGTTGGAGGATGATCCAGAACTGCAGGGTCTACCGGAGTGCTCAGTTCCTCAATACTGACCACAGGCTTGTTGTAGCAACTCTAAAGCTGCCCCTTAAATCCTGGAGAATGGTACCATCCCAGCCAAGGCTGGATGTTGCCAAGCTCAGGGATGAGAGAGTAGCTGAGGAGTTTGCGAACAGGCTGAGTGGACACTTGAGGGGTCTGGGTGCTTTGGGGGGTCCTGAAGAGTTGTGGAGCGCCTTCAAGACCACCGTCCTTGATGTTGCCGGTGGATGTCTTGGAGCTCACCGCAGGGCAAAGAAGAATTTTGTCTCTCAAGGGACACTGGATACCATTGACCAGAGTCACAGGGCCAGGCTGAATGGCAGAGCTGAGCTGTTCAGGGAGCTGAGGCGTAAAACTGTACGTGCACTGAGGGTGGACAAGGAGGCCTATGTGCGAGGAATCTGTGAGGGGGTAGAGCATCACCTGTGGACAGGTGGTTCTCCTCCCGCTTACAGGGGAATTTGCGCATTACGTTCATCCAAGCCCATCCCTCGGAGCACTGCAGTTCGAGCAGAGAGTGGTAGGCTCTTGACAGAGGAGTCTGAAGTGAAGGCCCGCTGGGCCGGTTACTTTGAGCGGTTGTACCAGGCTGATCCCCCAGCTGTCGAGTTGGACGTCAAGGGTGTTACAATCCCTGTTGCTGACCCTCGAATCAACTGTGGTCCACCTTCGCTTGTGGAAACACGGGCTGCGGTGAACCAGTTGAAATGGGGCAAAGCTCCAGGGATCTGTGGCATCCATGCCGAACTTCTCAAGGCTGGTGGAAATGCTGCACTCGTGTCGTTGCATGCAGTTTTGTGCTCTGCCTGGAACACAGGCTTCATTCCAACTGACTGGAAGAGGGGCCTTGTTGTCCCACTCTGGAAAGGGAAGGGTGATCGCCAAGACTGCAACAATTACCGAGGGGTGTCGCTGCTCTCAGTGCCGGGCAAGGTCTTTGCTCGGATAATTCTTGAGCACCAGCGTCCAGAGCAGTCAGGCTTTACACCAAAGAGGTCAACGATTGACCGTATCCTTGCCCTTCGTGTCCTCACCGAACGCAGACGAGAGTTTCGGCAGGGGCTGCTTGCAGCCTATGTTGATCTCTGTAAAGCGTTCGATTCAGTGAATCGGGATGTCCTCTGGAGGATTCTTGGTCTTCGTGGGGTGCCACCAAAACTGATCGATCTGATGTCTGAACTCTACTCTGGTACTGAGAGTGCTGTGAAGTGTGGTGGTACCATCTCTGACTTATTTCCAGTTGTTACTGGAGTTCGTCAGGGGTGTGTACTTGCCCCCACACTTTTCAGCACTTGTATGGACTGGATTTTAGGGAGGATGTCGGAGAGATCAAGTTGCGGTGCATCGTTTGGGAATGTCAAGATCTCGGACCTTGATTTTGCAGATGATGCAGTCATCTTTGCGGAGACTTTAGACATCCTTTTGGGAGCCCTCGAGGTGCTGAATGAGGAGTCGGATCCGCTGGGATTACGGGTTTCTTGGGTCAAAACTAAGATCCCGGCTTTCGGTGACATCTTGGATGCTGCTGTCCTGTCTGTGTCTGTTTGTGGTGAGGATGTTGAGGTCGTGGAGAGATTCACTTACCTTGGCAGTGATATTCATGTCTCTGCTGGCTGCGAGTCAGAGGTCAATAGATGTCTGGGTCGGGCCTGGGGAGTCATGGATTCACTGGATCTTGGGGTGTGGCGCTGCCGATACCTGTGCGGGAGGACGAAAGTCCGAGTCTTCATGTCCTTGGTACTTCCAGTCTTGCTCTATGGTGACCAAGGATCTGAGACGGAGACTTAATTCCTTTGGTACCAGGTGTCTTCGGAGAATCCTTGGCTATGGCTGGTCAGATTTTGTGTCCAACGAGCGGTTGCTGAGAGAGACTCGGATGAGATTTGTTACCTGCATAGTCTGTGAGCGTCAGTTGCGGCTGTATGGACATGTGGCTCGTTTTCCTGACGCTGATCCTGCTCACCAGATTCTCTCAGCGAGGGAGTCTCGTGAGTGGAGGAGGCCAGTGGGCCGACCACGTGCCTCATGGTTGCAGCAGGTTGACCATCATCTCAAGGAGATGGGGATGGGCCTGGCATCTGCCTGGGGGATGGCCAGACGGAGGCCCCTGGAGTACCGGCGGAAAGTGGACGCAGCGACGCGCTGTTCTGGCACATGCTCCCATACCTGACCTTGTTCCTCATTCTGCAATCTCGTTATTTCCTTCAATTGGCTGATTTCCTTCTCCTGTCTCATTCCTTGTTCTTTGTGTTTTTTATTCCACTGTCTTTCTTGTTCCTCATTCTGCAATCTCGTTATTTCCTTCAATTGACGGATTTCTTTCTCCTGTCTCATTCGTTCTTCTTTCAGTGCTCTTTCTTTTTATCTCATTCTTTAATCTGGCCTTCGCTTCCAGCTGTTCGATCTGTACAGTGTGGTTCCTCAACGTTTCATTCTCTGCTGTCGTTCTCTCTTCCCTCAACATTCCCAACTCGTTTTGTAATTCCGTCTCTTTGTTTTGGTGTTTCTTTAACTCAGAAGCTTTTTCCCATAATTCCTCTCAATTTGCATGCTGCTTCCCTCCTTTCCGCACAACTTTCCCATGCTTCCCTCCTCATTTCGTCCATTTTCTTCCCGTATTCCTCTCGTTCTTCCTTATATTTCTTTCCTATTTCTATCTTCCCTTCCAGGGTTGCTCTTTTAATCTGGCCTGCCCTTACCTCTCGCTCCAGCAGCACCAATTCCCCATCTTGTTTGCGTTTTTCCTTTTCTATCTTTGTTTTCCTTTCTCCTTCCTCCCTCATTTTTCCCTGCAGTTCTTCGAACTGTTCTGACTTTTCCCGCAATTCCTCCGTCCTTTCCTCCAGATGTTCCTCTCCTCTTTTTACCTCTTCTTCTAGTCTTCTTCTGTCCTGAACGCCTTGTTCTACCTCACGCTCGAGTTGCTTTATTTTCCAATCGTGTTCACATTTTTTCTCTTCCAGATTTTTTTTTCCATTCCTCTTCCAAGTTCTCTCTATCCCGGGAATTACCAATTCGCTCCTCCTCCATTCTCTTGCTTAGCTCGCTCGTCCCTTGTTCCCACTTATGGATCCTCAATTCTATTTCCCCCACTTTTCCCTCGAGTTCCTTGGCCTGTCTTGACTTATCCAATAGTTCTTTCTTTTATTGTTTTACTTCCAGCTCGTGTTTCTGTTTTTCTTTTTCGAGCTCGGTCCTCCATTCTTCCTTCAATTCTTCCCAAAGCCCGCCAATGTCCGCCTGCCTCGCCTGCCATGCCCACGTGGTTTGAAACGGCTGTTGGGAGCGCTCGCCTTGTGTCGCGCCATTCGCCGCGCCATAAACAGCCGCTCGCTCCATAAATAGCCGCTTGCTCCGTGCTGCGCTGCGGTGCGATCGTGCCGCCATTATGCGACTCAGTTTGCCGGCAAAGTCCGTGCTCAGAATATGAGGGTGAGCTCCCCCACGGATTGTAATTACAAGTAGTACCATCCCGGGCCATGGATCCTACATTACTACACATATACATTTCTACCCCCGGCACCCGCTCGCCTTGAAATGCCATCTTATTTCACGTAAGAGATTAATTTGGCCTGCTCATAATTTGGAGGGAATCGGGGGTCGCTCCACTCACCCCTGGTCCGATTCCCGTGAATTTAGTTTGGAGACGGGAGAGTTTGTTTCCCCCTCTCTGACACCAGTGTTGCGAGGAGGGGAATGGGTGTGTATCCCACGACCTGACGCCAGTGTTGCGAATTGGCGCCCGCCGGCGTGCGATCGACCGCGTGTAGCCAAAAGCAACCGCCTCGCCCAACGGAACGGACAATTCAGTCATGACCCTCCGGGAACTACCGCCCGGAGCCAGTCACGGGTGGGGGATTAACCTCACCACGATCATGCCAATTGCCCACCCGCGCAGGATATTTTTTTTTCACTCACCAAATTCGACCTACCTTAGTACCTGCGCGAGTGGTCGACTGGGCTGTCGTACCACGCCACAGGCCGACTCCGGACACGAACCGCTTAAGCGGTTCGTTCCGTATTACAGGGATAACCGAGTGGAGTTATCGTCGGCCTTGACGGTTCCGATTAATTACCGGGCGTTTTAAACCCACTATCAATCCCTTACGTGATGCAAGATGGAGATTCAATAAAAGGAAGGAGATGAAGCAAAGCAGGAAAACAGTTCAACAAGTAAGCACATTTATTCACACACACGGAAGGCACGTATATACAGCCATACAAAAATGTAACAAAAGCAAATGCAAGAAAAGAGTTTCCCCCGAATAAAAGGGGCAATGTACAGGCACAGACACTTGGGCAGTTCTACTTATTGGACACGGCGCCACAGCATGCATTCAACCCGAAAGAAAGAAAGCCACCCTCATAGGCAAGGAGGCAGACAGGTCCGTAGACCAAATGTACATGGATCCTGGAGGATCGGCCAGGTCCACGAGACCGGGAAGGTCTGACCCGCGTCCTCGTGACGCGATGGCGGGCAAGCCGCAATGTTCGCGCAGCTACGCCCCAACTCCGTGCCCCTGGCGTGGCCGGCGAGCCCTCCCCGGTGTGCTCCGCGCGAGCGGTTTTGTTGGCACCACGTTTAGGGTGGGGGAGGAACGGGGCTCCCCCGGCATTATCTCAGCGCGGATGTGGGGCGGGGGAATCGCTGATGCTCAGGGAGAGGGGAATGGCTGGCTGGCTTGGACCCCACGACGAGACGAGCGAGACCCACACCGCAACCTTGTTGCCGACCGCCGTCTTCCCTTGACTTGAACTTGAACTCGACCAGCCGCCTGCAACCAAACCGCGCGAACTCCAACTCCCTCTAACTTCCCTGCAACTTCTCTCCAACTCTTCGCGAGTCGCCTTGCACTCGCATCTTTATAGGTCTCAGGAGGAGCCTATATGCAAATATTCGGATCAAAACGCAATTGGAGGCGGGGCCACGCCACCCTCTGTTCAGCCATTGGTCGGGAAAAAGGGGGAGTGAAGCATTCCTGATCCGCTTTTCGGGGCGAAAGGAACGCATTCACAGCGGGTTCGGAGGCAGGGCTACACTACCCGATGCTCGGTCATTGGACGGATGAAAAGGGGGCGTGAAGCATTCCTGATCCGCTTTTTGAAGCGAAAGGAACGCATTCAGAGCCCATGGCATGACGTGTGGTAGAAAGGCGGAGGTGGTGGGAGTTTGGTTGTTGGCAAGTGTCGTTTGAGAATGGTGGTAAAGCGATGTTTGCGGGATGGAGTTGTGGAGGTAAAGAGGCGAAGGTGGTGGTGTTTGAGTTGTTGGGCGATTAATGGTCGAAAATAACAATAGAGAAAAAAAAATGGCTAACTCAAAGCGTCACAGCCCGGATGAATCCCACATATTCCCTCTATACAACGGATTTGGGCTTAACTACACATGAACTTACCGATATATCTCACCTGAGGACTCTTTCTGGTGTAATGCGAATTTCCACAACCGTAACACTACTTTATATTTATTTTACTTGTTTACTTTTTAGCTGCTGTCAACCTTCCTCTATAATCTATATTTTCTCAATTCCCAGGAACCTGACCCCCCTTTTCCCATTGGCTCTTGGTTTTAACTATCATGCCATTTTCCAGGAACATAGCCCTTCAATATTTAAGGATTTGCTCTATACAGAGGAAGGCCTTGCGATTCGTGGGCATTATTTTCCTGAAAATCCCTGTGAACCAGAAATCTGCAAACTTAGGGAGTTGTGGGGAAAATATGGAGGGTCTTTCGCTTTATAATTTGTCCCAACTACATCCTTTATTAATGTATTTCTGCATTGTTTTTGTATTATTTATTTTCATGAATAAAAGTTATTAACAACATATTGTTACGTCTGAAGGGGGGTATGCATTCAAAGGGTAATTAGGATGTTTAATTAGGTATGCCATGCTATTCGAGTTTACCAGGATCTCGATGTAATAAGTAGCAATTCAGTCGTGATAAGTTGTCTAGTAAATGTCCATTTCTTCAAGGGGGAAATGATAATTGTCACATAATTAGATAGGGAGATGGGTTAGGGTAAGTGTGTCTGCGTAAACCCTTTTAGTATTCCCTGGAGGCTTGCCGTGACGTAACAGGACAGTGCTGCGGATGGCTCCGCCTCGTGATCACGATTGGCGGAAGGCGACGGCGGAGGGCCAATAAAAACGGCTCGATTGGAAGTGACGAGGACTCGAGGATAAAAAGGTTCTGTTTGGGGAAAAGAGGTGGAAGAAGAAGATTGATAAAGAGAAACCGTTTGGTCGAGGCTGTTGGGCTCGGAGCGTGCTCTATTATTGGGCTGGTACGTTCCTCGATTCATCGTGTCTCGTGGCCTTGCTGTGCCTCGTGCCTCACCTCGGTTGGCTCTGGGGTTCTGCTGGCTCGGAGTACGGGGCCAAACGGCGGGCGGACCTGCCTCCCTCTCCTGCTCGCATCTTGGCGCCAGAACTGGCTCCCTGGCGGCTGTGAGCGGACTCGGGCCGACACCAGGAGGTCGACAGCACCACGGTGTCTCCTGCCCCTGACGAGCGCAACGCCAGCTCGTCCGACGCCAATCCAGGGACTGTTGTGTCTACACCACGGGTCAGCCTGACCACCAGGACCAGCTACGTTTTGTGTGTGTGTGTGTGTGTGTGTGTGTGTGTGTGTGTGTGTGTGTGTGTGTGTGTGTGTGTGTGTGTGTGTGTGTGTGTGTGTGTGTGTGTGTGTACCTGGCGCCTTAGAGGGTTTGATATTTGTATATCCATTGGAATTGTTTGTGTTTCCCCCATGCCCGAACCCACACCACCATCCCGTCGAATCGCCCCAGATCCCTCCTCTTGCCGAGTCTTATTATTATTTCTGGTTCGAGAAATAAACATTATTAACTCGGTAAAAAGCGACTCGTGCCACCTTCCTCGTCCCGTTTGCTGTAGAGCGATTAAAACCGCCATCTTTGGGTTATAAAAAAATAAACCGCCTCCATCGTTTCGGCTCATTCTACTTTGGCGGGACTGTTCAAGTCCCGTGGACGTCACAATATAATAAAGTTATATTTTCCTTTATTAAGAAAATAAAATAAAGTTTCTTTTCTTGGGTTATTAAGATCATGAAACTTACCTTTAATAATAACTCGAATGTTCGACCCTTTCACTTCACTGGGGGGAAATTAATCTTTGCGTAATTGCTAAAAACAAAAAATACAAACGGTTCTTGATAATGGGGGGAAAAATAAAATTCGGTGGTGTTAAGATACCAACCCAGCTATACACTCAGGGAGCGAGGAGGGGGAGAGTGTTAATAAGATATGAATCACAGCTTTTTTCGATGCTGAATTCTGAATAATATACAACACACGAAGAGGAAGGTCAAAAAAGAAAAATTCTCACCTTCTCCTCTCTTCCTTATTTTAATCAAACTGTCTGGGGTATGTATTCGGCACAGGCCATGCCAGGAAACAATCTCTCCTCATGCGTGTACGGTGCAGTACATTATATACCGCATGTATGTATATGTGCGTACGTATGTACACACGTGTATTGCTATGCTATGCTGCCAATTGTGTATAGTACAATTGTTGACAGATGGATGCATGCACGCACACAGGGATGGACGCAGGCATGCCGAGACCAAGCTCCTTTTTTATATTGCATGATGATAGACTTGATCCAATAATGCGATGGCGATGTTCATGATGACAACAATAAAGATGAGTTGATGGTGATGATTATGTTGGAGGGGCTTAAGGGAGTAATTGTGTTGATAACCCATGTTAATGAGGTGAATAAATGTGGAAAATAGTTCACCAGCCCATGATTATTTGAGCGCATTGACTGCAATCCACAAGCCTTGCATAATTAAATTCATCGCGATGGAGCGAATTCATGAAGGGGAAACCCACTAACAGCAAGGCCTGCTCTTCAATTTTAATAAAACTAGTGCGTGGCCGTACGTGCATTGCTGTACGTGCGGGCCGTATGTGCAAAAAAATTTTTTAAAAAAACTTTCAAACCGCGTGCCAGAAACAACCACACTTGCTGTTCCTTTGCTCTCGCGTAGCCGTACATGCGTGGCCGTACGTGCAAACCAAATAAAAAATAAACCAATGTCACCCACAGGGTGACCCGTATTTTGCCAAAAGGTGACCACGTGTGACTTCTTTAAGGTCACATTGAGGTGAACAGAGCTGCTATCCACCAGGAGCGACTCCTTGAGGAATATCTGCCTACGAGAGATTCCGATGAGAATCGTTCTACAGAGTAACCATGAAAAATATGTGTTTGCCTCATAACGTCACCAAATGACGTCATAATGTCTCAAGCTTGACATATCTAGAAAGCACTCATCGAGGTGTTCAATTTGAGGTACTCCACGATATGGTTCCTAAAACTTGAAAATTTGACCTTGGGGTCAAATATGTTTGACCTCAGGCGCTAACCATGAAGGTCAAGGCCAATCGCCACCAAAAACTAATCAGCTGAGCGCCAGACCATATACTACATTCCCATAAAGTTTGGAGACGATTAGATTAAAATGACTCAAAAAATAAGGGTTTCGTCGACTCCCCTGATTTGCGACAAAGTGACCTTCACCTTTGACCTTGACCTTCAAAATTTTATGCGCTGAAAGGGACCTCTATAGGCCTCTGATATGCGAAGTTACAAAAATTTCCAATGATAACTGTGCTCTGCAGAGTGATTTATACGTGATTACAGACCAAAAAAAAACATATGAAGGTCAAGGCCAATCGCCACAAAAAATTAATCAGCTGAGCGACAGACCATGAACTATATTCCCATGAAGTTTGAAGACGATCCAATCAAAATTACTCAAAAAATAAGGGTTTTGTCGACTCCCCTGATTTGCGACAAAGTGACCTTGACCTTCAAAATTTTATGCACTGAAAGGGACCTCTATAGACCTCTGATATGCGAAGTTACAAAAATTTCCAATGATAACTGTGCTTTGCAGAATTTTTTACACGTGATTACAGACAAACAAAAATAAAAATAAAAAAACATACAAGCAGACTTACATATCTTGCAAAAACTTCGTTTTGGCAAGATAAAAACTTTCAAACAAACACACAGGTCGTTCCTTCACGCTCGTAAACGACGACTGCATTGGGGCATTGTGTTTATCTATAAATGCGCATAAGAAATCGAGAAATTATTAGAATACAGAAAGTCATCACTATCCGGAAGTGGTGCGTGCCCGTACGGAATCTTCACATGCATTCCACGAATTATCGCTTGTATTGAAGTAACAACTGCTGTGATACTTCCACACACAGAGTTAATTACAATCCAAATTAAAATCAAGTTTACCTCCCTGTCTTTGCTTGCCATGACATTCGCTGCCACTGACCATTGCCACTCCTATGCCACGGTAACTAAGGCGTCCTTTCCCTATCGGCCACGCCTACACAGCAACGTGTCTTGTCATTGGTTTGGTAAATAAATGGCCATAACTTGGGAAGCACTTGTCCGATTAATATCAAACCTTGAAAAGGCACATACTCACGTCCCCAGCAATATAGCTGGCAAGTTTCAATTAGATCGGACCAGTGGTTGTCGAGAAACAGCGGTCACACACACACACACACACACACACACACACACACACACACACACACACACACACACACACATACACATACACACAAACACACTGCTGGAAATAGATAATGATTTTGAAGATTGTTTAAAAAAAAGAAATCCGGAAATTTAGCGCAACTGAAGCAGTCTCATATACCAACCACCCTTACACACTATAATAAGATGACGTTGAGTTGTAATTTAGGAGATGGAGGCTTTATTGTTCAGTACATAGCCATTATAAGCCTGGTGTTAGCTTAATGGTTAGGGTGGTGGGCTTGGGATCTGAGGATCCTGAGTTCAAATCCCACTTGGCTGTTGAATTAATACCAGGTGGGGTTGACTCTGCCTGTCATCATCCTGAGGTCGGCAAAATGAGTGCCAGCTTGCTGGTATCCTGTGTCAGAGTGGTGACCCGTCCAGGAGTGTGCCCAATAGCCAAGGAGACTGCTTCAGCAGCACCAACGCTCTGCACAGAGTGTGGTCCCAACGGATGGATGGATATATCGCCATTATGGTGGCCTTTTCTTCTCCCCGATACACATGCCATGCCCTCTAATGGTATCTATCAATATATTGCATGGTTCTTGGAAGTATTACGAAGACGATTTGTGTTCTACAGTCTTCAAGTGCATAATTCAATTTACATTAAGGTTTAAAGAGGTTTAAAGGTGTATAAACAAAGACAATTCTGGGTTTTACCAACATATTCCGCAGTGTGTGTTACACCACCCGATCTATCATGTTGCATTAGTTCTTCATGCCTGTTGTTTGTGTCATTTATAACGTCCTTGAAAACAGTAAGTTTCCTGTTTGGAATGATTTTCAATTTTGTTTGACTGCCAGGCAGGAAGACAGAGGACAAAAAAAATAAAATAATGTCACTGCTCTCCGCGCATGTCCGATGAGGCCAAATTCTGAGCCATGGTACGGTAAAACGACAGAATTGTCGTCCTATTCATGTTCCGGATAGTGTTCAAAATCTAAACATTCGATTTAAATCGTTGTTCCTCGATCGTAAACTGATAAGACAGACAGATATGTAGGGACAGATGGACATGAACCAATTGCTTTACCCCGCTTTTCGCTTCGTGGTGCGGGGTATAAAGCGATCACTTCTTGGAGCCATATTGGAGTAATCCTTCTTCACAGTTGTCCTGGTTTGAAGTGCAAACGATACTCGTGGATCATATTTTTCATTAGCTTGATGTGTTAAAAACTTCAACATTATTATTGGACATTAAATCACCTGTTTGCTTATTGGAGAATGAATATTACGGATTTACAATGCACAGTGACACAGGTGTTGCTTTTGTTGTTTTTTTTTTTGTTTCGAAGCACAAGGAAGTTTTGGCCTCATGCTGACAAGGAAGTTAATGAGCAATTTATTTATTTATTTATTTTCAATTGTCACATCATGTTTCGCACAGCAAACATGAATAATTACTTTGCTCAAACTGTGGTACTCGTCGTGTAGAGGTTGTGTTTCAAGTGCTGTAAGTTCCATGTTGGTTCAACAGACATATCGTTGCCATTTATAAGTTATAAAAAATTGATAGTCATTGTTGGACTTCCATGAAAGGTTATTATGGACTCCTATGAAACTTAGTTCGTCTGTTAGTGTAACCATCTGAACCCCTTGCTCAGCCAAGCGTGACGCAGGGAACCCAGGTTCAAATCCCACATAGCACATGCTTGTCCATGGTCTACTTATGCTCATGCAATACATGTTATAGTACACCGTTGTCTACCAATGTCTTTATCTGACACATAATATGTACAAGCTCCTCCATGAGCCTTGGAACATTGTAAAATAAAAATGTGGGACTTGACTATCCATCCATCCATTGGGACCATACACTGTGCAGAGCTTTGGTGCTGCCTCAGCAGTCTTCTTGGCTATTGGACACAATCCTGAACGGGTCACCACTCTGACACAGGATACCAGCAAGCTGACACTCATTTTGCTGACCTCGGAAGGATGACAGGAAGAGTCAACCCCACCTGGAATTAATTCAACAGTCAAGGGGGATTTGAACTCAGGATCCAAGGATCCCAAGACCCCCACCCTAACCATTAAGCCAACACCAGGCATAATTGACTATCACAGCTCGGATATGTAGCATCTGTATGCTGTAAGCACTCCACAGACTTCCCATATCATTTGATGACATTTAAAAATAGATCATTAGCAGCAAAAGAATGGCATTTAAAAATCGGCCAACTTTTAACCTGCTTGGTGTATAGCTTCGTACGGTATTTTGATACATGTTTCACGCGTTGATGCAGAAATCTCATCATGATGTTGGGCCACAAACTCGTTCATTAAACCCTCATTGAAGTATTCTTTCAAATGTCTTAATTGCAAGAAGATATTCATTAACTTTCCAGAGGTTGAAGATTAGGTTTTGCATCGTTGATGTTGTTCGTCTTTCGGCTGCTCCCGTTAGGGGTCACCACAGCGGATCGTCCGTTATGATCCGCATACTGATTTGGCACAGGTTTTACGCCGGATGCCCTTCCTGACGCAACCCTGGTCGCCTTTTACGACACAGGGATAAGGATTGGGTTTCGCCATGATTCCGGGCTGCCCTCCACCCTCTCATAGCGCGGCCCAGCACAGAGCCCCCGTCCTCAAGCGATCCTCCAACCCAAGCCTCCGAGTTGCCGGATTACAGGCGCACGCCACTACGCCTGGTATAAGGTTGTGCATCGTTGATAAAAGTGAAAAAAGAAAATCAGGAAACACCGAGCAGTTTGAGAGTAAACATGAAAACTGGATCAATCTAAACTTTGATGAATGAATGGAACAATGTCAAAGTGAGAAACCATGTTTAATTAAACAGACAAAGAAACTCTAAATTTGAAAGAATAAATTTATACAAGAAAGGGAGGAATGGAATTTTGAATGTTGTGGAACACTGAATATGGTAACATGAACACTGGGAATGCTGCCAGCGCCATTCTTTCACGAGATTGTTCTTCGTCTTCTTCTTCTGTGCGTGTTGTGTGGTTGCTGTTGTGTGTTTTTTTGTTTAACCAAGCCCATGCCCCCTCCCCTGAGAACAAAAAAATACAAAAACTACAAAAAGTTTAAAAATAAATAAACAAATACAAAAACTCAAAAAAATCATAAATTTATCATTTTCTTCTTTGTATCTTGTGTTGATAAAATTAGTGTGGTGTTGATGTCGCGCAGGCATTACGGGCTGAATGGCCTCCACCTGGGTCTGATTTCCTTGTGTTTCTTCTTTGGGCTTCTCCATAAAATCCCATCACACGTTCTTGACGGATATAATGAGCGAGGTGGATGGTGTTTCTGGCATAATTCCATCAAATGGTTGTTGTTGTTGTTGTTGTTGTTGTTGTTGTTGTTGTTGTTGTTCTCTGACCTTCACTCATTCTTTATCAAATAACTGGTGAGTAATAAAAATAGATTTGTATATTTTCATGGTCACAATACTTAGTTGTTTGTCAAAAGATAACAACAACCTTGGTGTATCTTGAATTACGAGCGTGTTTTTCTTCGAGAACTCCTTGAACTCTCCTCACGAACAAAATACCAAATGAAAATTTCAAGGAAGAATGAATAGTTTAGGAAAATTACTCTTTGAGACGCGGCAAGACTGACTGACCTGTGTATGTACCGTGGTGGGGAAGGTGAAAGCTGTTTGCGGTAATGGTGGTGGAATCTCTGGAGCATACAATGGATACGGTGCCCAGGCCTCTGCGCCAGCAGGTACCAATGTGGCTCCAGCCAGGTCATCTGCAGGGTACATAGATATCAGTTTCAGAGCAAGCTCACCTTGCATTTCATGCAACAGAATCTTAGAAGTAGCATGTACTACTACGGTTGGAGTCGCTCGGCAATTCGAGGGTGTGATGAAAACCCTACCTGACTTTTGAAATGAGAAATTAATTAATGGACTCGAGTAATTATATGGTAATATTATAACTTGTTTGAAATAGTCATCCTTTTCTGCCAAATGCCAAAAATCATCATCATCATTATCAGTTGCCCAGGCATCCTTACTGGAAGCCCACAGTCCCCGAGGAAGCCGGCCACTCCGACCGGATTCCATCAGTGATCGAGCAAGGAAAAGTTAAATAGTCGTCTGTGTCGTTGCGAGTTGAGAGACAGTTGTAATGAAGTGGTGTCAAGTTCATCAACGTGGCAGAACGAACAGATCCTGGGTTGGGTCGAGTTTGTGTTTATCGGGGTTTTTTTTCGTGCCGGGTGGGAACCGGAACGAAGTCGAGATGATGTTATTGTGGAGGAACGCAAGCGGGTTTGTTCAGATGGCTGGATTCATGGGGTGTGGTTCGTTGAAGATTTTATTGTTGTGTTGTGTTGTTGCAATGCGATGGTGGTGGTGTGGTTGTGAATATTTTCCGAGATGTGTTTAAAGGGGGAGGTTGATGTTTGAAAGGACGTTGTTACCGCAAGTTGCTGGTGAGATAATTCTGTGTCTTGGGGGGGTGGGAGTGATATCTTCTGCCAAACCTACAACTCCATCGAACAAGAAACCATATGAATGAGGCTAAACAATCAAAATGTACTGAGCAATGCATGAAATTGTGGTGGCAATATGACAAGTTTTATGCCAGTTTTACTGGAACATCAGGAAAAAAAAATATTAATCCATTTTGGAAAATAAATTGACAGCAGAAAAAGGCTGCAGAGGCCTGACAACGTTTGACTGGTGACGCTACTAACCAAGTGAATTTGATGATTGGGTGTCCCACACAAATGACTCGTTCACAATCGTGATCGAAAAGATTGTACAAAAGGACAATGTTTTTTTTTATCAAATATGAATAATATTTTTGGGACATTTGTCTTGAGCACGACCAATGTGACCACCATTTTGCGTCTGCACTCCCTTCAATTCTTCCCATGAACATAATACCGATAACACCGGCATTTACAGAGCTCGCAGAACCGCAAGTTAATTTTGCCATGCCAGGAGTATTTCATAAATGTTTGGATTTTTCAAAACACCAAAACTGAACTTAGTCTGTTTAAAAACCCCACTTTGGTGCATAAGGGGCCTTGTCAGAAAACCAGATGTGCAGGGTTTCAGGGTGTTCATTGAAATACTGCAGTCGGTACAGTTTTATCGTCGTATCCTTTGACAAACGATGCAACGCGTTGCTAACAATCTGCGCCACTTACCTATCTGCGACGAAAACAAAACCACCGTCATTTAATTGGACACCCAGCAGTTCACAATGGGTACAGTTCGTGCATATCAGCTCTACTCTGAGTGTAGGCACAATGTCTGTTAATGGCAGCGAACTCAAATGAGCTCAAAAGGGAAAAATGTGACCATAAACGCAACCAAGAATGCACCCTTAAAAGGCCTCTCCATCGTGACACAGATCGATTGCATACAAGCGGCGAATCACTTCACGACATCGTGCCCAACTCACAAGGCTCACGGGTGATGAAATGTGGACCGAAGACCGGTTGAAGCATGGAGGCCGCGTTCGGCACTCCCACGAGCTTGCTCTTTGCAGTCTTGGTGTTGCTTTTTGCAAATTCCAAACGCAGGGTCTGCGGACACTCTGGGTCGAATCGCACTCCCTAGAGAATTGGCACAAGAATGGGTAAGGGGAAACAATGCCAGGTAGAGATTTTGTCTCGGCCTCGTGGTTATGGTGTCCAGTTGTAGATCCATGCAATTACTGGTTATTTTATGTGTTCATCAGCAGAGTTCAATTGATTTCTCGCTTGGTGAACCAAAGCTGATGGAATACTCATAAATTACAAGATGAGCAATGATATAACTCACAAGAATTGCTTTACGATTTAAATAATGTAAATAGGAATTACCAAAGGTCAAGATGAAATAAAAGTACAAAATGATGTAAAAGGGAAGATGAGAATGATTCAAAAAGACATGCTGGGGTTGATTGGCGATACATTAATTAAGCAGAGACAACAAACAGTAATAACATTTTAAAACAATATTTTTGATTTAACCCTTTGCTTGCTATTGACTGAATAATCAGTTTACATTTTTCAAGCAGCAATAAATGATGATCTTTTTCTTGTCTTTTTGGCCTGGGTGACAAAAACAATGGGATCACATGAACCACTTGCACGAATACAGGGAAAATTGGATCCCATGATTGAGTAATAATCATGGACCCCATTGAGAGGGAATATGGGGCTTGGCGTGGCAGACAGATTGGTGGCCTCTCTGTATTCAACCACCTCCTTTTTTGTCTTGCACCTTGTACCCAATTTTGTCCTGTATCCTCTGCCGTTTTCTGGTCTTGCACCCTCCACCCTTTTTTAGTCTTGTACCCTCTGCCCTTTTTTGGTCTTGCACCCTCTGCCCTTTTTTGGTCTTGCACCCTCTGCCCTTTTTTGGTCTTGCACCCTCTGCCCTTTTTTGGTCTTGCACCCTCTGCCCTTTTTTGGTCTTGCACCCTCTGCCCTTTTTTGGTCTTGCACCCTCTGCCATTTTTTAGTCTTGCACCCTCTTCCCTTTTTTAGTCTTGCACCCTCTGCCCTTTTTTAGTCTTGCACCCTCTGCCCTTTTTTAGTCTTGCACCCTCTGCCCTTTTTTAGTCTTGCACCCTCTGCCCTTTTTTAGTCTTGCACCCTCTGCCCTTTTTTGGTCTTGCACCCTCTGCCCTTTTTTGGTCTTGCACCCTCTTCCC
The DNA here is from genome assembly GCF_056783735.1 of Eptatretus burgeri. Classification (NCBI taxonomy): domain Eukaryota; kingdom Metazoa; phylum Chordata; class Myxini; order Myxiniformes; family Myxinidae; genus Eptatretus; species Eptatretus burgeri. Next base: position 5,277,046 of record NC_140968.1, on the reverse strand, counting down.
TTTTTTAGTCTTGCATCCTCTGCCCTTTTTTAGTCTTGCACCCTCTGCCCTTTTTTAGTCTTGCACCCTCTGCCCTTTTTTAGTCTTGCACCCTCTGCCCTTTTTTAGTCTTGCACCCTCTGCCCTTTTTTAGTCTTGCACCCTCTGCCCTTTTTTTAGTCTTGCACCCTCTGCCCTTTTTTAGTCTTGCACCCTCTGCCCTTTTTTAGTCTTGCACCCTCTGCCCTTTTTTAGTTTTGCACCCTCTGCCCTTTTTTAGTCTTACAGCCTCTGCCCTTTTTTAGTCTTGCACCCTCTGCCCTTTTTTAGTCTTGCATCCTCTGCCCTTTTTTAGTCTTGCACCCTCTGCCCTTTTTTTAGTCTTGCACCCTCTGCCCTTTTTTAGTTTTGCACCCTCTGCCCTTTTTTAGGCTTACAGCCTCTGCCCTTTTTAATTCTTGCACCCTCTGCCCTTTTTTAGTCTTGCACCCTCTGCCATTTTTTGGTCGTGCACCTCTGCCATTTTTTGGTCGTGCATCCTCTGCCTCTTTTTTGGTCAGCAAGAGTGAAAGAGAGCAGCGGTGGGTCTGGGAGAACACATTCTATTCCTCTATCTTTGAGAATATTCCTCTCTATCTGTCTCCTCTCTATATCTGGAATTATTATCTATAAATGGGTGGCCATTTTTTCCCCCATGTGCTTTCCCAATGTCTGGCGTTTTACCATACATTTTTATCCATGATAATCATGAGAAGTCAAATTGTGATATCTAATTTTTTCCAGATCAGGTGGTGCAGACGTGGGAGGAGTCAGCAAGAGGAGAAGATAGCAGGGGGTGGTAAAAATCATGAGGTGATAATGGACAACTCTCTTGAAGAACTGTAAGGAAGGACATATGACAATGGACATGGAATCGGTTCCATGGACAAGTGAATAGAGGGAAGAACTTGAAGGAATGGAGGTGAGCATTGTTGTTGTTGTTGTTGTTGTTATTTCCACAACCAATCTGAGGGGATCAAGGTGCCCACGACCCATCATAAATTTTGAGCAGCAATTTAGAATTTGGTCAGGCTACCAGCACACAATGTCTGACATTTTCTGTACCAGCACGCAATTGAACCATGTGATCTTGAACATCTCCAAGTAAATACTTGCAAATAGGACAGTGAGCTGAACATCTAACAAAGGAAGGTATACTCATTGATGTGGTGCCTTGCTTGTGAAACAACAGGATGACAGAGAGTCTATCAGTGGGTTAGGATTTGAATGCCATGTATCGAACAGACATTAAACCGGAGAGCCCGTCTGCCAGCACTAGTTGGTGAACGTCAAAGATGAAGAGTAGGTGAGTTATCGCCGGTACCCTGAATTAATTACAAAATCATGCCTCGACTGCAAATTGCAAGTCGTCTGGTCTTCTTGGACATTCCTTGACACCAGGTTACATTGCTTGCTATCATAGAGTGTGGTTGATGTCTGTGCAGCAGCTTCAGTCTCTGCGGAACTACACTTAGTGTTACGAGTGTTGCACTCTGAAATTATTTTTTGCTCGAGCTGCAAACAATAATTACCTCCACCCCCGAAGGTGAAGGAGGTTATGTTTTCACTCCTTTCTGTCTGTTTGTTACTTGCAAAATCGAAGATTTTTCTTCGAAGTTTGTGTGCAGGATATCTCAAAACGTTGCGGACAGATTTGGACGAAACTTGGTGGATATGTTGGGTGTGTGATGAGGAAGACTTGATTCGATTTTGTTAAAGATCCGAATCCAGATCCGGATCCGAGAATTTTTAAAATTATTAAGTGATTTTTAACCATTGGAAGATGGGGCCAAAAACAATATATTGCATGATATTTCAAATTTTTCTTGGCCCCGATATGTTCTACTTTATCAAGCATTGTGTGACAGAGTTATGCACTCTACTGAGTGCCTGAATAGTCTTGTTGATGTTTTCCTTATGTCTGCATAACCTGATTATGATCAGGTGACGCAATTGGATATTTATATTATGAGGGTCGGTACAAAAGTAATGCCTCTTATTTTATTTCTCACTAAATATAATTTGAATTGCAATGAAAATTACAGGGAATATGCATACATATGTGGCAAATATGAAGTTATTTCCCCCCCCCCCCCCACTCGATATCGATTTCCCCACTCTTGAAACGCTTTGCCCAACATTCACACACATTATTTAAACGCCGATGAATATCCACTGGTGGAACGTCTTCCGGTTTCTCTATCTTTGAGAAATTCAATAATTGTTCTCCGTTTCGTACGCACACTTAGCGGAGCAGCCATTTTTGAAGTGTGACGTGATATTGTCACGTGATCGATTACAGAGTCGCTCAACTTAAAATGTGTGGGAGATACTGTAGGCCATTGAAAGTTGCTGTGAAACTGCCCAAATCAGGACAACACTTAGGGTACCAGCACACAAGCAACCCTCACTATAAAACAAATTCACCAGGCCTGTTTCACTTGAACATTACAGGCTGAAATGAACTTCCATCATGAATGGCAATCAGTTATACTCCGAAGTATACAGTATATCCGAGGCAGTATATATGTGGACGAGGTGTTTACCATCTTTTCTGGGACTCTCTTTACGCTGTGAGTGATACAGCATCGTGACAACAATGGGTGGGAGGAGAGCACGGAGGAGTAGTGGGTTGGAATGCCTTCTGATGTATGAAACTGGAGGAGTCTGTTAAAGGGGTTGCCAATGATTAGGGAAACTCGTTTAGTTAATCAGTAATACATTTTCTTTCATTGTGACGTTACTCAATGTTTACAGTCAGGCCAACTCTAATTTCAAGTTAAGACGGGAACAGAAGATTGTAAAAGCTGATTGCAACACCATTTTTCCGTTGTTATTCACGTTTTAATTCTCGATTCGTTCATTACGTCACATCAGGAGAATTATTCAACGAGAGGGAAGTCGATGGCACGCCATTGCAAATCCTCACTCGTCACGCTTCCCTCCGAAAAACAAATATGAAAGATGGCAAAGGCTCCAACAGGAATGACCCAATGTCAAATTTTGAGTTTAATTTATTTTTTCCTGTTTTGACCCCCTGTGACCCCAAGTCCCCACCCCCTGGGGCATGAACTATGGGTCAAATCATAAAAGGTCGTTACATATTTAATACGTCCCCCAATGTTGATTGCATATACAAAGTTTCATTTTTAAAAGTGTTGAGAAATGTGCCAGTAATTGTATTTTTTTTTTGTTGTTGTTGTTGTTGTTGTTGTTGGTATTTGACCTCTTGACCTTGCTGCAGGGGACAGGGCCAAAAGTTAGAATGCTCTTGCAGCTTTGGACTACATGGTGATCATAACTACCAAGCTTGGTGAATTTCTGCCCAACAGTTTAGTTTGGAGGAGAGAGCGTGATGGACAGACAGACAGAGCCAATTGCGATACACTCCTCCACTTCTTTTTTTTTTTTTTAACGCGTGGAAATTAATAGAAAGTAGAGGTATTTTCAATAATTAATCTACTGCCAATATAATCACCAACATATTTCTTTCTTATTTTATTTTATTTATTTATTTTGTATACCTTGTTGAGGCTCGTATGAGAGCTAACACACAACGCACAACAAGGGGGGCAGGAGACAAGAGGGGCGGGAGAGGGAAGGACAAAACAGTGGGGAACAGAGACATTCGGAGATCTGCGGAAGGGAGAGGGATGGGGCGGGGAACACGGGGAATACAAGATGGACATGACAGGGACTTTCAGGATGGAAAGCAGGGAATTTGAAGGAGGTGGGCTTGGGGTGAATTAACGGGGGAAGAAAACATCGAGGATTTCGATGGGGGATGATAAGAGGTGGTGGTGAACAGCTGTTTTATGATAAGAGGTGGTGGTGAGTACTTTAACCATTATTATTATTATTCTTTATTTTGTTTATTAAGGTACCATTAGCCTTTCAGGCTGTGGTACCGTATTGTTTCTGTTCAGATTATTTGTTATTTATTGTTATTATTATTATTATTATTACTAGTGCATGCCCGTAGGTGCGTGCCCGTACGTGCGTGGCCGTACGTGCAAACAAACAAAAAAAACCTTTCAAACCGCGTGCCAGAAACAACAAACACACAGGCCGTTCCTTCGCTCTCACGTGCCCGTATGTGCGTGGCCATACGTGCATGGCCGTATGTGGGGAAAAAAAAGAAAAGAACAAATACTTTAAAACCGCTTGAACAGAAACAACCACACAGGCCGTTCCTTCGCTCTCACGTGCCCGTACGTGTGTGGTCGTACGTGCAAAAAAAAAAAAAACTTTCAAGCCACGAGCCAGAAACAACCACACAGGCTGTTTCTGCACTCTCACGTGGCCGTACAAAAAAAAATACAAAACTTTCAAACTGTGAGCCAGAAACAATCACACAGGCCGTTCCTTTGCTCTTGCAAACCCCCCCCTCCCCCTAAACCCCCCCCTAAAAAAAAACTTTCAAACCGCGAGCCAGAAACAAACACACAGGTCGTTCCTTCGCTCTTGTAAACGACGACTGGATTGGGGCATTGTGTTTATCTGTAAATGCGCATAAGAAATCGAGAAATTATCACAATACATTAAGTCATCATCCGAAAGTAGTGCGTGCCCATACGGAATGTTCACATGCATTCCACGAATTATCGCTTGCATTGAAGTAACAACTGCTGTGATACTTTCACACACATGGTTAATTAAAATCCACATTAAAATCAAGTTTACCTCCCTGTCTTTGTTTGCCATGACATTCGCTGCCATTTACCATTGGCACTCCTACACCACGGTAACTGAGGCACCGATCGACCCCCAACGTAACCGGCCCGGCACGTGACGTCATCGTCAGCCGGCCGCGCACCGGCCTACGCAGCAACATGTCCTGTGATTAGTTACTAAATGGCGCATCGGCCACGCCGACGCAGCACATGTCCTGTCATTGGTTGGTAAATAAATGGCCATAACTTGGGAATCACTCGTCCGATTAATATCAAATCTTGAAAAGGCACATACTCAGGTCCCCAGCAATATAGCTGGCAAGTTTCAATTAGATCGGACCGGTGGTTGTCGGGAAACAGCGGTCACAGACACACAGACACAGACACACACACACAAACACAGAGACAGACACACACACACACAGACACAGACACACACACACACATATATATATACACACACACACACACACACACACACACACACACACACACACACACACACACACACACACACACACACACACACACACATTGCTGGAATTATAGATAGATGAAATGAGGTCAATGAGATGACAAATGAAGGGGTTTAATGCAGACTGCAGAGCAATGAGTAAGGAAACCCATTGTTGTGAACCGTTTTCACCACCAAATTGAGATGTATTTCGTTGGCAAGCATGTTGAGTGGAGCTGAATTCCTTAACACTTCCAAAGGCCACACCATTTTGACAATTGGAAACAAAAAGAAGTTGTGCATTTTTTTGATAAATTATTTTCGGAACAATTTTTCTTCAATAAATAAATAATAATAAAAATTGTCTCCATGTACATTGTACACACCTTTATCTCGTTAGCACCTCTTCATAAACAACATCGCTGAGGAAACGGCGCTTCTTCTTTGTTTCCTCGTCCAGGGCAAGAATGCGGAGGCTGCTGGATCTGCCAACGTTTTGATAAATTATTAGTTTTAATGGCCAATTATTCAATTAGCGCCAACGTATTTTGCCTTTTCGTAAGGAAAAATACAAAGAGAAGAGAAGAGAAAAAACCCGTAATGGCGAACGCGGCTGAGTTTCTTTTCCCCATCGACCACGCCTACGCAGCAACACTTCCTGTCATTGGCTGATAAAAAATGGCCGCAGCAATGGTTCCTGTCATTGGTTGGTAAATAAATGGCCATAACTTGGGAAGCACTCGTCCGATTAATATCAAACCTTGAAAAGGCACATCCTCAGGTCCCCAGCAATATACCTGGCAAGTTTCAATTAGATCAGACCAGTGGTTGTCGAGAAACCGGTCACACACACACACACACACACACACACACACACACACACACACACACACACACACACACACACACACACACAGACACGCACACATTGCTGGAATTATAGATAGATTATTATCTCCACGCTTTTCGAAATAAACCAGGGGGATATTGTAAATATGCTCCATCTGTCTGTCTGTCCGTCACGCTATCCCCTCATAAAAGGTTGGGCATGAATTCACCAAACTTGGTGGTTATGATCATCACCTGGCACGAAGGTGCAAGAGCAGTGGAACTTTTGGCTCTGCCCCCCTGGGTTCCTGGGGTGGGATCACCAAAAAATGCAATCAAGGGAACATTTTAAAACATTTTTAATGAAACTTTATATTTGCAATCAGCATTGTGGGATGCATGAAATATGGAACGATTTTTTGGATTTGACCCCTGGGGCATGGTCCAGGGGTGGGGACTTGGGGTCGTCAGGGTCAAAACTGAAGGTTTTGTTTTTTTTAAGCTCAAAATTTGATATTGGGTCATTCCTGGTGGAACCTTTTGCCATCTTTTAACTTTGCTTCAGGAGGGAAACATGGGCATTATTAATTATTATTATTATTATTATTATTATTATTATTATTATTATTATTATTATTATTACCCTCGCCGAAGTACAGGGTATTGCATTAGGGTCCATTTAATTTGTTACTTGGCATTTATTTTTTGACAAGTATGTTGATCGCCTCCCTTTGTTTGTTACTTTGGCGAAAAAAAATCGTTCTGAAATTAATGTCACTGACCATGCGACGGTCCCGCATTGAAGTTTCGTAAAATTTGGTCGACCAAAAAGGTCTACTTAGGCCAATAGGCCAATTTGAGCCAAATTTTCTAATATCCTCAAATTTAATCCGATTGACTTGAAATTTTAACAGTATTTGCATATCAGGTTGTTGAAGTCAACCACCTATTACCTTTGAGGTTATCATCAGTAAAAAAGGTCAACATAGGCCATAAGGTCAACCCAAAATTGGCAAAAAAAATAATTGTTTCTAAAATTGTCAATTTTCATCCGATGGACTTCAAATTTGAAGACCATTTGCATATCAGGTCGCTGAATTCAACCACCTATTAATTTTGAGATCAATAAGGACCAAAAGGCCAATTTGGGCCAAATTTTCCAAAAATCCTCACTTTTCATCCGATTGACTTGAAATTTGAAGAACATTTGCAGATGAGGTCGCTGAACTCAACCACCTATTAATTTTGAGGTCAATAAAGGCCAAATTTCTAAAATCCTCAATTTTAATCCAATTAACTTGAAATTTGAAGACCATTTGCAGATCAGTCACTGAATTCAACCACCTATTAATTTTGAGGTAAACATAGGCCAAAAGGTCAAAATAAGCCAAAAGGCCAATTTGGCCAAATTTTTTTTAAATCCTCAATTTTCATTCGATTGATTTAAAATTTGAAGAGCATTTTCATATCAGATTGCTGAATTCAAACACCTATTAATTTTAAGGTCAAAAGGTCAACACAGGCCTAATTTCTAAAATTGATAGATAGGGCCAAAAACTAAATATATCACTTTGTCTCAAAAAGTTGCGGACAAGTTATGACAAAACACGGTGGATGAGTTAGATCGGTGACAAGAACAATCGGATTGGATTTTGGTTCAGATCCAGCCCAACAGTGGAATACAAAACATGAACTGTTCCACCTGGCAGAGGTATGCGCTCTACCGAGTGCCATTTTACTTTGTGCTGTTTTGCCAAGTTGTCACTCGACGAGTAATTTTTCATTTGCTTGTTTGTTTGTCTGTCTGTCTGTCTGTTTGTTTGTCTGCACAGAACTTTCGTGTTTTTCTGGGCAACCGCTTGGTGGATTGAGACAAAGTTTTCACCATTGGCGCGACAACTCATGTATAATGTTTTAATTATAATAATGATGTCATAAGTCACGTGGTATGGCACCCATAGAGGAAAAATGGGAAAACTTTGCACCTCTGTATCTCCGAAACCGCACCAAGGAAAAAATTGAAACTTGGCACACAGCATCGACTCCTCATGGGAAATGAGTGCGATTTTTATGACATCATAGGTGCCTTTGTTATGACGTCATAATTGCATATGCAGAATGCTCCATCCGATCAGTATGAAAAATTGTGAGGGTCATCTTGGGATAAAATGGATCGTAGAAGAAAAAAAATATGATGACATCATCGGTCACGTGATTCGGCAGCCATATTGCCTTTTTTAAGCCTTCAAAAAATCTTCTTCTCTGTTGTGGCTGAACAGACTGAGGCAAAACTTTACATGTACGACCTCCTATCCATGAGGAACAAAAAGTTCACACACATTATGTTATAGATCACATGGTTTGGCAACCAAACTGGATTTACCCTAAAACCTATAAAACTACACCACTCAAAAGAAGTCCTGGCAGGGGTCTGCAATCTCTGATTGCTCTTTTTCTTGTTATCATTATTGTTATTATCATCATAATACCTTTCACTTGGGAATTGGACAGTCAATGTGTTCACGGGGTTGCAGGGGACAATAAGCAGGTCCTGTACGCCAATTTTCTGGTTCTGATTTCAATTCTCATGTGGATCAGGTGCTTGATAAATTAAACTCCCCCCCCCCCCCCATTTCCTTGAAAGCAAGCACCTCACTAAATCAATCCCAATCTTTTTGGAAACCTTCAAATATCACGCTAGATTACCATGATAATGAATAAAACTAGTTCGTGACACAAGGCCAGGACAGATATGTTACCTGACTCAACAAGGGCATGGGGGGGGGGGGGGATACAGCACACCATGCCTCATGTTGTCCAGTTAAATAAATATACAAACAGCTGAAGTTATTTTGATCCTCGTCTTAACGATGGCCTTGATTGAATAATGAGGTATATAGGGACGTGGTTAAAGACGTCACAATGTATCATGGGATACACGAGTCACCCAATCCACACCTGTTCTCCACCTCCACACCAATGCCCTCGATGATGTAACAGGTGACCTTCTCATTGATTCACCTTACAGACAAGAATAATAAATGGGAGAGGAGGGAAGGGTGTGCCTATCATTTGTACAAAGAAATAAGAGAGCAGCAACATGATCAATTTTGATCGCATTGTGTTTGCAATTAATGGCTGAACGGCCTCGTAATAATGGGAAGTACGGTATGAAAAAAAAAATTTTGTTTTTAATTTCTCCAACTTTACTTCCATGAAGGCTCGAATTACATTGGATATTCTCGTGGAATGTTTGCGTGTCAGTACCAGAGGTTTATGGACTCACATTGAGTGCATTTTTCGCTGCTTCTGCTTCAGATCTGCTTCCAAACATGACAAAACCCACAGGCTGCAAGACAAGAAACAGAGCAATGGCAGAGGAGGTTTGGTTTGGGGTGGGAGGGGTGGAGGGGCCTAACCAAAATACAGTATGCTACATTAATCCCCCTCCAACAAAATCATTGTTTTCACAATGTACAAAAGAGGGCCACATGAAAATGACAGAAACCCTCAGTCATTTGCAACGATTGATTGATTTGTAAACCAAAGTTACTCTTGAGCGGAATGTTGCTCTCCACGCTCTTTTCCTTGGAACCGCTTCGCTATTGCTTCAGCCGGGTGAATGTGTATGTGTGGTCCAAACTGCTGATGTAAACGCCGAGACCTTTAATTGGAATTGTTCTTCCATTGAACACTAACCCCTTCTTTGTAAGTACAAATGCTGTATTTGTTCTTCCGCAGTAGATTTTTTTTTTTGTGTGTGTTCCTGATGTACACGATCTGCTCATGAGACGGTATTGTGACGAGAATATTGTGAAATCTGAGCGTTTTCGTGTTTGAGCATCTACATATTATATACACTGCAGGCCCAAAACTGAAATCCTGCCAAACAACACCCTCTCCTGTTTATATATACAAGAGGCTTGCCCCCCCCCCCATTGTTTTGGATGTAAAATGAGGTAAAACACATGAAAAGGATCTTTTATAACATGTTTTGTTGTTGTCATGGTTGTGGTTGTTGTTGTTGTTGTTGTTGTTGTTTATGTGCTCCTTCCATGTACTTGTATACATTTTTTTTCTCTGGCTTTGAGAAATATTACTAAAGATAATTTTGTGTGATCCTCCCGTGTACGTCTAAAGGGTTCCTGCTGTCGGAAAATAATAAATGTTACCGTTGGAACCGCTGCATTAAAACTCGATGTACCGCTTCTCAAGGGGTGGGAGGAGCCCCTTGTGAGCCAATGACCATCCGTATCTGCTGCCCAACTGTGTCTGCAGATGTCCTCCTTTTTCTGGGAGGTTGGTGGTGGGATTTGCACTCTGGACACCAGAAAACACTTCAATCCGCAAAACACACGAAGAAAACTGAAAACCCACTCCGTGGGAGTACCTCGTGTGCAGCTGCCCATTGTCGAGGAGCTCACAGGATAATGGGATTGGGACAAAGCCTTTGGGACCCTCATTCTTTGATGATAGGAGGAAAAGCACGGGGTCGCCTTCCTGGGTCACGTTCCCTTGCTGTCAGAGTGGGGCCGAGGTGTCACCCACCAGACTGCGGTCTCCTCGGGTTGACCTGAGGCGGTCACTTCAGGTGGGTTTCTGAAATGTCCTATCCTTAAGAGAGGATGATCACCTGTCTCTGCTATCATCTGAGCTCAAGCATTTGAACATCGATATTGCAGCACTCTCTGAGGATGGGAGACCGGATAGTGCTGAGCTCATGGTGGTTGATTACACCTACAACTGGTCTGATTGCTCTGATGATTACCATGCTGAAGGAGTTGCTGTAGCTGTGTCTAATAAGCTGACTCCCATGATAATTGAAGTAATACCCATCAACCGAGCGTATTATGAAACGAAGGATACGTCAGTCCTCGGGTGTCATTTCCTTGGTCTCTGTATATTCTCCGATTGAGGCGAGTGATCTCACCGTGAAGGACGCATTCTCTGCCACGCTCGAATCTGTGGTTGATTATTGCCCCAGGTGAGATACTCTTCCAGTCTTGGGGGATTTCAATGCAATGACTGGTACTGACAGGGATGATCTGGAACTGTGAACCAGAATAGCATCAAGTTCCTTGACTTTGAAATAAGTCATGGACTTTGGGTGGCCGGTTCATCGTTTCATCACCCACAGCTTCATCGCTGGACTTGGTATTCCAACACTGGTGATGTGGCAATGGAGATTGATCATATGCTTGTTGATGGTGGCTGGAAGATGATTCGGAACTGCAGGGTCTATCGGAGTGCTCAGTTCCTCAATACCGACCACAGGTTTATTGTAGTAACTCTGAAGTTGCAGCTCAAATCCAGGAGAATGGTACCATCCCAGCCTCGGCTGGATGTTGGCAAGCTCAAGTATGAGAGGGTAGCTGAGGAGTTTGCCAACAATCTGAGTGGGGATTTGGGGGATCTGAAAGTTTTGGGAATCCTGAAGAGTTGTGGAGTACTATCAAAGCTACCATACTTAATGCTGCCACTGGATGTCCTGGAACCCACAGTTTGTAGTTAGTTTGTAGTAGGGCGAGGAAGAACTTTGCCTCCCAAGGGACACTGCACACCATTGACCAGAATCAGAGGGCCAAGCTTTATGGCAGAGCTGAACTGTTCAGGGAGGTGAGACATACAACTGCATGTGCGCTAAGGGTGGACAAGAAGGCCTACGTGCGAGGAATCTGTAAAGATGAAGAGCATCACCTGTGGTCAAGTGATTGTCGTCCTGCTTACAGGGGAATTTGGGCATTGCGTTACTCCAGCAACATCCCTCGATGTACTGCAGCTAGAGCGGAGGGTGGTGGGCTTTTCACCGAGAAGTCAGAAGTGAAGGTCTGCTGGGCCGGTTACTTTGAGCGGCTGTAAAAGGCTGACCCACCAGCTGTTGAATTTAATGTCAGGGGTATTCCTATCACTATTACTGACACTCCAATCAACTGTGAACCGCCTTCGTTTTGTGGAAACACAGGCTGTGTTGAAACAGATGAAAGGAGGTAAAGCTCCTGGGATTTGTGCTATCCATGTTGAACTTCTCAAGGCTGGTGGAAATGCTGGACTCGTGCCGTTGCATGCACTTCTATGCTCGGTTTGGAACACAGGCATCATCCAAACTGACCGGAAGAGGGGCCTTGTTATCCCTCTCTGAAAAAGGAAGGGTGATCACCAGGGCTGCAACAACTACCGAGGGGTGACATTGTTCTCAATGCTGGGCAAGGTCTTTTCTCAGATAATTCTTGATAGCCGGGTTCACCACCATCTCCTTGAGCACCAGCGTCCAAAGCAGGCAGGCTTTACACCAAAGAGGTC
>NC_140968.1:5219773-5257273 GCF_056783735.1 Eptatretus burgeri | reverse complement strand
GGGGACGTGTACTCTTCCTCGTATATCTCATCCCATATTCCGAGAAGTCGACATTGAATATATGTGTTGTTTATGGGATTTACCATTGGTTCCCTTGATCATGAGCCAATGGTTCATATAGGAGCACGATAAACAGGCCAACTCTTCTCCCTCCCTCTCCCCTTTCCTAAGTCCCCAATCCCTTCCCCCACAAAGCTTTTCTTTACTATACACGAACATATTGGCCCTTACTAATTAGTCTGAAAGTTTACAACACTATAAACCTGTTGAAATGACATGGAAAGAAGTGGATGTATAAAACTCACAAAAGGAGAAACAATAGTCCACCAGGGTTGTGTTCTGTTACCAACTAGAAGGGCACTCAGTAGGGCGCATACCTCCGCCACGTAATGCCTGATCCACGAGAACATATCGGGCCCAATAACTTTTTGAAATATCATGCTATCTATAGTTTTTGGCCCAATCTCTCAATGGCGAAGAATCACTGAAAAAAAATTAGAGTAGTCTGATCCAGATCCAGATCCGGATCTTCACCAAAATATAATCAGTTTGTGCTTGTCACGCACCGCTTGTCAGTTTGGACCGAACCTGTCCACAAAATTTCATCCAAATCCGCCCACAACATTTTGAGATAGTCCTGCACGTAAACAAACAGACAGAGAGAGGTGAAAACATCACCTCCTTCACCTTCGGTGGTGGAGGTATTAAGCTTGTAGGTCTTAAGCTCGCCAATTGGCTTAAGTACTCAAGCAGGAACTCCAACGAAGCTGTTGATCGGGGATGACTGGCTCGGCTCGGCAAGCGATAACAATCTGATTGCGAATGCATCAAACCACATGCGTCGCCTTGGTGACCCACCGACTTATCTTTTTCCAGTTTATCAATTACACAACTTTAGGATCAACTTTTTAACATCCACATCCCACTTTACACGAATTACAAATCGGTTTACAATGTGGTGACGTTACTGGCCCAAAGGTCGATGACGTGTCGGAAAGATACCCTCCTGGATGTTTTATGTCCACATCATTGCACATGAACCGGCAGATCAAGTGACGCGTGAACAGTAATTGTTTATGGCCTTGTTGTAAAATGATGATCGTAGAAAAATCAATCATATATATCATACTCCTCTCTGTCTGTTTGTGTCTGTCTGTCTGTCTGTCTGTCTGTCTGTCTCTGTGTGCAGGATATGTCAAAAAGTTGCGGACGGATTCAGATGAAATTTGGTGGGCAGGTTTGGTGTGTGACAAGAACGAACTAATTCGATTTTGATGAAGATCCGAATCCGGATCGAGAGCCCTTCTAAGTTTGTTAAGAAATCGCATGGAAACGGCATTGCACGAACTCACCAAATCCTATTCATATTTGAATTTACAAAGGAAACCGATCTTCAAAACATCACCCTGCGCACGGCACAAGTTGTTGTGCACTTACCAAGACACACTCGAGGAGTTTCATGAGACTACAGAGCCAGTAACTTTGAAAGGTAAACGAGCTGAAAAAGTGTCCCAACGAGGCAGGTGGTACACACCCACACACCAAACCAAAAGGTTAGGAATTTAACCCTGTTAGTACTTCAAAATTCCTTATCTCGTTTCAAGCGTGTCGTGCGATTTCTTTTTCTCGTCCGCAAGTGAGTGCAGGGTATATGAGATGCCAAACCCACGGTTCTGAATTCGTGTTTCCCTCAATAACGTCAACCATTCAGTTGTCTTTTCACTTCTTGGCAATCGTGCCACCAATGGCTTTTTCTCCTCGCAATAGTGACCGATGACACGACGCACATGGCACCACCAATTCTAATAAACGACCCGTTTCAGAAGGGGTCTTCCATTGGTATTGCTGGATTACAACAGAATAACTTTTCTATCTTTTAGCTTTTGACTATCTCCATCAGTGATCAATGGTACTAAACCAAGATAGCTCAGCATTACATTGTGCCCTATATTAGGTGTTTGGCACATTGGCTCTGCGATTTGACTATGTCCAATTAACACCATAGTGGAGGCGATAACACTCGTTGTTGTGAAGTATCATTATAAGCATTTTCTGACGATCTAGCAGTTATGTGTACTCGTTCCTTTGGCTTCATTATCCGTCTCCAAGGACATTTTCAATGCCGCTGTGCCGTACGTCATGCTTCGACAACACCATGCTGGCACCACCATCGTGTCTGTTGTCCGTCTTATGTAGATCCTCCCTACTTGTTCCCCCCACCCCATCCACCACCACTCCTACTGTACTTTCTTCGTCGTCTTATTGGCTAATTGGTGTCAGCAGTGGGATAGGAATTTCGACAAGCACTGTCCCTGCAAATCTTTAAAACAAAATGAAAACAGCATTGTGTTCAGAATCGTGCAGAACAACAGTAGCAAGATAATAACTTAAGATTATTGGATCCTAGGCAGTATTCTGAATACATATCCTCTGAAAAATCGTTTTACTCCCCCGTGAACATGATTGAAAGGTTTGATACAGACGTACAAACTGAATGTGGGTGTTGATGTATTGTGATTCCTTATACGGCTGCAAACTTCTCAAAACTCGTCGGGTACTTTCATTAACATATTCATCAAAAGCCGTTTAAAATCCCAGCATACAGCAAAGGTCCACGGTGAATGGATCAAACTTTGCGCACAATGAGCACGCAGCTACGCAGTGCTCTTCAGGAATAGCTTAAAGTAATGGTTCGTGTTCACGACGCGTTTCAGAGGGGTTTGTACAAGATGCTTTTTTGGCTTCCCGTCAAGTGTCATCCTGTGCCTCTTCAAACTGAACTTTGTGCAAAGCAGACGCAATTTTAAATTCCACAACTCAAGATGTTGTACGTCACCACGGGGCTTGTTGAGTCTACAATTGGAAACTGCGCTTTAATCGGGGAACTTTTTGTGATAAACTTTCCTCAATAGCCCTTGTATAATTGTAGCAGAATGTGGTTTCAGGGAAAGAAAAGTTATTGTGCAGTTTGTTTTAAAAAAAAAAATTTGACCAAAATCAGTTGCATATCAAAATGTCACTGTGAACGCAACGTCGTAAACTTTCAAGCTGGGCCATATTTGAAAACTTCAAGGTAAGAATTGATCTTGACCTGAACCATTGAGGAGATCGTTTAAGTTTATAACAGTCAATGTGAAATAAACTTTCTCCTCTTCTTTAACATCTATATTAATATTTCGGCACGCCCCTTTCTTTGTTCCACCATCGGATTTTTGTTACTGCATGAAATGAAAGAAGATTTGGCACATATACTAATGATATTATTGTCTTCCTTAAGAGGCCCCTCAAAATTCGTTTTGATGCATTTTCACAAACTCCAACGGATTCCATTCAAATTCGGTATGATTATGGCTTTTGGTCCAACTTAGGTCATTGGCTATAAATTTTTTCCATAACACTTCCGATATTCGAAAAAAATCGATAAATCGATATATCTTATGGGATTTTCCATTCAAATCCACTCAAGTTTAAGGCCTACGGGGGACGCAAATTTCCACTTTGCCCCGGGCGCTGTTTACCTCCGCTACGCCAAGCTGTTAGGGTTAGGGTTTGGGTTAGGGTGAGCTACCCTAACACTAACCCTAACCCTAACAGCTAACCCTAACCCTAACCACTAACCCTAAC
Source organism: Eptatretus burgeri (assembly GCF_056783735.1). Lineage (NCBI taxonomy): Eukaryota > Metazoa > Chordata > Myxini > Myxiniformes > Myxinidae > Eptatretus > Eptatretus burgeri. The sequence continues at coordinate 5,253,649 of NC_140968.1, read as the reverse complement.
CCTAACTGCAACCCTAACCCCTAACCCTAACCGCTAACCCCTAACAGCTATTCAGGAAATTTGCAAGAAAGCCCGGGCAACACCGGGCATTACTACTAGTTACCAATGATTCCCATCCTGTGGAGTTAGCCAGGGGGTTGTGGGGGTGGGGGGGGTGTTTTTGCCCCAAGTCTTTCACGGACCAGCTGGCCCAGCCTGATGTTTGACGAAATGTTTTATAATCTGTTCGAGGTGTTGGCGATAACTCCCCTACTGTTTGCAAAAGACATTGTGGGATCTTTCACGTTCACCAACGACCGGTGAGTGCTTTATCAGGCACATCCTCGGACACCTCGCTCTTGATAGGATCTTAAGGCTTCTCGGTTACCTCGCCGGGGACTTAATTTGCCATTTTGTTTGGCCTGCTCAACAATGCCTTGAGTTGGAACAGGCCACAATGGTTTACTAATGATAAAGCGCTCAAAAAATTTTTTTTTTTCACTTTCCTCATTGATATCATCGAATGCCTGATCTACATACCTATGAATCGCTGGATACATCACTTTTGTGAGTGTTACAGGTTTCAAATTTGGAGCTTGGAGTGATTTCATGCATTTTATGATGCAATTTTCTACGATCTACTCTCACAGACTAATTCAAGTAAATAATAGAAATATAATTTGTTTCGAGGATCGGATCACGTGGACTAAATAACTCGAAATCTGAAGTGAAATCTGAAAATGTTAAGAAATCGGCGGTTTAGTTTTTTTTTACCATTACCAATCAGCTTGCTTGAGTGCTTAAGCCACTTGCCGAGCACCCTGTCGTCGATCGCGGGACAGTTCGTGTCCCGATCGAGATGTACAGTCGGTAGTTGCTACAAGGTAAAGGTACATATCGGTAGATTTGGATCTGTAAAAGGACTCTCCGTGGGCACGTGTTCATGCCTGCATACTTGTTTACGGGCGCCGTGGTGGCGAAGCTTCATCCGTTATCTTATGATGATGATGATGATGATGATTATGATGACGGGTGGTGGAGGTTTTAACTTTTAACCTCAGCAGCGTCCGTGCCACCACGTTATCCTTCACCCTCGTGACTGCTTCTGAAGCAATTGGTTATTTTATATGAACTGGGTGTGATTTACAATCGTTATATGTTTCTCTTTGTGAGTTTCAAATCAAAATATATTTGTTAACACCCGATTTCTGAGCCATTTGCCGTATGAACGTGTTTTCTAAATTTCAGAGCCAAATTTTTTCCACCCGTCACATGACGATTGTCAGCACATCTCTTTGAAACGTTTTCACACAAAGTTTTTTTTTTTTTAATTTGTTTATTTAAATTCCCCCAAAACAACGGTGAAATCTACTCAAGGTTTTTGGGTTGTATGCAGTGCAGACTGTAGTCGGTAATCACACTGACTCCAATCAGCCGATTACCAAAAAATTGCCGATATTGGCCATGCACTAATATATATCGTGTGTTTGTGTGTGTTTCATAAAGCATAACATATTCTCTCTGTTAATTTCACTACCCCTACCTCTCCCTCTCCCTTTGTCCCATCCTCATTCTATCCCCTCCGAATACAGTGCAGTATATCTATATCTCTCTCTCTCTCTCTCTCTCTCTCTCTCTCTCTCTCTCTCTCTCTCTCTCTCTCTCTCTCTCTCTCTCTCTCTCTCTCTCTCTCTCTCTCTCTCTCTCTCTCTCTCTGAACGTATCCGGACAGTGGTTATCTCCATACATGTCCGGACGGTGACTATGTCCGGGCAGTGTTTGTCTCTGGACGTGTCCGGGAGGTGTTTATCTCCGACGTGTCCGGGCGGTGTTTATCTCCGGACGTGTCCAGGAGGTGCTTATCTCCGATGTGTCCGGGCGGTGTTTATCTCCAGATGGGAGTTTTTTTCCCCAGACATGTCTGGGCGGTGTTTGTCTCCAGACCGTGTTTATTGTATGACCAGTAGAAAATGGATTTCAGACATTACTTTGTTTACATCTTCACTGTTATTCTATGCAGAATCATTTTTGATGAGACTATGAATGGAAATTGATGCTCCGCCGCACGTCTGCCTTCTCTTCTTTTCACCTCATGCTGCTTTCCCTTCCTCACACCTCCTCACTCTCCCTCCATCTTCGCTCCCCCACCCCACCACTCTCTTTCCTCCTCCACCTCATTCTTTCCCCTTCCACCTCCTCTCTCTCTCTCTCTCTCTCTCCCCTTCTATTCCTGTCAGTGATGCGGCCTACCTCGAGGCTTAGCAAGTCGAGACAGCTTAGATCCGTTAGTCTGTGGGCAATGCCACAGATGTCGTAGAATGCCTCAAAGACGTTGTGTTTCCTCCATATTTCTTTCAGTTTTGTGTTAAACAACAGCAGCAACTGTTTAAAAAGGTAATCCAATATTGGACAGAATGGACTGAATAGTTTGTGGTTATCATAATTTTATCCTGTGTCGGAGTGGCGAGCCGTCCAGAATTGTGCCCAATAGCCAAGGAGACTGCTTAGACAGCACCAACGCTCTGCACAGAGTATGGTCCCAATCGATGGCTGGATGGATCATAATTTTCCTTCAGGTAGGGGTGCCCCACGAAATGGCATGGTAAGCTATTTATACACTTTAACATGGAGTTTGTTCAAGGTGGTAAACCCTTTGGGAATGAGGGGGGGGGGATTAAGTCTCTACAACCTCCATCGTGTGACCCTGAGTCCCTCTGGAAAGATTGGTTGAGATTGGATAAGTAACAACCGAATGTATCGCGGTCAGACAGACAGACACCAAATTGCGTATTTTAGTTTGTGATGATTTTGAGCAGGTGAGAATAAATAAATGGGAAGGTGTACTGCAGGTAAGTTCTGAGCCATAATTGTACATTGAAGCATTGGCATTTTTTTTTTTTTTTTTGGCTGTTGTCAATTCCTGAGAGCATTTTTAAGTTGTATAATCAAACTTTCAGAAGGTGGAGGTATCACCCCAGATTCAGTAATGCGCAATGTGATTACACCAACCTGTTTGGTCGTTAGTTTTATCAACGAGCCCTCATAGCCCTGAAAAAAATGCAGACGCACAAAATGCATTAGTATTACTACAATGGCAATTTTTACAATTGCTTTTACTGCTGTGGTACTTATACCCCCAACATTATACTTGTATTACTGCGTCGGTTAAAAATTTTTTTTTTAATGTAAACAAACAAAAACATGGCAATCATTTCGAAAGAATCTCGTCTCTCCTGAGAGCACTCTGTGTGCGCGGCTCCTGGAAGCAGGAACTCCACGTGCACGCTTTTCTATCCGTGTCTCCTCACAAAGCGCGCACACCTTAAAAGGCCTGAAGAGCAAGTACAGTTCTCTGGGCTTGATGTCCATGGGAAGACCGCTGACAAAAAGTGTGCGCACCTGCGTGAAGGAAAAGAGCGGAGGACGTTAACGATTGACCCCCACATCAGCTCGGCAATCGTGTTTCTTCCTTCCTAAACGAGGAAAGTTTGCAGGAAATATTAACTACTTATCAATGATCTGGATAAGGTAATGGATGCCATAATCCAGTGTCTTAGAAGCTCCAGTTGAAGGAGATCACTTGTCAGGACAAGTATAAATACAGAGCTGGGGGTGGGAGTGGGAGGGAGGCGTACAGTACAAGAGGAAGGGAGGGAAATGCTTGTAACGTCTAGGTTCTTATCTAAATAGGAAATAAACACTGATAATTATTTTACAAAAGAAAAATACTTACTTACATACAATCCCCTTTCAGAAACACCCCCAATTGGAATCAAACGATTTTAACAATCTGTGATGCGAACACAATCAAATGGAACGCATGTGTGTACGAGTTTCCGGTCGCATGTCCCTTGGCATCCATCATGCAACACTTGAACCTGTGAAGGCATCAAATCCAATGATATTCTGCGCGGCAGCCTGATCCAGATTTTGTCGAATGTGGAGTAGATTTTGTTGCGGCTCTTGTGTATTGCTTGCCAGAGGTCGACTTTTTTCCGCAGCTCACGATCCGTGTTCCCCGAGTTGATCGATGGCGTTGAATTCGGCAATCTGTGGTACCAGGAAAGGATCTGTAGCCCGCTCCATCTCTTCCTCGCAGAGGTGGTTCTGAACGTATGGTACGCGGCACCATCTTTCTGCAGTAAATGTGTTCCGTACTGCAAAATTCCTTCTTGGTATACTATTAAGAAGCTTCCTTGCATACCAGCAAGGCGTTTTGCAGTAAAGAACACACTTATTGCCGGAAGATGCTGCCACTTGCCTTGTGTCCGTGACCACCTCTGCATGGAAGAGGAATGTGCTGCAGCTTCTGCCCTGGGCACCACAGGGTCATGACTTGAACGCCATCCAATACGTCTGGGAACCACGGATCGGGAGCTGTGGAAAAGTCAACCTCTGACAAGTAATCTGTAAGAGATGCAACAAATTCTACTCCACATTCGACAAAATCTAGATCAGGTCAATTGCGAAACAAGAGGTAAGAATCCTTTGTTAGCCGTCATCAAAACTGCTTAAGCCATGAAACAGATAATTCTGAACATCTATTTATTTATGTGCACACAATAGTAGGAGGTGTGGGGGGAGGCTTGTAATGATAGAACTTAAATCAAGAAAAGGGAAAGAATGAGTGGGGAGAGAGGAATGGGGATTGAAGAGAAGAGAGTTCAGGAAAAGATTAGAATAACGGGAGGGAATGGAAGGGGTACGTGTATGCACACACACACACACACACACACACACACCAATTACTGGTGTGGTCACACCCTGATACAGGTTTGCAATCTGAATAACCTGCAGGCAGAAGACCTTCCCAATCAGACAAATGGCTTTGGTCTAATTCCACAAAGTTGATGATTGGTCATTTTGACAGTGGCTTGCGGGAGGGCAAATAATTATCGATGAGATTACTTTGCAATTCGATTTGAAATTTTCTTCACAAAAGGCAACACTATTGTTACGGATCTGGTCTATGGGGTAAAATGTCGGTGAGATGAGAATAGTTATTTCATAGTACATGTTAGAATAAGTATGGTGTAAGTCTTGTAGATGATAGTGCATCGAGCACGTGTTTGGAAAGGTCTCGTCTCCCCCCCCCCGCCCCAATGTCTGTAAGCTTGGCCTCCCCCTCACCCCCATCCCACACCCCCCCCTCCTCCCTCCTTACAATCTTAAACATTCCCTTTCGGACATCTGGCTCTGTGTGTAATTTTTCGCTCCAAGCAGCCAGTCAGCATGGCCCGTGAGTGTGATGGCAAAGTGGGCTAAAGGTCACCATGGGTGGTAGACAAGGCCGGGTACATGTTTAGCAGACGTAGTTCCAAGGGCACGTAGGATTTATTTATTAATTATTATTATTGTTATTATTATTGGATACTGTCTGATCACCGCTTTGCGGGCGTGTTCTTCTTCTTACCCCTTTTCTCCCCTGAACCATTTGAACCCTGAGCTCCTTGGACTTTTGCCTTCCCCCACCCTGAGCTCCCTGGAAAAAAAATCAAAAAAATAAATAAAATCCGGCCGCTCGGGTACATGAACGTTTGAATAGCGGTTGGTAAAGTGGCTCCTAGGGTTCAAAGGTTAATAAAATCCCTGTCCCGATGAAACATTGTGTGGGCATCATCGGGAGCAGTCTCCATAGTGCTTCGAGAATCGGTATATTAACCCGTTAAATGGGCAGACTGGCTTCGCGCTGAAGCCCTTTAAAACCGGATCCCTGAATGGATAACTCGGCCAAGCTTCTCGGCGGATTCGCCACTGTTGTGCGTTCTGAAACGCCGATTCGCTCCAAAATAACCCGGCGGATGTGGAGATACCTTTGTTCCATAGCCGCAGGCGGCGTAACCGTCCATGAAGCCACGCGACCGTCACAATATAACAGGATTTGTACTTTTTGAGGGCAACTTTTTTATTCAATCTCATTCTTCCCTCCAGGTCTTCAAGACAGCTGTTCACCACCATCTCACGTCGTTCCCAATCCAAAACCATGATGTTTTTTTTAACCCTCGTTAACCCAATCCAAAACCCTCCTCCTTCCAATTTTCTAGTTTTCTTTCTTTGGAGTTTCCTTCTGTACGTGTCGTGCGTCCTGATCCGTTCAGTGTACTCCCTCTTTCTCGAGCCTCGACTTCGTTAAGCCTTGATTCCCATAATAAAACGTTTCCTGCTTTAATAACGTACATGATGAAAATCAAGATGGTGGAAAATAAGACAACTGAATGGGTAGAACAGCGAATGGTCATGAAAAAAAAAAAAACAGATTTGCTCAATGAAAACATCAAGCCTGTTGACGTTTCGATGATTGTCCGTCCATGTCAAATTGGAATCGCCCGAACAAAACCACGTTTGTGTGCGAGACAGACTTTCTTTTTCTTCCGACGCTTGCGGACCCAACATCCCCTCCATGTTTCGTACATTGAAACGAGTTTTGAAGATCATGAAAGGGGCTGCTTGATTGTTATCCAGACGTAAAGACAAATGATTTTTGGCCTGCAGCCCGCACCAGATATTAAAACCCAGCGATGCACAGACAGCAACTGAAGTCAAAACAGATTAAAGGCCTCAAGAGAGACGTTATTTGGCCAATTATCGGCTGACTTATTATGACGTGCGTGATGCTGAGAATGTGGGAGGTTAGGGGGTGCAGGAAGTGGGAAGGGTGGATGGGATGAAATCTCGTCATTCCTGGCGTGGGTCTACATTCTCCCCGTCTGGCCCTTATACAAAGCTGCCTGGACTGTGCTCCATATAGCATTTCCTGTTATCTTTCTCGAGCATGTTTTATCACCATGCCAGGTTTCCCCATTTTGCAGCTATGATACTGTGCACACGCAGCCTGACCCCTTTGCAGTTTCTGAACTCTTCCACAGTGGAGAAGGTGTGTACACAGTATGGTAGACTGTGATTTTAACGGCCCTCAATGATTTGCGGCTTCTTCCGTGGCCGACCCCAGAAGGTTTTTGGCCCAAGTATTTCGCAAACCGGCTGACCAGGCCTGATAATTGACTGAGGGTGACAGGAATTTAGAATTTGTTCAGGGTGTCGGCGATAGCTCGACTACCCTTCACGAAAGACGCCGTGGGATTTTTAAACATACACAAACGACCGTTGCTGGCAGACAGCTCCTCTGGCTTAATGTCTATCCAATGGACACGGAGGGTGCACACATCAATGCATCACCCACCATGATGATGAGAGTTTATAGCTGGGCTGAAATTAGAACCCAGGCTAGAAAGCTCAGAGGCGAGGCGCATACCTCGAGGCGATCGAACCAGCCCACACGGTGTTATCAAATGCATCACAACCCGGTGATTTGACATTCAGCAAAGCCTTCCTTTGGCGAGCAAACTTGTAAATGTGAATTAAAGTACATTTTGAGTTCTTGTATTCCAAGAAAATATCTCCAGGCAGGAAATGACCCGAGGCCACCTTGTGTACCATCTCTGCATTTGGCATCAGGCCTGATCGAGCAAACCATCCGTCTCACCACACAGGCACTAAAAGCTTTCAAGTGTCAAACATTCACAGCCAAATCATTAACTAGCACTCAGGTATTTAAACACTTTTTTTTTTTTTTTACACGTGAATTATTATTCTTTTCCACGAACCATGGTCCGAATAAGCTCGACCCACATTCCACTCTTGTCAGGTGTGCAATAGCCCATCAAGGCCAGTCTCCCTGATCTTTGGGTGGATAGCATGGCCTAGCTATGGTAAATGATTTCGGTTTTTTTTATTTTGTTCTTCTTTTTGTGTATATATAGCTGAAACTCGTGGAAGAGCTAGTACGGTGGACAGATCAGGACATAACAGACAAAATCGAAACGCAAAACATGCAGGCATAGGGGTGGACAAGATGGACACAGAGGGTGCATTAGGTGGACAAAATGAATACAGAAGGAACCTCCAAGGAGGGAAAACTGGAAAGTTGGAAGGAGGAGGGATTTGGGTGGGGTTAACAAGGGTAGAAAAGATCAAGGTTTTGGATTGGGGATGATCTGAGGTGGTTGTGAACAGCTGTCTTGAAGACTTTGAGGGAGGAATGAGATGGAAGAGGATGTGCAAGTTGATTCCACAGGTGGGAAAATTGAGGAGCAAATGAATGGAAGTGAGCAGGGATCCTGGATTTAGGTAGTTTCACCAGGAGAGGGTTAATGGTGGGCCATGTGAGCCCTGCAGAAACCTGGGGGGGACAAAACACGGAAAGAGCAGAAGGTTTGAGACCATAAAGGAGGCGATAGAAGACAGAGAGACCACAGACTTGGCTGCTATGGCAAAGTGATAGACCCGTAGACTCAGCTTCAGCATGGGAGATTCCAATGACCTTGAAGGCCTTGGCTTGCACGACATCAAGCTGAGAAAGATGTGAGGTAAGGGAGCCAGCCCAGAAGGGAGAGCAGTACTCCATCAAGCTGTGGATGAAGGCTTTGTGGGGGATAGGTGTGCCAAGGAAGGATTTTGTTCGATGGTGGATGCCCAGTCGGCAGCTTTCTTGGGAGGCCAACTTAGATATGTGGTTTGCCCAAGAAGGATCATGGCTGATCCTGAGATTCAGGAGTTTAAATGACTGTACTTCCTCAAAAGGATTGTTTAAAAAAAAAAAACAGTAGATGTGGGTGGGGGGGGGGGGGTGGTCGCCAGACGGTCCTTTCGGAGAGAGAAAGTGAGAGTGTGAGATTTGTCAGGATTGAAAGACATATTCCAAGTGTTTGACCATCTTGTGAGTTTTTTTTCAAGGTCTGAAGAGGTGAAAGAGGCTGCAGCCTACCTGTCTGAAGGATGAGGAATGTCATGACAAAGGGTGGAGTCATCAGCAAATAGATAAAGGGGATTTACCAGAGAGTCAGAGAGATCATTGATGTAGATCAGGAAAATGACTGGGCCCAGCTCACTGTATTGGGGCACTCCAGTTGTGACAGGGAGAGGAGATGAAAGGATTCCATTGAGAGCCACCTGTTGGCTATGGAGGAGGAGGAGAGGGAAGTCAGTAAGTCATGTGTGGAGTTGGCCTTGGATTCTACAGGCAGACATTTTGGAGAGCAAGGTAAGATGCCAGACTATATCAAAAGCATGAGGTATGTCAAGAGAGACAGCCCTGATCTCATGTCTGGTATTGAAGGCCTCCATCCATTTTTGGGAGAGTAGTAGCAGCATGTTGTCCAAGGTAGAAACGTGCATCCTCTCCAAACAAAATTGATAATCTGAGAAAAGGACTGATCTTATGTCAACTGCGATGATGAATTCCATGACCTTGCTTATGATTGGAAGTAAGCTGATAGGTCTACACATGGGGGGGGGGGACCATTTTTTGCACCTTTTTTATGCAGTGCATTGATATTGGCGGTTTGAGGCTCAATTCCCACAAATTTAATGCAGCAATATCCAGCAAATCTTTCACCACTCATCTAATGCTCCATTCCATCTTACTGGTCTTCATGCTGTGTAATGTCAGAATATCACGAGATCTGCACTCCCCGGGCCTTGTTAATATGCGACTTGAGTAACTGTTCTGCGCAGACTCCAATCTGTGTCGCGAGCCCGTTTTAGCGATGTAAGGTACCACCACCATGGTGTCATGGTGTAGAACCTCTCCTGTCACCGTACCGCTAAGCCTCTGGCAGTTGGTGCACACTCGCAGTTACTAATTTAGCCACAAAATACCATTCTCGCGGCTCACGGCTGTTTATTTTTATTAATGACGTGGCGTATTTTCCATGTTTTGGCATATATACATTACACCAAAACGTTCAGACACACTCCTATGGCGAAGCGGGCCTCCGTGTTGCCATTTCGAATGACCTTTTGTGCTGAAGGATGCAATTTGTGACCATTATAAGGTACCCTCCCTCCAGGATCAGTGAGACGTCCCAACAAGCAGGTGAATGACCAGGACACTGTAAGATGCAAACCTAAACGAATACTCATTGCGGTGAAAGTTTAATGCCATCGCTCGTATTTCAATTCCACACCGTTACATCATCATTTTACCCTCAATAACCCGACCTAACTCAACCTTCTCGTTTGCAGGTTACTGTGTTCCCTTGTTTCCTTCTCTCTCTCTCTCCTCTTTCCTGTTCATCCCCTTGCTTGTGTTCACCTGTATCACCTCACTGTCACTACTTTGCCTTGTTGCCCTCCATCACTGCACTCTCCCATGACCTTCTATCATGTGTGTGTGTGTGTGTGTGTGTGTGTGTGTGTGTGTGTGTGTGTGTGTGTGTGTGTGTGTGTGTGTGTGTGTGTGTGTGTGTGTGTGTGTGTGTGTGTGTGTGTGTGTGTGTGTGTGTGTACAGTTGGTGCTTGCTTAACATTGTAGTTATGTTCTCAAAAAGTGTGACATTAACTGAAACGACTTCAAGTGAAAGAATTGATGTAAATAGTGTGTGGGGGGGGGGGGGTGGTTTAGGTTCCATGGAAAAATTTTATCATCAAACAAAGGGCATTGTTTTCAAATCGAGTTGAAGTTTTCATTGATTTAAAACAAACAATTGAATAGCATCATCATGAGTCACACCAAAGACTTAAAAATAGTAATTTCTACTTCCTTGCTTGCTGCTCGGAATTTAGAAAGAACAGAGCACGGACAAAGAGCCATAAGTTGGCAACCATTACGCAGGCTTTACTGGGCCAAATGGCCTCCTCGTGCATTGAAGTTCCTTGTCAGGGAACTCGTCTGTGAAATATATAAATATATATATATATATATATATATATATATATATATATATATATATATATATATATATATATTTGTATATTGTTACGGATCTGGAAACCATATGCATTCAAACATACAAATGTCCCAAGAGTCAGTTATTCCGTTAAGTACATGTGAGACAGGTCCCTTCCTTGTGTCTCGTGGGAGAATCAAAGGTGTGCGTTGCAATGTCCTTTTCGGTGGGTTATAACATCTCACGACCATCCAACGATCATCCAACAGACCATCCAACAACCAACCACGGTACCTTCCAGCGCTTGCAACCCTAGCCTCGCTGGCCACAGCATACGTGGCAAAAACGTCCAGTCCGCCGTTCCTTTGCGCTTCTACAAACGTTCCTTTTCAACGTTAGATCTTCCCCTTGATGAGTCCACATGCGTGGAGGGGGGAGGGCCTCCCGGTTTGGCCGAGGCCCCACCCAAAAAGGGCGGGACCCCATGAAGACCCTGTCCAATCGGGGCGGACGGTGACGTCTGTTTCACCGAGCCCCCGCCCCATTCGGGGAGGTCCATAAAAATACGACGCGATCCTCAGTGTCAGTTTTTTGGAGTTGTTGAGTTGGTTGGTGTGCGTCGTGCGGTTTGAGCTGGAGTCTGGGACATTGGAGTGGAGTTCTGCATTTGGCTGGTGTTCGTTGGAGTTTTCCTGGGTCCCGTCGGCGACCATGATCTCCACTCTGGGACTCCGACTACTCCGCTCAGGTTCTTCCACGGGCACGAGCCCCACGCGTGTGACTATGGGCCGAGCTGCACGACCATTAGCAGGTGCCGCACCGTGGAGCACCCCTCCCTTCAAAGTGCAGGTACGCAAGCGAACTGCGACCCCCAGCTCGTCTCTCCCTCTCTGGCTGCGGGGGTCTTTTAATAAATCATCTGAGTGTGTGGGCCCGTCTTGTAAGTAGAAACTGTTTAAGTGTTTTTGAGCATTGTAAATTCTTGCTCGTATATTCTGCGATAAGTCTTGCTCTGTGTCTTCTTTATTGTCAATAAATTACTGCAGAAATGTCTCCAGTTCGTTTCCGTCCTTTCTTTCATTGGTCCAGCATGGGTCGGATCTGAGTTTAGCCGGGTTTTTATACCCGATAATTATCCGTTCATCCTCGCCGGCACGGCTTTGGCAGTTCCGCTCGACTGCACGCGAACCGGAGTTGGTAGTCGGTAGTTGGAACTCTACCGCAGTCGGTAGAGTGACCCGCATCGAGCAAGAGGTGCCGAGGGCGTGGTTTCCCGTGAGTCAAAATCGCGTCGTTAATTAGATAAATTGGTTCGAGACAAAATGACACTACGCTACGGGGTTGAGATATTGGCGACCACAGTCGGTTAAACGACCCGCCGGCTCACGGAATTATCCGGAGCGACGGCCTACAATCACGGGGAGTCTGGTGGGAGACGACGTGACCTCCCACACCGAGTGGTCGTTCTCGCCCCCGGACCTCTGGTCCTCAACAATATATATATATATATATATATATATATATATATATATATATATATATACATATATATATATATATATATATATATATATATATATATTTATATCTTCTTCTTCTTTCGGCTGCTCCCGTTAGGGGTCGCCACAGCGGATCATCCGTATGATCCGCACAGTGATTTGGCACATGTTTTACGCCGGATGCCCTTCCTGACACAACCCTGGTCGCATATATATATATATATATATATATATATATATATATATATATATATATATATATATATATATATATATGTGTGTGTGTATAGATGTAGATATGTATATATATATATATATATATATATATATATATATATATATATATATATATATATGTGTGTGTGTATATATGTAGATATGTATATATATATATATATATATATATATATATATATATATATATATATATATATATATATATATATGTAAATATGTATGTAGATATGTATATATATAAATACATATGTGTATATATGTAGATATGTATGTAGATATGTATATATATAAATACATATGTGTATATATGTAGATATGTATATATATATATATATATATATATATATATATATATATATATATATATATACATATATATTTATATGTATATATACGAATATATATGTGTGTATGTTTATATATTTATATATATATATATATATTTATATATATATATATATATATATATATATATATATATATATTTATACATTTGTATACATATATATATATATATATATATATATATATACATAATGTTGTGGAAATGGGCCCTTAGTGGGTTATTAAATATACGATTAGCCCAGATCCCCCCTTAAATGCATGTTTAGCCAGGTTGTTTGGTAATCGGGCGTTAAATGTGTGTCGGAAGGTGTAGCAGGCAGTCCATTGTTCATACAGTGGTGGTGTACCGAGAGGTGCCTTCTTTTTCCTTCCCGCCTCTAAACCAGCCCCCACCCAGCGCCCTGACAGAGCCAGTCAACAAGATGTGCCAGCAACCCATTGGCGGAGAGCTGCTGCAAACTAGAACGATGGACCAATCACATGTCCCCGGAAGTTGTCCGAAAAGCCTGCCCCGAAAGGCAAGGACAACTGCTTTACCTGCCTGCAATCGACTCGATGAGCTGTTGATCCTTGGCCATGGATCCAGCGTGCAGGTCATCCCCAGGTTCATCCTGAGTCCAACCACGGGGCCTCTGACTGTCCTTGCTCCCTGCGCGGCTGGACCATGTCTTTTGATCCCATCGATCCACCTGCAGAGTCCAACACCCAGATTTGGCCTAATCTGGTGTACAGGCCAGGCCTGGATTTGCATACTGGACCTTGTGAAGAACCAGCTGGAACACACCATAGATCTTTCGCTCTTGTGCCGTTGACCTTACGGGGGCTGAACGCACCGAGACTGCGTGCATGAGCGATGCCAATAGGAGCATGCCACCACCATTTTGCCACGCTGCGTGTTCGAGCTGAGCTTTCGCGCTCGAAGCTTTGAGCGCTCGAATCCGGTGACATCGGCTTGTCACGAGTCGCATTCGTGCCTTCCACACTTTTCCTCTCGCCCATGAGACACCACGCAGTACTCCGTGTCTTGTATGCATGTTGTCCAGGTCTAAGGCTTATTTTGCTAGGGCCCCCTGCGAAACCCGTATCTGTAGCTCCCGAGATAAGAGCAGGTTATAGATGAATGATAACGTTGTCGTGAATGCTTTGCTTGTGTCATGTTCCCCGATGTTTCCCGAATATATCTGGCTGATTTATACGAAATTTGCCGCCCTAAATTTATTCGTATTGCGCTGAGGAACAATCGCTCGATTTGTATTTAAAACCAACCTGGCTGCGGATTGCGGCAGACTTCGCTCGGTCTCTGATCAAACCCAGTCTGTAGCCGGGGGTATATCTCCAACTGGCAAGGCACAGGGGTACTTTGGTATCGTGATCTGAGGTGCGTGACCCGAGACCTGTGCCGAACTAGCCGTCGATATAACCCCTGACACGGCGGTGCTGTTAAGCGCTCCCGAATCAACATCTGGTGTCAGGAGTGGGATGCGAACTCCTCTACCTCCATAAATTTGCAGGAAACCAATTTCACAACAATTGGTGTCGAGGAGTGGAGATTTAGACCTGGGGTGCATTTCGCACCCCGAACATTGGTTACGAGAGGCGCGGGGCAAAAAAATAAAAAAATAAAAAACGTCGCTCGCAAATTCCAAATTTGGTTTGATTTTATTTTGAGCAGATTGGGTGTAAAACTTCGAAATTATAAAGAAAAATGGAGTCGCAAAATGGCGGCGCGGCTCCACCACAGCACAACACGAAGCGGGAGAGGGTTAGTATGAACAGCGTAACGAGCCGCACAGCATGAAGAAAACGCTCTCACCCACCGGTTCAAACCACGTGGTCACAGCATGCGTCATGGCAAACGAAGCAGGACGATGACACGTACATTAACGGGCTTCGTGCACGATTGGCGGATCCTTGGAGCAGAGGAGGTGTGATGAGAATTATATTGGGGAGTTACAAATTAAATTGGACGAGGCGCTACGGCAGGCAGGCGAGGTTCGGGAAAATTATGTGCTCAGGGAATCACAACAATTGGCCGATGCACGGGAACAAATTCGGTGGTTGGAAAATGACTTAGCCCATACAGTCGAGGAACGACATGGAGAAATGAGGAAAGTAGAGTGGTATGCCCATAGGTTGGAACATGAGAAAAGCGAACTGAACAAAAGAATAGAGGAAGAGCAAATTAGTAACTCCCGGGATAGGGAGAACTTGGAAAAAGAATGGAAAATAAAGCTGGAAAAATAAAAATGGGAACACGATTTGGAATTGGAACAACTGAAGGAAGATGTATGATCAGGCAATCAGATAAGAAAAAGCCTAGAACAGAAGATAAAATGAGGAGAGAAATATCTGGAGCAAAGGAAGAAATAACTGTTGGAAAAGTCAAGACAGTTTTGTAAATCAGAGTGCAGGGGAAATGAGTTGGCACGTCAACTAGAAATTAGCACAGATGCCAACCCTCCCGATTTCATCGGGAGGCTTCCGAAAATTCACCCAAACTCCCGCCCTTACGATCACTATCCTTATCCTCCCGAAATTTTGATATTTTTGCACTGTTCACTAATCAGAATGTACTCGTATGAGAATTGAATGAAAAGCATCGTCTGCTACGTATAGCATGTGGTAACTCCATAACGTTCGCTGCTACCAAATTGTACGTAAAAAATTGCAAATTCAAATGAGGAGCAGCGAAACATTGGGTCTGGATCTCGCTTATGCGATCATGCACTGAGATTTAGTGCATGCGGTATGTGTGCAATACAGTGCATGCGGTATGTATGCACAGTGTATATGTATGCGATACGCTCACTGCATGCAGCTGGGCCCCGTACCAGCCCGGCGGTCGCGACCACCGTGCGGTGTTTAACAGCCGCTAGAGTTCTACGAGTCGCGCTGCAGCTGTGGAACATCGACTTCGAAGTTACCGATGCTTCAAGCCCTCGATGTTGATTACGAAATGGCAGAAAAGAAGTTTACGAAGACCAAGAAATGGTCTCAGAAGTACAAGACCGAATACAGTCTCCAATACCCGTGTATTCGAAAGTCTGAAAGAGGAATTCATCATGCGTATTGTACAGTATGCAGCGTTGATATTTCAGTTGAGCACGGAGGTCGCGATGATATTCGGAAGCACGTTGGAAGCAAACGGCACACAGACATTGCAAAGGAGAGATCTTCGAGCACGAGTACCGGTACACTTCTGAATTATTTCACCAAACAAGGGACAAGCGAGGAAGAGGATGTTACCCGAGCGGAACTTCTCTTTAGTGGATTTATTGTGGAACATAACTTGCCTATATCAGTCTCAGATCATGCTGGACCTCTATTTCAAAAGATGTTTCCAGATTCAAAAGTTGCTTCAAAGTATGGATGTGCAAGAACAAAAACTTCAGCAATAATTGGTGAGTTGTCAAATGTTACTGCTTCATCTATTGCCGATATTGCTAGACTAGCTCCATTTAGCCTAGCTACAGACGGTAGCAATGACAGTGGTGAGGCCCAACTATATCCTGTCCTGATTTCGTACTATGACAACAGTGCTGGGATTGTGAAGCAAGGTTTGCTAAGTTTGCCTGCGTGCAAACAAGATTCCACTGGAGAAAACATTTTCAAACTGCTTGATCATGAGTTCAGTGACAGGAAAATTCCGTGGGGAAATTGTGTTTCCTTTTGTGCTGATAATGCCTCTGTCATGGTGGGCAAGCACAAAGGAGTCGCTGCTTATATCCACAAACAAAATCCAGAGTGCTACATCATGGGATGCCCTTGCCATATGATGCACACTACGGCCAAGAAGGCGGCTCAGGCCTTACCCATTGAATTAGATGACTTTCTCATCGATATTTACTACTACTTGGACAAAAGTAGTAAACGCGTCAAAGGAGTGAAAGCACTGCAAGAACTCTGTGATGCCCCGACACACAAGATTCTGAAGCATGTCGCAACAAGGTGGCTGTCCCTTGGTCAGTGCCTAGACAGGCTGATTGAACAGTGGGAGCCACTTCGCCTCTTCTTCAAAGAAGAAGTACGAAGAAAAATGCAACCAACTGTAGCCAAGACTCTAACAACGAGCAAGAAGGACGGCACTGTATCTACTGCCAGTACTGGCACTGCAGGATCAAGCACTAGTGGAGCAGCATTCACCACTACCACTGCAGTATCTGCTGCGAAGAAGACAGCAGGGACAGCACCAAAACCAATGCTGAGAGCAGGTAGCATCACCGGCCCTTCATCACGTTCATCTACAAAGCAGATCCCTTCAGAGTCGAGAAAGACTGTGATAGTCCCATCTACAGGCAAAGAAGGACCCAAGTTAAGTTCTGCTTTTGCCAAATCACTTGATAGAAGCTCAGCAAAACCTTCGAATCAGAGGTCTTCTTCCTTGGCTGCACCTACCTCAAGCTCTCTCCTCAAACGTAAAATTGGATCTGGTACTACGAGTCTGACCTCTTCTGCTGGCAGTAAACGCAAGTGTGATCGCCCTGCGGCTAAGTGTACTACGAGTTCTACAACTAAAAGCGCATCTTCCTCAAACACTGTGCAGGAATCTAGAGAAAAACGTGTCAACAGGATGTTCTTGTCTCCACAAACAAAACTCTATTGTTTCTTCCTTCGATATGCTAACAAGCTTTTTGAGAAGGGGAATCTTCTGCTCCAAAGAGACGAACCCTGTATTCATCTCCTGCACGGAGAATTGAATGGTCTTCTGAAAGATATCTTCGTACGGTTTTTGAAACCATCGGTGTCATCGGTTGCTCTGGTAAATGTACCCTTCTCTGACAGACATCATCAGAAGAATGATGAGGACCTCATGATTGGGAACGATGCCAAACTGTATATAAGGGAACAAAGGAGTCTCAAGAAATCCACCTTCACTCTGAGTGAGTCAGACATCCAAGGTTTCTTCAGTGCAGTTCGCTCATATTATGTGAAAGCCTGCAATTACATCTTCAAAACCTGGCCGCTAGATGATGAATTAGCCAAGCATACTCAGGTGCTGGATGTTAAGCTACACCAAGAAGTGGGGTTTGACTGTGTGGAGTTTTTCATCAAGAAATTCCCCTGTCTGTTCAGTGGCGGTGATAGTGACATAGACAGTCTTGAGAGTGAATTCGCTCACTACCAGGCAGACGCCTCCATAGCTACAATTGCTACTGAGACAGTGAGAGTGGATGAGCAGTGGCATCGGATTTCACAGCTCACAGATCCCTGCACTGGTGCCAAGAAGTATCCTAATTTGAGCAAAGTGATGAAGGGAATCTTGGTCATTCCTCATTCGAACGCATCATGTGAGCGGGCACTCAGTCTTGTACGGAAGAATCATACTGAATTTCGTCCCAATTTGAGTGTCAAAACCCTGGAAGCTCTCTTAATTGAAAAACTAGCTCATAGCACCCCTTGCTACCAGAGAGAATACAGCAAAGACATAATCAGAAGGGCTAAAAGAGCCACACAGCTGTCACTCAGCAAAGCTGCCATGGAAAAAGCAAGCAGCAGTAGTACCAGCCAGTAAGGTAAGAAAAATATTGCTTCTTTTGTGCTTTTTGTTAATCTTTGATTGTCCCCGAACTTACTAATATTAACATACATGTAACATTAAAAAGTGCACAATTTTCCCCTTTTTTTGTTCAAAAAGTGGGAATTCTTAACATGTTAAATGCTCCAAAATAGGGCTCAGAGGGCACTAGAGAGCGTCGAGAACCCCAGAGCTTCCAGGGCCCGAAGGCGGGCCCTGGACTCCGCCGCAAGGGTCGAGCGCTCCGCGCTCGAGATGTGCGCTTCGCGCACATTATTTGGTGTCGGTTGCAAATCCTCCCTAATTCTGATTTCCAAAAGTTGGCATCTCTGAATTAGCAAGGGATATGGTAAGAGAATGGACGAAATGAGGGAGGAAGCATGCGAAAGAGGTGTGGAGATGAGAAAGGAATTAAGGGAAAAAGCTGCTGAGTTACAGAAACACCAAAACAAAGAGAGGGAATTACAAAACGAGCTGAGGATGTCGAGGGAGGAAAGAGAGAGAATGGAGAATGAAACGTTAAGGAACCACACTGTGTAGATTGAACAGTTGGAAGCCAAAGCAAGATTAAAGAATGAGATGGAAGAAGGAGTAGTGAAAAAACAACGAATGAAGCAGGAAAGGGAAATCAATCAATTGAGAGAAACGACGAGATTGGAGAATGAAGAACAAGAGAGACGGTGGGATGGGAAACAAAAAGAACATGAATTTGGAATTGACCAACTAAAGTAGAGAGCAAGGTTGGGGTACATGGAGATGGAAAAACTCTAGAAAGATAAAGAACAACTAAAAAGGCTCAGAGAGGAAGAACGACTCGAATGGAAAAGAAAATGGAGCCAGGAAGTAGGACAGCACAATAATGTGGGGTGGGATGTGTGACATCACCACAGGGAGGAATGTTAGTGGTGCGGGATTTGATTGACATCACTCGTCGGACGAAACAACAATTAGAGCAAATCCTGGGGATGGAGACATTGAGGGAGCATACTGGGTTGTTGACAAATGAAACGCATTTTGAGCAGGTCCAGCATGTGGAGCTGACAGCCCCAGAGGAGTGTGGAGAACCGATGATGAGCAACCTGCTGGAGAGACGCGACTGGACCGAGGTGACTCTGGAACGAAGCAGGTACATGGGCACATGCATACATGGTGCGGACGATGAGCTTAAGTTAGGAATTGGATTTTATGTGAATGAAGACTCTGTCCGATGGGGTACACGTATGCGTGACCCCTGAATGTGTGTGTGGAATGCCTGTCCATGAATGCTGTGAGCCCACAGTCCAGACTACAGCACCGGTGTGTGCTGCCAAGGCCGAAACGTGTGTGGGTACTCACGTGGCGGTCGAGGATGTAACCCTGGAGTGTGAGGCAGTTAGTCAGTACGCAGGCAAGGTTGAAGGTGTGGAATATGAACACATAACCTTGGAATGTGTGCAGCCTGTTTTGTGTGGGAGTCCTGATCGTGGAATGAGTCGTGACAAAGGAAATAGGTTGGAAGTGCAAGGGGAAATAGAAATGCCACCAGGACAGAACTTGACACAGGGTACGGAGGCCATGATGGACAGCTCCACATGGGTTCTTACAGAGTTGGAAGTGCTGCATCCGGGAGCAGGCTTTAGAAATTGGATTTTAATTTCTCTCTCGGCCTCGCAGGAACTTCGGGGTAGAGTGCAGATGAGTAGCAAGCGGCCCCGGCATGTGTCACTTGGTCTTCAAACCTCTCTGAGGACACGAGTGGTTCGGCGAGCTGAGTGGGGTTTATCTGTCTTCAGGGAGTCTATAGGCTCTGGGGGGGGGGGGGTGTTTGTGTACATGACTCTTTAGAGCGTCACCATATTTTTTTTGTTCTATATGCCAAGACCTTCAAAAAAAGTTTGGGTAACACCTCCAGATCAAGTACATTTTCTCTGTAGGGTCCATCTTGGATTTGCAGTTGGCTACCAGCAAACTATAATTGAACCAAAATGCCCGTATTGAGTTGAGATGGAATAAATCATGAGTAAACATCCATAAATTATTACTTTTGAATTACTTCAATTACTTATGCATTGCTTAAAAAGCCTGGTGTTGGCGTAGTGGTTAGGGTAGTGGCTTGGGATCCAAAAGGTCCTGAGTTCAAGCCCCATTGGCCACTTGAATTAATACACACCAGGAGGTTGACTCAGCCTGTCATCCTTCCGAGGTCGGCGAAGTGAGTACCAGTGTACTGGGCCGGTGTATGCCCCTGTTAGAATAGGTGTACCATATCCCTGTGTCGTAAGAGGCGACCAGGGTTGCATCAGGAAGGGCATCTGGCATAAAACCTGTGCCAAATCATTTTGCGGATCATAACGGATGATCCGCTGTGGCGACCCCTAACGGGAGCAGCCGAAAGAAGAAGAAGAAGAAGACTTATGCATTGCTTAACACATTATTATCTTAAAACTTGGTTCACAGTAGAAAATGACCATATTTTAATTAATTTTAGTCAAAAATAGCTTTCAACTTGAAAGTTGCTCAAAGTTTGATGGTCTCTGAATGACTTAATATTGTAAGTAGAGCAATAAAACTTGACCAAAAGTTTCATTATTAAGTTCTCTGAGCAATTCAATTTTCATATTATCACAATGGGGCTATGTGTGATGACCACAGAGCTCATTGTAAACCAGTCACCCCTACCCCCAAATGGCCACTTTTCCGGCATTTCATCAAATGATGATATCTCCTCCTCAACTAAATGGCATGGGAAGTTGATTTTTTTTGTACTAAATATAGGTTATTGACCCCAAGGAATTCATTGATAAAATTTTTGTAGTTTTTGGAGTTGATCTACTTAGCATTATTCCAAAATTGCTGCCAAAATATTGAAAAAAGCTCATTGTAAACCAAAGTCACCCCTGCCCCCAAATGGCCACTTTTACAGTATTTCATCAAATGATATCTACTCAACTAAATGGCATGGGAAGTTGATTTTTGATACTACATGTGTATATAGGTTTTTGAGCACAAGAAATTCATTGGTTACATTTTTGGAGTTTATCTACTTATTAATGATTCCAAAATTGCTGCCAAAATATTGAAAATTCGGAATGCAGAACAATATTCAAGATGAAACTCAAACTTAATATCCTTCCCACTCCCTTGAGCTCACTCCCACTCCCACTCCCTCTGTGCTTGTGCCCCATCCATTTACATGTATGGTTGTGCCCCATGTTACATGTATTTATGGAGGTCTGTTTTGTTTTATTGTTTAGGCAGAAAACATGTGATGATAGTTTCCATTCCATTCTTCCCCAACTTCTGATTATGTATAATTTATCATTTTCGTCATATTCATATGTATCCTAGATATGATTTGACAAGCTGATACATTTAATATGTGCGTAATAATAGTTGACCTTGAAAACATAGGCAAGGTCAAGGTATTGGAAACCAAATCCATTCAATTCCTTACCTTTAAAAATGTGATGATTTGACATTTAATTCATATTTCAATGTGTTCTAGATCAGGTTTTATTATATTTTACAAATTGCCTAGTTAATATCTGAATACTAATAGTTGACCCTGAAAGCATAAGTCAAGGTCTTTGAAACCAAATCCATTCAATTCCTTACCCTTAAAAATGTATGATTTGACTTTTAATTTATATTTCTATGTGTTCTAGATCAAATTTTATGACATTAGACAATTTGTCTATTTGTAGATAGAATTGGGGGATTCCCTCATTTTGGGGATCACATAGAATTGGGGGATTCCCCCATTTTGCTTTGAAATTTAAATATTTTGATCGAGATTTCACAATTATTCATTGAAATATTTCATTTTAAGAGATACAATTATTCTTTGATATTTCATTTACAACTTTTGACCATTATATTTACTTAAAATCAAAGGTGATCCATTAAAACTTACCTTTTGTTTGCAGCATTGTTTTCTCTTCTTTTTCTTGAAAATCCAGTTGCCAAGAGGAAGTGACATCATAGTTAACCTCACTGTGACATCATAGTTTACCGCACTTAGATATCCCCAAAAATGACATCATAGACTTTCATATCCCTGTAATTTACTTTAAAATGGTCTGAGGGCTTCGGTATGTATCATACACTAATAGGAAATCGCACATGGGGAATCATTTGGTCACATAATATTTGACCTTGAGTGAAGGATTCAAGGTCAAATAGACCCTCAGCAGTGTTCCCTTTGTAAAAAATAATTTCCTCATCTTTCTAAAAAAAATGGTCTGATGGCTTAGTTACATATATGTGTTATGAGTAAATGGGAAATAACATATGGAATCTTTTGGTTCCATGGTGGTTGGCCTCGAACAATGGGGTCAAGGTCAAATGGACCCTAACAGCATTGTCATCACAGTATTACCTTTATCGAGAAAAAGCCCATATCATTCTAAACATGTTGTGATGGATAGAAATAAAATATGGAAATATTTTGATACTTGACCTTGCCCCGGTATGTGGTTGTGCCCCAAGTTCCCCTACATCTAATTATTAAGATGAGTGTCTCAATATAGTCTCTGTAGGATTGAAGCATATGCACATCACTGTTTTAGACCATTAATTAAAGCTTAAATGTTAAATCATGTCTACTTTTCATTATTTTGGCAGTCATTTTGAGGATAATCTTGGGATTATGCAAATTACATCAGCTAAAAAAAATACAAAAATATTAGCAATGAATTCCTTGGGGTCAATAACCTATATTTAGTCTAAAAAAAATCAACTTTCCAAGGCATTTAATGAAGGAGATATCATCATTTGATGAAATACCGCAAAAGTGGCCATTTGGGGGTAGGGGTGACTGGTTTACAATGAGCTCTGTGGTCATCACACATAGCCCCATTGTGAGAATATGAAAATGGAATTGCTCAGAGAACTTAATAATGAAACTTTTGGCCAAATTTTATAGCTCTACTTACAATATTGTCATTCAGAGACCATCAAACTTTGAGCTACTTTCAAGTTGAAAGATATTTTTGACTAACATTATGTAAAATATTGTCATTTTCTACTGTGAACCAAGTTTTAAGAGAACAAATCATGCTAAAATGTGTTAAGCAATGCATAAGTAATTGAAGTAAATCAAAATTAATAATTTGTAGATGCTTAATCATGATTTATTCCATCTAAACCCAATACGGGCATTTTGGTTCAATTATGGTTTGCTGGTAGCCAACTGCGAATCCAAGATGGACCCTACAGAGATAACATACTTGATCTGGAGGTGTCACACAAACTTTTTCTGAAGGTCTTGGCTTATAGAACAAAAAAATTAGGGTAACGCTCTAAAAGAGTCATGCACACAAACACCCCCCCACGCCCCCTCCCAGAGCCAGGAGTATAGAGAGAAGAGGGGGAGGCCGCTCCCCTGATTGGGGTTTACCTAATTTCCGCGAACCCTGGAGAAGAGGAGTGGGTGGGCCACAACCCCAATTGAGACGTGACCCCTTTGAGCCGTGGTGGAAAGGCGGCGGGGCCATGTAATGGGTAATGAGGGTTTCCTTCCCTCACTCCCGTTCCAATGAGCCAAAGAAGCAGGCCATATTGGGATGTAAAAATTTTGATTGAAAATTATATTGAGAGTGATTGCAAATTGAGACTGACAGAAGGGATAAGAGTGGCACAAGTGGATTTCGGTGATTATTTAAAAAAAAAATGGTGGAGACATCACAGGCAGAGCGATAAACACACCTGAAACAAGTGGATGACAAAGAGTGGCTTTTTGAAGAAAGACTGAAATGCCTGGTTCGAACCATGCAGAGGTTCCATGGGGCTGGTGAAGAGATTTTGATGTCTCGTTTAAATTGTTGGAAATAAACGATTAGGGCAGGATGGAGGAGGCCAGCAGAAGACGGACGTAGTGACAAATTGATTGGGGTTTGATTTAAAAAAGAAAAAAGTGCATCAGTTAAATTTGATGACCGAGTGGGATCCAAGGGACTGGTGTGTTTTTGTTTTAACATAAACGTGAAAGGTGTTGGATGGAATTGTGGACTGGGTGTGTGGCACTGTGAATGGCGAATGAGGAGAGTGAGTGCGAACAACGTACCCTGTTGGTAGGAGTCTCTTAACCAAGTTAGTTTAGGTTAGGGGGACTTAGAGGATTTGACATGGATTCTGGCTGATGTTCCATTGTGCAGGCGGACTGCTAGGGGTTGGTGCAGGCCAAGGTATGATGGTACTGGCTGGGAGTGTGACATGGTATTGGAAGTTGGTGAGTCGGGAGAGAGGGCACCAGGGCTCTGGGGGGCTCCTGGCAGGTGAAGGCCACCAGAGATGCCAGGAGTGCACAGTAGGTTTTTGTGCCAGGAGAGCACAGTAGGGTTTAGTGTCAGGAGAGCACAGTAGGTTTTAGTGCAAGGAGAGCACAGTATGGGGGCTGGAGAGCCACCCCTTATTTAGGAGCGCCGGAAGCATGCTCAGGTGAACCTCGAGGTCGCTGGGTGTCCCCCACCCCTGATTGGAAGCAGGCAAAGAGGCCTCGTAGTAGTCACACTCCCCAGCCAGCGAGTTATGCCTGGCACCACCAAATGAAAAAAGACAAATAAGGGCCTTGCCCAGGTTTAAAGAATGGAACAGTGTGCCAGGTTGGGAAAAATTGGTCATAGGATCATTCCAGCCATAGCTGGTTTTGTTTCATTGTTTCGAGCTAAAAGTAAATGGTTCGGTTCGATGAACTCTCTTCCGCACCATTCATGTGTGACAGCTGGTACGAGGAGTGTTGATGGGAAAATTTGTTAACAAGGGCTAGGCTAGGTCATCCTCTCCAAGTGCCAGAGAGGCCACCAGTGTGTCATGAGCACACACCCACGAAGATAACATTTGGGTAAGAAACACAACATCCTGTCTGCTTAAAAAAAAAAGGAGAACTTGTTAAGAAGACCATTCCAAAATAAGTCCTGCCAAAACAAGTCAGGCAAGGAAGGTTAAGGGTACTCTCCATCTCACCTGGTCTGAGGTCATCACACCCACTTGCGCCCTCAAGAACGCCTCCAAACTGCATTTGCTTACCATTGATATCACCGTGCCACCATTGCTGTGCCACCTGCTGTCCAATGCAGGGCTTATTACCTGCTGCTGCTCGTGAGTAGGCCATTGCGGCCGATAAATCATTTTGTGGGCCATATGGGCTGAAGTCATTTTGTGGGCCATATGGGCCAAAGTCATTTTGTGGGCCATATGGGCCAAAGTCATTTTGTGGGCCATATGGGCCAAAGTCATTTTGTGGGCCATATGAGCCGAAGTCATTTTGTGGGCCACATGGGTCGAAGCATTTTTGTGGGCCATTGAGGCCAAAGTGCTTTTGTGGGCCGTTGCGGCCGAAGATTCATGCCATTTTGTGGGCTCAGTGGGCCGAAGAACTCTGTTAGATTAGGCCACTGGGCCGACTGAACTCACCTCGTAGAGGCCAATAGGGCCACGAAGTGAGGAAACCCTCAGGGGTGAAAAGACAATACTGCCGGGAGGGGGCATGAAGGAGCGAACACGTCAGGGAACTTTGAACCTTTGAATGTCCTGCTCCTATGCAAATATTGGTGTTAAAAGTAAGGGCCATGTACGTTAGACAGGGCCATGACCGTGGGCTGCCCCAAATGGAGGCTCAGGAGAGCCTCGGGAGAAAGGTGTGGGTAGTGTTGCGGAAATGGGCCCTTTGTGGGTTAATAAATATAGGATTAGTCCAGATCCCCCCTTAAATACATGTTTAGCCAGGTTGTTTGGTAATCGGGCATTAAATGTGTGTCGGAAGGTGTAGCAGGCAGTCCATTGTTCATACAGTGGTGGTGTACCGAGAGGCGCCTTCTTTTTCCTTCCCCCCTCTTAACCAGCCCCCACCCAGCGCCCTGACAGAGCCAGTCAACAAGATGTGCCAGCAACCCATTGGTGGAGAGCTGCTGCAAACTTGAACGATGGACCAATCATGTGTCCCCGGACGTGGTCCGAAAAGCCCACCCCGAAAGGCAAGACCAACTGTTTTTCCTGTCTGTGATCTGCTTTATGGGGAGTGACTCAATGAGCTGTTGCTCCTTGGCCATGGATCCAGCGTGCAGGTCATCCCCGGGTTCATCCTGAGTCCAGCCACGGGGCGTCTGACTGTCCTTGCTCCCTGCGTGGCTGGACCACGTCTTTTCATCCCATCGATCCACCTGCAGAGTCCAACACCCAGATTGGCCTTATCTGGTGTACAGACAAGGCCTGGATTTGCATGCTGGACCTTGTGAAGAACCAGCTGGAACACACCATAGATCTTTCGCTCTTGTGCCGTCGATCTTATGGGGGCTGGACGCACCGAGGCTGTGTGCATGAGCGATGCCGAGAGGAGTACGTCGCCGCCATTTTGCCACGCTGCGTGTTCGAGCTGAGTGCTCGAATCCGGTGACATCGGCTTGTCACGAGCCGCATTCATGCCTTCCACACTTTTCCTCTCGCCCATGAGGCACCACGCAGTACTCCGTGTCTTGTATGCATGTTGTCCTGGCCGAAGGCTTATTTTGCTAGTGCCCCCTGTGAAACCCGTATCTGCTTGTGTCATGTTCCGCGATGTTTCCCCAATAAATCTGGCTGAGCTATATGAAATTTGCCGCCCTGAATTTATTCGTGCCACGCTGAGGAACAATCGCCCGATTTGTATTTAAAACCAACCTGGCTACGGACTGTGGCAGACTTCGCTCGGTCTCTGATCAAACCCAGTCTGTAGCCGGGGGTATATCTCCAACTGGAAAGGCACAGGGGTACTTTGGTGTCATAATCTAAGGCGCGTGACCCGAAACCTGTGCCGAACTAGCCGGCAATATAACCCCTGAGACGGCGGTGCTGTAAAGCGCTCCCGAATCAACAATATATATAAATATATATATATATATATATATATATATATATATATATATATATATATATACATACATATATGTACATATATATATATATATACATACATATATATACACATATATATATATATATATATATATATATATATATATATATATATATATATATATATATATATATATATATATATATATATATATATATATATATATATATATATATATATATATATATATATATATATATATATATATATATATATATATATATATATATATATATATATATATATATATATATATATATATATATATATATATATATATATATGTTTATAAACATATATATATATATATATGTATATAAACATATATATATATATATATGTATATACACATATATAAACATATACATAAATACATATGTGTATGTATATACACAGCACATTTATAACAAAAATTAAGAGACCACTGCAAAAGTATCAGTTATTCTGGTTTTACTATTTATAGCTATGTGTTAGAGTAACATGAACATTTTTGTTTTATTCTATAAACTACTGACAACATTTCTCCCAAATTCCGAATGAAAATATTGTCATTTTTAGCATTTATTTGCAGAAAATGACAACTGGTTAAAATAACAACAAAGATTCAGTGTTTTCAGACCTCAAATAATACAAACAGAACAAGTTCATATTCATTTTTAAACAACACAATACTAATGTTTTAACTTGGGAAGAGTTCAGAAATCAATATTTTGTGGAGTAACCCTGATTTTCAATCACAGCTTTCATGAATCTTGGCATGCTCTCCACCAGTCTTTCACATTGCTGTTGAGTGACTTCATGCCACTCCTGGCGCAAAAATTCAAGCAGCTCGGCTTTGTTTGATGGCTTGTGACCATCCATATTCCACTTGATCACATTCCAGAGGTTTTCAATGGGGTTCAGGTCTGGAGATTGGGCTGGCCATGACAGGGTCTCGATCTGATGGTCCTCCATCCACACCTTGATTGACCTGGCTGTGTGGCATGGAGCGTTGTCCTGCTGGAAAAACCAATCCTCAGAGTTTGCGAACATTGTCAGAGCAGAAGGAAGCAAGTGTTCTTCCAGGACAACCTTGTACGTGGCTTGATTCAGGAGTCATTCACAAAGACAAATCTGCCCGATTCCAGCCTTGCTGAAGCACCCCCAGATCATCACCGATCCTCCACCAAATTTCACAGTGGGTGCGAGACACTGTGGCTTGTATGCCTCTCCAGGTCTCCGTCTAACCATTAGACGACCAGGTGTTGGGCAAAGCTGAAAATTGGACTCATCAGAGAAGACGACCTTACTCCAATCCTCTACGGTCCAATCCTTATGGTCTTTTGCAAACCTCAGCCTGGCTCTTCTTTGGTTCTCATTGATGAAGGGCTTTTTTCGAGCTTTGCACGACTTCAGCCCTGCCCCTAGGAGCCTGTTTAGAACCGTCCTCGCCGTGCACTTCA
Source organism: Eptatretus burgeri (assembly GCF_056783735.1). Taxonomy (NCBI): domain Eukaryota; kingdom Metazoa; phylum Chordata; class Myxini; order Myxiniformes; family Myxinidae; genus Eptatretus; species Eptatretus burgeri. Next base: position 5,225,096 of record NC_140968.1, on the reverse strand, counting down.
CCCCAGCTGCCGTTTGCCATTCTTTTTGTAGGTCACTTGATGTCATCCTACGGTTATTGAGTGACATTCAAATGAGTTGGCGGTCATCCCGGTCAGTGGAAAGTCGTTTTCGCCCTCTGCCAGTCTGTAGTTTTGTTGTCCCCAATGTCTGCTGCTTGACTTTGTTCTTATGAACCGCCATCTTTGAAATTTTAAGGATGGAAGCAACGTGACACTCACTGTATCCCTCTGCCAGTAAAGCCAGAAATGAACCCTTCTTGTCCTCACTCAAAACTTTTCTTTTCAACTCTTTTGGCATGGTCAATAGTTATTTTTTTTAATTCCAATTACTTTTGAGGTACCACTAGCACTGTTTTTGCCATCCAGCTGGTCCTATTGCAAGAGGATAGTGATGACCACAGCAGTGGTTTTTATACTTTTCCTTGTTAAACAAGATTCGGTTCAGGTGATCATCTAATCAGTACCTCACTAAGTAGAATGAGGTGTGCCTGTGTTGGAATTCAACAGACACTGGAATGGAATGGCTGCCATACATGCGAAGATGCTGATTTAAAATTTTTTTGGAGTGGTCTCTTCTTTTTTTCCCAGAGCTGTATATATATGTTCTTCTTTCAGCTGCTCCCGTTAGGGGTCGCCACAGCGGATCATCCATTATGATACGCATACTGATTTGGCACAGGTTTTACACCGGATGCCCTTCCTGACGCAACCCTGGTCACCTCTTACGACACAGGGATAAGGATTGGGTTTCGCCATGATTCCGGGCTGCCCTACACCCTCTCAGAGTTCTACACCCTTTCGAGTAGCCGGATTACAGGCGCATGCCACGACGCCCGGTATTCATACATACATACATACATACATATATTTATATATTTTTTTCATATATATATACATATATATATATATATATATATATATGTATATATATATATATATATATATATATATACATATATATATATATATACATATTGTTATGAATTCGCGCCCACTGGCGTGCGAATGACCGCTTTTCACTAATAGTAGCCGCTCACCCACCGGATGGACAATTCAGTCGTGACCTTCCGGAACAATGTTGGAACCCTGTCACGGGTGGGTTCTTAATCCCACCACGGCCGAGCTAATTTTCTACCCGCGCAAAATAGGGTCAATCGCCGAATATCGATATACCTAAGTACTCGCGTGGGTAGCCTACCAGGAGACCGTACCTCGACGTAGGTCGGCTTGGACATGGACCGCTTGAGCGGTCCGTTCCGTTCTTCAGTGATAACCGAGCGGGTATTATCGCCCGACCTCGCCGGATCCGATTCTATTTAACGGGCATTTAAAACCCAACTAATATTCCACAATACGAGATGGCGTTCCAATAAGGGAAAGAGGACACGACGAACGGGTTTAACATTTAAATCAGCACATTTATTACTAAACACGTATACAGGCAAAGCAATGAAAACACGTATGCAGTAAAACAATCATGCACGGACGGGGACAAAGACACGAGCAATACAAGGTGAAAGCACTACGACCGTCTATCAGCAATTATCATTTACAAGCACTTACACAGTTCAACTTAAAGACGGCGCCACCAACATTCATCCAAAAGAAAAGAATAGACTACCCTCAAAGACAAGGGAGTCAGACAGGGTCCGTAGACCTTGATACCGTGGAGCCTTAGTGACCGAACGGGCCCCACGAGACCGTGGCAGGTTACCTGCACCCTCGTGGTGCCTTGATGGGTGAGTCGCGATGTCTCTCCCCACGGCAGCTAGGATAGCCGCAGCTGACTCGGGCCTTCCACGGGGCCGGCGAGCTCTCTCCGGCGCTTTTCACTTGGACGCGCGGGTCTGCGCAACAGAGCTGGCAGAGCAGCGCCTCCAGTCTGCGTCCCTGGTGCCACGCCCGGACTCCCCACCGACTGCGAGCTCCAACGAACGAGTCGTTCCACAGACCGCTTCTCCACAGGCAGGCCACCACGAGCTGAAGATCCTGACCAAGAAGACCACCATAAGAAACCACTAACACTCTCTCCTTGGCGTCCCGCGCGCCCTTATATTCCTATCGCTTCTTGCTCCGCCCTCCTTCAAGCTCCTCCGGGAATCTTCGAGAAAGGAGGCGTTCCTCAGTTCCAATGCCTCGCTCCTCCCTGTTTATCGCTCCGCCCCCCTTCCAGCTCCTGCGGGAAGCTTCCAGAAAGGAGGCGTTACCCAGTTCCAACGCCTCACTCCTATGAACCGACCAATGACGAACGATCTCCCCTTTGCGGTGCGCGGGAAAAACAGGCGGGAAAATCTGCACGCCACCGATATACCTTGTTCTTTTTCCTTGGCATTCTCGGAATTCCTTGTTCCTTTCGCTTTGTAGAGACGGTTTTTATGAGCGGAGAGGGTTGCCGCGGGGTGTGTGGAGAAGGGGGATCGGCAGTTGGTGTAGCAGGGAAGGTGGTTAGGTGTGGTTGGTGGTTGAGGCGATCGTGCTTGCTGTGATGGCGTTGTGAAGGTGGTTGTGGTGGTTGAAACGTGGTTGGTCCAAAATAACGATGGTAAAGAAAAACGGCCATTTCAAAGGATCACAACCCTGTGACACGAATAATTCCCATTAAACAACGGTGGGGAAATCTAACTGAACACAGACTTATCGATCTAACTGAACTCAGGACCTTTATGGTGTTCTGCGAATTTCCACAGCCGTAACAATATATTGTCATCTCGTATTGCAGATCATCACGCTTCCTCCTTCATGTTTGACAGTTGGTGTCACACACTGAGGAACCATCCTTTCGCCTACTCGACTGCGTACAAAAACCCTGCATGATGAACCGAAGATTTCAAATTTTGATTCATCGGTCAATAAGACCTTCTTCCAGTTTTCAGTAGTCCACTGGCGGTGCTTCATGGCCCAGGCAAGCCTCTTTTTCTTATTTTGCCATCTTAGCAATGGCTTTCTTACTGCCATTCGACCTGTAAAACTTACAGCTCGAAGTCTTCTCTTCACAGTTGAAACTGAGACTTCCTTACTTCAACCAGTGTTAAGCTGTGCTTGAAGCTGCTGTCCTGTGAGCCACCTATCACGCAAGCTGTTGACTCTCAGAAACTTGTCTTCTGATTGTGCTGTGGCTTTGTGTCTGCCAGACCTCTTCCTGTCAGTTTCCTCCAGTTTCCAAGTGCCTTTTGATGGTGTCGGAAACTGTTCTCACTGACACCTTGGCTTACTTTGCAATTTCTCTAAAAGGAAAGACCTACACTTTTAAGGGTTATAATGTTCTGTCTTCCTTTGTCAATTGTCTTTTTCTTGCCATTATGATAGCAATATACTACTTCCTGCAGTGCAATATTGTCCAACTAATGCTTCAGAGGGTGCAGCTACACAGTCTGCTCCAACACTGCTTTTATACAGACAGAGGGTTTGTAACTATTCAACAAAAAGTTGGGACACCAGTCTGAATTGTTTGCATCAACTTTCAAGGCTTAATTTATTTCTATCGCTGCAGAACAGCTGCAGTTGCTAACCCATTACTTGTTCCCTGAAAAGGGCCTTTTTTAACAACTCTGAAATTGGCTTTATTTTTCATTTTTGGTAACCTAAACTTTTTTTTTACCTCTGGCAGTTTACCACTTCGCTTTGTACCATTTCAGGTTAATCACTGGACTTGAACTGCTTAAATTTCAGTAAAAACTGGAAAAATGGGGGTGTTCTAAAACCTTTGACCAGTAATGTATATATGTATATACGAGGTGTGTTCAAAAAGTATCCGACCTTTATTCATAAAAAATACTCGTATCCAGATACAACAAACTTACACGAATCTCCTTCAAAGTAGTCCACTTGGGCTGCCACACACTTCTCCCAACGGTTCTGCCGCTGTTGGAAACAGCGCTGGAACGCCTCTTTTGGGATGGCGCACAGCTGGTCCGTCGCATTCCGCATGATGTCTTCTCTGGACTGAAATATGGTTCCTTTCAGGGGCATTTTCAGCGTGGGGAAAAGCCAGAAGTCACACGGAGTTATGTCGGGAGAGCAGGGAGCCTGACGAAGCACAGGTGTGTTGTGTTTGGCCAGGAAACTCTGTATCAAATGTGAAGAATGGGCGGGTGCATTATCGTGATGGAGCTGCCAATTGACCGCTGCCCACAGGTCCAGCCGTTTGCGTCGCACAGCGTCACGAAGGCGACGCAGTACATCTTGGTAGTACTCTTTGGTGATGGTTGTGCCGTGTGGTGCGTACTCGTGATGAACCACGCCACTGGAGTCAAAGAAGACGGTCAGCATGACTTTGAGATTCCTGCCGACCTTCCTTGCTTTTTTTGGCCTCGGGGATGTTGGATGCTTCCATTGTGATGACTGGAACTTGGTTTCTGGTTCGTACCCATAAACCTAGGTCTCATTGCCAGTGATCACTGTGTTGAAGAAGTTGGGATCGCTGTTCAGTCTCCAGCATGTCCTGTGTGATCTCCAAACGGAGTTGCTTCTGCTCGATCGTTAGCAGCTTTGGCACAAACTTCGCTGAGATTCTCCTTAAGCCCAAATCCTCAGTCACAATGGAATGAATGGATCCAATGCTGACACCCGCCTCGTCTGCAAGTTCTCTGATCGTGATTCGACGATCCTGCATCAGCAGGGTCCTCACTTGGTCAATGACGATCTCATTTCGGGATGTTGAGGGCCTCCCAGAACGTGCTTCACTTTCCACTGATGTGCGACCATCTTTGAAGCGGTTGTACCACTCTTTTATCTGTGTGGTGCCCATTGCTTCGTTCCCGAAGTCCTGTTGAATCTTGCGGATCGTTTCCACTTGGGAATCGCCAAGCTTTACACAAAATTTGATGCAGTAGCGTTGTTCAAGTTTTTCCGTCATTTTGTCAAAAACGAAAATCCAACGGCGCTTACTTACACTTCCTCACTCATCGGCGGTCTGTCGGCGACTGACAGCTTCTGCAGGCGGGAAAATATTCACGCATACGAATTAGGATCGCCTACATACGTCCACCAAACCACGCCTCCCTAGCTTAATTTGTTTACGCACGAAAATTAAGGTTGGATACTTTTTGAACACACCTCGTATATATATTGTCGCGGATTCGGGGTGGCTGGGTTCCCACCCGGTCCTTGGCGCCACCCTCACCACCACCGTCTCCGGGGTTTATAACGCCGGCCGGCTCAGCACAGGCCTCGGGTCACGCGCCTTCAATCGCGATACCAATGTAATCCTTGTACCTTGCCAGTTAGGGAAATAGAACCCCTGGTTACAGACTGGTTTTGTCAGATGCCGAGCTTTTTCTGCCAGTCTGTAACCATTTTTGGCGTTATATGCCAATCGAACGGA
>NC_140968.1:5167273-5214773 GCF_056783735.1 Eptatretus burgeri | reverse complement strand
TTCCACAGCAACTCTGCAACTCCCCCGGCAATCGCGGTCATTTCATTTCATGTACGCACGAAGGAGTGATGAGAGAGAGAGAGAGAGAGAGAGAGAGAGAGAGAGAGAGAGAGAGAGAGAGAGAGAGAGAGAGAGAGAGAGAGAGAGAGAGAGAGAGAGAGAGAGAGAGAGAGAGAGAGAGAGAGAGAGAGAGAGAGAGAGAGAGAGAGAGATATATATATATATATATATATATATATATATATATATATATATATATATATAATAAAAATAAAAAAAACAGAGGGGATTGTTGTGAAGAGGAGGAAGTTTGGTAAGAAATGGGACTCGGGGAAATGGGGGAGATGAGATGGGAAGATGGGAAAGGGTCAACATTTCTGCATGTTTGAATACATGATAAATAGACTGCCTCGTACAAAATCCTCATGTGATTCTGATGATAACGGACGTTTGTTTGTATGGGTGACCATTACATGGTCATTCTGGTGGTTGGACATGAACAACAGGTGTTTTTGTGTACCTGTTACATGTGGGACCAAGGACATTAGGAGGCATCGGTCGACTTTTTACATTCAACGAAAAACTCGTTTTTTAAAGTCCAGCGGGTCTTCGTCTGCAGATGAATAACAAAAACTACAAGGACGTTTAAGTGGGCAGTAGATAAACCAGCACAATAGGTGGTGTTTGAATCGGGGTTTCCAGCATCGTGAGTGCTCAGATGGGAATGCCAAACACACCTGATTTATGGATTTAACGCCCTACCTACAGCAAGGTACTTTAACATTTCTATAAATTTACGCAATATATACTGAAGAGATTATTCAACTTAAAGCAAAGACAATAGTTCCATGCTGACAAGTCTCAGTTACCTGTAAAGGAACAAACGGAGCTGGTTTATTGTATACAAGGTCAAGGCTCATGGAAGAGCGAGAACACTGGACGTATCAGGATGCAACAGAACAAAAGGAAGAGTCGAGAGAGAGAGAGAGAGAGAGAGAGAGAGAGAGAGAGAGAGAGAGAGAGAGAGAGAGAGAGAGAGAGAGAGAGAGAGAGAGAGAGAGAGAGAGAGAGAGAGAGAGAGAGAGAGAGAGAGAGAGAGAGAGAGAGAGATATGGGGGGGACATGAAGGATAAAATAAAGGGAAACTTGGACAAATAGGGGATGTGGGGAGGAAAGAGGAGTAGGGGAGGATGCACGGGATTTAATTATTTCAATTATTCAATTATTAATAAAGCAGGAGGTTGTTTGTTGAGACGGCAGAGCAGGATATTACGAAATGGATTGCTACTATCGCCATCCATTCGTCTCGAAGGATGTTGGTACATGCTTCAGCTTGGGTTGAGGTTTCTACAACAACACCATGTGACCCATCATAAACTGACGCAGCCTCTGCATTGGTGACCAAATGTATGACACTGCAGGGAAATGTCAACAGGTGCTGGGTGATGGCAGATGAACGTCTTCAACTCTTGCTGCTTTACGTTATAGTTCTACAGACTGAGCACCTGTGCTCAATACTCTTCTCCAGACAACACGTTTTGATGTAGTTTTCTCCCAGTTTGTGGATACTCAAAAAGCCTGCACGTTGCCTTTGCAGAGTTTTTGAACTCTGGTATTTTAACCGGCTAAGGAGAATCTGACAGCTCGCCATGTTACCCATCTTTTGGTATCTGTCCATCATCCAGACTGCTCACACACGTGACCAAGCCACCACAGTAACCTTTGTCCAAGGATCGTGAACAACTAGAATGCAGGTGCAGTCGACAGCCATCTTGGTAGCAACTGTCAGTTTGATGTTGGACCAAACATGATCAATAGCGACCAAAAGTAGTGGCTACCTCTCCAATGCGGACATCCAGTAATGCATCAAGGCCCAAGCTGCCAGTTACTGTTGAGCCCAGGTAGCAAAGTTTTTTGCGACTGTCAAGTGGGAAAAATGTACTTGGCCTTCAGGAGGCTAGTCAGATCATTGTGCCGTGACGATAGTGCTTTACGAGCTGATGGATTAAAAGATTGAAGGCAAGTCCAAGATGAGACAGGGATCTTTGCTTTGCCGAGTACCAACCAAATTTTGAAAGAAAATTGTTTAAATCACCCTTTAAAGCCAAACCAACAACAATAAAACTCCTTCACTGTTGTGGGACCAGGAACCACGTGCCACACCAGCTACGTGGTTCCCGACCAAGTGGATGTCTGCCACACACCATCCTGCCTGTGATCCACACGAAGCAGATTATGGAGTCAGTTAGGACGTTTGGTTATTAAAAAGCACTCTTCCGGCTTTGGGCAGGCTGACAAAGCGGATCAGGTTCACGGGGCAATAGCAGTTGTGACGCATGGATTCTGGGTTCCACAACAGTGAAGGGGTCTTGTGGTAAATTTAATAACTCGTATGTAGTGCGGCCAACTTATTTGGAGCAGAGCGTGAGGATGGGGGAGCATCTGTGGAGCACCGGTCGAGCGTCAAGGTGGTGGATGATGATGAAGATGACCGACCCATCGAAATGGGTTAATAAATGGTGAGCAGGTCCATAAAATGGAGAATGCATTATTCTTGAATAAAACTGCAGTATAATCTATTCCTATAAAGGGGGTTTTCGTGAGAAGCAGCATCCACATTGTCAGTCTGCACAAAGCTGGAAGAGCTGTTAATAAGCCAAACCAGCAGTCTTCACACTTGTTTCTTCAACCGCTTTTGTTGCTCACAGCTGTTCATACTCCAAACTACATCGTGGTGTCACTTCCTGCAGGCCTCTGAAGCCAAACTAGTTGGTAATCCATTTAAACTTGATGGATTACCAACTATTATAAATTATTCCCCATTTATTATTATTTTTAATAATTATTATTTTTTTTATTTTTTAAAACAATTATTCCCCTCATTTAGTGAGTCCCACTACTTTAGTGGATGCCATTTCACACAAAATATTTGACTATTATAAATTATTACCAACTATTATGAATTATTCCCTCTTAATTATTATTTTTATTATTATTAAAAAATATATATTCCCCTCAAAATAAGTCCTACTACTTCAATGGATGCCATTTCACACAAAATATTTGACCTTGAGTGTGTAATTTTAGAATGGCACAAAGTGGATGCGTCCTGGAAGGTGATATCGTCAAGTGCAATGGATAAAGAGCATTGCTAGAATCCCCTACTACCACTTCCTTATGGTTCATATTATTTCCACCTTCTTGGTTTTTTTTGGCCTGAGTCATTCACGAACTGGTTTGCCAGGCTATGCATGCTTGTCTGCCACCATCTTGATTTGCAACTCATGCATTCAAGCGAAAAAAGCATGATTAAGGGGATTTGCTGTCCAACGTGAGTATTTGGGAGGGATTTTGCCTGTGATGTCACGATCTTTGGACAAATGAGGTTCTCTACCTTGCATTTTATTAACAGGTTTGTCTCACTTTAAAGCAGTTCTTGACACAGGTATCAGAATTAGACCAGCTCCACTTTTGAGAGTGTCCGAATCGAAAATCCAAAAAGTGTCTCTTTCTGCACCACTCTCCTCCATTTAGATGCTCAAAAACAAGTATAATGTACATATATTGTGCAAATAAAAGTCAAATTTGAACATTGATATGTCAGTGTGCACACCTTTATTTATTTATACTTATTATAAGGAAAAAAAAACCTCCCAAAAAGGTAAAAGACAACAATGTCTTTGGGTTACATTTGATAACTGCTACAGAAATCATTCATTCAACAGTTATAACCCACAGGGTGGCCACAATGTCTTGTCACCCCTTGTAAAAATTGTGATATTGCCTTTGTGTGCAGAGTGTTAATTTGTTTCCTTTTTTTCAGATTGAGTGAACATAACCATGGGTGAAACAAGCAATTACACCACTGAGCAATGGATTGTTGTCAGTGGGTTCACGAATGTCTACAAACAGGGAAAACAATGGAAGAGGTGTGCATTGACTTCTCGCAATGATTCCGCCAATAATTCCTTTGGGGCTTCATAAAAGAGATTGTTCCACAGCAGTGCTACAAAACCAATGACGACCTTAAACAAGTGGTGATACCTTCTTTTAATCACACTCGAGGGGGTAACTGGCGAAAAATTAACTTACACCCTTTAAAAATCATGCCAATAAATTATTGAAATATCAGCTGCTTTTTTTCATATCCTTTTCTCACCTGTGTTGCAATTAGAGCGAAAGTTGGTGTATAATAAGAAATACTGTTTCATATGGCAATATATTACTCTTATATGAATAAGATGTAAATGTTGAAAAAAGTTTGACTATAGCAAATGGAATGTAAAAAAAAAGTATTGAATATAGCGAATGGAAATCAGGTCAGGTATGGGAGCATGTGCCAGAACAGCGCGTCGCTGCGTCCACTTTCCGCCGGTACTCCAGGGGCCTCCGTCTGGCCATCCCCCAGGCAGATGCCAGGCCCATCCCCATCTCCTTGAGATGATGGTCAACCTGCTGCAACCATGAGGCACGTGGTCGGCCCACTGGCCTCCTCCACTCATGAGACTCCCTCGCTGAGAGAATCTGGTGAGCAGGATCAGCGTCAGGAAAACGAGCCACATGTCCATACAGCCGCAGCTGACGCTCACGGACTATGCAGGTAACAAATCTCATCCGAGTCTCTCTCAGCAACCGCTCGTTGGACACAAAATCCGACCAGCGATAGCCAAGGATTCTCCGAAGAGACCTGGTACCAAAGGAATTAAGTCTCCGTCTCAGATCCTTGGTCAAAGTCCAAGTCTCGCACCCATAGAGCAAGACTGGAAGTACCAAGGACCTGAAGACTCGGACTTTCGTCCTCCCGCACAGGTACCGGCAGCGCCACACCCCATGATCCAGTGAATCCATGACTCCCCAGGCCCGACCCAGACGTCTGTTGACCTCCGGCTCACAACCTGCGGAGACATGAATATCACTGCCAAGGTAAGTGAATCTATCCACGACCTCAACATCCTCACCACAAACAGACACAGACAGGACAGCAGCATCCAAGATGTCACCGAAAGCCTGGATCTTTGTTTTGACCCAAGAAATCCGTAATCCCAACGGCTCCGACTCCTCATTCAGCACCTCGAGGGCCCCCAAGAGGATGTCTAAAGTCTCCGCAAAGATGACTGCATCATCTGCAAAATCAAGGTCCGAGATCTTGACATTGCCAAACGATGCACCGCAACTTGATCTCTCCGACATCCTCCCAAAAATCCAGTCCATACAAGTGCTGAAAAGTGTGGGGGCAAGTACACATCCCTGACGAACTCCAGTAACAACTGGAAATAAGTCAGAGGCGGTACCACCACACTTCACAGCACTCTCAGTACCAGAGTAGAGTTCAGACATCAGATCGATCAGTTTCGGTGGCACCCCGCGAAGACCAAGAATCCTCCAGAGGACATCCCGATTCACTGAATCGAACGCTTTACAGAGATCAACATAGGCTGCAAGCAGCCCTGCCGAAACTCTCGTCTGCGTTCAATGAGGACACGAAGAGCAAGGATACGGTCAATCGTTGACCTCTTTGGTGTAAAGCCTGACTGCTCTGGACGCTGGTGCTCAAGCAGATGGTGGCGAACCCTATCAAGAATTATCCGAGCAAAGACCTTGCCCGGCACTGAGAGCAGCGTCACCCCTCGGTAGTTGTTGCAGTCTTGGCGATCACCCTTCCCTTTCCAGAGAGGGACAACAAGGCCCCTCTTCCAGTCAGTTGGGATGATGCCTGTGTTCCAGGCAGAGCACAAAACTGCATGCAACGACACGAGTGCAGCATTTCCACCAGCCTTGAGAAGTTCAGCATGGATGCCACAGATCCCTGGAGCTTTGCCCCGTTTCAACTGGTTCACCGCAGCCCGTGTTTCCACAAGCGATGGTGGACCACAGTTGATTCGAGGGTCAGCAACAGGGATTGTAACACCCTTGACGTCCAACTCGACAGCTGGGGGATCAGCCTGGTACAACCGCTCAAAGTAACCGGCCCAGCGGGCCTTCACTTCAGACTCCTCTGTCAAGAGCCTACCACTCTCTGCTCGAACTGCAGTGCTCCGAGGGATGGGCTTGGATGAACGTAATGCGCGAATTCCCCTCTGTAAGCGGGACGAGAATCACCTGTCCACAGGTGATGCTCTACCCCCTCACAGATTCCTCGCACATAGGCCTCCTTGTCCACCCTCAGTGCACGTACAGTTTTACGCCTCAGCTCCCTGAACAGCTCAGCTCTGCCATTCAGCCTGGCCCTGCGACTCTGGTCAATGGTATCCAGTGTCCCTTGAGAGACAAAATTCTTCTTTGCCCTGCGGTGAACTCCAAGGCATCCACCGGCAACATCAAGGACGGTGGTCTTGAAGGTGCTCCACAACTCTTCAGGACCCCCCAAAGCACCCAGACCCCCCAAGTGTCCACTCAGCCTGTTCGCAAACTCCTCAGCTACTCTCTCATCCCTGAGCTTGGCAACATCCAGCCTAGGCTGGGATGGTACCATTCTCCAGGATTTAAGGTGCAGCTTTAGAGTTGCTACAACAAGCCTGTGGTCAGTATTGAGGAACTGAGCACTCCGGTAGACCCTGCAGTTCTGGATCATCCTCCAACGACCGTCAATGAGGACATGGTCAATCTCCTTTGCCACACCGCCAGCGTTGGAATACCAAGTCCAGCGATGAGCTTGCGGGCGCTGAAACCATGAACCAGCCACCCTAAGTCCATGACTTAGTCAAGGAACTTAGTGCTATTCTGGTTCATAGTTCCTGACCCATGGGGACCAACACACACCTCATAACCATCCCTATCAGTTCCAGTCGATGCATTGAAATCCCCCAAGACTAGAAGTGTATCTCGTCTGGGGCACTGATCAACCACAGACTCGAGTGTGGCGTAGAATGCATCCTTCACGGTAAGATCACTCGCCTCAGTCGGAGCATAAATAGAGACCAGGGAAATGACACCCAAGGAGTGACGAATCCTTAATCTCATAATACGCTCGTTGACCGGTGTTACCTCAATTATCATTGGGGTCAGCTTATTGGACACAGCTACAGCAACTCCTTGGGTATGGTAACCATCAGAGCGACCAGACCAATAGTAGGTGTAACCACCCAACATTATCTCGCCGCCATCCGGTCTCCGAACCTCAGAGAGAGCTGCAATCCCGATGTCCAAACGCTTGAGCTCAGATGATAACAGAGACAGGTGATCATCCTCTCTTAGGGATAGGACATTCCAGGCACCCACCCGAAGGGACCGCCTCAGGTTAACCCAAGGAGACCGCCGTCTGGTGGACGACACCTCAGCACCACTCCGACACACTCTCCCGCAATCTGACCCAGGGATGTTACCCCGTGGTTTCCCTCCTATCAAAGATTGGGGGTCCCGAAGGCTTTGCCCCAATCCCATCATCCGGTGAGCTGCCCTGCGAAGGGAAGCTGCACAGGAGGTACTCCCACGGAGTGGGTTTTCAGATTTTTTTGCGTTTTTGCGTTTTGCGGAATGAAGCGTTTTACGGTGGCTGGAGTGCAAATCCTGCCACCAACCTCCTAATAAGAAGTAACCCAACTGCAGGAGGACGTCCGCAGACACAGTTGGGCACTAGATATGGATGGCCGTTGGCTCACAAGGAGCTCCTCCGCCCTTTGACAGGTTTTGTTTTTAATCCTGCTGGGTGTCCATATCCAAACACCCTCCTCACCAGAAAACCTGGTGGGGGAGACGGTTTAGTCGCCGACAACCCGACCATGGAACAGGTTAGTACAGGTTTACATGGTACCTGTAGCAGGTAGCAATAGTTCCATGCTGACAAGTCTCAGTTACCTGTAAAGGAACAAACGGAGCTGGTTTATTGTATACAAGGTCAAGGCTCATGGAAGAGCGAGAACACTGGACGTATCAGGATGCAACAGAACAAAAGGAAGAGTCGAGAGGGAGGGAGAGAGAGAGAGAGAGAGAGAGAGAGAGAGAGAGAGAGAGAGAGAGATAGAGAGAGAGTGGTGAGAGAGAGAGAGAGAGAGAGAGAGAGAGAGAGAGAGAGAATGGAAATGATGAAAAAAAAGTATTGAATCTGGCAAATGGAAATGTTAAATTTAAAAAAGGAAAAAAGTATTGAATCTAGCAAATAGAAATGTTTAAAAAAAAGTATTGAATATAACTAATGGGAACATAAAAAAAATAAGTATTGAATATAGCAAATGGAAATGTTTAATAAAGCATTGAATATTGCAAATGGAAATGTTAAAGAAAAAATTTAAGTATTGAATACAAAAGCAAATGGAAATGTTGAAAAAAGTATTGAATCCAGCAAATGGAAATGTTGAAAAAAGTATTGAATCCAGCAAATGGAAATGTTGAAAAAAGTATTGAATCCAGCAAATGGAAATGTTAAATAAAAAAAGGAAAAAGGAATTGAATATAACAAATGGAAATGTAAAAAAAGCATTGAATATATAATAGCAAATGGAAATGCAAAAAAAAAAAATTTAAGTATTGAATACAGCAAATTAAATGTTAAAAAAATGGAAAAAAGTCTTGAATATAGGAAATGGAAATGCTGAAAAAAGTATTAAATATAGGCAAATGGAAATGTTAAAGAAAAGGGGGAAAAAAAGGAAAATAACTCATGGAAATGTTATTTTTTAAAGTATTGAATACAGCTCATGGAAATGATGAAAAAACTGTATTGAATATAGCAAATGTAAAATGTTTTTAAAAAGGAAAAAAGTATCAACTATAACTTATGGAAATGTAAAAAAAATATTGAATATAGCAAATGGAAATGTTGAAGAAAAAGTATTGAATATAGCAAAAGGAAATGTTGAAAAAAAAGTATTCAATATAGCAAATGGAAATGTTTAAAAAAAAAGTATTGAATATAGCAAATGGAAATGTTGAAAAAAAAGTATTGAATATAGCAAAAGGAAATGTTGAAAAAAAAAGTATTGAATATAGCAAATGGAAATGTATTTAAAAAAAAAGTATTGAATATAGCAAAAGGAAATGTTGGAAAAAAGTATTGAATATAGCAAATGGAAATGTTAAAAAAAAAGTATTGAATATAGCAAATGGAAATGTTTTTAAAAAAAGTATTGAAAAGAGCAAATGGAAATGTTAAAGAAAAAAAAACTATTGAATATAACTCATGGAAATGTTTTTTGAAAAAGTATTGAATATAACTCATGGAAATGTTGAAAAAAAATGAAAAAAGTATTGAATATAACTAATGAAAATGTAAAAAAAAACAAAAAACGTATTGAATGGAAATGTTGAAAAATAAAGGGTATTGAACATATACTTTTTAAAATATATTTAATTATATATTTCAAAAAATATTGAAAAAAGCGTTTTCTGAATCTAATTGATATGAGAAACAGGATTGAACTTGAGGGGGAGCACTCGGTAGAGTGCAAAACCTCTGCCGCCAATACTGCTTGGTCACTCAAGTGAACCTGATATCCTATTCATTCAATTTGATGTCAACAGTGCTCACAGAGTTATAGTTTGCAACTTTCCCTTTTAACTTTTACATACTCAATTCATTCGTCATAACTCGATTCCTTGAGACAGAAATTGATTTTACGTGGGTATATCCACCTGAAGTTCCAAAATCAGACGCAATTATAATTTTGGCATTTTTTTGGGTTGGAAATCACTTAAAACATGTAGAAATGCAAAAAAAAAGAAATCGAAATTTTGTTGAAAAAAAAGTTGCAAAAATTTTTTTTTCTCTAACAATTTTTTTTTTGGGGGGGGGGGTAGGAAATCACTTAAAACATGTACAAATGCAAAGAAAAAATTCAAATATTTTTTCAAATTGGCCGCCATAGCGGCCATATTGGATTTTGGACCAAGTCCAAAATCTAATGGCATGATCCTTGGACCAGACCTAACCCCCCCCCCCCCACCAAGTTTCGTCGAAATCCGTCGAGGAGTTTTTCCATAATACTGTTCACAAACAAACAAACAAACAGAAAGGGGTGAAAACAGTAACCTCCATCCATCTTCGATGGTGGAGGTTAATGAGACTCACCATTATTAGAAGTGAAGAAGAAAATGAAGGAGGAAGAGTTTTTGTTTTAATGTAAAAAGAAACCGGCCCATCTATCATAGCTTGATAAGTGGTTTCCCTATAGGACAACTGTGGATGCACACAGGCCTGGACAGACAGAAGCAGGGACAGATGGACAATGGCAGGGAAGGACGGATGCAGATACGATGAGACCGCGAGGTCCTTTTATATTAGAGATAGATCACCCAATAAATGCTCCGGAAAATATCCCACAGAACATGGTAAAAAATTATTCTCTGCCGTGACAACGATGGAGCACAAACGGATCTAATAGACACTTAAAGCTTGCGTCATATGCTGTAAAATGTGTAATTAAGTAAAAGTGAACTGCAAATGTATGTGGTATTGTTACGAATCTGGAAACCATGCGCACTCAACATTCAGCTCCAAAAGTTAGTTATGTCGATAAGTATGTGTACAGTTAGAATCCATCCCCTTCTGTCTAATGGGAATGACATGTGTGCGCTACGGCTTTTTTTTAGCTAGGTTTTTACATCAACTACAACAATAACAACACCATCGCCGCCATCGCCCAAGTGCATCGTGTCACGTACAGGGGTGAGGTGGAGAATAGGGTACTCCCCTGGCTGTTCCATTTGGGTTCTCAGACAAGCACGGTGGGAGGGTGGTCGTTGCCCCTCCCACCAGACCACCCCTTGCCCAATCAGGGAAGCTATCACCTCAGGCAAGCTCCGCCTTAGCCAGATGGAGTGTTCGGCCCGGCCAATCGGGAGGCCGCCATGAGTCGCATGACAACTCACCGTCCAATCAGGAGGCGAGTGGCAGGGAGAAGAAGCTCCTCCCTCCTCAAGAGGAGGAGAGTGGTTGTCTGGACGAGTGTTGTGGAGACAAGAGTGCGTTCTGGAGGATCGTGGATCGTGGCTGGAGCGTTCTGCAGACGGTATGGTCGTGGCTGGAGCGCTCTGCAGCCGGTGTGGTCGTGGCTGGAGCGCTCTGCAGACGGTGTGATCGTGGCTGGAGTGCTCTGCAGACGGTGTGGTCGTGGCTGGAGCGCTCTGCAGCCGGTGTGGTCGTGGCTGGAGCGCTCTGCAGACGGTGTGGTCGTGGCTGGAGCGCTCTGCAGACGGTGTGGTCGTGGCTGGAGCGCTCTGCAGACGGTGTGGTCGTGGCTAGAGCGCTCTGCAGATGGTGTGGTCATGGCTGGAGCGATCTGAGACAGTGGTGATCGTGGTTGAGTGGCCTCGTACATGGACCGTGGACTTGGAGGCGTGAGTTCGAGTCCCACCGTGGTGGTCTCGGAGTCGGTGTGGCCGCACGAAGCGGACAGGTACCCCGGCCCGGCTTGACTGAGATAGACGCACGAGGTCCATTGTGTGTGTGTGTGTGTGTGTGTGTGTGTGTGTGTGTGTGTGTGTGTGTGTGTGTGTGTGTGTGTGTGTGTGTGTGTGTGTGTGTGTGTGTGTGTGTGTGTGTGTGTGTGTGTTGCCATCCTGTAAGTAGAATTGTTTAAGTGCCTTGTACATACCTGCATTCCTTTTATTCGGTTAACTCTGCCTTCTTGCATGCTCCCCCTGTCCTGTTATAAATAAATATCCCTTTTGTTCAATGTTCCAGCTCATTTCTGTGTTTCTTTCATTGGCTTAGCACGGTGTGTGTAGAGAAATAGCAAGGCAGTAAATTGTTCATTTAGACCGACAGGCCTTGGTAACCTCCACTTGGGTTACACACGGTTCGGGCACGGTAACGGCTCGTTCTGCTCGAGGTCCATCGAGGGTGTGAATTCCCCGGTAGCTTTGCCGCATGAGTAATTAGGTTTGAAGTTTGATATATTGAAGTTTGACAATTAACCCTACCCCACGCGGTCGAATTATTGGCGATTCATGGTCCAGTAAGGCACCCGTGCCTTTCGGACTTATCCGATGGTCACGACCTAAATTCTGGGTGTTCGGTGGGAGACGACTCCACTGCTCCACCTAGCGGTCGTGCTCGCCACCGATACCCGGCCCCACAACAGTATAACTTGTAGAACCCTTCAGCGTTGTCAGCTAATATGATGAAAGGCAATATCACAATTTTTACAGGAGGTGATAAGACTATTTTTGTGGCCACCCCGTAGAATCTACATTTGTAAACATATTAAAATGATGCCTATTTACTTACTTTTGGCCTTACTGTATTATATTAGCAAATCACTGATGAAGAGGGTTTATTTTGGTGGTTTTTTTGTTGCTCATTTTTGTTTGTTCATCCATAATCCAAATTAAAAACCATTGGCAATATGAAGCTGAAATCTCACGTCCCGCTTCAATGTGAGTTGAGGAACAACTGATTACATTTTTGGGCAATTTTATAATATTGAATACTGAACTTATCAGGTTCGAACGCACAATTTTTCAACAACAACCAGCCTCGGTGCTGTAATGGTTAGAGCGTACCGTCTGAGTCTGAGAGGTTGGCGGTTGACCATCAGCACTTAAAAAGGATAGAGCATTGACAAACAGCCAAAGTTAGCAACCATTGCTTGATGGATCGAATGGCACAGGCTTGATGGGTCTGATGGCCTCATCGTGTGGTGAAGTTCCTTGTAAGTAGACTTGTATAGAATAGCAAAATAACGATATGGAGGAGGAAGAGGTGGAAGTTAAAATTTTGCAGAATGCTTCAGGCTGAGCCAACTCAAAGGTAATGCAACTCTTTGGTATTCACTATTCAGTGTCGAGGCTCAAGGAGGAGCTAGAAAACAGAATGGATCAGGATGGAACAGAACAAAAGGAACAGTAGAAAGAGAAGGGGGCAGGGACACACGGACAGGCAAGAGCAGGGTTGAGGAACAAAATATAGGGAAACTTGGAGAGAGAAACAAGAGCAAGAATTGCTTTGCAATACGTATGCCCTACCATTCCCAATGAATGTTTGTTATTTGGGCGGAGTATAGTGGCGCATTCAGCGCCAAAAATATTTAAAAGAACCCGATGTACATACATGAAGCAAAAACATGCATCTGGCTTATATGCATATATATATATATATATATATATATATATATATATATATATATATATATATATATATATATATATATATATATATATATATATATATATATATATATATATGACCGTGGTTGTACACCTGGCATCATTCCAATTGCACTGGGCCATGGACTAACACCCAGGCCTAAGGCCTGAGGCCTTCCAATCTGGTGCCGCTTTATGCGATGGCGGCACATGATTTTATTGGGGTGGAGTCAGGGCAGCTGAACACTGACCCACGTATAATATGTGACATTTTCGAAGTCTAAAAAGAGCATAACTGAAAATTTACAAAGCACCCTGAGACTCGAACTTGTTTTGTAACATTATAAAGCCATGTACCAAATTTCAGGTGAATATGTTAAAGGTGTGGGAAAAAGTCGGAAAAAAACCACAGGACGGACAGTCTGAGAGCAAAGCAATAGTACCCTCTGGTGAAACCAGGGATGTAGGGAAGATTCACGTGGTGGACAAGATGGAGACACATCTATTGCAATTGTTGTTGCAATTCTACATTAGTTTATTGATATTGCTGCATTCGAGTCGGCAGCTATTATAAAAGAAGAACACAGAGGAGGAGGAACAGGATGGTGCAGAGGTAATGCACTTTTCTTTGAGCTGTTTAGTCTGGGTTCAATTCCCAACCCATCTATAAACTGTCGGATGGGTGCTTTAGAGCATTATGGTGTTGCATCGCAAGGTTAACCATCCCTCAAACAGTTGGACCTCAAACTGGACATCCTATCTGTAATAACATTTGTTGGTGGACGTTTGAAGATCCCTCAAGTGTCTTTTGTGGAGAATGGGTGAGTTGTCACCAGGTCAGGTATGGGAGCATGCGCCAGAGCAGCGCGTCGCTGCGTCCACTTTCCGCCGGTACTCCAGGGGTCTCCGTATGGCCATCCCTCAGGCAGATGCCTGGCCCATCCCCATCTCCTTGAGATTCCGCTCAACCTGCTGCAACCATGAGGCACGTGGTCGGCCCATTGGCCTCCTCCACTCAGGAGACTCCCTCGCTGAGGGAATCTGGTGAGCAGGATCAGCATCAGAAAAACAAGCCCTATGTCCATACAGCCGCAGCTGATGCTCACGGACTATGCAGGTAACAAATCTCATTTGAGTCTCTCTCAGCAACCACTCGGTGGACACAAAGTCCGACAACGATAGCCAAGGATCCTCCGAAGAGACCTGGTACCAAAGGAATTAAGTCTCCGTCTCAGATGCTTGGTCAGAGTCCAGGTCTCACATCCCTAGAGCAAGACTGGAAGCACCAAGGACCTGAAGACTGGGACTTTCGTCCTTACGCACAGGTACCGGCAGCACCACACCCCATTATCCAGTGAATCCATGACTCCCCAGGCCAGACCCAAACGTCTATTGACCTCTGACTCACAGCCAGCAGAGACATGAATATCACTGCCAAGGTAAGTGAATCTCTCCACGACCTCAACATGCTCACCACAAACAGGCACAGACAGCAGCATCCAAGATGTCATTGAAAGCCTGGAACTTAGTTTTGACCCAGGAAAACTGTAATCCCAGCAGATCCGACTCCTCATTCAGTACCTCAAAGGCCCCCAAATGGATATCGAAAGTCTCCGCAAAGATGACTGCATCATCTGCAAAATCAAGGTCAGGGATCTTGACATTCCCAAACGATGCACCGCAGCTTGATCTCTCCGACATCCTCCCTACAATCCAGTCCATACAAGTGCTGAAAAGTGTGGGGGCCAGTACACATCCCTGACGAACTCCAGTAACAACTGGAAATAAGTCAGAGATGTCACATCACATCTCATTTCCTCACTAAGTCACATCTCACAGCACTCTCAGTACCAGAGTAGAATTCAGACATCAGATCGATCAGTTTTGGTGGCACCCCACGAAGACCTAGAATCCTCCAGAGGGCATCCAGATTCACGATATCGAACGCTTTATAGTGATCAACATCAGCTGCAAGCAGCCCCTGCCGAAACTCTCGTCTGCGTTCGGTGAGGACCCGAAGAGCAAGGATACGGTCAATCGTTGACCTCTTTGGTGTAAAGCCTGACTGCTCTGGACGCTGGTGCTCAAGCAGATGGTGGCGACCCCTATCAAGAATTATCTGAGCCAAGACCTTGCCCGGCACTGAGAGCAGCCTCACCCCTCGGTAGTTGTTGCAGTCTTGGCGATCACCCTTCCCTTTCCAGAGAGGGACAAGAAGGCCCCTCTTCCAGTCAGTTGGGATGATGCCTGTGTTCCAGGCAGAGCACAGAACTGCATGCAACGACACGAGTGCAGCACTTCCATCAGCCTTGAGAAGTTCAGCATGGATGCCACAGATCCCTGGAGCTTTACCCCATTTCAACCGGTTCACCACAGTCTGTGTTTCCACAAGCGAAGGTGGACCACAGTTGATTGGAGGGTCAGCAACAGGGATTGCAACACCCCTGACGTCAAACTCGACAGCTGGGGGATCAGCCTGGAACAACCGCTCAAAGTAACCGGCCCAGTTGGCCTTCACTTCAGACTCCTCTGTCAAGAGCCTACAACCCTCTGCTCTAACTGCAGTACACCAAGGGATGGGCTTGGATGAACGTAATGCGCGAATTCCCCTGGAAGCAGGATGAGAATCACTTGACCACAGGTGATGCTCTACCCCCTCACAGATTCCTCACACATAGGCCTCCTTGTCCACCCTTAGCGCACGTACAGTTTTACACCTCAGCTCCCTGAACAGCTCAGCTCCGCCATTCAGCCTGGCCCTGTGACTCTGGTCAATGGTATCCAGTGTCCCTTGAAAGACAAAATTCTTCTTTGCCTTGCGGTGAGTTCCAAGACATCCACCAGCAACATCAAGGACTGTGGTCTTGAAGGCACTCCACAACTCTTCAGGACCCCTCAAAGCACCCAGACCCCCCAAATCTCTGTCATCCTTGAGCTTGCCAACATCCAGCCTTGGCTGGAATGGTACCCTTCTCCTGCATTTAAGGTGCAACTTAAGAGTTGCTACAACAAGGCTGTTGTCAGTATTGAGGAACTAAGCAATCCTGTCGACCCTGCAGTTCTGGATCATCCTCCAGCGACCATCAACGAGGACATGGTCAGTCTCCTTTGCCACACTGCCAGCGTTGGAATACAAAGTCCAGCGATGAGCTTGTGGGCGCTGAAACCATGAACCAGCCACCCGAAGTCCATGACTTCTTGCAAAGTCAAGGAACTTAGTGCTATTCTGGTTCATAGTTCCTGACCCATGGGGACCAACACACGTCTCATAACCATCCCTATCAGTTCCAGTCGATGCATTGAAATCCCCCAAGACTAGAGGTGTATCTCGTCTGGGGCACTGATCAACCACAGACTCGAGCATGTCGTAGAATACATCCTTCACCGTGAGATCACTCGCCTCAGTCGGAGCATAAACAGAGACCAGGGAAATGACACCTAAGGAGTGACGAATCCTTAGTCTCATAATACGCTCGTTGAACGGTGTTACCTCAATTATCATTGGAGTCAGCTTATTGGACACAGCGACAGCAACTCCTTGAGTATGGTAACCATCAGAGCGACCAGACCAATAGTAGGTGTAACCAGCCACTATGGTCTTGCTACAATCCGGTTTCCGAACCTCAGAGAGAGCTGCAATACCGATGTCCAAACGCTTGAGCTCAGATGATTACAGAGACAGGTGATCATCCTCTCTTCGGGATGGGGCAGTCCAGGCACCCACCCTAAGGGACGGCCTCAGATTAATCCAAGGAGACCGCCCTCTGGTGGACGACACCTCAGCACCTCTCCGACACACTCTCCCGAAATCTGACTCGGGAATGTTATCCCGTGGTTTCCCTCCTGTCATCAAAGATTGGGGGTCCCGAAGGCTTTGCCCCAATCCCATCATCCGGCGAGTTGTCACCAGTACCCACCAAGAAATCACACAATTCCTGCTCAACTCATCTTCAGTCGAACATCAAACCTGGTCCAGCTCGTTCCAAAAGCACGTTTGGTTAAAAAAAACTTTTCAGGCTGGCCCCACAATAATGTGGGATTTAACGGGGGTCACAAAAGATGTCGTAGTACGTAGTTGGATAGACGGGAGAGGTTTAGATGGAGGATAAAAGTTTGCACACCACTTCAGTGTTCCTTGTAAATTGAGCTTATTGAATGGAGAAGCATTTTTGCAATGGTCAAGTGAAAGCCCCAGGTACAAGCACACAGGTGATGTCTCATTAGTCAATCTGTGGCTGATTTTTAATTCTTTTTTTGACAGAATTTTTTTTTTATTTAAGCCTTTATTTAGTTATACAATCGGCCTGTTCACCCGTTATATTTTTACCTCTCCAGCTATTTTAATTGGTTAAACCTGCCTAATCAAATGCCATGCGCAGTATGGATGCTGCTATCCATACTCTGAGAAGTGTTTGCTTGTGTGTGTGTGTGTGTGTGTGTGTGTGTGTGTGTGTGTGTGTGTGTGTGTGTGTGTGTGTGTGTGTCGCCAATTTTTCTCAGAGATGGCCAAACGGATCTTTATCTCAAGGGTTTTAGGCAAAAACAATTTTTTGAAAAAAAAAAAGAAGTAATTTTTTATATTTTATTTGTTTGTTTGTTTGTTATCGCTCGATAGTGCCTCAGTTTTTGTAGCGATGTGAAAGGTAGTATTAAATGATCCCCGACCCCATTCCTTAGTGGGTGTATGGAAGTGTTTTTGGTCATCACAATAAATAGAAAAACAAAACTTGATTTCTTCAAAATGCCAATAGGCCTAGAAGAGCATCGGACAACGCTGGGTACCCTGGTAGTACACGATATATGCTCTGGTTATTTATGATCTCTTGCTCTGCTTTACTTATTTGCATTAATGTGAATACTCTGCTAATGTGAATACTATATGGGAAATTGGACAAGTCACCCAACGCAGAACGAATGGTGTTCTCCACCGTTCGTGAAGACTCGGCACAGATTTACACTTGTGTTTCGTTGCTTCCCTGGAATCTGACCAAGAAACGTGATCGATATTGTTGTGAGCCGGGGGTCGGTGGCGAGGAACGACCGCAATACGGAGAAATATGGCCGTCTCCCACCGAACACCCGGAATTAAAAGGTCGTCACCCCGGATAACTCCGGAGTCGACGGGTCACTTAAAGGACCGTGGTTGCCAATATTTCGACGGCATGAGGTAGGGTCCACTTGTCTATTCCAATTTACCAAAGTAATCGCGCCGTCGAGCTACTGTGGAAGCCACACCCTCGGCCGACTCTGTCCGAACCGAGTCGAATGTACCGACTCGGGTCCGGCGTGACCGAGCGGGAATTACCAGAGCGGCGCTGGTCCAAATGACAACTTATGGCACAAACGGCCTCACTACTTCTCAAGCCTGCACCGTGCTGGGTCAATGGTAGAAACGACAGGCAACGAACTGGAACATTTAACAGATATTTATTTACAATTGGGAGGGAGACACAGAGCAGACTTAATCACGAATAAAAGAAATGCAATTTACAATGAACACAGGCACTTAACAATTCGACTTAACAGACTGGCTCCACACACACACAAACCCAAAAGAAATGGACCCCGTCGGGTCTTTATTGGACCCTCCAGATGATGAGGATAGGTCAGCTTGGGGGTAAGAGTTCGGTCGGGCACCTTTCCGCCTCGTGCGGTCTGGTCGAGACGAGCTGGTTCGGGGGGTGGGAGGGGGGGACTCAAACCCACACCTTCGTCGCCACACCAAGCACCGGTGACCGGGAATGATGCAACGGACGCCAGCCAGCACGAGAACGGACCAGACCAGACGAGCACTTGCGGGCAAGACGAGAACGCCAGCAGGCAAAGCGAGAGCAAAACAAGGCGACGAGGCTTCTTCTTGGCTATTGGGCACACTCCTGGACGGGTCGCCACTCCTATTATTCATTCCTCACGTGAGGTGGGAGGGGTCCGTCCTGAGGTAATCTTTGCCCTGATTGGACAGGGTGTGTCAGGGCATATCGGTGGCCCGCACCCCGAAGAGGCTCCGTAGTAGTTTCTGGCACTCCGGCCTCCCATTGGCTGGAGTAAACGCTCCATGCCCTTCCTCGGAGCGGAGCCCCGATCCGAGGCGATGGAGGCTCCGCCCACGCCTTCAGCCAAAAACACGTGGGCAATGGAGTCATTGATGCAAAGAAGTGAAGGGGATTGATGCATAAAACTAACTAGAAAATAACTCGCAGCGCACACATGAAATTCCCGTTAGACACAGGGGATGGATTCTAACTCTACACATGTACTTAACGAAATAACTAAACTTTGGGACTGCTGACTGTCTGTGTGCAAGAGGCTTCCTAATCCGTAACAATATAACCCACCATATCATGAAAGTAACAACATTTTGTACTTTGCATGATCTCCATTATTGTGATTTTAAAAGTGTCTGTATTTCAAATAAATTTGGACTTTTGCAGACAATCGCTTGCCCTGTTAACGCTTCATACTGGAGTTCTTAATAATAAGCAGGCGTTTTCAAAATGGGTTTGCGTCATTGACTCGACCTTGAAAATGATCCGCGATGACATCCGAATAATTTTTCGTTCATCCAATTTCAAGGCTGATGTTTTGCAAATGAGCCCAACGTCGATATGAAAAGAGCATTGGATTGGATTACTTGGGGAATATTACAATATACCCATCAAGGCACGCACACACACACACACACACACACACACACACACACACACACACACACACACACACACACACACACACACACACACACAAAGCAAACATTTAAAATGAACTCCTCTTGGTTTCGGCATTGTGGACAGCACCTGCTTTTCATCGGTAGCATTTTAGTGGCCATCTCAAGTTTCCCTGAGGGAATTAGGAGGTAACTCCACGTGTAATGGCACCAAGTGTAGAGCATATCACACAGGACATGTTGTTTATTCTTTCCTGAAGGTCATTACAGAGCCACCTCGGTTTTTACTGACAATCTGATAACACTGCAGGACAGCCTTTTAAAATTGGTTCAAGCTTTTTATAAAAACAGGCACAGAAGTTTTTTTTTGACTGTTTCATGAGTTGTTATCTTCCATGTTTTGGAAGTCTGACTTCAGCATCTTCACCGTCGCGTGGCGCCACTTCCAAGTTTGACTGAATAGGAGTCTCAGAGCTTTGTGGACATTTGATCCTCAATAGACAAGTCAGACCAGAGCCATTCAGGCAATATGATGTACAGAAGAGTAAACCAAACAGCAGTCAACTGACATTCTTAATTGTTAAAGAGTCTTGAGGTGTTTGATAAGCTCATCAACAGCAACAAACTTGATGATTTTGCTCTGTTCACCCCCATTAATTTGCCCAAAGACACTTTCCATCAACTTTGAAGTTAGCCAACACCACTGCATCTATCTATAATTCCAGGTGTGTGTGTGTGTGTGTGTGTGTGTGTGTGTGTGTGTGTGTGTGTGTGTGTGTGTGTGTGTGTGTGTGTGTGTGTGTGTCTGAACGCTGGTTCTCGACAACCACTAGTCCGATCTAATTGAAACTTGGCAGGTATATTGCTGGGGACCTGAGTATGTGCCTTTTCAAGGTTTGATATTAATCGGACAAGTGGTTCCCAAGTTATGGCCATTTATTTACCAAACCAATGACAGAACACGTTGCTGCGTAGGCGTGGCCGTTGGGGAAAGGACGCCTTAGTTACCAATGACAGGACACGTTGCTGCGTAGGCGTGGCCGTTGGGGAAAGGGCGCCTTAGTTACCAATGACAGGACACGTTGCTGCGTAGGCGTGGCCTTTGGGGAAAGGGCGCCTTAGTTACCAATGACAGGACACGTTGCTTGGCATTTTGCACCCACAGTATCTATCTTCTATCTATCTATCTATCTATCTATCTATCTATAATTCCAGCAATCTCTGTTTGTTTGCCTTTCAAAAGGTTTGAAATTAATTTGAATTCAAATTAATTTGAAAAGGTTTGAAAGACAAGTGGTTCCCAAGTTATGGCCAAGTTAGAGCGCGTTCCCCATTACGGGTTACAATGTACAGACTTCCGGATAGTGATGACTTACTGTATTATAATAATTTCTCGATTTCTTATGCGCATTTATACATAAACACAATGCCCCAATCCAGTCGTCGTTTACAAGAGCGAAGGAACGGCCTGTGTGGTTGTTTGAAAGTTTTTTTTTTGTTTGTTTTTTTTGCACTTACAGGCACGCGAGATCGAAGAAACGGCCTGTGTGGTTGTTGTTTCTGGCACGCAATTTGAAATTTTTGTTTGTTTGTTTGTTTTTTGCACGTATGGCCACACACGTTTGGCCACGCATGTACGGGCACGCACTCGTTACACAAAATGGTGCAACAACAGATCACCTAAACTACAGGCTTATTAGCTTACTTTCAATAATTATAAGCAAGGTCATGGAATCTATCATTGCAGTTGACATCAAATCCTTCCTCTGGCTTGATCTCAGATCATCAGTTTGGTTTCAGACCTGCTCATTTCTACGATGAACATGCTGTTTTCTTCTCTGCCGACAATGGATGGAGGCCCTCAATCTCAGACATGACATCAGGGCATCTCTTTGGGCATATCTTGAGCATTTAACACAGGCTGGCACCCTGTCTCCATCTCCAAAATTCAAAGGTTTGGAACCTTGGCGTCCAAGGTCACCTTCTCTAACAGCTTACCGACTTCTTCCACTGTCGGAGTCACCATGTGTCTTTCATCGGAATCATTCTCTTCTCATTTCCCTGACGAGGCCAGAGTCCTTCGAGGTATGTTTTGGGCCCAGTCTTGTTCCTCGTCATCAACGATGTTTTCTGTTTCTCTGAAAAAACCCTTTTTATCTTTTCCTTGATGACTCCACCCTCTGCCATAGTATCCCTAATTCTGAATATTGGCAGGCAGCAAGCAGCTTCTTCCCTCTCTACAGATCTTTATAGAATCAGGAACTTATCCAACACTTGGACTATGTCTTTCAACCCTAAGAAATCTCACTCTCTCACTAGGTCTCTCTGAAAGGACCATCTGGCAAATCCTCACATATATGTTCTTCAAAACCCTTTAAAGAAATTAAATCCCTCAAATGTGTGGGTCTAATCATCAGCCACATCTCTCTTGGGAAAACCACATATCTGAGTTGTCCTCCAAAGCCAGCTGCTGACTGGGCATCCTCTATCGTGCCAAGTCTTTCCATGTCAAGTCTGACCTTCTAACAGTGTACAAGGCATCCATCTGCAACTTGATGGAGTACTGCTCTCCTCTTGATGCTCTCCTCCCCTCTGGGCTGGTGCCCCTGCCTCACCACTTTCACATCTTCATTCTGTGGAAACCAAGGTCCTTAAAACCATTGGAATCTCCCATGATGAAGCTGTTGCTCCCCCATAGCAAAGAGGTCATTGTTGACCTCCACCACCTTTTTTCTGGTCTTGCGTTCTCTGTCCTTTTGTCCTCCCCCCGCCCCCAACATCACTCCCTCTACCCACAATTCCCTGGTTTATCCAGGACATATGTATAGTAGTCCATCGGGAACCCATCTGTGGTGAAACTCCCATAATCCAGGCTCACTGCTCAGCTCCACTCATTTGTTCTTTTCTCTTTCCTGTGGAACCAACTTTCTCAGTCTGTTCAGTTTCATTCTTCCCTCCAGTACTTCAATATGGATGTTCACCTCCTCCTCAGATCATTGCCAATCCACACCCATGATGCTTTCTACCTTCATTAACCCTACATAAGCCCACTTCTTCCATTCCAGGTTATTCTGTGTTTTCTCTCCTCTCCTTCCACCCGCCTTTCCGGGATGTTTTTCCACTTTTCATCCCCGGTTTTACCTTCCTCTTCTTCCAGCTTCCTTCTTACTGTGTTTGAGCTTGTATCCAGCTTTTTCAACCCCTGTGTCCTCCTCCTCTACCCTGTTGTTGGTGTTTCTCCCTGCCTTCCATTTCGTTCCTTCTGCTCTGTTTTGTGTTATACAGTACCTTCAGGAAATATTCACACCCCTTGACTTTTTTTACATTTTGTTGTGTTCCAACCTGAATTTAAAATGGATTCAATTAAAAAAATACATTGTCACCGATCTGCACACTCTTGTCAGGTCTATTGTCATTATTGTCGGATCAAGCTAGATTAGATCTGTGACTTGCTACAGGTACCATGTAAACCTGTACTAACTTGTTCCATGGTCGGATTGCCGGCGATTAAACCGTCTCCCCCACAAGGTTTTCTGGTGAGGAGGGTGTTTGGATATGGACACCCAGCAGGATTAAAAACAAAACCTGTGAAAGGTGGAGAAGCTCCTTGTGAGCCAACGGCCATCCATATCTAGTGCTCAACTGTGTCTGCGGACGTCCTCCTGCAGTTGGGTTACTTTTTATGAGGAGGTTGGTGGCAGGACGTGCGCTCCGACCACCGCAAAACACTTCAATCTGCAAAACACACAAATGCAAAGAAATCTGAAAACCCACTCCGTGGGAGTACCTCTTGTATTGCTGTTCTTCGCAGGTCAGCTCACCAGATGACGGGATTTGGGAAAAGCCTTCGGGACCCCCATTTCTTGATGATAGGAAGAAAAGCACGGGGTAAACTTCCTGGGTCAGATTGTGGTGGTGTGCAGCAGAGTGGTGCTGAGGTGTCGTCCTCCAAACGGCAGTCTCCTTGGGTTAACCTGAGGCGGTCCGTTCAGGTGGGTGCTTGGATTGTCCTATCCCTAAGAGAGGATGATCACCTGTCTCTGTTATCATCTGAGCTCAAGCGTTTGAATGTCGATATTGCAGCACTCTCTGAGGTTCGGAGACCGGATTGCAGCGAGATCATGGTGGGTGGTTGCACCGACTATTTGTCTGGTCATTCTGATGGTTACCATACCCAAGGAGTTGCTGTAGCTGTGTCCAATAAGCTGACTCCATTGATAATTGAGGTAACACCGGTCAACGAGCGTATTATGAGACTAAGGATTCGTCACTCCTTGGGTGTCATTTCCCTGGTCTCTGGATATGCTGCAACTGAGGTGAGTGATCTTACCGTGAAGGACGCAGTCTATGCCACGCTCAAGACTGGAGTTGATCAGTGCCCCAGGCGAGAAACTCTTCTCGCCTTGGGGGATTTCAATGCATCGACTGGCACTGATAGGGAAGGGTATGAGATGTGTGTTAATCCCCATGGGTCTTGAACTGTGTACCAGAATAGCACTCAGTTCCTTGACTTTGCAAGAAGTCATGGGCTTAGGGTGGCTGGTTCATGGTTTCAGCACCCACAAGCTCATCGGTGGATTTATTCCAACACTGGTGGAGTGGCAAATGAGAATGACCATGTGCTCGTTGATGGTCGCTGGAGGATGATCCAGAACTGCAGGGTCAACCGGAGTGTTCAGTTCCTCAATACTGACCACTGGCTTGTTGTTGCAACTCTAAAGTTGCACCTTAAATCCAGGAGAATGGTACCATCCCAGCCTCGGCTGTATGTTGACAAGCTCAATGTCGAGAGGATAGCTGAGGAGTTTCAGAACAGGTTGAGATGAAGGCAGTGGCTTGGTCGAGCACTTACTGTAATGCTGCATCCACATTGCCAATGGCTGATAGTTCGTTCCCAGCTTTCAGGACTTTGATGACAGAGCCTTTTCCCAACCCATAGTAAGACGCTACGGTATCGCTTCCCGATATGGCATGGGCTGGTAAAAGGTTCTTGACAATTTATAAATACTTGTCAAGTGTCGACTTTATGTCCACTATTGCCCTTTCGTTGCGATTGTCTCCACCTCATCCTCGTCATCCTTCACAAGTCGGAGAGTCTGCGAGGCACAACTACAAAAAAGCAATCTCCCAGGTGAGGACAGTACCAGGAGATCATCACCAAATGTCTGCTGGAGTTGCTAGATAAGGGTCCTCCAAGAAGGTTTATCCCCATCAAGGTCTGTATAGGCTGCAAACAGTTCAACGGAATCCCACATTCTTGACCGGTCAGCTTTCATCATCTCTACAACTGACTCAAAGGGACGATCTTCGTCAGTGTCCTCTGAACTTCTACAACTAGCAGCCTGCCCTGGGAGTGACCTAAAGTTGACAAATGTTTGTCGACAGTCCACAAGGTGCCGGGCATCTGCGGCATGCAGACCGCTAAGTGCCCCCTCAAGACGGTGTTGGACACTTTTTGCAACATCATCATTTCACTTTGCACAAACTTCTAATCGAGACTTCCTAGTCTCCAATTCTCAGAATAAGAATGCAGCCCTCCATCTGGACGGGTTCTTCTTGTCGTTTTTAAGATTGCAAAAACTCAACGCAGAAAACACAATGCTTTTGAAAATCTAAAGGTTCAGCCGAGTCCCCTGACTGCGAGCGCCTTGTCACCTTGCGAGGAACATTTGAATCAGTTTCTCCAGCCCTCTGACGTTTGTGACGTTCAGTGTGAGTCTTTTGAGGTGTAACTTGAAACAACTTTGATGGCATTTCAATGTGAATTCATTGTTCTTGTCCAATGTTTCTTGAAGCTCAAAGTGTTTTTCATCACCGTATATCTTGCTGCACCGGATAATGTTCGTTATTCGGACTGCTCCTGCACAGATCAACGGTTCCTTCTTCGCTTGGCAGTTGAACCTCCAACTGAAGTAGCACTCGTCAGGTGCTGGATCCATAACCAATGTAAACCCTGAAAAGAAAAGAAAAGAATGGGTTAATACACATACATGTCAAGCTGAGGTGTCATAATGTAATATCTGAAAATTCTCAAAGGATATCACCAGGCACCCCCTGTATTTTGTAGAGGTACCCCCAAGCACCAAGAAACAGCAGACAAAAAAAAACTTTACCCGGCAAAACCAGGTTCAACACGAGAGGGGGAGCACTCGGGAGAGTGCAAAACCTCCGCCGCCAATACTGCTGGGTCACTCAAGTGAACCTTATATCTTATTCATTAAATATGATGTCAACAGTGCTGAGAGTTATAGTTCTTTTCTCCAACATTTTTTTTTTGGGGGGGGGGGGGTTGGAAATCATTTAAAACCTAAAAATGCAAAAAAAAAAAAAAAAATCGAAATTTTGTTGAAAAAAAAGTTGCAAAAATTTTTTTTTCTCGAACAATTTTTTTTGGGGGGTGGAAATCACTTAAAACATTTAGAAATGCAAAAAAAATCTTTTTGGGGGGGTGGGGTTGGAAATCACTTAAAACATGTAAAAATGCAAAAAAAAAACAATTTTTTCTCAAACTATTTTTTGGGGGGGTGGGGGGTTAGAAATCACTTAAAATATGTAGAAATGGAAAAAAATTCTCTTTTTTTGCGGGGGGTAATTTTGGGGGTTGGAAATCACTTAAAACATGTAGAAATGCAAAAAAAAATTCTCTTTTTTGGGGGGGGGGTACCAATATTTTGGGGGTTGGAAATCACTTAAAACATGTAGAAATGCAAAAAAAAATTGTCTAAATTTTTTTTGGGGGGGGTAACAATTTTTTTTTTGGTGGGGGGGTTGGAAATCACTTAAAACATAGAAATGCAAAAAAAAAAAATTTTCTCGAACAATTTTTTTTTGGGGGGGGGGACCAAGTCCAAAATTTAATGGCATGATCCTTGGACCATACCTAACCCCCCACCAAGTTTCGTCGAAATCCGTCGAGGAGTTTTTCCGTAATACTGTTCACAAACAAACAAACAAACAAACAAACAGAAAGGGGTGAAAACAGTCACCTCCATCCATCTTCAAAGATGGCGGAAGTTAACAACATATCATCCTGAGACTCCCGGACTAAGAGTCGTCCGGAAACAGAGTGCGGTGAAATGAACTGCATTTCTCAGCCCCCACAGCTCGCTCGTTCGGAATTATCACGGTGCCATGTTATCGGAATCCTGCAGAGGGCGAGTTCGTACCAAAGCTTTGTGGATGGTGGATCGTCTGGATGAGCTGCAAACAAACGGCGTCAAGGTCAAATCAATGTCACAGTAAAGGAAACTCGTTTCGTGTTCGTTAAAAAAAAATACAAGCACTCACTGGCAAATCCTTTTACAGATTAAAATCGATTTTTTTGATTAATTTTTTTTTTAAGTTTTCTCTAATTTGTGGCACAAAAACATTGATACGTCTTCGATTACCCAAGGTGTTCAAAAGTCATCCAATGATGTTGAGTTCCATTCCTTTCGACTTTGAGGGATTGCATGATTGCTCCTGTACTAAAGGGATTGCAGCTGTAGCTATATACTGATCTTAATTAGCCATAAATCAGATGTTTGATTGGTGTGACATTGCATGAAGTCCGTGTCATGTTCCTTGAACTGGTCTTGCACCGCAGAGGTCGGTAGATAGTTTGATGGTCATCCTGAAATATCCAGTCATTGTACAGATGGCAGCATGAAAGCCTGAACCTGCTGGGTCCCAATCTGTAGGAACGTCCTGGATGTGACCTTGCCTTGTAATGAGATGAGAGATCACCGAGCAGCTCGCTGGATTTCAATGGAATTTTCTGATCCCCAAGGAAATTAGAATGCCGGATGTTATTACTTGGTGAAAAATATTTTCTGCCAACTATGGTGGTCTGTTGCATTTGTCTATCCGTCACACGATTTTTGGCCACAGTTTTCAAGCAATCCTGAAAGTTTTTGTGTATGTAGTTAACCGGCCAAGGACAGCAACGATTAATAATTTGTGAAGATCGGAATCCGGATCTGGATTCGAGAATTCGGATCTTCACCGAAAGATCTGAATTCTTGATCCAAGGACAACAAAACTTGGTGGACAGGTTTGGGAATTTTGGTGAAGATCCGAAAGCGGCCAAGGACAGCAACACTTGATTTTGGTGAGCATCCGAATCCGGATCCGGTTCTGAGAACTTCCTCAGTGATTCTTCACCATTGAACGAGAGGGCCAAAAACGATATCTCAAATCTAACAGCGATATCTAACGATATCTAACAGCACGATATCTCAAAAGATTATGGATGGATTCGGATTAAACTTGGTGGACGTGTTGGGTGTGTGACGACAACTAATTGATTCGATTTTTGTGAAGATCCGAGAGTTTTTCAAGTGTTTATTCACCACTGATAGATGGGGCCAAAAACTATGTATAGCATGATATCTCTAAAAGTTGTGAACGAGTTAAGACAAAACGAGGTGGAAGAGTTGGTGAGGTGACAAGAACAAGCAGATTTGATTTTGGTTAAGGTGCAGATTCAGATCCAACCCATCAGTAGCATACAAAATGTAAACTATTCAACCTGGCAGAGTTATGTGCTCTACTGAGTGACGTTCCATTTTGCCAAGTTGTCACTCGATGAGTGATTTTTCATTTATTACTTGGCAAAATTTTTTTTTTTGAGATGTTAATTGCCTCCGTTTGTGCGTGTATGCGTGTGTGTGTGTGTGTGTGTGTGTGTGTGCGTGCGTGCGTGCGTGCGTGCGTGCGTGCGTGCGTGCGTGCGTGCGTGCGTGCGTTCGTCAGTTCGTTTGTTTGTCTCTCCGTTCGCCTCCAACCCAAACCGCTCACCCGATCATTCTGAAAATTTTAGAGATCAATGTCACCGACCCTGCGACGGTCTCGCATTGAAGTTTCATAAAATTTGGTCGACCAAAAAGGTCTGCATCGGCCAATAGGCCAATTTTTAGCCAAATTTTCTAAAATCCTCAAATTTCCTCCGATCGTCTTGAAATTTCAACAGGATTGGCATATCCGGTCGATGAATTCAACCACCTATTACATTTTAGGTTATCATCGGTAAAAAGGTCAACATAGGCCATAAGGTCAATCCAAAATAGGCCAATTTTTAAAATTGTTTCGAAAATCCTCAATTTACATCCGATTGACTTGAAATTAGAAGAACATTTGCACATCAGTTCACTGAGTTCAACCACCCATTAATTTTGAGGTAAAAATAGGCCAAAAGGTCAACATAGGCCAATTTGGCCCAGATTTTCTAAAATCCTCAATTTTCATCCGATTGACTTGAAATTTGAACAGAATTTGCATAGCAGGTCAATTAATTCAACCACCTATTAATTTTGAGGTAAATATAGGCCAAAAGGTTTACATAGGTCAAATTTCTAAAAGCCTCAATTTTAATCCAATTAACTTGAAATTTCTAGAGCATTCGCATATCAGGTTATTGAGTTCAACCACTTATTGATTTTGAGGTAAACATATCGGAAAAGGTCAAGATAGGCCAAAAGGCCAATTTGGGTCAAATTTTCTAAAATCTTCAATTTTCATCCAATTGACGTGAAATTTGAAGAGCATTTTCATGTCAGGTGGCTGAATTCAACGGCCAGTTAATTTTAAAATCAAATGGTCAACACAGGCATATTTTCGAAAATTGATAGACAGGGCCAAAAACTAAATATATCTCAAAAAGTTGCAGACGAGTTATGACAAAACAAGGTGGATGAGTTGGATCGGTGACAAGAACAAGCAGATGGATTTTGGTTCAGATCCAGCCCATCAGTGGGATACAAAACGTGAACTTTTCCACCTGGCAGAGGTATGCGCTCTACCGAGTGCCATTCTACTTTGTGCTGTTTTGCCAAGTTGTCACTCTACGAGTGATTTTTCATGATTTTTTTTGCTAGTCGAGCTAGATCATGTCGGCTAAACAATGCCAGCCCATTTTGACACTCCAGCTGATAGCATGACGCATCCAATGATTCATCTGGGTTTTTATTAGCCCCCGTTGGACTTGTTCCAAAGCAGTAGCTTATGGATTTAGTCTCAATTTTCATGTTCATGCGTGCGTACGTGTGCATGCGTCCTAATGTGTTGTGAATAACGCTTGTACGAGGCAAAAAAAGACCGTTTTTGCATGAATAAGGATTCATGGGTAAAATGTATTCTTTTCTGAGTTCAACTAAAATACACACTCTCTTAAATTTTGATGAAAAACAGTTTCTGCATGAGAATAGTGATTTGGAACAACAAAACGTGCTAACCTTAAGCTATTGTGTTGACCCTGGAATGCAAAAGTGGATCTTTTTGGTCTGGAATGATTTTTGTTTTGTGGCATTCGATCTTGGACTCAACAAAACAACAAAAGTTTTAACAACCTACTAAATCTAAACAGAAAAACTCAACATTTTGCATGTTGCCTGAGGGTTCCCCCATGTATGTTGGGTGGTCGCGAGACTACCTTTATTTTCAGGTTTTCCGTCTGTCTGTATGTTGGGTGGTCGCTGCTAGACTACCCTTATTCTCAGTTTTTCTGTCTGTCTGTATGTTTGTATGTAATGGACAGCACTGGAGGCCAGAGGAGTCAACCGATTTTGATGAAACTTGACTGGTAGGTTCATTCCAGGATCTAGTTGTATGCTTTTGAGCACCGTTGCTATGGACGCCACTGTTGCCCAGCAATGGGACTTTGAAATTTTTGAAAAATCCTAAAAAAAAAAAAAAAATTCGATAATCAAAAATCGGCTTCTGCACTTTTATGCGTACTATAATCAACCTCTTTGTCAAAAAATTTCAGCCCGATCCGTCAAAAACTGTATGACGTATGCAATTATGTAGTGACCACCCATGCTGCCTACCGGCTTGTTGGGTGGTTGCTTGAGTACCCTTATTTTCACTTTTTCCATCTGTCTGCATGTATGTTTGTTTGTTTGTATGTTTGTTTGCATGTTTGTTTGTAATGGACAGCTCTGGAGGCTAGAGGAATCAACTGATTTTGATGAAACTTGACAGGTAGGTTCATACCATGATCTCGTTCTACGCTTTTGAACACCGTTGCTATGGACACCACCGTTGCCTAGCTACGGGACTTTGAAATTTTTGAAAAATCCTAAAGAAATTATTTTTTCGAAAATCAAGAATCGGCTTCCAGGCTTTTAATCGCACTATAATCAACCTCTTTGTCAAAAAATTTCAGCCCGATCCGTCAAAAACTGTATGACGTATGCAATTATGTAGTGACCACCCATGCTGCCTACCGGCTTGTTGGGTGGTTGCTTGAGTACCCTTATTTTCACTTTTTCCATCTGTCTGCATGTATGTTTGTTTGTTTGTATGTTTGTTTGCATGTTTGTTTGTAATGGACAGCTCTGGAGGCCAGAGGAGTCAACCTATTTTGATGAAACTTGACAGGTAGGTTCATACCAGGATCTCGTTCTACGCTTTTGAACACCGTTGCTATGGACACCACCGTTGCCTAGCTACGGGACTTTGAAATTTTTGAAAAATCCTAAAGAAATTATTTTTTCGAAAATCAAGAATCGGCTTCCAGGCTTTTAATCGCACTATAATCAACCTCTTTGTCAAAAAATTTCAGCCCGATCCATCAAAAACTGTATGACTAGTATGCAATTATGTAGCGACCACCCATGTCGCCTTCCGGCTTGTCTGTATGTTTGTATGTAATGGACAGCTCTGGAGGCCAGAGGAGTCAACCGATTTTGATGAAACTTGACAGGTAGGTTCATACCAGGATCTAGTTCTATGCTTTTGAGCACCGTTGCTATGGACACCACCGTTGCCTAGCAACGGGACTTTGAAATTTTTGAAAAAATCTTAAAAAATTTATTTTTTCAAAAAATCAAAAATCGGCTTCCAGGTTTTTATGCGCATTATAATCAACCTTTTTGTCAAAAAATTTCAGCCCGATCCGTCAAAAACTGTATGACGTATGCAATTATGTAGTGACCACCCATGCTGCCTACCGGCTTGTTGGGTGGTTGCTTGAGTACCCTTATTTTCACTTTTTCCATCTGTCTGCATGTATGTTTGTTTGTTTGTATGTTTGTTTGCATGTTTGTTTGTAATGGACAGCTCTGGAGGCCAGAGGAATCAACTGATTTTGATGAAACTTGACAGGTAGGTTCATACCATGATCTCGTTCTACGCTTTTGAACACCGTTGCTATGGACACCACCGTTGCCTAGCTACGGGACTTTGAAATTTTTGAAAAATCCTAAAGAAATTATTTTTTCGAAAATCAAGAATCGGCTTCCAGGCTTTTAATCGCACTATAATCAACCTCTTTGTCAAAAAATTTCAGCCCGATCCATCAAAAACTGTATGACTAGTATGCAATTATGTAGCGACCACCCATGTCGCCTTCCGGCTTGTCTGTATGTTTGTATGTAATGGACAGCTCTGGAGGCCAGAGGAGTCAACCGATTTTGATGAAACTTGACAGGTAGGTTCATACCAGGATCTAGTTCTATGCTTTTGAGCACCGTTGCTATGGACACCACCGTTGCCTAGCAACGGGACTTTGAAATTTTTGAAAAAATCTTAAAAAATTTATTTTTTCAAAAAATCAAAAATCGGCTTCCAGGTTTTTATGCGCATTATAATCAACCTTTTTGTCAAAAAATTTTGTCAAAAATGTCAAAAAAAAAAAATGCGTCAAAAACTATGACTAGTATACAATTATGTAGCGACCAGCCATGTCGCCCACCGGCTTGTTTTTGTGTGGGTAACATTTCCCGAGGAGGGAGTTCAAAGTGGGAGAGGTCCCAATTCTGTTTGTGGATGCGTCATGCGCATCGTGCAGCACCACCAGGTGGTCGCCGCTACGACGAATCATCTTCCTCCTCGACTGCGCAGTACTTTCAGAGGAGAAATGTATGGTTGACTCCCACTCGACGATCCTGCGACTCCAATGCATTCTCTTTCAATGGAGGCGACTCGCAGCAAGGCGAACAAGAAAGGGAGTTGAAAATGAAAATGGAAAAGCAGTTGATGAAACACAACTAAGAGACGACTAGTGATGACGCTGGCAAAAAAGAAGAAAAAAAAAAAAAGAAAACCTCCCAAGATGCCTTTCGGTCCGCAACACTTTGATGCGGTGTGGTTACGTTTCATGAGCCAGCCACTGGGCGGTGTACATTCGCTTTCATCGGAGATCCAACAAAAATAAATAAATAAAATCACTCGCTGCGAACCTGTGTTTGGCGCTTCGTTTTGAATCTGCGCTGAAAGTGCATTAAATGAAACTTATTAAGCTGTTCCAACTTTTTGTTTGTTTGTTCGTTTTTTTGTTTTTTTTTAATTGGTTTTTCATCATCACGAGTTTTCTTTTGACAAAAAAAAAAAAAATGAAGAAACTCCCAAGATGCCTTTCGGTCCGCAACACTTTGGTGCGGTGTGGTAATGTTTCGCTAATCAGTCGCATACGGCTGTGCATGCTGTTCTATCGGGGAATGTTATTCCCGTGGACGAAGAAACAAGCACAACCGCTCGTTTTGTGGTGGCTCGTCGTCGTCAACAACAACAAGAGAGGAACTAACATTTAAATGCGCGCCAACCTCCCCGGCGTGCTTCACGTGACGGAGACGGTTCAACGGTGATCCATCGGGTAAGCTTGACACGCACAGTATATACATATATATTGTGACACACGCACACACATTCATTTACACATGGACGCGTCAACATGCCTCGCAGACGACAAAATATTGGACGCAGCACCCTTGCAGCGAGACGCATGCGACTGATGAGATCTAACGAGTTGGAAGTCGAAAGGAGGACACGATTGGACGACCTCAATCAAAGAGCACGAATCTATCTTCAAAATGAAGAGCCAGAGCAACGAAGAGCACGACTGGACGCCCAGAGTCGAAGAGCGCGAACCTACCTTCAAAATGAGGCGCACGAAGAAAGAAGAGCGCGACTAGACTCCCAGAGTCAAGGAGAGAGGAACTACCTTCAAAATGAGGGGCACGAAGAAAGAAGAGCGCGACTAGACTCCCAGAGTCAAGGAGAGAGGAACTACCTTCAAAATGAGGGGCACGAAGAAAGAAGAGCGCGACTAGACTCCCAGAGTCAAGGAGAGAGGAACTACCTTCAAAATGAGGGGCA
Source organism: Eptatretus burgeri (assembly GCF_056783735.1). NCBI lineage: Eukaryota > Metazoa > Chordata > Myxini > Myxiniformes > Myxinidae > Eptatretus > Eptatretus burgeri. The sequence continues at coordinate 5,181,013 of NC_140968.1, read as the reverse complement.
CGAAGAAAGAAGAGCGCGACTAGACTCCCAGAGTCAAGGAGAGAGGAACTACCTTCAAAATGAGGGGCACGAAGAAAGAAGAGTGCGACTAGACTCCCAGAGTCAAGGAGAGAGGAACTACCTTCAAAATGAAGAGCCTGAGGAAAGAAGAGCACGACGAGACTCCCAGAGTCAAGGAGAGAGGAACTACCTTCAAAATGAGGCGCACGAAGAAAGAAGAGCGCGACTAGACTCCCAGAGTCAAAGAGAGAGGAACTACGTTCAAAATGAAGAGCCTGAGGAAAGAAGAGCACGACGAGACTCCCAGAGTCAAGGAGAGAGGAACTACCTTCAAAATGAAGAGCCTGAGGAAAGAAGAGCACGACGAGACTCCCAGAGTCAAAGAGAGAGGAACTACCTTCAAAATGAAGAGCCTGAGGAAAGAAGAGCACGACTGGACTCCCAGAGTCAAAGAGAGAGGATCCACCTTCAAATTGAAAAACCTGAGGAAAGGCGAGAATGGTCGCTTGACCTGAGCCAAAGAGCACGAACTCACCTTCAAAATGGACATCCACAGGTAAGAATGGTGCACCTGCAAGCTCAAATTGCTCGATCATCAATAGTCAACGAATAACATCATCTCGATGGTTTCGAGCTGTCTTTAATTGTGACGCGCCCTTTTGAGCGCAGATTGAATCCAAAGCGCCAAACAGTTTCTCAGCGAAGAGGAATTCATTTTTGCTTGTACTGTGTGTGCGTGTGTCATGTGTTTTATATATATATATATATACACACGCATATACCCGTGCTCCGCACAGAGTTGAATGGGTGGCATCAGGTGGATGAGGCATAATAGTTGATGTTATGGGAAGCTGTGGAGGGTGTCATTCGGGATGTGATGCGCTATGGTTACCTGTCCTTAGTTTTCTAAAGGACCTCCCTGTAGATGACATTTTGGGTGAGTGTCTTGTTGCTGATTCGTCCTTGTGAGGAATTATTGTCCACTTTGATAGATATATTGGAGTGACCTCTTGCACGTGAAAATGCAACATATAGTTGGCCATGGGAGAACACAGGGGCTGGGAGGTATATTCCGAGTTTGTCAAATGTTTGGCCCTGGGATTTGTTTATGGTCATGCGAGATTGACTGTAAATTGCATCCTCTGCAGTGTGACTGGAAGGTTGGCGTCTGATGGGGCAAGTTTAACATGATATAGGCCTAGCCCGAGACTGAGCAGGAGCAGTGGAGTGTGACTGAATCAGAATGCAAATTTCAATGAACGGCACTTTTTAACGCACATCCGACGATCGAACACCGCTTGGACGCTTTAATTTGAAGACCGCACACGCAAGACACAACACAGGTAACGATGGCGGTTGATATTGACAATTAATGCAATGAACAGCAGTTGTTTGGGTGCATCCGTCACTCGACCACCTCTTTAATTTGAACAGTTAACATGCACGCCATCAAGGTACAGAATCTATTGTCGGACACCGCGCTTTCGAAGAACAAAGAAAATAAGAGAATCCGGGCAATGAAGGGATGACCTCATACCCGTTCCCTGGTCCCCCCTACCTTCAGATTTGATGTTATCTGGACGTTGGCCTATTGCAACTTATTTTCGGGTGTTTTTAATACGTACGTTGGATTTCGGACACAAATTGACAGTCTAAGAGGGCGTGTTCAGTCCGGAAAAGAGCCAATCGGGGTACATCATGTTGGCAGAGCTCTGTTGCTCATCGTTCCCCTCCTTCAACGCTGATTTTTAAAACATGACAACCATTGCTGATGTTCTGAGCTATACTAGTTATTATCAGTTGTGTTTATGTTCAGTGTTTGATGCAATGAGTACTCCTTAACTCGAGTTCATATTTTTTGGATCGATGGCAGCACTTACCGGACAGCAGTTCAGCGATGGCGACCGAACGGGAATAAATGCGGCCGTCGATGGGTTGAAAATCTTGTTGAAGCCACGTTGTCATCCAATTCCAGCTTAGAAATTTAGTGCATCATCTTCGTCACATTAAGAAAATCCAGTATATGGGAAATTACCACATTCCTGCCGGCACAGACATTTACAGAAATAATATGTTTTTTTAAATAAATCTTTACTTTAAATACAATGTTTCTTGTTAATTTTTTGTGTCAAATTCACCTTCTGAGGTAGTCAGCATGTGCAGAAGAGGGTTTAACATTGCAGACGCTGTTTTCAAGGAGTGGTATTACGCCTCTTGGTGGTGACAGTCTGTCGACGACAGACGTAATGACGTCAGCGAATGGCCGATGATGTCATGACGGAATTACGCCTCTCAGTGGTGACGTCACACATCGCCATGCAAACGAATGTATAAATTAGAAAATCGCCCAAAATTCCGAAACCTCTCCGTCTGGCACGATCTCACACAGCCCATGGTGTTCATTCGACCTCAGAGCACCCGCATGGCAAAGGTGGTGACAATCCGTCCGGCAGTTTTGGAGGAGATACGTCAAATTACACGCAGACGTTAACAGAAATAATATATAGATATACATATATATATATATATATATATATATATATATATATATATATATATATATATATATATATATATATATATATATATATATATATATATATATATATATATATATGTGTGTATATATATATATATATATATATATATATATATATATATATATATATATATATATATATATATATATAAATATATATATATATATATATATATATATTTATATATATATATATATATATATATATATATATATATATATATATATATATATATATATATATATATATATTGTTGTGGTTACCAGATTCGCAAACCACCATTCAGGTCCCTTAGGTGAGGTATCTCGGTAAGTGCATGTGTAGTTAGGCCCAAACCCGTTGTCTAGTGGGAATACATGTCATTTATACGTGCTGCGACTCTTCAGGATAGCCGTTTTTCTTTTACTATCTTTATTTTGGACCAACCGCCAGGATTACCATCACAATTACAACCACAACCACCGCTTCACCACAACCGCCACGACCTTCCCGTCACACCTCGCCACCGTAGCATCGCCACCGTTCTTGCCCCGCTGTGGGTACCGGTGTTGGACTCATGCAGAACGCGCGTCGAACAGCGTGTACAAAATCACGGATTTTGTGCTTCAAAAACGGATCAAAAACGACACACGCCCACTTTTTGCCGTCCAATCGGTGAGCGAGGGGCGAATTGGCCCCGCCTCCAGAACGATCGATATATGCAAATTTGTGGATCAAAAAGCCTTCACGCCCACTTTTTCTCGGGCCAATTGGGAGCGAGGTGAAAGGTCAAAGGCGAAGTTACGGGGGGATAAAAGGACGGTGTTCGTCAGTCGGGAGAGAGTCGCAAACGAGAGCGAAAGAAGTCTGGAGCCCGAAGCCTGCAGTGGCTGGAGAAGCTGAAGAGAGTCGGACGAGGGGGTGCTCGCGTCGGTGCCAGGAGCTGCACGCCCGAGGGAGGCCGGCAGCGCGACCTGGCCGAGGTGGAGACGCACACCAGGGATAATAAAGATCCTCTATACCCCGAGCATCAGCAACCCCCTCCTGTTTCCCCCCGCGCTGAGATAGTGCGACCAAGGGGGCCCCGTTCCCACCCCCTGCCAGGCACTGTCCACGAGGCCCGCGGGTTGCGGGGCCATCGCCGCTCCGCGTCTCATCACCAGACGGGTAGGCCCGACCCGGTCTCGGCCTCAGGCCGCCTCATTCTTGAGGGTATTTCTTTTCCTTGGTTTTGGGTATGTGTTGTCGGCGCCGTCTGTGAAGTAGAATTGTATAAGTGTTGCCGTGTGCTCGGTAGTCGGTATTAGCTCTGCACTGTGTTTTCACTTTTATGTTTGCTTTTTGTGTAAATGGAATTGTGTTTTCTTTTTTGTGTGCATTTGGTGGAATTGTATTTGTGTGCTTTCCGTTCGTCGCGAATAAATGTGCTTTATTGTTGAACTGTTCTCCCGCTTCGCTTCGTCTTTTCCTCCATTGAATCCCCATCTTGCTTCACGTAAAGGGTTGGTAGTGGGCTGAATACGCCCGATAATTAATCGAACCGTCGAGGTCGACGATAACACCGCTCGGTTATTCTGATAGTACGGAACGGGTCGCTTAAGTGGCCCGTGTCCGAAGTCGACCTGCGGCGAGGTGCGATCGCCCGGTCTACCCTCCGCGTGGGTACTTAGGTAGTTCGAATTTGGCGAGCAACCCTATCCCACGCGGGGGCTGATTGGCTCGATCGCGGTGAGACCGAAAGGTCCACCCGTGACTGGTTCCCGGCGTTAGTCCGAGAGGGTCACGACTGGATTGTCCGTCCGGTGGGCGACGTGCCGCGATTCGAGTTACGTGGCCGTCCGCACGCCGGCGGGCGCGAAGACCGCGACACTGGTGTCAGGTCGTGCGATACAAATTCATCGCCCTCCTCGCGGCACTGGTATCGGAGAACAGGAAAACGGGCTCTCCTGTCTCCGGCTAAATTCACGGGAATCGGTCCAGGGGTGAGAGAAGCGACCCCCGATTCCCTCCAAATTGCGAGCGAGCAAATTAACCCTTCACGAGAAGCAAGATGGCGTCTCAAGGCGAGCGGGTGCCGGGTGGATTAGGTATGTGTAATAGTAATGTAGAATCCATGGCTCAGGACGAGATCACCGTGCAAGAGAAACCCGTACCAGAAGGTTGGGAAAGGCATCGATGCAGTTCATCTGGTCGGTTTTTTTATTATAACCCCACCGCTAAATGTAGTCAGTGGGAGTGGCCAGGGCAGGTGACAATACAGCACGTTATGGAACTCGTGCAGAGCATAAATGACAAACTGGATTACAGGAATGCCGAAATGAAAGAAAGGAACAACGAAATGAAGAGAAATACGCAACAAATGGAAAATAAAAAAATGGATGGAAACGCACTCGAAGCGAAAAACCAAATGAAAGAAATGCGGGGTGAGATGCAGAGCATGGGCATAGGCCTGCAGGCAGGCATTATGGCAATGGCGAGGAGCGAAACGCGGACCACGGGCGAGAAAATGGCGCTGCCACGTGCTGGGACGAACGAGCTGGGGGGAGTGCAACGGCTGTCAGGCCCGCGGTCGGGGCGGGCGAGAAAATAATTCGGGAGACGTGTAAGACGAGACACGAGGTAAAGAAGGTATTAGAAAAATTAAAAGAAAGCCAGGAGGAGACAGAGGAGGGATTGAAGGTCGAAACGGTGGAGTGTGAGAAAAGACTTCAAGACATGAAGAGAGTTGATAAGCTGGGACTGGAGGGAAAAACGGAGACAGAGGAACTGGGAAGACGGGTAGAAAACCACAAGCGCAAGCCGGAAGAACAGTTAGAAGCCAAAGCAAAGTCTGAGTGTGCGGAGATGGGAAAGGAATTGGAAAAGAAAGTTTCTGAGTTACAGAAACACCAAAACAAAGAGAGGGAACTACAAAACGAACTGAGAGTGTTAAAAGAGGAAAGGAAGAGAACGGAAAATGAAACTTTAAGAAACCACACTGTACAGATCGAACAGCTGGAAGCGAAGGCCAGACTAAAGAATGAGGAACAAGAAAGAGTAATGAAGGAAGAACGAATGAGACAGGAGAAAGAAATCAGTCAGTTGAAAGAAATGACGAGATTGCAGAAGGAGGAACAAGAAAGACAGTGGAATAGAAAACTGAAAGAGTATGAATTTGAAACTGAACGACAAAAGGAAAAAAATAGGTTTGAATACGAGGAGAAAGTAAAGGAGCAAGAAATGAAGCAGGAAGGAGAAATCAGGAGATTGAAGGACACAACGAGATTGGAGAGGGAAGAACGAGAGGAACAATGGAATAGAAAACAAAAAGAACATGAATCTGAGGTTGACCAATTGAAAGAAAAGCTGAGGCTGGAGTACGAGATAGACAAAGAACAGCGAATGAAACACAAACAGGAGATTAACCAAATGAAGAAAACCATGAAACTGGAGAAGGAAGGACAGGAGAGGAAACGAGGAAGGGTAATGAGACAGCAGCAAATGAAACACAAAAAGGAGATTAACCAAATGAAGCAAACCATGAAACTGGAGAAGGAAGGACAGGAGAGGAAACGAGGAAGAGTCGTGAGAGAACAACGAATGAAACACAGGAAGGAAATGAGCCAATTGAAAGAAACGATGAGATTGGAAAACAAAGAGCAGGAGGAACAGTGGGAAAGAAAACAACAACTCTATGAGTGTGAAATTGAACAACTAAAACGGAGGGAGAACGAACAGCTAATGGGGCTCAGAGAGAAAGAACGACTCAGATGGGAAAGGAAAAGGAACCAGGAAGAGACAGAAAAAAGGAACCAGGAGAGAAAATGTATAGAGACACGGGAGACAGACAAAATAGAGGAGAGACTGCACGATGAAGACGGGGTAAGTGACGCGCACACACACACGGAGGTAGTGGAGGACAATGGGGGTGAGCTCGCGGAGCGTGTAGAGACCCAGTGCGAGCACCTGGATGGCCTCCTCCAGGAACGAGGGGAGGGAGTCTGCCCCCTTGAGGCGAGTCACGACCAGGTGAGTTCAGTCGTGCTTTGCGAGGTTGAGGGGACGGGTGCTGTGGACGGGTGCACGGAGAGCTTGGGGGGTATAGAGGCCCCGGAGACCCTTGTGGGGACACAAATCCCCAGTGTGGTTGTCCCTGTGTGTGTGGTGCAAGGCGTGGGTGCGTCCCCGTGTGTGGAAGCGACCCCGTGTGTGAGTGGTGTGGTGGCGATGGTGCCAGAGTGCGTGCTTCCCAGCACGCCGGGTGTGGATGGGGCACCGTGTGTGAGTGAGGCCGTGTGTGTGAGTGAAACGGCCAGTATGAGTGAGGCACCACGTGTGAGTGGTGTGGTGGCGATGGTGCCGGAGTACGTGCTTCCCAGCACGCCGTGTGTGGATGAGGCACGGAGTGTGAGTGAGGCACCGCGGGTTAGTGCCCCCGCGTGTGTGGGTGAGGCACCGTGTGTGGAAGAGACCGCGTGTGTGAGTGTCGCCGTGTGTATGAGTGAGGTACCGCGGGTGAGTGCCCCCGCGTGTATGAGTGAGGCACGGTGTGTGGATGAGGCACCGCGGTTGAGTGCCCCCGCGTGTATGAGTGAGGGACGTTGTGTGGAAGAGACCGCGTGTGTGAGTGTCGCCGTGTGTATGAGTGAGGTACCGCGGGTGAGTGCCCCCGCGTGTATGAGTGAGGCACGGTGTGTGGATGAGGCACAGCGGTTGAGTGCCCTCGCGTGTGTGGGTGAGGCACCGCGGGTGAGTGCCCCGCGCGAGTGAATGGAGCACCACGTGTGAGTAGTATGGTTTGTGTGAGTAGTGAGGCACGCGTGAGTGAACGGCCGTGTGCAAGGTCGCTGTGTGCCAGGGAGACCGTGTGTGTGAGAGAGCGGTATGAGAGGGAGATGTCGGTCGGCATGCGGGAGCACGCAGCCGCATCTCCCGGTGTGAATGTGATGGTGTGGACTGTGTGCGTCGTAACACGCAGGTGTGCGTGGGTCGAATGGAGACGGAGACGGCGACAGAGGAGAGAAAGCCGAGTAGCGGCTGGAGTTGTTTCGGGGACCGTGCCGGGTTCGCCCAGCAGTGAGCACGCGGTTCGTGCTGTGCAACGCACGAGACCGCCACGTGCTCGCTTGCGAGAGTGAAGTCCCGGTCCGGAAACGCACGCGGTGGATTTGCCGATCCCGCGGACGGACAAAGTTTAGGCAGGTAAATGGATTTGGACCGGACGGGTTCTCCACGCGATCGTGTGTGTTAAGCTCCAACGGGCAAAGCACATGTGTTCGCGTGGGGAACCCCTCGAGAAGTGGGGCTTGTGTTTTTTCTTTGCGCACAGTGACGTCATGGCTGCACGTGTGGTTGGAATCCGGCAGGAGGGGTATCTCTGCCGGATGGTCCCGTCCAAGGAGGGACGAGGAACACGTGCAGCTGCATGACGTCACGGGCAGGTGCAAAGTGCGTGAGCTCTGAGTTGCCGCGCAGGTGCTGCGCATGTAAAGAGAAAAAAAAAAAAAAGAACAGCAAGCCTCACTTTCGGGTGTACAGGATTCCTGGGCAAGGGGTGGAAGACCCCCTTACCTGGGCACAGGATGAAAACTAGTTAGGGGGAAGGGTTAGCTTAGTTAGACCGACTCCATGGGGCAGGGGTAAGTCCTCATGGAGTCCGTGGAATGGATTAGTTAGAGGGATTGTAGCCAGATTTAGGTGGGGAAATTGATTAATGGGATTATTTGGAGACAGTGACAGACTTGTGGATGTGTAGAGGGGACGTAGTTTAGCTACGTAGGTTAAAAGGAACGTGCTATAGTGTAAGGGACGACGTGGGAGCACGAGTTAGTTAGGGGGTGCAGATAGAAGGATGGCAGAGTTCAGTGGTGTGTGTGTTGAAGAGTTGGTGAGTGAAGTGGAAGCATGAGGTGAGCACTTGTTGAGTGAGTGAGGCCAGCGGGTCTGTGTGTGTGGAGTGAATGGGGAATGCATGGTGCGATGAGTGATTGGGGGGAGGAGTGACTCCCGCCCAAGGGACCCCGGGGTCAGTATAAAGTGAGTTAGGGGGTTAGTCAAATTGAAAAATGGAGGTCGTTTTGTTGTTGGTGGGAAAGTAGGCTCGAGACCCATTTGGAGGGGTGCAGGAGCCCTGTTGACGGGCTTGGGAGCGTGGCTGCGAAAGGTGAGTATCGCTGAGTGGGTACCCCGGGCACCAGGCTAGTCGGCCGCGGTAGGCCATGGGCCCATGGGGGGCCGGGATAGAGTAGTGGGCACGGGTGCGCCTGCTTGGTGCGGGGGCCCGGGGCGCCATTAGCCGCGTGGGCAGTGCAGTGGGCACGGGTGACCCTCGGAAAGGGGCCCGGGAGGCCGGCCTGCCACGTGTGCGTTTCAGGGGAGGTGCCATGGGGGGCACTCCCCGGTGTTAGGGAGCTGGTAGGCTCGGAGGCAGTGTAGTGCCCGGGGTGCCATAGCGGGAGATTCGGCAGAGGGTCGTGCCTGCCAAAGGGAGCCACGTGTCCCAGCCAGGAGACCGTGTGAGGGCACGGAGCGAAAATTGGGGGGCGAGGCCCGAAATTGTAAGGACACCAACACAGGCGACGGGAATCTGGGTTGTTAGAACCAATAGTTTAAGCGAGAGGCGCTTGTTGAAAGCCCCGGGGTAGTTTAGCAGTTAAATGGTTAGGGTAGATTAGGAGATGTACCCCTCCGCACCATCCATCCCCTCGCTGTCGTTGTGGGCCGCTGGACCCACTTGGTGTTAAGATCGCCGAACTCTGGGGAGGCCATTCTGAGGCTTCGTTGGGCCTCGACACAGGACGTTAGCTCTCCCTTATTCCCCTCTGGGAAGGGAACGTAGGGGTTGGGAGTAGGCTAGGTGACAGGATAGGTTAGCCGAACAAGGACGATAAAGGGGGTTAGGGGACGATTTATAGTGGGGGAGTAAAAATAAAAACAACAAAAAAATTAAGTTGGGGCTAAATTGGGGTTTGACAAATTAAGGGAGTGGGTAGGCACAGTGACAGGCAAAGGCGATAGGTTGGGAGGGAGACAGGTAGGTAGGTCCGAGCCCACCTTCCAAGTGGCCAGCACCACCGCACTCCCTCCACCAACCTCCACTGAACGGCAAAGGCTGGCCAGCTTCATCTGCTGGCTGCGTTGCTGCAAGGCAGAGGCCGACCAACTTCATCGGCAGCTGTTGTTTTGCTGCAAGGCCCGTGCCGGCTGGATCGTCTGCAGCTGCTGTGCTGCAAGGCCTGTGCCGGCCAGTTCATCTGCCGGCTGTGTTTGCCTGCAGCGGCTTTCTTCTGCGGGCTGTGTTTGCCTGCTGCCTTTGCCATGCCATGCCCACTGCCCACGTTCACCAGCCCCGTTCAATTTTTGCTTTGCCCCCCCCCCCCGTTCATTTCCATGTGCGCCAGGATCAAGGCAACAGTTTGCAAGCTGCGAGAACTGCCCTGTTGGCAGCTACAACACGGGCCTGCAGTGGCAGCCCGTGCACCGTGTTTTGCGTCCATCCATTCATCCATTCATTCGTTGTGCTCATTGCGTGTGCCACTTGAGCTGGCACGGAGACTGCGTTTGTGCAGCCCATGCACCGTTGTGGTTCACTGCATTCGGTCCATCCATTCATCCATCCATTCGTTGTGCTCATTGCGTGTGCCACTTGAGCTGGCACGGAGACTGCGTTGTGCAGCCCATGCACCGTTGTGGTTCACTGCATTCAGTTCAAACCGTTCATGCATCCATTCGTTGTGTTCATTGCGTGTGCCACTTGAGCTGGCACGGAGACTGCGTTGTGCAGCCCAAGCACCGTTGTGGTTCACTGAGTTCAGTTCAAAAGGGAAGGCCTTGGACTGCGTGTGAGCAGCCAGCCACGTTCCCTGTCACCTGCATTGTTTTGAGCCAGAGACTGCATGCGGGCAGCCTGGCTCCCTGCTAACTGCTTTCTTTGCAGAGTTCAATGATCCTGGGCCATGGTTTAGTGTAAGATTTGTAAGTTAAGGTAAGATGTACTGTACATATGAGTGCGCCCCCGGCATGTTTGTCTTAGCGCCGGCAATTTTATTTAAGTCGTCCGTGTGAGTGAGTTTGTTTAGATAGTTACGCAGCCCTCAGGTTATTTATTTTGGGGACACGAATACCATGAATGTCGCACTCAGGGATCCGTAGGTAAAGTGTACTAGGGGAAAACTACACATGATGGCACACGAAAATTTGACGACTCGGGACGAGTCTGTAAAAAGGGAAGGGGGTAGTGTTGTGGTTACCAGATTCGCAAACCACCATTCAGGTCCCTTAGGTGAGGTATCTCGGTAAGTGCATGTGTCGTTAGGCCCAAACCCGTTGTCTAGTGGGAATACATGTCATTTATACGTGCTGCGACTCTTCAGGATAGCCGTTTTTCTTTTACTATCTTTATTTTGGACCAACCGCCAGGATTACCATCACAATTACAACCACAACCACCGCTTCACCACAACCGCCACGACCTTCCCGTCACACCTCGCCACCGTAGCATCGCCACCGTTCTTGCCCCGCTGTGGGTACCGGTGTTGGACTCATGCAGAACGCGCGTCGAACAGCGTGTACAAAATCACGGATTTTGTGCTTCAAAAACGGATCAAAAACGACACACGCCCACTTTTTGCCGTCCAATCGGTGAGCGAGGGGCGAATTGGCCCCGCCTCCAGAACGATCGATATATGCAAATTTGTGGATCAAAAAGCCTTCACGCCCACTTTTTCTCGGGCCAATGGGGAGCGAGGTGAAAGGTCAAAGGGAGGGGGTCAAAGGCGAAGTTACGGGGGGATAAAAGGACGGTGTTCGTCAGTCGGGAGAGAGTCGCAAACGAGAGCGAAAGAAGTCTGGAGCCCGAAGCCTGCAGTGGCTGGAGAAGCTGAAGAGAGTCGGACGAGGGGGTGCTCGCGTCGGTGCCAGGAGCTGCACGCCCGAGGGAGGCCGGCAGCGCGACCTGGCCGAGGTGGAGACGCACACCAGGGATAATAAAGATCCTCTATACCCCGAGCATCAGCAACCCCCTCCTGTTTCCCCCCGCGCTGAGATAGTGCGACCAAGGGGGCCCGTTCCCACCCCCTGCCAGGCACTGTCCACGAGGCCCGCGGGTTGCGGGGCCATCGCCGCTCCGCGTCTCATCACCAGACGGGTAGGCCCGACCCGGTCTCGGCCTCAGGCCGCCTCATTCTTGAGGGTATTTCTTTTCCTTGGTTTTGGGTATGTGTTGTCGGCGCCGTCTGTGAAGTAGAATTGTATAAGTGTTGCCGTGTGCTCGGTAGTCGGTATTAGCTCTGCACTGTGTTTTCACTTTTATGTTTGCTTTTTGTGTAAATGGAATTGTGTTTTCTTTTTTTGTGTGCATTTGGTGGAATTGTATTTGTGTGCTTTCCGTTCGTCGCGAATAAATGTGCTTTATTGTTGAACTGTTCTCCCGCTTCGCTTCGTCTTTTCCTCCATTGAATCCCCATCTTGCTTCACGTAAAGGGTTGGTAGTGGGCTGAATACGCCCGATAATTAATCGAACCGTCGAGGTCGACGATAACACCGCTCGGTTATTCTGATAGTACGGAACGGGTCGCTTAAGTGGCCCGTGTCCGAAGTCGACCTGCGGCGAGGTGCGATCGCCCGGTCTACCCTCCGCGTGGGTACTTAGGTAGTTCGAATTTGGCGAGCAACCCTATCCCACGCGGGGGCTGATTGGCTCGATCGCGGTGAGACCGAAAGGTCCACCCGTGACTGGTTCCCGGCGTTAGTCCGAGAGGGTCACGACTGGATTGTCCGTCCGGTGGGCGACGTGCCGCGATTCGAGTTACGTGGCCGTCCGCACGCCGGCGGGCGCGAAGACCGCGACAATATATATATATATATATATATATATATATATATATATATATATATATATATATATATATACATGTCATGTCTGTCATGTGTTGTGTGTCACTGAACTCCCTCAAAGTTTTGTGGAATCGTAACAAACTTCTGGGCTGCACCCCGCTCTCCCATGTGGATTGTTGAAAAAAAAATTTGTTTTTAAACTTGAATCTTCAGCTTCAATTGCTTGTAACAATCCATTATCACGAATATTACAAATTAATTTACAAAATAAACGTTTGTGTGTGTGTGTGTGTGTGTGTGTGTGTGTGTGTGTGTGTGTGTGTGTGTGTGTGTGTGTGTGTGTGTGTGTGTGATAGCCAGAGGGTAAATCGACAAGGCTGAATCGTGAGTTCATTCAATGTCGGCTTTATTCAGCAAGAACAGGACAACCTGTAACAGCACAGATGTATAGCCAAGCCCGACGTATAATACAGCAACAAAGAATAATGAGAGCGCATACCTTTGCCAACGCTACATCCCCCCCCCCCCCAGAACCCGTTGATTGTGAGGGTATTTAATCCCATACCACATCTGCCATCTCATGTGTGTTATGATGGCTTAAAAACATAAAATTTCCTGCTGTTTGACACTGATTCACGTACATTGTATAATTTCTGTATGAACTCCCTGACCTTTTTGGGTGTCGGTGTCAAGTCAATCTGATGACAAGTGGTCACATTATAAGATATTATTTTCTGGCATTTTAGGGGCATTTAACACACACGAGTTTGTTTTTCGAAATAAGTTATTTATTGTGAACAAACATTCATTGTACAAAAATGACGATTTTGACCTTTTCATGACCTTGACCTTGACCTTTGTACTCTTAATTTTGTAATTGGTATTAGAGTGTGGGGAAAAGAACAGTCAACATTTTGGTGTTGGTTTCATGCAAATCGGATAAGAATTGACCGTGTTATGACTAAAACCGCACATTTTGCAATGTTGTGACCCCCCCCCCCACGACCTTTGACTCCCAACCGCTAATAAGGGTTATGACGTCATTGTGTCATGTCACATATCACAAGATGAGACATTGAATTCTGAACATTTTGACATTAGTTGCATGCAAATTGCATACAAATTGACCGTGCTATGGTAAAAAGACGATTTTGACCTTTTCATGACCTTGACCTTTGACCCGATCGCTCCCAATATCTAATCAAATGGTCCTTGGATAATAACCAATCATCCCACCAAATTTGCTGCGATTCAGTTCAATACTTTTGGAGTTATGCGAATAACAAACAAACAAACAAACACACATATTCACAAATAAATAAATAAATAAATACACAGCGATCAAAACATAACCTTCACAACAAAGTTTGCGAAGGTAATGATTAATAGCGAACGCGTTGAGCTTCAT
>NC_140968.1:5129773-5166773 GCF_056783735.1 Eptatretus burgeri | reverse complement strand
GACACTGATGTTTTTGTTTTGCTGGTTTACTGGGTTTACCAGCGCAACATCCAGGTCACAGTGCAGATGGAAAGGTGGGATGGAGCAATTTGGGATATCAACACCACCTGTGACCAGCTTGGCCCCGAGTGTCTGCAGCTTTTGGGAATGCACAACATCACTGGCTCAGATACCACGTCATACCCATACGGCAAGGGCAAAGTGTCAGCGCTGAAGACACTGAGAGCTGGCAACTTCCCTGGTTTGTACTCCGCACTTGGCGAGCTGAACGCAAGCCATGAACAACTCGTGGAAGCAGGGCGGACATTCCTCTGTGCCCTGTATCGTCAGCCACAAGGTACCACGATGAGTGAGATGAGGGACTATATATGTACACAAGGAAGTCTGGCAAGCCCCTCAAGCTCATGGCATTACCTCCAACTGAGATCAATCTCTTCCTACATATTTTGTGTGCACATCTACAGACAGTACTTGCAAAATCAGCTGATCAGCAGGCCCCACCTGAACTTGACATTACAAAATATGGATGGGACATCAGAGATGGAATCCCAGTGCCAGCAACTTCTGCTCCTCCACCAGCCCTTTGGACCACATGGATGTTGTGCGGTGTGGATGCAAAGCAGAGGGGAAGGCCTGCAGTACTGCAAGTTGCAGTTGTCACCATGCAAAGATCTCCTGCACGCTATACTGCACTTGTGGTTGCAGTGACAAGTGCTTCAACCCACACAAGACTGTGGAGGACAGTGAAAGTGAAGTGGAAGAAGGGAGTGTCGAAGCAGAACTGGAAAGAGAGGAGGATACGGAAGGGGGACGAGTACAATGAATGGGAATGAACAATACGTAAGTTGTCTACTTGGCTCCATGTCCTCTGTTCCAAAGATGTGCAATATGATGACATGACAATGTGTATGCTTTCTGATTATCAACATACTGTTGTGAACCATTCATGACTTCACTTTTGCATTGGTGTTGCATAATTTTCAGCAGAAAATAGTCATGGACATTTCATGTGAATCTCTATTTATTCCTGAACGTAAAAAAATAACCCCAAAATTGAATTCCTCATGTCAAAATCATATGGAAAAGAGGTATTGCACAGGATTATACGTTGACCAATTGAAAACTTAGCCCCAGAGTCTGACCTGTCGCGGCCATTTTGAATTTATGCAAATTACAGGAGTTCCCTGAGGAAGCCACCCCGGCAACCAACCTGAATTATATTAATGGACCCATGTTAGTCCAAAACAATCCTAAAACCATGCACTTTCCACATCAACAATGTTGACAATGGAACACATAATAACGGCAAATGGACTATTCTGTAAAATGTAAAATAAAAAAAACAAACCTCTTCGGGAACACCCATAAAAATTCTGCCAAAATCTACTGAAAGGGGCGTAACCCACATGACGTCATATCTCGGACGACAAAGGCTGCCGGTAAATTACTCGGGTTGGTGGTCTACGTGATTCTATTGGCTTCTTGTGTCTTTCCACATTCGATTGGTTGACTCAAACGCTTCGTTCATTTCTGCTTTAAAAAAATCAAACATTTGGTTTTGAATAATGGATGGCATGGACTTTCATTTGTCTGGTAGCGACAGTGAGTGTGAGAGACATGAAGGATTTTGGTCTGAATCACATGGAGAATTGTCGGATAACGTAGTCGTGGGAGGTGAAGTTCAGGCAGCTGGAAATGAAATACGGCCTTAGCAGTTTGAGCCCGAAGCAGGACAAGCAGAGGAAACTGGCGATGAAATTCATGGAGTTCATGATGATCGGGAGGACATCGAAGGAAGACTTGGCAATAACAACTGGTTAGACTAAATCCTATTCGTCATTGAATAATTTAAATTCTACTTGCATACTGCTCGATATCAGAAATATTTTAGTGAGGTGACGTGACCAGAGCAGCGCAGCGGACATGTTACTCCGTGGCGAATTAATCGCAAGCAAGGCCAGCCCATGTCATGGGCCGTATCTCTCCGCGCATAAAACGAAGCAATCTCGCTGTCCGGATACGATGAAAACTTGTGTGCAGAACACACCTTGCGACACAATTGTCTAGAGTAGTCTGATAAATCTGATGTTCTGTTGCATTTTTATTTATCTTATTCCTACTGTCATCATGTAGCCCCTGTAGAAAACAATGAAGGAAAGAGAACAAGAAAAGAAAGCTACAGCAGGTCAGATTTATCGGACTCGTCGGACGGACGACAGATTTATCGGACTAGTCTAGACTAGAGTTAACAAGTAACTTGTATTAGCATGCACACGATGTATAAGTCAATGTGTAAGAGTCCCGAGGATATGAGGCCGTGTAATAGGACAGATAAATTTGTCTTTCATAGTTGTGCCAACATATTTTTCCTTGTTCATTTATTACATCATTTTGGCTAAATGTTAATTAATAACTAGCCAATGGAAGCAGTACCTTCACTTTAGCATAAACCCATGTATGTCGAGTACAGCCATACCTGGCTTGCACGTATGTGGAATCGTACCTATCTCAGCAGGTTGGTTTCAACGAACAATTCAATAAGCTGCAAAATGTGGGTGCAGGTTTTTCACATGGTTTGATTTTATAATTATCTCCTCGCGCCTTGAAATGATGCAATATTAATCTTTGGTATTTTACTTGTATGTCCCTCTAAGTTTATTTTTTAATGGAAAGGTTCAACAGTCACATTTTATATTTTGTGGACATGGTATAGCCCTTTATTGCGCATACATGTATTGGATTTGTACACGACTACGACAAGGTAGTAAAGGGATAAATAATTGCCTCGTGATTGTTGTGCGTACACGGCTCAGAAGCAGAATTTCTCGTCTCTGTGTGTGAGGAAACTTCCGCGAAACAATCACAGGAATTAAGACAATCAGTGAGATAGCAAACAAATGTGCACAATGCATATGTACGTACTTTAAACGGCACGCGACGTCTAATCAATCGACTCTGAGCGAGTCGCATTCTGGAGATGACGTCAACGGTCACGTGACCTGCGGTTCGCTGAACTCCACTTTTTTGAGGGGCGGGGCATAGCAAGTTGTGAAAAGCACTACAAATGTTCAAAATATTGGTCTTATTATCCTATTGTTGATTTTAAAAAAGAAACATGTGATTTCTTCACAAGGAAGGTCAAGTTAATATATTAATAATCAGAAACTTTTGAGTGGCATGGGACCTTAAAGGAAGCTAAGCGGGAGATCATAAAGATGTAAGATGAGATAAAGTGAAGGAAGAAAGAGTGGAGTTGGTGGAGGGGGTAAAGCAAATTAATAATAAATGAAAAGGTGAAATGGCTTGCGTCAATAAATATTCAACTCCCTGAGTCAACACTTTGTAGCGCTTTGCTTCAACCCAAAGAGTTCAATTTCCATCTCATCAGACCACATTAGTAGGGTAAGAATACTGATTCTGGCTCACTTTTCCCCATGTAAATGAATGGGGGATTTTCAGCGATTTATATTTTTTTTCCCTAAAAATAAATCCCCTTTTTATCCCAAGGTATATTTATTTGTCTCCCCTTTTAACTTGGAGGTTGAACCTCATTGAATTGAACACCTGGGGGTTGAACAGCTCACTCATTGAACCTATAAAGATTTGTTCATTCTCAAATTCCTTCAATAGTTTAATTTTCTTTGCACAATAATCCCCATCTAAGATATTGACAAACAAAACATTTGAATCTTTATATTTTTGAAGATACCCCATTTGTGCCATTACGAAATGATAAACTTCTCTTAATGCTCTTGTTTGACCACCTCCTGAGCCACATATCATTTTGAGATTATAGTAAATTGTTTTTTCATTGTTCAATTGATAACCATCAAAGTTTTCAGTCCATTCAAGGATATTCATTTTTTTCTTTACATCCTCTAACTTACTAGTTTTTAAATTAATTCGCTTATTTGTTTTATTTACCTTTGTTTTAGTTATTTTTTCAATAAGACTTATTTGATATTTTTCACATTCATTATGTTTTCCATTTATATACCAAGACTGAGATTTTCTCCACTCTTTAGTTTGATTAATACTTGGTTTAACCATTTATATATTGTGAAAAAAACGCGGCGGTAGCCCTTAAAAAACCCTAACCCATCTTCCCATCGTTAAAACATAATCTATTTTATACACTCTATCATACAATATCCATATGGAACACAATCTATTCCATTATCTAAAATAAATCTCTTATCATCAAAGACTCCTAATGCCTTTTTATTTACTTCTTCACTATATATGTTATGTTTATAACTTTTTATTGTATTCATTTTCCTATATTCTTCTTTCTTATTCATCAAACAATTATAATAATTTCTAAAAGTTATTGATTTCTTTATTACATATTTCTTTATTCCCTTTAACCTCTTATCAATCTGTTCACCATACTTATAAGCATATGCCTTTGCTCTCAATCCAATAAACTCACTCATTACTTTTCCACCCAACTCATCCTTAAACTTACCAATAACCTTTTCATTCTTTTTGGAAAATAACTCGCTCTTCTTGCTGAAATTACTTGTATCATATACTCCAATATTTTTCTTCATATCTTCATAAACATCATCAGTTTTTATATCTAGGATAAAACTATCAGTGTCCATATACAACAATGAAACATTTTCGCCATACTCTTTCTTTAAGTCATTATACAAATAATCATACATCAATATCTTTGATAAATCAAGAACTGCTGTTCCAATATAAATTGGTTTATCCATTACAATACTTTCCTTTTTCATATGAATTGCAGAAAAGTTCTCTGAAAAAACCTCTTCTCTCTCAAAACTTGGTTTATTTATCAATCTCGAAGCTTCTTTCCAAGATGTTGAGAATCTAATGTTTTGCCTGTTTCTAACATTTTCCATAGTCTTTCCAAATACAGCATTATTCATTAATTTATAAAAGTCCCCTTCAAATTTTACTTTTGTATTTGCTCTCATATCTGTATTGAATTGAATATACTTTTTCACCCAAGGACTTTGTTTAAATTTTAAAACTCTATGAATTTTAGCTACTCTCAATCCTTCTCTCAAAAACTGTTTTAAGCTTCTCTGATGCAAAACATATCCCTCTTTATCATAGAATGTTGTTAATAACTTTTCTGTTGATTTACCTTTAATATTAAAACTTTTATGATAATCACTTAACCATTCTTTCTTTGGAGTTTCTTTCTCACATGCAAAAGGAAGATCTTTATGCTTATTATGAAGATCACTCGGGTACCTCAAATCAACTTCAAAATAATAACCTTCTTCTTCGTCATTCAATTCCTCTTGAGAAGAAATAACAATATTCATCAAAGCCTTTTCATAATCCTTTTCTTCCACCCACTCTAATTTACCATAAGGCAGAGATTGAGACATTGCCCATCCATACAAATTATTAGCATCAAAATACATCAAATAATTACTATCTTTTTCACTATCATAATTTGGAAGATATTTATTATTTGCTTTAGCATATCTTTTTGAACATACTTGTGATATTCCACCTCTCTTGGACTTCTCAATCATCAAAAGCATATCCACATCACTGATTAAATCTATATCTTGTTTTGTCATTTTCAACATTGCACTCCAAGCTAAACCAGGAGCTGTGAAATAGTGGGCAGGATCTAATCCATAACAATTTTTATTATGACAGAGTGATCTAAAAGCTTCAAACACATCAGCTAACAATAAAACATCTGTTTTTAGATATAAATCGTGATATTCTCCAAGGTTCTTTATCTTAAATATTTTCCATATTTCTTGTGCGTGTTTATATTCCTTATCACTTATCTCTTCTTCATAAAGGTTATTATAGAAACTTTCTTTTGAAGGAAGTTGTGTTTCTTTAAATCTCATAAATGAATCCATATAATCATAAGGATAAATTCCCTTACTTGTAAGAATTTTCTCTTTACTTTGAATTTCATTCCTTGTTTGAATTTCCTCTCTCGTAAGAATTCCTTCTTTAATCAGAATTTCATCTTTAATCTGAATTTCCTCTTTAGTTCGAATTTTCTTTATAATTAGAATTTCATCTTCAGTTAGAATTTCTTCATTAATTAGAGTTTCCTCTTTACTTTGAATTCTCTCTTTAATCTGAATTTCCTCTTGAGTGAGAATTTCCTCTTTTGGAAAGAATGAATTAAGATTTGGAAAAGAGTCCGTGGAGCTTAGATTTGATGCGAGGTAGGCTAGTGGTGTTCCCATAAACTTGTAAGAATCTAAAAACCTAATACGAGTTAAAGGTTTTGTGAATATCATTTTTGAAAATGAAATATACTTTTGACTTGTGTTTGTTATAGCAGAAATATTCCCTGGTGTTTTTGAAAGTTCATTTATAAATAGATGTGTATCATAGTTGGCGCTGTTGTGAAGAAAGACTGGAATAAAAGAAGGTAATTTATAATTAAGATTACAACAGGAATGAGCGGGACCTCTATATTTACCAGTAAGATGACAATGGTCTCTAACTTTAGACTCCTTAATTTCCCCCTCACAAATATGACAGATATTGTTCATTCTAAATTCTAATTTTTCTTCTTTGGTTAATTTCATCGGTTCATTTGTTTCTTTCATTAATTTAGTGAGTCTTATACAATCCTTTTCTAATCGTTTTACAAACTCTTGTGAAGCATTTTTTCCACGATAATGTTCAAGTTTGTTATACTTTTCTCCAACAGATGATTTGATATAATAACAGAAACCACAAGGAATATGTTTTTGATATTTATTTGTATATGGTTCTTTTGGATTAGGAGAAGCAGTATTTATCTTTTTAAGGATACATTCAAAATCAGCGTATATCACAAATGGGTGCATGATAGATTTATTATAATCTTCAAAATAAATCTTTTCACCAGGTTTAGGCATTGTAATTACAGCTGATTTATGATTAATACATTATTTTGAATGTTGTTCTAATCGTTCTTTTGTATGAAATGAATTAAGACATCGCTTACAAGGATATATTTTGTTTGCTGTTCTGAATACCTGAGAAGAGATTAATCTTGATAAATTATTGATGTATGTGTAATGTGAATTCTTTCCAACACTAAAATATAAAAGGTCAATGTGTGTTTCTTCATTTTTATAGTTGTTTGAAATTTTTAATATTTGAACTTTGTTTGTATCCGTTAATCCATATACATTAATAGAAAGATTATTCTTTTTCTCAAATTTAGGAATATCTGTTAATGGCATTGGGAATTTAAAATCTTTAATGTCCAAGGTATTCTCATATTTCATATATTGTTTTACTCTTTCTGAATTACATTTTGGTGGATGTAAGTGAGCAAGAACAGACCAGAGAAAACATTTATTATCATTGTTCTTAATATTAACAACTGCCTTCTTTAGTTTTATTTCTTTTGGTAATTCAATATAAGAAGAAGCTTTAAGAGGGTTTGATTTTAGAATGTGTATATCTAAAAAGATGATTTTTTTTAATATTGAATCCACTTCCTACCACTGTATTATCAACATCCTTCTCTTGTCTTGATAGTTCTTCATAAACCCCACTATTCAAAAAATCTTGAAATGATGTTATAAAATGAAGATCTGTTCTCATATAAGGAGTTTGTTCTTCATCTTGTCTTTTCATATTCATTTTCACTCCCATATAAAACTTTAAAGTTTTTATTTCTTTTAATGTCTTTTTAATAAATTTTTCAACATCGGGTTTCACTATTTCAATTGATTCAGCTATTGATGATGGACCGGGTTCTCCAAATTGAAAAATCCTTATTTTTATATGCCCTTTAAATGCCTCATCAGTGTTTTTAATATAATAGTCTCCCTTTACTTTAAACTCATTTTTCTTGTGTTTTTGTGATTGAAGATGTTGATTATAACTACTCTTCAAAACATCCTTTGAACAGATATCACAATGTTTTCTTTCCAACTCAAGAGGAGATATTTGATGAAATAGATTAAATGTGTGTTTGTTGGTTCGGAGGTGTTTTCTATAATGTTTATATTCGTGATTACAAACATCGCAGTACGTTGTATTCACCATATTTATAGAATAAAACTTTGCTTAAACTAAAATTTTCTTGATGAAAATTTCGTTTAATTTATAGGTGAATCTGTGCTTAAAAATATTTTATCCTCCAACTTTTTCACTTAATAAATACAATGTTTCAAGACACAAAAGACAAGTTTCAATCAATCTCTTCATCTGTTAAAGATACTGAGAAATATGTCAAGGATGTAAAATTGAACAAAGATAAATATAACAACTATTGGATAAAAACTATTATGGTAAATAATATGAGTTCTTCAATTTCCTTCAGTGGAAGGGCTTTTAGTATACCTGGTAGAACATCAATTAAAGTATCTCTAACAAAAGTTTCTCCTCTCCTTCTAGTAATATATTCAAAACTAGAAAAAGCAATGAAACAAGAAAAAGTATCAAAGAACAAAAACCTTATGGATGAAGCTTTAGAAAGAAAAGATAAGACCATCTGTAATATGCAAGGAGAAATTTGTATTTTTTTCAACAACCTTAAAGATGTAAATCTTGATGAAATAAAGGATGTTAATATATCAGGTGAAATGACATTTCGTTCAATAGTAGTTAATGATAATTTTAAAATTACCTTTTAATATAAAAAATGTTGTCGTTGAATCTGATAATGAAAAAAAGTATATCGATATCGATGGTAATATACAACTGAAAGTATAGATGAATTTCAGTTTAAGTAAAGTTTTACTTTATAAATATGCTAGACTTTCCTGATTCTCCATATGACAAATTTGAGAATTGTCCTGCGTGTGAAAGACGGGGATTAAACACAGAGTCAAAAGCCTATCAACAATGTATATTCTGTGATTATCTTCTAATTAATGATAATAAAAAATATAAAAAGGAAAATAATTCTTTTAGATTTACACCAAAAATGAATTACTTTACAAGATTGATTAGAGAAATGAATGTAAAGTATGAGGATGATAACACACCTTTCCTTACAAGGGAAGAAACTGAACGTATAAGAGAAATGTTCAAAGGATTGTTGTTGTATATTATTCATGGATGTAATTTTCAGGGAAATATCAACACAAGATATTGTATAAATAAAATAATGGATTATCTTGAAATTAAACCTGAACTTAGGATAAAATATAGAGTTTCTAAAAAAGCCAATAATAAATTAAATAACCTGTTTTTCAAATATATAAATGAATGATTTTTTACCTATTTGGGAAAATAAGATAAAATTTAACAACCATAAAAATCTCCCAAATTCATTAAGATGTCTCATAGTTGGTTCAAGTGGATGTGGAAAAACCTGCTTACTTTTAAAAATGCTCCTCACTCCCAACTTTTTAGATTATGATAATTTAATAATTTTCACAAAGTCGAGTTTTCAACCAGAGTATCAACTACTCTCACAAGGTTTTAATGCTGGTCTTCAAAAGAAGATATAATAGGTTTATTTAAACGTCAAAAAAACCTAAATGATTATAACATTGAAGATATAATTCAACTATTTTGTGATACACAGAGATGTAAAAAGAAATCAAATCTTATAACTTGTATTCTTAGTGATAATACGGATGATATACCGTCTCCCAAGATTTGGATAAATCAAAAAAGAACCTCGTTATCTTTGATGATTGTGTTAATGAGAGAAACCAAACGGTAATGGACAGCTACTACACAAGAGGGAGACATTCTTCTTGTAATTGTATTTATCTTAGTCAATCGTACTTTCAACTTCCTCGTCGTTCCATCAGAAACAATGCTAATACTTTTATTTTATTCAAGTTAAATTCAATAGATATCAATAATTTTTGGAGAGATAATTGTTCTACATTATGTAGTAAAAAGAAATTTGAGGATTATATGAAGCACACGACTGAAAAATATAAATATATTGTTGTGAAACAAGATGAGATATTAAGGGATATATTTTTTGTTTTATAAACAACTACATATATAAATGACAACTATTATTATAAATCTTGTGGGTAAATCTGCTTCTGGAAAAACTTTCATAAATCAAGGTTCTTGTGTAGTACAAATGAGAATATTGTAAATTTACTTAAAAACACCCCGTGATACGCATTGTATCAACAACAACTAGAGCAATAAGACCTGGAGAAGTAAAAGGTGAAGATTATCATTATATTTCAGTGGAGGAACATATGCGATTGAGGAATGAAGGACAAATATTTGAGGAGGTTTCTCTTGGTACAACAAAATATTCACATTGTAAGAGTGAGTTAAAGAAACTAAAATCTGGTGGTGTTGGGATATTAGAAACTAATCCAGAAGGAACGAGACAAATTATTAAATATCTGAGCGGAGTGAAGATTTTATCATTCGGTTTTGATGTTGATGAAGAAACTCAACACAAACGTATGAAAAGCAGAGATGCAAGGATTAGTGAAGAAGAAATTACAACTCGCATTAATGTTAATAAAGAATTTGATGAAATATTTAAAGAAAAGGATTTATTTGAACACATCTACTTGAATGATGAAGAAAAGGAAAATTTCCCTGTTGATCTTTACAATTCATTAAATGATATTTTACAATAAATAAATGGATACAAAAGAAAGAGCAAGAAGATTTAAGGAACATCAAGAGTTGGTTTCAAAAGTTGTAAAACAACAGGAAGACATAAAGAAGAAACGCAGACAGAAACTAACGGGCGAAGAAGCATTTGAAAACAAGAGAAATTTTTTAAACCACTTTTAAAAACTTCCCAAGAAAAAATGAAAGATGTTTCCACAGTTCCCACAGTAGAATATACTCCCAGAAAGCTCCAAATGTTAAAAGATTTCAGTCAAATGACGGAGGAAGAATTAGAGCATATTGGAGAATTAGAACATGATGAAGGTTTATTTCAACAACTGGAAGAGATTAATCAACCCCTGATTATATTGTGAATGCTGTTCAAAACAATGAATATTCAGCGGATTCAAAAACCAAAGCAGGACTCATTCCAACAGAACAACCAGCAATATTTCATCTTGTTCAAGAAAAGGTATTGATATTTAATGATGAATTAAGGTTCTTAAGTTCTGCTCAACCCCCTGTTAAACTAACTCCGAGATTAATGTTTCTTCTCACAAAAGATGGAAGACAAGGTTCAACTGTGAGGGATGAATCAAAGTATATTGATAAACCATTAGATATGGAAAATAATGATGATAGAGTATATATTGATTTGCTGAACACTCTAAATTATAAGGTTATTCTTTCTGGTAAAAGTAGGAAGAATGAGAAGGAGAAACACATTATTCAGGCTTTAAGTATCCTTGGTTCAGGTATTAGTTTTCTTCCAAATGACCCATCGCAATTAGTTAATAGACTGTTATTGTTGTTCGGCAGTAAGAAGGCTGGAAATAACAATTGTTTTAATGAAGCATCAGCCATTTTAGACCAGTTGATGAACATGAAAATAATTAATAAATCTCAATATAAAGACATTTTATCTCATATTAAATAAGATGAGAAGCACAATCCTGAGTTTTAATTTCACAACAAGCGACCACACATCTTCATTCCCATACCCACTACAACTTGACACAACAAAAGAATATGAGGCATCTTTATTGTCCATGGAGACTTATAATACCTTATTTAATATAACCGAGAAAAATGACAAGTTTAGTTATAATCCGGGAAGTGGATACAAAACGATAACAGTCTCACCCGGAGCATACGAGATTTCTCAAATATCTTCCGAAATTGCTCGTCTTATGAAAGAACAGGGTGATGAACCAAAAAATATTGTTATAAACATTCAAAAACATACTTCAAAATCAACGATTAAAGTTAAAAATAACTACAAGGTTGATTTCACAATTGATAATTCATTTAGAGAGTTATTAGGTTTCTCCTCAAAAAAGATTGAAACTAATGGGACGTTTTACAGTGATAACGTCATTCAAATATCCTCAGGAATAAATTCGGTGTTAATTCACTGTGATTTGATTGATGGTGCTTATAATGATGGATTAAAAACAAATACAATATTTTCATTCAGCGCATACTCAACCCCAATTGGTTATAAATTCAATATGGAGCCTAAAAATTTGGTTTATCTACCTGTGTCAGGAAAAACCATACACAGAGTAAATTTTAGGATAACCGAGCAAGATAATCGTGTGATTTCTTTTAATGGAGAAGTTATATCCATCAGAATTCACCTACGTGAAGTTTTTCAATAAATAAATACGATGGTTATTGTGAGGAAGCACGAGTTGGGAAAATATAAAATAATTACAGGGGATGGGATGTTCCTTCTCCCGTACTACAAGGGTGAAGGTATGTATCTTGGTAGAGGATACTATAAACCTAAGAGACAAAGGGGTGTCGGACATCAATTTAGAGGAGATGGGATAATTGATACTCTCATGGGTATTGGTTCAACTATTCTTAAACATAAAGACCTAATTGGTTCAACTGCTTCTGCTGTGGGAAATGTAGCAGGTGCTGTAAAGAGTATAAAAGATGCTCAGAAAGAATCTCATAAATTACAAGCAATAAAAGAAATTAAGAAAGGTAAAACTCAGTTGTCACCCAAGAACGACAGAAAATAATTCAAATACTTGGATCAGGGTTTCAAAAGTTTTAACATCTTTTTTCCTAAATAAATACAAGTATGGAAGCAATTGATAGTATCTATGATTTGGATGATACTATTATTATCTCAAACTCCACTAAAAAAGAAGATTACTTCAAGGTAAATGCAATAACTGGAACAGACTGGAATACAAATGGTACAAAAAGTTTTGAAATAAATAATCAACAAACCTATTTGAATCTCTCCGAAAGTTTCTTGTTGTGTAAATTTAAATTCACTAAGGCTGGGAATAACACAAACGCTACACTTGTAAATGATTTCTTCTGGAAAATGTTTGATAGTGTGCGATTGTATATTGGAACACAAGAAGTTGAAGCGGTTGATTATGTCTCTGCTGTATCTGAAATGATGAAATTTACACTCTATACATTCAGTGATAGAATGGGAAAGGGGTCTGTCGAAGGTTTTATTCCTGATATGTCAACGGGAACAAACACAGACCCTGGATATATTCAAAGGAAAGGAATGTATAATGATGATACAAAAGCAGAAAATAGTTTTACTGTGGCAGTTCCTCTTAAAGGTATATTTGGATTTTGTGATTATGATAAAGTTCTGTATGGTCTTAAAATTAGATTTCAACTACAAAGGAATGATAATGAAAATAGATTGCTTTTTGGTGTTGGTAATGCTTTTGGTGATCAGAATAAATTTGTAATTGAGGAGATGAGTTGGTATATCAGTGAATATACTCCTAATCTTAAAACAGAAGAGATGTTGAATCGAAGACTTAACTCAAAAAACCACTCAGTGTATCATACCTCAAAAGAAGATGTCAACACGTTAAACTCAATCAAACTACTTACACGTGGAATTTGGGTGTTCTGGAAGGAAAGCCACGATATCTGTGGATGATTTTTAAAAAGCCAGATGGTGATACTGCGACTGATAAGAATAATGCATTGAGTGATAATGCTAAGGTGAAACAACTTCGCGTTTCTCTAGATGGAACATTTTATCCACGAGATAGATTGGAAATTAATTGGGAAAAAAATGATTTTGCTGAAGCATACAAGTCTTACCAAAAGGTGTGTGAAAGTAATGGAAATAAAGAACCTATTTTGGATATGACAGCATTTAAAAGTTTGTATACAATCTATACGTTTGACCTGAGCGCTCAAAAAGAAACTATAAAGTCTAATCGAGTGGATACTTCCCTATACATTGAAAGAGGAGAGAGTGAAGAAGTTGATACATATTGTTTGCTTTTGGAAGAAACAGAATTGCAGATTAATACAGATAATGGTGTGATGATTAGTCTCACATAATTTTTTGTTAAATAAATGAGTGGCAAAGTACCAACTGGGGTATATGTTAATCAAATCAATCTTCATAAACTATCATCTTGTGTTCAAAATCAAAAGCCTTGTACGATTAACGTTAATACAATTCAGAGAAAAGGAGCAGTAAGAATTGATGTTTTGCTCACAAGAGAACAGGTTAAAATCTTGAATGACACTGGCTCACTTAAAATTAAAATGACAAAACCAATGTTGAAAAAATATTCAATAAGAGAGACGAGTGGAGGATTTCTCCCATTTCTAATTCCTTTATTTGCTGGTTTAAGTGCGGTTGGAGCATTGACGGGTGGTATTTCAACAGCGGTCAAAACTGCCAACGAAAGGAAGGCTCAACTCCAGGCTCAAAAAGAATTGGAAAGACATAACAAAGAGTTGGAGAAACAAATTAGTGGAAGTGGTGTAATTGTAGATTTTGCTGAAAAACTTGAAGGTCTGCCTGATAAAGCGAGATTGTTAGTTGGAGATATGCTTTCTTCTATAGCACAAGCAGGTGTAAAATTAACGAAAAGAGGTAATGGATTATATCTTTCTAATAAATAAATGAGCATTGATGAGTGGTTGAAAGAATTTGGAAAGAATACAACATCAAATTTACAACTTGCCAAATATTGTAAGAAATTAAAAATTCATAATGTGGTTATTTGTATGAGAGATGAATTAACAAATGTGTCGAAACATACAAAGAATATTATTATGAACTTAGAAGATAATGATGGGAACGGTTCTCATTGGGTTTGTATTTTTAATAGTCAAGACAAATATTATTTTGATAGTTTTGGTCTTCCACCACCTGTTGAAGTCATAAAATTCTTACAGAATGGTGTTTATCAAACATTTCAAGTCCAAGAATTAAATTCCAAGTGTTGTGGTCAATTATGTCTATATGTGTTATTTCAACTCAACAAAAATAAAAAAATTTATGATATTATTTTTAATCTAATATAAATGACTTATGTTGGTAAAGATGGTTCTATCTTTGGTGTATCTCAAGAACTGGATATTGATTTATCAAATTATTACACAAAGGCACAGGCTGAACGACATAAATATAATATAAACAAAAATATTAACATGAAAAATGCTTATAAATTAAAAAATTATCCAAGCCCGACTGACGCGAATGACTTGGTGAGATTAAGCGATTTATCACAATATATATACTTAAATAAAACGGCTGTGTATTCTAAAGATACAGAAGTGTTGATATTATCTCCAGGTCATACAGAATTCACAGTTCGAATTAAAATAAATTTTTATAAAGAAGGGCGTATCGTTTGTATGAGAATAGAACAATGGGGGTATGATATGAATGATTTAGGGTATAATTGGTCATTTAAAATTAACCTCGAAGACCTGGAACAATTAAATCAGTCTCGTAAGGAAGAATATTATCCACTTGGTATCGAGAATGAGTTTTGTGGGGCTACGATTAGTAAACAACAAATAAAAGAATTTAATAAGGGTAAATATAATAATGGTTTTGCCCTTGTTTATCTCATGAAAACAGAAAAAACAGGATTATATATAATAAGTAAGGAAATACAAAATGATTTAACTATGGGAAGATGGGGAGGTGTTTCGTGCCATAATATTATTCTAACATATATTTCTAATACATAAATGACAGCAAGAAGGCTTCAAGAAAATTATCATTTCTGTGTTCAAGCATACCTTCAAGAAAAGGGTATTCGGTATTTTAATAAATATGTTCTACAACATAAGAATGAGGTATTTTCAATAAAAGATTGGCATTATGCTGATGTTGATAAACCGACAACTTTAGATTTAATTAGAATGTTAAATAATGAAAAAATTATAAAGTTAAGAAAAGGTAAGGCTCTTTTAGAAATTCAAAAGAAATTTTATTGGTTTCCTGTTGTAAAAAAATTATTTTGGATACAGGAATAACAAGAAATCCTGATGAATATATGTATAATATTCTATGGGGTGTAAGCGATTCTAGGATAGTAAGGGATGAGGAAGGAGTTGAAGAAGAGAGGGAAGAGGAGGAAAAGGAGAGGGAGAAGAAAGAGAAGGAGGAAAGAGAGAAGAGAGAGAGGGATGAAAGGGAGAAGAGAGAGAGGGAGGAAAGAGAGAAGAGAGAGAGGGAGGAGAGGGAGGAAAGAGAGTGGATGAATAAATATCAAAATATGGAAACCAGTGAGATTCAAAAAAGAATAGGGGTATTACAGAAAATAACTCAACCCACCGAGGAGGAAAACAAAGAATTGATAAGTCTATTTACAATACTTTCGACAAGACTATTGACATCGAGAAGACATGTATTTTAATTCAAGTTTTTCATTTTTTTTTTTTTTCTTAAATAAATGGGGGAGAGAGTGAAGGCATTTCTAAGGATTCTTTATGTTTTAAAAATTAAGATTCAAATGTGCATGTTGGAAACTAAAAAGGTTTTTGCACTCTGCAGGAATTTTTCTCATAAATAAATGAGTTATTGTCTCAAATGTAAAAAGAAAACTAATACTAAAAATATTTCATATATTAAAAGTAAAAATAACAGGGTTATACAAAAAGGTATATGTTCGGTGTGTGGTTCAAAAAAAAATCAATTTATCTCCAAACACAAACTCGGAGGAGATATACAAAAGTTTTTATCAGGAAGTAAATTTACAACTACTGGAATACCAGGGGAATTACATCTTCCAGGGTATTCTTTCTGTGGTCCAGGCACAAACTTGGATAAAAGATTAGATGAGGCAAACAATCCTAAATCCTGGAGTAAACCAATCAATAGAGTTGATGAAGTGTGCATGAGACACGATATTGATTATGGGAATACCACAACGTTGGAAGAAAAGCATGAAGCCGATAGAGAAATGTTGTATAATTTGTCTCTGATACAAAATCCAACCTTGAGAGAAAAAGTTGATAGGTTCATCGTGAAGAAGATGATTAGTGCTAAATTGAAACTTGGACTTGGAAATTCAAAAAACTTATAAGCTCTAATGATGCCATTAAGACTGAAGAGCAATTAGCTGATGAATTACATAAACCAATATTCACAAAGTTTCAGAGAAGGAAAGTTTATTCCAAGGAAGTTGATTATATCTGGTCTGCTGATTTGATTGAACTCAATAATGATAAGGGGTACAAGTATGCTTTAACCGTTATTGATTTGAGGAGTAGATATGCGTGGGTTGTCCCTTTAAAAACAAAACAGGTAATACTCTTATGTTAGCTTTTCAACAGATATTTAATAAAAGTAAGAGAAAACCTAAGAAATTGTGGACTGATGAGGGTAGAGAGTTTTATAACAAGACATTTATGAATTTTCTAAAAAATAACAGTATTACATTATACAGTACCTTTAATGAAGGGAAGGCAGTTGTTGTTGAACGTTTTAATCGTACCTTAAAAGAGAGACTATATAAAAAATTCACACAACTCTGTTCACAACAATGGTCATCTTTTATTCAGGATATTGTGGATAAGTATAATGACACGATTCACACGTCAACGAATATGAAGCCATCAGAAACATTTACAAAATTAAAATATGAAAAAGAGATTAATGTCAGAAAACCATGGTTCAAAGTTGGTGATATCGTAAGAATATATAGGTGGAAATCTCATTTTGAAAAGGGTTTTACTGAACGATGGACGAAAGAACTTTTTAAAATTGTTGATGTAATAGATACAGTTCCTTGGACTTATAAAATATATGATTTGGAAGGGGAAGAAATTTTAGGTTCATTTTATTCACAGGAATTACAAAAGACAAAACTAAGCAGATAATACACCTTTGTGGACACTCGAGGGTCAAGTCCGAGGTGTATAACAGTATATAATGTGTGTCAAGGGGTGGACGTTCTTACATCTGTGAACCCCAAACACAGAATCCTCAACTGAATAGTCAAGGCTTAACTTTTGTTTGTTGATGTGTATGTGTGTGCAATGGGAGCAATAGGTTGGCGCTTCACTCCCTCCTACTATACACCGTTGTGGACACTCGAGGGCCAAGTCCGAGGTGTATAACAGTATATAATGTGTGTCAAGGGGGACGTTCTTAGATCTGTGAACCCCAAACACAGAATCCTCAACTGAATAGTCAAGGCTTAACTTTTGTTTGTTGATGTGTATGTGTGTGTGTGTCCCAACCCTCACATTCAAAATCTCAACCCCAACCCTCACATTCAAAATCTCAACCCCAACTCAATCCTCGCCCAATACAATGTCTTTTTCAAAATGAGATTTCCACCTATATATATATATATATTTTTACGTTTTTTTTTCTTCTTCCAATTCTGTCTTTTAAGGCTTTCAGGTTTGATGACGTAGAAAGGGGGAGTAAGCCTGCACTTTCTTCCCAGAACTTTCTTGATCTTGCTCCCATCAAGCACCATCCGACAAAGAACTACATCGATAGGTTTAGATCCCAAAGAGTGATAGCAACTCCAAAAGTCTCCAAAATATAAATAAATAAAATAATAATAATAATAAATAAATA
Organism: Eptatretus burgeri; assembly: GCF_056783735.1. Taxonomy (NCBI): domain Eukaryota; kingdom Metazoa; phylum Chordata; class Myxini; order Myxiniformes; family Myxinidae; genus Eptatretus; species Eptatretus burgeri. Next base: position 5,148,412 of record NC_140968.1, on the reverse strand, counting down.
AATAAATAAATAAATAAAAGCCCCCAAAAAAGTTTCAAGTGTCCAACATAAACCCAACTTTCCAAGTCTTCAAGGTATAACCACATTCCCGTTGAGTTTCCAAGATATGTATCACATTGTGAGTTATCAATCCAGAACCCACATTTCAAGTATTCAAAGTAAAACCAACTTACAAAGTCTCTTAAGGATAACTCATTTACTGATTTTTTCAAAATTTGTGAGTCTCCAAGGTAGGCCCCATATTTAGAACCATCTTGGCAGAACCCTTTTCGTGAGTCTCCAAGGTAGTTATTTAAACCATCAAGGCAGAACTCATTTACTGATTTTTTTCAAAATTTGTGAGTCTCCAAGGTAGGCCCCATATTTAGAACCATCTTGGCAGAACCCTTTTCCTGAGTCTCCAAGGTAGTTATTTAAACCATCAAGGCAGAACTCATTTCTTGATTTTTTCAAAATTTGTGAGTCTCCAAGGTAAAACTTGTATTCTGGCTCATCAAGGTATAACTTGTTCAGTGGGTATTGTCTTGATAACTCACAATGAGTACTATTGCTGTAAAACTCTTTTTCAGGATTTTGCTGGTCTCCAAGGTATAACTCTTTGGTTGGGTCATCAAGGACGAACTCGTTCTGTGGGTCTTGGTCGCTCATAAGGTCTTCAACCAAGCCAACAATTTCCCCCAAGTTGTAGCAAAAGCAGTATTTTCATTTCGTATTTCAGACACAATTTCCTGTGAGAGAAAATAATAATGTATTAATTAAGTTATTTAATTATTAAATGAGTATGCTTCAATCAAAGTTTGAAAATAGGAAAATAAAAAATCTTACCTCAATAGATAAGAGGTTTGAATCCAGTTCATCAACTTGAAGGTTTAGTTCCATACAAGACAGAGAGTTCCAAGGAACACCAAAGTCATCCCACTCAAGGTCTTCAACCAAGCCAACAATTTCCCCAAGTTGTAGCAAAAGCAGTATTTTCATTTCGTATTTCAGACACAATTTCCTGTGAGAGAAAATAATAATGTATTAATTAAGTTATTTAATTATTAAATGAGTATGCTTCAATCAAAGTTTGAAAATAGGAAAATAAAAAATCTTACCTCAATAGATAAGAGGTTTGAATCCAGTTCATCAACTTGAAGGTTTAGTTCCATAGAAGACAGAGAGTTCGAGACAAGCACACACAACACCATTGCCAGCAAAAACAAATGTTTAAAATGGAGCCTGGGTTTGAAGCTTTTATAGAGAAAGACTGGTGGGTGTGGTTTCCTTTGGAAATTCCCTGGGCAAGCCTAGGCAAGCCTTCATTGGGAAATTTTTCAAAACCATCACATCCTGTAATTTTCTAGTGATTTCTTTGTGAGTCAGAGATGAACTGGAAATGATGTAAGAGTGGGCGGGGCTTAGCAAAAGTAGGCGGAGCTTAGGAAAAGTGGGCGTGGCTTAGAAAAAATACCTTATGAAAAGTGGGCGGAGCTTAGCAAAAGTGGGCGTGGCTTAGAAAAAAATACCTCATGAAAAGTGGGCGGAGCTTAGAAAAAGTGGGCGGGGATTAGGAAAAGTGGGCGTGGCTTCGAAAAAATACCTTATGAAAAGTGGGCGGAGCTTAGCAAAAGTGGGCGGGGCTTAAAGAAAAGTGGGCGGGGCTTAACAAAAAATAACCTGTGGCTCAGGAGGTGGCCAGATGAGAGCATTAAGAGAAGTTTATCATTTCGTAATGGCACAAAAGGGGTATCTTCAAAAATATAAAGATTCAAATGTTTTGTTTGTCAATATCTTAGATGGGGATTATTGTGCAAAGAAAATTAAACTATTGAAGGAATTTGAGAATGAACAAATCTTTATAGGTTCAATGAGTGAGCTGTTCAACCCCCAGGTGTTCAATTCAATGAGGTTCAACCTCCAAGTTAAAAGGGGAGACAAATAAATATACCTTGGGATAAAAAGGGGATTTATTTTTAGGGAAAAAAAATATAAATCGCTGAAAATCCCCCATTCATTTACATGGGGAAAAGTGAGCCAGAATCAGTATTCTTACCCTACTCACATTTATCTTTTGCCTCATGCTCTCAGAGTCTTTCGCGTACCTTTTTGCAAATGCCAGGCATGTTGTCATGTGCCTTTTTCTCAGGATTGAATTCTATTTGGCCACTCTTCCATAAAGCCTTGATTTGTGAAGTGCTGCAGAGACTGCTGTCCTTACGGCAAGTTCTCCCATCTCAGCCAAGGAACTCTGTAGTTCTGTCATAGTGGTCATTGGGTTCTTGGTCACCCCCCTGACCAAGGACCTTCTTGCTCTGTTTGGTCAGATGACCAGTTCTAGCAAGAGCCTGGGTAGTTCCATATTCTTTCAATTTCCTAATGATGGAGCTCACTGTGGTCTTCGGAGCTTTCAACACTCGAAAAATTGTTTTATACCTTTCCCCAGATCTACGCCTCCTAACAATTCTATCTCAGAGTTCTACGGACAGTTCCTTGGACTTCATGGTCGAGTTTCTGCTCTGACATGCACTGTCAACTATGGGACCTTATATAAGGTGTGTTTCATTCTAAATTATGTCCAATTAATTGATTGGCCACAGGTGGACTCCAATCAAGTCTAGAGATATCTCAAGGGTGATCAAATAAAATTGGATGCACCTGAGCTCAGGGTGTTCATAAATAATAAGTCATCTGGTAAGGCAGCCATATTGGATTGAACAAAAATCGTAAAAATTATATTAATATTGAATTGCTTCATCAATTGATGTTAAACATCACAATTATGATCCAGTAGTCATGGGGAATATATTGTTACGGTTGTGGGGGTAGATGGAGGAATTTAATAGGGAATATAGCATTGCGTAGAGTTGCTTCGTCCGTGGACATGTCGGAGGCATCTCGATGTAACAGTCGGGAACCTGTGAGCTTAAGTGTTATGTGTCGCGACACGGGGGGTGGTGCGATGTTACTTAAGGCCCAGTCACACCTTGACGTTTTAGCCAGCTTATGCCGATTTTTTGAAAATTTGTCTAAAACGCTGGTACACGTCAAATACGTCATGGGTAAGTTTTGATAACATTGAGAGCATGCTGAAAAACACTGCCATACGTCGTAGTACGCTGGCTTTAAACGTTGTACTTTTCGGTTGTCCTCAAATTTTCCATGCTTGGAATTTTAAGACTTATGCCAGCGTATGACTCACACGTTCCGCATAACGCTGGCCATAAGTTGTAGGCACGTCACGCGATCGTTGACACACGTCGACACACGTTACTTGTAAGTTACTCATAAGCCGAAACACGTCGAGGTAATGTTTAGCGTAACCGAAACTTATTTCTAACCTATGAGTAACGTGTTGTACACACGATATGCCAACGTTGTCACACGTCGACAAAAGTTACTTGTAAGGTACTCATAAGTCGAAACGCGTCAAGGTAATGGTTAGCATCAGTGTTCCAGATTCCATGGTTTTTTTTTTATTTTTTCTTCAGCATGACGGTGATGTTGACACTTCGATTTGTAGTGCAGTTACAATATAATATAATTAAAAGGCTGCCGTTCAATGATTTAAATCATAACCGCACTAGAAATCGAAGTGTCAACATCACCCTCATACCGAAGAAAAACAAAAAACCATGGAGTCTGGAACACTGACGCTAACCATTACCTTGAGTGTTTCGACTTATGAGGACCTTACAAGTAACTTTTGTCGACGTGTGACAACGTTGGCATATCGTGCGTACAACTTATTCCCATCGCATGCGGAACGTGTTTCATACGGCAAGTATGTCGTAAAATGTTTAACACGTTTATAATTACAAGACTTACTCCACTTAATACGACGTATGATAGCGTACTTTAGCGTTCTATTCACGTATAGCAAACTTACCCATACCGTATTCGACATGCGCCAACGTTTTAGACGCATTTTTCAGAGGTCAGCATACGCTGGCAAGATCGCCAAGGTGTGACTGCGATGTTGACACTTCCATTTTTCTGGCAGTTATGATTTGAATCCTTGTGCGGCAGCCTTTTTAATAGGCTACGTCGCGTGATCGTCGGCGATACGTGCAGTGTGCTATGCAGAAGTTAGACTATCGTTGGGCATAGGTTGTGAACGTGGACAACAGGCGAAGCATTCGTTGGTATAAGTTATCTATAAGACAACGAAACGTTCTGTGTCCATTACTAATATGTTATGCATACGACCAACCCGTTATGAATACGTCCGAATCTTAAAAAAAAAAAAACATCAAAAGTTCAACGTAAGCCAGCGTTTTACATACATTTTGATACGTTGCCATTGCTGGCTAAAACGTCAAGGTGTGACTGGGCCTTTAGCAAGGGAGTAAGAATAATTTCCCCCTGTGATTTTTCCCAATTTGATATATTTCAAGATCGGCAATGAAGGTGGGGAACACGTCCCGAAGACAACCACAAACGGACAGAAAGCCCCGCCTTATAAGGTTGACAACAGGCGAAGTCACGTCCCCAGGCTGATTTATGGGCGTGACGTCAGAAGCTTGCTGAGCAGGCAGAACCCCCGCATTCCTGGGTTTTGTGCGAGCAGGCCACGCCCCAGAGGCGGAGGATATATAGGCCTGATCGAGAGGAAGGTGGGTGGTACATTTTAAAGAAGGTGTGGGAGGCATCACACTGAATCGGACGAGAGATTGGCAGAGCGCACGCACGAGGTCAGTGTGAGGAACACACGAGGCAGAATTGATTTCGGAAGAGAGTCGGAGGTGGGAGTTCAGGGTGAGCGCACGTGTGAAGTAAGATGCTGGCCTTTGGCCCTTGGTTGAGTTGTGAGAAACAGACCCTGAGCCTCGTGATTGTCATAGCGGGTCGGTGAGGACGATCAGCACACGAAGCCACTGCGCAGGGTTTCCGAGCTTTGGTGTGGAGTGCCGTTCGCGGATTGCCTGGCGTGCGTTTGTCCCGCGATGAAAGAAGCGCCATTTTCTGTGCATCTGCATGTGCAAACAGAGGCGTTTTGATTCCAAGTTCCACAAAGACCAGCTCTGGGCCAAGCTAAGTGCAAGAATACTCGAAAGGAGAGGTTTTCTTTTTCTCCTTTGTCTGTATTTGAGTCTGTGGTGAAGAAGTGTCTCAATTTTAGGCTTTATTTATTCCATTATCATCTTTACCCTTTTGAATTATTGTCCTTTGTAAATATTTGTTTATTTCCCTTAAATGTATTCCTTTTAAGAAGCTGTAGCTGTGTATTTGTAGTGGGGTTCGAGTATAAACCCACCTTGTGCTGTGCTCCTTGTCCATTGCCCTTCGAGCACGTGTGATAATCTCCGAGGATCAACGTGTCCACCTCATTAATAAGGAACCGCTCATCCGTCTGGGGGCTGGCGGTGTTAACCGCCCATCACCACAATTTGGGTCGGGGGGTTAACCTTGACCGGCCTCCACCGCGACAATATGTTTTAAATTTCAACCTGATCAGACGCATGGTCTGGCAGGCAGAATTATTAAATATTTTGAATCTGGGTTCAGGGATTTAAATCAAACTTGATACAAGTATGTATAACGATGTAATAATGTGGGAGAAGGCATATCTGGTGATGTTGAAGAATAGTGCCCTTCTAGTTTACCCGTCACCGACGGTGGAAGGAGGTTATGTTTTAATCCTGTTTCTGTTGTTTGTTTGTTTGTTGCTTGCAAAATCAATCATTTTCAAGTACTGTCAGACCCCGCGATTCGTGGACCCCGCATATTTGCGGTTGATAAAATGCGACCTGCTTCGACATTAGAGGCCCTGTGCTTCACGTATTCGCTGTTTTTTTTTTCGTGGTTTTTCACAGGCATATTCACAGGATTTTTGATTTTCCCTTATGAATCACAAACTGCTGGGAACCTATCCTCCCTTTTCCCGTTTAAGCAATGCCTCGCTGTTTGCGGATTCGACATTTGCGTTGTGACATTTTCCAGGAACGTATCTCCCTCCCCCAGGATATTGGTCAGTCAACTTTGTTATTCTGTTTGCCAATCGCCTACAGGTCACAATTCCAAACCGATCATCATGAAACTTTTATTTATCAAGTTGTAGAGGTAGTCACAACTGAGAAGCGTTTTGATTTTGAGGTCGAACGTCAAAAGTCATCTTGCGGTCAAACTTGTAAAATTGTCATTTTTCATCCGATTGATTTGAATATTGAACAGCATTAGCATATTGGGTCACTGAATTGGTAAACCAAATATTTCGAGGTCAAAAGGTAAAAGATTGACTCAAGGTCAAACTTCTGAAATCATCAATTTTCATCCTATTGAAAATTAAACAGCAATTGCATCGTGCATCACTGAGTTGGGAAAGGAACTATTTTTTGTGGTGAAGAGGTCAAAGGTCAACTCGATGTTAAACTTCTAAAATCATCAAATTTCATTTTTTTGAAATTTCTGAAAAGTAATCATTTTTCATCCGATTGACCTGAGCTTTGTTTAAGATGTTAAATTTTAATGTAATGGATAATTTGATGTTTCCATGGCAAGTTTTCTTTTTTAGGGGGATGGATTTTGTAAGTATCGTGCTAATTGCGACGTTCATCTTCTTTATTTGTGAGGAGAATATCTCAAAAAGTTATGGACGGATTCAGATAAAATTTGGTGGGCACGTTGGGTGCCACCAAATTTTTATTTTTGAGGTCAGGTCAGATTAGATCTGTGACTTGCTACAGGAACCATGTAAACCTGTACGAACCTGTTCCATAGTCGTGTTGTCGGCGACTAAACCGTCTCCCCCACCAGGTTTTCTGGTGAGGAGGGTGTATGATATGGACACCCAGCAGGATGAAGAACAAAACCTGTTAAAGGGCAGAGGAGTTCCTTGTGAGCCAACAGCCATCCATATCGAGTGCCCAACTGTGTCTGCAGATGTCCTCCTGTAGTTGCGTTACTTATTATTAGGAGGTTGGTGGCAGGATTTGCACTCCGGCCACTGTAAAACCCTTCATTCTGCAAAATATACTGTAAGCATAAAAAAATCTGAAAATCCACTCCGTGGGAATACCTCCTGTGCAGCTTCGCTTTACAGAGCAGCTCACCGTATGACGGGATTGGGGCAAAGCCTTCGGGGTCCCCAATCTTTGATGATAGGAGGGAAACCACGGGGTAACATTCATGGGTCAGATAACCAGATTGCAGGACAGTGTGTCGGAGTGCTGCTGAGGTGTCATCCACCAGATGGCGGTCTCCTTGGGTTAACCTGAGGCGGTCCCTTTGGGTGGGTGCCGGAAATGTTCTTTCCCAAAGAGAGGATGATCACCTGTCTCTGTTATCATCTGAGCTTAAGTGTTTGGACATCGGTATTGCATTGTGCATCATTGAATTGGGAAATTCAGTGATGTACTGTTGTAGTGCGTTTGCCACCCGTATATGTTCTGTACTCAACCTTGTTGTAATGAGAAGTGTATTGTTTTTTGATGGTTTCGTACTCACATAGGTCTATAGAGAAAATTTGGCTTGGTTGCCGAAACAGCAACCTTGGGGAACTCCGCTAATTTGCATAAATCCAAGATGGCCAACACGGACGGGGGGGGGGGGGGGGGTGGAATATAACTTTTCAACGAATTAACTTACAATCACGTGTGATACCTCTTTTCTGTATAATTTTGACCTGGGGAATCGATTTCTGAGGTCAAATTTGTGATTTGGGGTCAATTCAGGGTCAAAGGTGAAGTTCAAGGTCTTTTTCAGCCAAATATGAAATAAAATAATCATAATGACATTTTCAGAGCGATGGTGGTCAAGCGTTTATTCAGTAATGTCGATCATTCCCATTCATGATCAAAGCCGAATGCAAGATTAAGATGTTTAGTTTCCTCGTCATCTTCCACATCTGCTTCTCCTTCCTCTTCCATGTAATCTTGGTCTTCGTCTCCTGTCTTGAACGGGTTGAAGCAGGCGTCACGACAAACACAAGCGCAGTACACAGTGCATGATATCTTTCCATGGTGACAGCTGCAACGTTCAGTGCCGCACGCCTTCACCGCCGCCTTACAGCCGCACCGCACTACATCCATGAGATCTTGAGGTCCTGGGGGCTGATCGGAGGTTGCAGGTACTGGGGTGCCATCTTTTCTTTCCCACCCATACTTTGTGATGTCAAGTTCAGGTGGAGCCTGCTGGTCAGCAGATTTTGCAAACATGGTCTGCATCCCTGGCTTAGCGCGGCCATACTCCAGCATCCCTGCGGGATGAGGTTGCTGGAATTCATGTATTCATGTGAGAGGACATGGGTAGTGTGTTGACCATTGGGTGTGAATATCTGGAGATCGAAGTTGTCAAACCACGCGAAGATGGTGCCGACAGTTCTACACAACCCCATGAACTGGTGGAGAACCTGTGCATTGTCACCCAGTAGACGAGCGGCCAATTTTCGGAATCTCAGGGCCTCATTGTACGAGGTGGTGAAGCCATGTTCATGAAGGGGTTTGAGAAGTTCGGAACTGCCTTGCCGGTGCAACAGTTTGATGGCCAGTCCTAATGTTGTCCGATTTTTGGTTCCTGTTACGTGACTCTGAATTGACTGGCTCAGGCTCAGAGATTTCTTAGTCACTTTACCACCGGATATCAGGTCCGAAACCAACTTCAACAAACTTGGGACGGTCGCCTTGATTGTGTTGGCCTGTGTAAACTCTGATAGGTCATAATTGGCACTGCTGTACTTGTCCGACCGTGCCTCATGCTTGATCTGCCTCACCACAGAAGCAATGCTCCTCTTATCCGTATCATCGACCTTAACCATCTTGAGACTTTTAGCAACGGACTCACGGAAACCAACAATGGCAGCACAGCCATTTACCCGAACAACGATAACATCCTTACTAATGCAGTCAGTCAACTTGCTTAACATGTCACGTCGAGCGAGCTTGCCACCTAGATCCGAGTACAGGGAATGCAGTTCAACACGGTTCCATATTCTGGACCTGTCTCGGTTCATGTACTCAATGACTTCCTTCAGAGCATTTTCATCTGCACTACCAGTTGGCAAATCGGCAGATGTGGGGACTTTCGTGAAACTGTTACAGCAGCGGACGTGGTACTTGAACTCAGCAGAAGGTAGATCAGAAACAAAAGCAAGGTGCAACTTGACCCTTCTCACGACATCATCATTACGCTGCTCAGCAACATCAAGGAGCATATCTTTCATAGTTGGTCGTGGGTTACGTTCTGTGTCAAAATGTTCTTTGGTCATATACTCACGAACGCGGTCCCATCTTTCTGGGTGTCTATCATCAATAAGTAAACATTCCTCACGACAGAACATACAATCACGTTTGTGTTCAAACACACCTTTGTCAGCAACCTTTGTATGAGGCCTTGTAGTTGTCCTTACACCCTCATCTTCAGCCTTTCTTTTCTATGACTTTCTCACTCTCTCAATTTTCTCTTTTGATGTACAAGTACAGTAGCAACCTTTGTGACAGGCGATGCTTGCCGCATCTCCACCAACATCAATAATGTTCTGCAGCTGAGCTCATTCGTTTTTGTCCCTTTATTATTAAATACTCTGAACATAAACTTTGTGTGTTAATATGCATACGTATTAAATAAATAGGAGTCAATCGATTTCCAGAGAATCCAAATCGTTAAAGCAACAACAGTGGGATGCTGATTGCACAGTCGATGGCCTTTTATTTTTCGTTTTCTTCATCAGATGCAAGGGAAGGGAGGATATTGAATTACAGTCATGGCTTCTCCACACGCAGCGTCTCTCGTTCTTACGGACATTTCAAGGACATGCGCTGTCAACTCGTCTTCTTCTTCTTCAACAAAACTCGTGGGTTTTTTTTTTCTTTCTTCCCACCTCCCACGAACTCACTCCCCCCTCCCCACCCCCCACGTTGCCGTGAACCCCTCCCTTTAACCCCTCTACCCCGGTCTTCTGAATTGCCTTTCCCACTTCCCTTTCACCTTCAGACCCGTGTCGCTTGTCGATCGGCAATGCGTGTGCGTCCCTCTGCAGACTCGTCCACGTGCCTCCCACCCTCTCTGGCGCGGTCACACGTGCGATGCAGGAGGAGGGGCCGGGAGCCGACGCAGCACGACCGGGTGATGCAGCGAGGACGAGGTACGGGAACTCCGGGCACTGAGCGCGGTTCGTCCTGCTCTGTCTCTGTTTCACTCTCTCTCTCTCTTTCACTCTCACCCTCTCACTCTTTCACTCACTCTCACACTCTCAACCTCAGTCTCTCTCTCTCTCTCTTTCACTCTCACCCTCTCACTCACTCTCAACCTCACAATCTCTCAACCTCAGTCTCTCTCTCTCTCACACTCTCTCTCTCTCTCACACTCTCTCCAACTCTAACTCTCTCACTCTCTCCCTCTCTCTCTCTCACTCTCTCACTCTATCAATCTCTCACTCTCACACTCTCTCAATCTCTCACTCTCGAACTCTCTCATTCTCTCTAACTCTCTCACTATTTCTAACTCTAACTCTCTCACTCTATCAATCTCTCACTCTCACACTTGATCAATCTCACTCTAACTCTCTCACTCTCTCTCTCTCACTCTCCAACTCTCTCACTCTCCAACTCTCTCACTCTCTCACTCTCTCACTCTCTCACTCTCTCACTCTCTCACTCTCTCACTCTATCAATCTCTCACTCTCTAACTCTCTCACTCGAACTCTCTCACTCTCTCTGACTCTCTCACTCTATCAATCTCTCACTCTCACTCTCTGACTATCAATCTCTCACTCGAACTCTCTCACTCTCTCTAACTCTCTCACTCTATCAATCTCTCACTCTAACTCTCTCACTCTCTCTCTAACTCAAACTCTCTCGCTCTCTCAATCTCTCACTCTATCAATCTCTCACTCTCGAACTCTCTCACTCGATCAATCTCCCACTCTCTAACTCTAACTCTCTCACTCTATCAATCACTCTCTCTCACTCTAACTCTCTCACTCTCTCTAACGCAAACTCTCTCCCTCTCTCACTCGATCAATCACTCTCTCTCTCACTCTAACTCTCTCACTCTCTCTAACTCAAACTCTCTCCCTCTCTCACTCTCTCCCTCTCTCAATCTCTCACTTGATCAATCTCACTCTAACTCTCTCACTCTCTAACTCTCTCACTCTCTAACTCTCTCACTCTCTCACTCTCTCACTCTATCAATCTCTCACTCTCTAACTCTCTCACTCGAACTCTCTCACTCTCTCTAACTCTCTCACTCTATCAATCTCTCACTCTCACTCTCTGACTCTATCAATCTCTCACTCGAACTCTCTCACTCTCTCTAACTCTCTCACTCTATCAATCTCTCACTCTAACTCTCTCACTCTCTCTCTAACTCAAACTCTCTCGCTCTCTCAATCTCTCACTCTATCAATCTCTCACTCTCGAACTCTCTCACTCGATCAATCTCCCACTCTCTAACTCTCTAACTCTCTCACTCTATCAATCACTCTCTCTCACTCTAACTCTCTCACTCTCTCTAACTCAAACTCTCTCCCTCTCTCACTCGATCAATCACTCTCTCTCTCACTCTAACTCTCTCACTCTCTCTAACTCAAACTCTCTCCCTCTCTCACTCTCTCCCTCTCTCAATCTCTCACTCTATCAATCTCTCACTCTCAAACTCTCTCCCTCTCTCACTCTCTCACTCTATCACTCTATCAATCTCTCACTTTCTCACTCTTTCAATTTCTCACTCTCATTCTCCAACTCTCTCCAACTCTCTCACTCTCTCCAACTCTAACTCTCTCACTCCAACTCTCTCACTCTCTCTAACTCTAACTCTTTCACTCTCTAACTCTCTCTTACTCTAACTCTCTCACTTTCTCACTCTATCAATCTCTCACTATCAATCTCTCACTCTCGAACTCTCTAACTCTCTCACTTGATCAATCTCACTCTCTAACTCTCTCACTCTATCAATCTCTCACTCTCTAACTCTCTCACTCTCTCACTCTCTCTAACTTGAACAATCTCTCACTCTATCAATCTCTCACTCGAACTCTCTCACTCTCTTACTCTATCAATCTCTCACTCTGACTCTCTCACTCTATCAATCTCTCACTCTCAAACTCTCTCACTCTATCAATCTCTCACTCTCAGTCTTTCCCTCTCTAACTCTCTCACTCGATCAATCTCTCACTCCAACTCTCTCATTCTCTCAATCTCTCACTCTAACTCTCTCACTCTCTCACTCCAACTCTAACTCACTCTCTAACTCTCTCAATCTCTCACTCTCACTCCATCACTCTCTCACTCTATCAATCTCTCACTCTCAGTCTTTCACTCTCTAACTCTCTCACTCTATCAATCTCTCACTCTCCCACTCTCTCACTCTCTCTAACTCTCTCACTCTCTCTCTAACTCTCACTCTCTCACTCTATCAATCTCTCACTCTCTCACTCTATCAATCTCTCACTCTATCAATCTCTCACTCTCACTCTCTCACTCTCAAACTCTCTCACTTTCTCACTCTATCAATTTCTCATTCTCTAACTCTCTCACTCGATCAATCTCCCACTCTCGAACTCTCTCACTCTCTCACTCTATCAATCTCTCACTCTCACTTTCTCACTCTATCAATCTCTCACTCTCACTCTTTCACTCTCTCACTCCATCAATCTCTCACTCCAACTCTCTCAATATCTCACTCTAACTCTCTAACTCTCTCACTCCATCAATCTCTCACTCTAACTCTCTCACTTGATCAATCTCACTCGCTAACTCTCTCACTCTATAACTCTCTCACTCCATCAATCTCTCACTCCAACTCTCTCACTCTAACTCTCTCAATATCTCACTCTCACTCTCTCACTCTATAACTCTCTCACTCCATCAATCTCTCACTCTAACTCTCTCACTCCATCAATCTCTCACTCCATCAATCTCTCACTCTAACTCTCTCACTTGATCAATCTCACTCTCTAACTCTCTCAGTCTAACTCTCTCACTCCATCAATCTCTCACTCTAACTCTCTCACTCTATCAATCTCTCACTCTCTCACTCGAACTCTCTAACTCTCTCACTCTATCAATCGCTCACTCTCGAACTCTCTCACTCTCTCACTCTCACTCTCTCAATCTCTCACTCTATCAATCTCTCACTCTATCAATCTCTCACTCTATCAATCTCTCACTCTATCAATCTCTCACTCTATCAATCTCTCACTCAAACTCTCTTACTCTCTCTAACTCTAATTCTCTCACTCTATCAATCTATCAATCTCTCACTCTCTCACTCTCTCACTCTATCAATCTCTCACTCTCTCACTCTATCAATCTCTCACTCTATCAATCTCTCACTCTCACTCTCTCACTCTCAAACTCTCTCACTTTCTCACTCTATCAATTTCTCATTCTCTAACTCTCTCACTCGATCAATCTCCCACTCTCGAACTCTCTAACTCTCTCACTCTATCAATCTCTCACTCTCACTTTCTCACTCTATCAATCTCTCACTCTCACTCTTTCACTCTCTCACTCCATCAATCTCTCACTCCAACTCTCTCAATATCTAACTCTCTAACTCTCTAACTCTCTCACTCCATCAATCTCTCACTCCATCAATCTCTCACTCTAACTCTCTCACTTGATCAATCTCACTCGCTAACTCTCTCACTCTATAACTCTCTCACTCCATCAATCTCTCACTCCAACTCTCTCACTCTAACTCTCTCAATATCTCACTCTCACTCTCTCACTCTCTAACTCTCTCACTCCATCAATCTCTCACTCTAACTCTCTCACTTGATCAATCTCACTCTCTAACTCTCTCACTCTCTAACTCTCTCACTCTCTAACTCTCTCACTCTATAACTCTCTCACTCCATCAATCTCTCACTCTAACTCTCTCACTCCATCAATCTCTCACTCTAACTCTCTCACTTGATCAATCTCACTCTCTAACTCTCACTCTAACTCTCTCACTCCATCAATCTCTCACTCTAACTCTCTCACTCTATCAATCTCTCACTCTCTCACTCGAACTCTCTAACTCTCTCACTCTATCAATCGCTCACTCTCGAACTCTCTCTCTCTCACTCTCACTCTCTCAATCTCCCACTCTATCAATCTCTCACTCTATCAATCTCTCACTCTATCAATCTCTCACTCTATCAATCTCTCACTCAAACTCTCTTACTCTCTCTAACTCTAATTCTCTCACTCTATCAATCTATCAATCTCTCACTCTAACTCTCTCAGTCTATCAATCTCTCACTCTCACTCTCTCACTCGAACTCACTCTCTCACTCCAACTCTCTCACTCTCTCTAACTCTAACTCTCTCACTCTCTCTAACTCTCACTCTCTCACTCTCTTACTCTCTCACTTGATCAATCTCACTCTCTCCCTCTCTCAATCTCTCACTCTATCAATCTCTCATTCTCTAACTCTCTCACTCCATCAATCTCTCACTCCAACTCTCTCACTCCATCAATCTCTCACTCTAACTCTCTCACTCTCTCACTCCATCAATCTCTCACTCTAACTCTCTCACTCTCTCACTCTATCACTCTCTCACTCTATCAATCGCTCACTCTCGAACTCTCACTCTCACTCTCTCAATCGCTCACTCTCGAACTCTCTCACTCTCACTCTCTCTCTATCAATCTCTCACTCTCACTCTCTCACTCTATCAATCTCTCACTCAAACTCTCTTACTCTCTCTAACTCTAACTCTCTCACTCTCCAACTCTAACTCTCTCACTCTCTACCTCTCTCACTCTCAAACTCTAATTCTCTCACTCTATCAATCTCTCACTCTAACTCTCTCACTCGAACTCACTCTCTCACTCAAACTCTCACTCTCTCAAACTCTAACTCTCTCACTCTCTCTAACTCTCACTCTCTCACTCTCTAACTCTCTCACTTGATCAATCTCACTCTCCAACTCTCTCACTCTCTCTAACTCAAACTCTCTCACTCTCTCACTCAATCAATCAATCTCTCACTCTCTCACTCTAACTCTCTCACTCTCTCCAACTCAAACTCTCTCCCTCTCTCAATCTCTCACTCTCAAACTCTCTCACTTTCTCACTCTATCAATTTCTCACTTTAACTCTCTCACTCCATCAATCTCTCACTCGAACTCTCTCACTTGATCAATCTCACTCTCTAACTCTCTCACTCTATCAATCTCTCACTCTCACACTCTCTCACTCTATCAATCGCTCATTCTCGAACTCTCTCACTCTCTCACTCTCTCACTCTCTCACTCTCTAACTCTCTCACTTGATCAATCTAACTCTCTCACTCTCTCACTCTATCAATCTCTCACTCTATCAATCTCTCACTCTCTACCTCTCTCACTCTCTAACTCTCTCACTCCATCAATCTCTCACTCCAACTCTCTCATTCTCTCAATCTCTCACTCTAACTCTCTCACTCTCTCACTCCAACTCTAACTCACTCTCTAACTCTCTCAATCTCTCACTCTCACTCCATCACTCTCTCACTCTATCAATCTCTCACTCTCAGTCTTTCACTCTCTAACTCTCTCACTCTATCAATCTCTCACTCTCCCACTCTCTCACTCTCTCTAACTCTCTCACTCTCTCTCTAACTCTCACTCTCTCACTCTATCAATCTCTCACTTGAACTCTCTCACCCCATCAATCTTCAATCTCTCACTCGAACTCTCTCACTTGATCAATCTCACTCTCTAACTCTCTCACTCTATCAATCTCTCACTCTATCAATCTCTCACTCTCACTCTCTCACTCTCTCACTCTATCAATCTCTCACTCTATCAATCTCTCACTCTCACTCTCTCACTCTCAAACTCTCTCACTTTCTCACTCTATCAATTTCTCATTCTCTAACTCTCTCACTCGATCAATCTCCCACTCTCGAACTCTCTCACTCTCTCACTCTATCAATCTCTCACTCTCACTTTCTCACTCTATCAATCTCTCACTCTCACTCTTTCACTCTCTCACTCCATCAATCTCTCACTCCAACTCTCTCAATATCTCACTCTAACTCTCTCACTCCATCAATCTCTCACTCTAACTCTCTCACTTGATCAATCTCACTCGCTAACTCTCTCACTCTATAACTCTCTCACTCCATCAATCTCTCACTCCAACTCTCTCACTCTAACTCTCTCAATATCTCACTCTCACTCTCTCACTCTCTAACTCTCTCACTCCATCAATCTCTCACTCTAACTCTCTCACTTGATCAATCTCACTCTCGAACTCTCTCACTCTATAACTCTCTCACTCCATCAATCTCTCACTCCAACTCTCTCACTCCATCAATCTCTCACTCTAACTCTCTCACTTGATCAATCTCACTCTCTAACTCTCTCAGTCTAACTCTCTCACTCCATCAATCTCTCACTCTAACTCTCTCACTCTCTCACTCGAACTCTCTAACTCTCTCACTCTATCAATCGCTCACTCTCGAACTCTCTCACTCTCTCACTCTCACTCTCTCAATCTCTCACTCTATCAATCGCTCACTCTATCAATCTCTCACTCTATCAATCTCTCACTCTATCAATCTCTCACTCAAACTCTCTTACTCTCTCTAACTCTAATTCTCTCACTCTATCAATCTATCAATCTATCAATCTCTCACTCTCTCACTCTCTCACTCTATCAATCTCTCACTCTCTCACTCTATCAATCTCTCACTCTATCAATCTCTCACTCTCACTCTCTCACTCTCAAACTCTCTCACTTTCTCACTCTATCAATTTCTCATTCTCTAACTCTCTCACTCGATCAATCTCCCACTCTCGAACTCTCGAACTCTCTAACTCTCTCACTCTATCAATCTCTCACTCTCACTTTCTCACTCTATCAATCTCTCACTCTCACTCTTTCACTCTCTCACTCCATCAATCTCTCACTCCAACTCTCTCAATATCTCACTCTAACTCTCTAACTCTCTCACTCCATCAATCTCTCACTCCATCAATCTCTCACTCTAACTCTCTCACTTGATCAATCTCACTCGCTAACTCTCTCACTCTATAACTCTCTCACTCCATCAATCTCTCACTCCAACTCTCTCACTCTAACTCTCTCAATATCTCACTCTCACTCTCTCACTCTCTAACTCTCTCACTCCATCAATCTCTCACTCTAACTCTCTCACTTGATCAATCTCACTCTCTAATTCTCTCACTCTATAACTCTCTCACTCCATCAATCTCTCACTCTAACTCTCTCACTCCATCAATCTCTCACTCCATCAATCTCTCACTCTAACTCTCTCACTTGATCAATCTCACTCTCTAACTCTCTCACTCTAACTCTCTCACTCCATCAATCTCTCACTCTAACTCTCTCACTCTATCAATCTCTCACTCTCTCACTCGAACTCTCTAACTCTCTCACTCTATCAATCGCTCACTCTCGAACTCTCTCACTCTCACTCTCTCAATCTCCCACTCTATCAATCTCTCACTCTATCAATCTCTCTCTATCAATCTCTCACTCAAACTCTCTTACTCTCTCTAACTCTAATTCTCTCACTCTATCAATCTATCAATCTCTCACTCTAACTCTCTCAGTCTATCAATCTCTCACTCTCACTCTCTCACTCGAACTCACTCTCTCACTCCAACTCTCTCACTCTCTCTAACTCTAACTCTCTCACTCTCTCTAACTCTCACTCTCTCACTCTCTTACTCTCTCACTTGATCAATCTCACTCTCTCCCTCTCTCAATCTCTCACTCTATCAATCTCTCATTCTCTAACTCTCTCACTCCATCAATCTCTGACTCTAACTCTCTCACTCCATCAATCTCTCACTCTCACTCTCTCACTCCATCAATCTCTCACTCTAACTCTCTCACTCTATCACTCTCTCACTCTATCAATCGCTCACTCTCGAACTCTCTCACTCTCACTCTCTCACTCTATCAATCTCTCACTCAAACTCTCTTACTCTCTCTAACTCTAACTCTCTCACTCTCCAACTCTAACTCTCTCACTCTCTACCTCTCTCACTCTCAAACTCTAATTCTCTCACTCTATCAATCTCTCACTCGAACTCACTCTCTCACTCAAACTCTCACTGTCTCAAACTCTAACTCTCTCACTCTCTCTAACTCTCACTCTCTCACTCTCTAACTCTCTCACTTGATCAATCTCACTCTCTAACTCTCTCACTCTCTCTAACTCAAACTCTCTCACTCTCTCAATCAATCTCTCACTCTCTCACTCTAACTCTCTCACTCTCTCCAACTCAAACTCTCTCCCTCTCTCAATCTCTCACTCTCAAACTCTCTCACTTTCTCACTCTATCAATTTCTCACTCTAACTCTCTCACTCCATCAATCTCTCACTCGAACTCTCTCACTTGATCAATCTCACTCTCTAACTCTCTCACTCTATCAATCTCTCACTCTCACACTCTCTCACTCTATCAATCGCTCATTCTCGAACTCTCTCACTCTCACTCTCTCACTCTCTCACTCTCTAACTCTCTCACTTGATCAATCTAACTCTCTCACTCTCTCACTCTATCAATCTCTCACTCTCTAACTCTCTCTAACTCTAACAATCTCTCACTCTATCAATCTCTCACTCGAACTCTCTCACTCTCTCACTCTCTAACTCTATCAATCTCTCACTCTATCAATCTTTCACTCGAACTCTCTCACTCTCTCACTCTCTAACTCTATCAATCTCTCACTCTATCAATCTCTCACTCTCAAACTCTCTCACTCAAACTC
>NC_140968.1:5108773-5129273 GCF_056783735.1 Eptatretus burgeri | reverse complement strand
TGCAAAAAATATATATTTTTTCTCAAACAATTTTTTTCGAGGGGGTAATAATTTTGGGGGGGGGGTTGGAAATCACTAAAAACATGAAGAAATACAAAAAAAAAAATTCTATTTTTTTTGGGGGGGGAAACAATTTTTTGGGGGGGGTTGAAAATCACTTAAAACATACAGAAATGCAAAAAAAAATTTCTCTTCCAATTTTTTTTTGGGGGGTAACAATTTTTGGGGGGGTTGGAAATCACTTAAAACATGTAGAAATGCAAAAAAATATATTTTCTCTATTTTTTGGGGGAGGGGTAAAAAATTTTTTTGGGGGTTGGAAATCAGTTAAAACATGTAGAAATGCAAAAAAATTCCTCTTTTTTGGGGGGGTAACAATTTTTTTTGGGGGGTTAGAAATCACTGAAAACATGTAGAAATGCAAAAAAAAAATTCTCTCAATTTTTTGGGGGGAGTAACAATTTTTTTGAGGGGGTTGGAAATCACTTAAAACATGCAGAAATGCAAAGAAAAACAATTTTCCCTATTTTTGGGGGGGGGTAAAAAAAATTTGGGGGGAGGGGGTTGGAAATCACTTAAAAATGTAGAAATGCAAAAAAAAATTTTTTTTTTTCTCTAACAATTTTTTTTTTGGGGGGGGGGAAACCAAGTCCAAAATTTAATGGCATGATCCTTGGACCATACCTAACCCCCTCCCCCCACCAAGTTTCGTCGAAATCCGTCGAGGAGTTTTTCTGTAATACTGTTCACAAACAAACAAACAAAAAGGGGTGAAAACAGTAACCTCCATCCATATGCGAAGATGGCGGAGGTTAATTATAATTGCAGCTGATTTTGGAACTTCAGGTGGAGATACCCACGTAAAATCAATTTCTGTCTCAAGGAATCTAGTTATAACAAATGAATTGAGTATGTAAAAGTTAAAAGTAAAAGGGAAAGTTGCAAACTATAACTCTGTGAGCACTGTTGACGTCAAATTGAATGAATAGGATATCAGGTTCACTTAAGTGACCTAGCAATATTGGCAGCGGAGGTTTTGCACTCTCCTGAGTGCTCCCCCTCTCGTTCTGCTTGTTTTTCAGGATGGCGTCTCGACTAGGCAGGGGTGTGTTTATTGTGAGGTCATAGTTGATGGAACCAATGCCAGCACGCCTCACTCGTTCATGGTCCTTTGCAGAAACATCATAATATTTGTCAAAGACCAAGATCTATCTTCTGACCAGCAATGGTAGACAGCCTTGTCTTGATGGACTCAACTAAAACTGACACCCCTTGAAAGGCCAGACAATATGATAGAGAAGTTGGCTCGCATCAACAATGGTAACATCTGGTTGCAGAGGCTGTTGTGCCTGAACACAGAGTTTGCGTGCCAGTGGTGCTTTGTTGCCTTTCCTTAAGCATCCATATTCATCAATCAGTGAGGGGGGTACTGCGCAGAGCTCAAACTGGAAGATAAGTCCAAGCTCCATTTGTCTTTGCTGTCCAATAGTCAGCAGCCTGAGGAAGATGGTTTCTCGATCAAAGATCGTCTTGTCCCCAATTTTCACTCCTTTCGGTAAGTGCTCCATTGTCTTGATGGGGCATGAGATGGTTGCATGGAATCCACCTGGAAGGGATGAATGGAACTCTGCAACCATTTTCTGACCTATAACCACGGAATCCTCAACATTCACTTCAGCTTCTCAGGGAGCAATTCGACCATTGGCAATGTTGTACAGATGTGGTGAGTGATTCTCAAGAGGATGAGACACATTCGACAATTCATCAAGTTCTCTCCTCTTCTTCCCCTCCTCCTTGTGACATAGTCCGATTCTTGTGTCCTTTTCTCTCACTTGGTCTTCATTGTCCTTGTTTGAGGAGTCAGGGTAGATGTGCTCCATTGTATCTGAGATGTGGGCAGTGACAGGAAAGGAATCCATCCACTCTGCTACCACCTCTGGAGAAAGAGTCATACCCTTGAGGCCACCCTTGCCAATTCTAATAGCACTTTGTTCACCGAACTGATCAGAGCTCACACCATTCCAAATGCCTTCCTGGTGACGACACAGAAAAGCACCTGATATGAGCTCTGACTTGGCATCTGGTGGCAGCAGATAGCGCATCTCCAGAAGGTGATGGGTGATGTAACGGACATATTGATGGTGACCAGCAACAAAGAAGTTGAATTAGTTAATAATAAACAAAACAACGAATTAGTAACTCGCATTAATGTCGTATGTGAGCATCCAGTTGTCAGAATAGTGACCTTGTTGTCATTTAAAATGTATCTCACACGGCAAACAATTGCCAGGAACTCGAACATTGACCTCAAATTTACTTCTAATCACAAAAATAAGGTTAAATATCAATTCCTCGTGCCAAAATTATATGGAAAAGATGTCTCATGTGTAATTTTAAGTTCATTACCGAAAAAGTTATATTTTCAGCCCGGTCGATGACAGCCATCTTGTATTTGCGCAAAAATAACAGATTTCCCCATGGTTGCCATCCAGGCAACCAAGTTTAATTTTGTCTAAGCATGCCTGTGAACAAGAAACCAACATAAAACCATACACTTTTGAGGACAACAAGGTTACTTCTCTGGCAAATGTACTAGAACGAGTATTGTGAAAAAACATTGTCAGAACTGAAATCACGATGAAAAACTCCTATAGGACACATATATATATATACATATATATATATATATATACATACATATATATATATATATATATATATATATATATATATATATGCACTTTCAGTACTTTTGGGTGTCATGGGACCTTTAAGTCCTTTAATCTCCGTTTGTATTTTATTTATTTTATCTGTCATTTTGACATGACCCACCTTGATCCCTTCCCGTACACCATCCACACACGTCACGCCTTAAGCCTTCATACATCGCCTTTAACTACATCTTTCCCTCATCCATTTATTTTACCCATCCTTTCCAGCCTGATGCCCATCGCCTTCATATCAGCCTGAGCTTCCTTCCTTGTCTCATCCTTGTTAACAGCCAGTCCATTCTGCTCATTTCATCAAACATTCTTGCTAACTGACCAATTTCAATGGCGCTGGTGAGGCCGACCTGCTACTCTGGGATGTGTACTCCAGAAGGAGTGCGGAATTTTCCCGGGGACGAATTTGGTGGTGGAGGTCTCCGAGCATTACCAGTGTCTCTACCACGCCCCCTATCGAATATTCCCACAAAGAATCACTTCCCTCAATATCACCCTCCTGGACCATGGGTTCCTCCCCATATTGTCATCCTCTTCAAAACCCACCTGGATGATCTGCTCGCCTTCGTCTCGCAAAGCTGCAGAATTACCTTTTACCTAAAATTTGCACCCGAATCACGCTCCGCCACAATTTTGAATTTGTACAATCCTGACTCCCGATGTTATGGAGTCAGGGGTTTCAAACGATCCCACTCCTGACACCAAATTGGTACGGCCTGGGGTTCAGGGCTCGCCACAAAGGGAAGCACTCAAGTTTCTCCCCAAACAATCTGCTTCTGAAGCTGCCAACCACAGATAACTCTACGGTCCAACGGAATGTAGTTCTTACGCAGTTGTAGCTGCTTGACTTATACGACCGGCCTAGCAGGGTTACGCTTCGATGTTTCCACGACATCTTTCTATTGGCATGTCAACATAACTTGGAGGCCACGCCCTCAGCACCACACCTGGTGATCTTCTGCCGAACGGAACTGATCGGTGCAGCACCAGCGAACAGAGCAAATCAGGTGGGGTACAACTTACCGTCTAACTAGTTGCACACTGTGTCGGACCAATGAAGGAAAAGATAATTGAGACAGATTGGAATTAACAACAAACAATTATTTATTTACACACACACAAGCAATCATTTAAAAGCAAGTATTTACAGGCAAGAAAGCAAAAATCACATGAGAGCAGATTTACCTCACATGATGTATTCTTTCTTATACAATCTTACTTACACAAGAGACTTGGCCATCTTTCAATCAGGCCAGAAGAAGACAAGAATCGTAAAGTAATGTACGGAGAAAAGAAAAGTAAGGTCTATTCTTTTCTCCCTCTCCTTACACAGCCCAAAAGGGCTGTGCCATCGTCAAAATATTTTGTGATCCAAATTCACGGTTAAATTATGTCTCTCGATTTGGGATCTTGCTTTGGATCCCACAATTGAAGTGTTCTTCTTCCTCATCTTGTCATCTTGTCCCATTTTAAAGTGTTCATCTGCATCTGTGCTCACTTTATGTTTCAGCAACTTTCAACCTCAAGAGTATGTGGAGCTTTGAATATATGCCCCTCATCATGTATACATAATTACTTATGCATGAAGGAGAATCAGTGCTAATCCAAGATGTTGACGATATGCTAGTGTGTTCATCGACAAAGGAGGCGTGCAAACAGGACACTCTCCCGTCCTCTGCACCATCAAACATAATATAGTGATGACCTTTGTGTTGCACTAACCAACATTGTGAAAGCGTTTCATTCACAGGTAAAGAAGATTTTACCAGAAGTGGCAACAAAAGATTCCCACGGCTTCTATCCTGGTGAATTTACTCACACAGATACATACTCGCCTCGGATAGGCGAAGTCCACACAACAACAACAACAACAACACAGCAGTCAAGTGAGAAGGTAAAGAAACATGGATACACTCCTCACACTGCAAGAGGGCTCACGGCGACGGGAACCCCGAAGTGGATTCCTAAATAACCGCCCTGTAACTGCAATGATTGCATTCTTCATCTTTTACTTCATGATCCATCTGTGGACTACATTTACTTTTATTTCCTTGATAGGAACAGGGGCAATCCTCTGGTGAAAAGGACCAACGCAGATTGTTTGTGCTAATGCTTGCATACACATTTATCAAGAAAATAATTTCCACACACTTGTATCCAGTTGTCACATTTCTACAAATGAGAAGCTATCACATGTACAGGCTGTAGAGGGCGTGCCAACACAAGCATTTCATACTTGCACACACACACACCAGTCACACAGACATATATGTAAAAGACAGGATGTCGCTATGATACAAAAATACAACTCTGGCTTTCAGCAGAAGGTAAAATAGTTGTACCAAAAGCACTTTCACCATGGCTTGCTCGTTTGGTGTACGGTAGCGGCCATAAAAGTAAGAGGGGGATGCAGGAAGAGGTATTTTGAACATTGCACGCTCCAGGGTTCATGGCTGCGGCAGAATATTCTTACAGGAACTGTGAGTATTGTCAACACCATAATATTGGTGAAGTGTTTTTTTATGTATGCAAGAACAGCAGCAAAATTACTGCTTTAAGAATACATTTGCAGATATGGGATACCATATAAAATATCTAGTGCGAAAGGAACACACTTCACATCGGAAAATCACTCAGGACGACGCCCATGGTAATCATATAAAACTCAGTAAACTTTGCATATCGTTAGAGATTGCCTGCACAATTTGGAACAGCCTTTTGTTCCACAAGTGTGCTTATTTGTTCAATAAACAATCTAAATTGGACTATAAAATATTGTTAAGGATTCAGCGACGGAGTGATTCTCAACCCACTCCGGCCGTTTCCGGGATCGATAACGCCGGCCGGCTGAGCACAGGCCTCGGGTCACGCGCCTTCAATCGCGATACCAACGTAATCCTTGTACCTTGCCAGTTGGGGAAATGGAACCCCTGGTTACAGACCGGTTTTTTTCAGAAACCGAGTGGAGTCGACCAGTCTGTAACCATTTTTGGTGTTATATGCCGATCGAACGGATCGTTCCTCGACGTGACACGAATTAATCCATAGCGGCAACTTCATACAAATTAACCAGATTTATTGGGGACATCGGGAAACACAACACAAGCAAAATTCACGACAATGTTAACTAGGGGACTACGGAGTACAGGTTTCGAGGGAGTCCCAACTGAAATATGCCTTATACAACACGTGCAGACAAACACAGACAACATGCATGCAGACAGAGTACTTGGTGATGTCTCATGGACGAGAGGAAAGTGTCCAAAGCACAAATGTCGCCCGCAACAGGCAGATCTCCACGGATTCGAGCTCCAGCTCAAACGCGCCGCGCGACAACATGGCGGCGCCGTACTCTTCTAGCTCAAGTCACCCCGTGCACACGTTCTCCTCAGCGCGTTCCGGCCCCGCGCAATGTCGACGGCACAACTCCGCCAGATCAACGATGGGCCTCAGCCGATCTCTCTCCAGGGTTCACCATTCAAATTCAGACCTGGCCTGTTCCTCAGACAAGGCCCAAGTCGAGGGGCCGAGTTCCGCGGGCGGATCGACAACCGTGTCAAGCCGTGAGGTGAGCAAGTACGGAGGCTCCGCGGCCAGACACGTCGATCACCTCCCCATACGAGTCGATCGTCAACTCCACGTGCAGGCAGCCTCCCAAAGCCGACTGCC
Source organism: Eptatretus burgeri (assembly GCF_056783735.1). Taxonomy (NCBI): domain Eukaryota; kingdom Metazoa; phylum Chordata; class Myxini; order Myxiniformes; family Myxinidae; genus Eptatretus; species Eptatretus burgeri. The sequence goes on along the minus strand of NC_140968.1, from coordinate 5,122,881 downwards.
GTTCCTATACCGGCAGATTCCACACTGTCCCTCCTTCGTTCGCTCGCTTCCAAAAACACGTCGGGCTTCGAGAGCAACTGTTTCCACACACCGAACCTCTTTACGAAGCCTTCCTTCGCTCGCTTCGACACACGAGGAACGCCCTCCTCTGCCTTTCTTTCGGCTCGTTCCTCACGAAAAACAGACACACCTGTCCTGTGTACAGCCGACCAGCGCCACAATTGCGCTCCCAGTTTCACCACAGTTTCTTTTCGTTCCACGAGCACGCCTCTCTCGGCGACTGCCGACAAAAAGCTCCTCCCCTTCGAGTCACTTCCTTTCTCTAACCACACCCTCTCTCCAGGCCATACCCCCTCTCCGACTGGGCGGGGCTTATAGTCTGTAGAGGGGAGGAAGAAGATCGAGCCCTTGTTTCACCACCGTATGAGCATAAAAACAGCCTCTTACACCTCCCGACACACACATAACGTCATTTCACCACATAACCGAGCGAAACAGGCATTTAATGGGGGATCTGAGCCAATCCTATATTTAGTATTCCAATAAGGGCCATTTTCGTAACACAACCCCACCTTTCTCCCGAGGCTCTCCCGAACCTCCGTCTGGAGCAGCCCACGGCAATGGCCCTGTCTAACGTACAGCACAGATCTCCCATTTACTGTAACCCACAATATGGGAAGGAGTTAACTCCAAAAATCAAAGTGTCACAGTAAGATTGGCATGTCCCTATCCCAGTGTGTCAGGTCACCAACCTAACATACAAATTAACACTCTATGCACACACTTAACATTCTAATTATGGATTTGAACGGGAGGGCATTCAATTTTACTTTTGACACCACATTTGCATCGGAGGAGAACATTCAAAGTTTCAAAGTTCTTTCACGTGTCCGCTCCTTCATGCCCCCTCCTGGCAGTATTGTCCATTCACCCCTGAGGGTTTCCTCACTTAGTGGCCTTATTGGCCTCTCACCAGGCGAGTTCAGTCGGCCCAGTGGCCTAATCTCACAAAGAGTTCTCCGGCCCACTGAACCCACAAAATGGCACGAATCCTCAGCCGCAATGGCCCACAAAAGCACTTTGGCCTCAATGGCCCACAAAAATACTTCGGCCCATATGGCTAACTCACAAGCAGCAGCAGGCAACAAGCCCTGCATTGGACAGCAGGTGACACAGCAATGGTGGTACAGTGATATTGATGGTAAGCAAATGCAGTTTGGAGGCGTTCTTGAGGACGCAAATGGGTGTGATGACCTCAGACCAAGTGAGATGGAGTGTACCCTTAACCTTCCTTGCCTGACTTGCTATGGCAGGAATTATTTTGGTTAACTTCTCTTTTCTTTTCTTTTTTTCTTTCTTTACAGATAGGATGGTGTGTTTCTTACTCAACTGTTATCTTCGTGGGTGTATGCTCATGACATAGTGGTGGCCTCTCTGGCACTTGGAGAGGGTGACCGAGCCTGGCCCTTGCCAACAAATTCTCCCATCAACACTACTCGTACCAGGTGTCACACATGAATGGTGCGGAGGAGAGTCCATTGAACCTAACCATTTACTTTTAGCTCTAGACAATGCAACAAACCCTGCTATGGCTAAAATGATCCCAACGACCCATTTTCCCTGACCTGGCACATTATTCCATTCTATTAAACTTGGGCAAGGCCATTCTTTGTCTTTTTCCATTTGGTGGTGCCAGGCATAACTCGCTGGCTGGGGAGTGTGACTACTACTAGGCCTCTTTGCCTGCTTCCAATCGGGGGTGGAGGACACCCAGCGACCTTGGGGTTCACCTGATCGTGCTTCTGGCACTCCTAACTCAGGGGTGGCTCTCTCTAGCCCCCATACTGTGCTCTCATAACACCTACACTGTGCTCTCCTGGCACTAAACCCTACGGTGCTCTCCTGGCACCTCTGACAGCCTTCACCTGCCAGGAACCCCCAAAGCCCTGCTGCTCTATTTCCCGACTCACCAACCTCCCATTCCATGTCACACTACCAACCAGTATCCCCATACCTTTGCCTGCACCTACCCCTCACAGTCCGCCTGCACAATGGAACAGCAGCCAGAATCCATGTCAAATCCTCAAAGTCCCCCTAACCGACACCAACTTGGTTAAGAGACTCCTACCGACAGGTTACGTTGTTCGCACTCACTCTCCTCATCTGCACAATCACGCCATTCACCCAAACACTTCAATCAGTCATTCGACAGTGCCGCACACCTGGTCCACAACACCATCCAACCCCTTTAGTCTGGGAGCCAACTGCCAATTTTTTTCCCTTAACCTTGCATTGTGTTAAGTTTATTTTACTGTTGATTTTGGTAGCCAAGGTCTCTATTTTCAGAAACTGCTTGATGACATGTTGTCACCCTTGAGCAATTTGAGCAATTCAAGATGGCATCCAAGATGGCCACCATTACCTATAAATGACCATAACCCCCTAACTATTCACTCAAGGAAGGTGATTTTTGTCTCTATACCTAGGTTTTAAGGGTCAAGCTATCCATTAGAACTAAGTATTATGTTAATATCATATTGTAATAGACGGGCAGTAATACTTCACTATTATCTTTTCAGGTGCTGCCCGTATGACGAGTAAAAAATGAAGAACAGTGCTTTTTCGTGTCAAAATTTGGATGTGAGAATAAGACCGAACCGTTGAAAGACACTGGCCCTGTCAGAATTCAAAACTTCATCAAGCATAGCAAAATCTACGGGGACAGGTATCATGAACTTCTTGAAGAGAGATTGAGGGAAAATCCTGAATGCACAGTTAAATGTCACAGAAACTGCGCTTCAACATACACTTCAAGCGTCCAGGTTGAAAGGCACAAAAGGAAGAATCCAGAAAGTGCTTCGTCTTACATTCCACCAAAGACCAGGAGACGTTCATCACTACCAGGATTTATCTTCAAAGAACATTGTTTGTTTTATGGTGAAACTTGTGTGTTTGAAAAATATCCGAAAAACCAAAAACGTTGGCGACCAGCATATTCATGTCGGGAAATAGGTGGCGCAGATGGCAAGAAGTCACTCAAGCAAACTCTTCTTGAAGCCTGCAAACGGCGTCAAGACGAGTTATCAGACGTTGTGCGGCAAAGGGTAGATAGCGCTTTAAGTGACCTTCACGCAGCTGATGCAAGGTATCATGTGGATTGCCGAAACAGCTTCTTGTCAGAAAAAAAAATGTGGCTTCAGCTGCAACCAAGTCTGATAGCCAAGTTAACATTAATCGTGCCTTTGAATCACTTGTTGTAATGATCAATGACTCGTCCGGCTTCCCGAATTCAGTTGAGTTGCATGAAGCATACAAAGAATTCGGGGGTGATCAGCTGACACGTCGTTTAATTGTCCCAAACCTATGCGAACGCTTCGGAGATGAGTTGGTGGTTTTAAAGTCTCCAGGGTTAGCAGACATTGTTAGCTTGCGATCTATAGCTGCAAAATGTATGCGATTGGTTCAAGACGAGAACGATGACATTGATGTAACAATCAACAAACTGTGCAAAGTCATCAGGCATGAGGTCAAACTAATGACTAATGACATGAGGTTAACCGACAGGAATGTAGAGAGACTGTAAGTGAAACTTCGATGAAACTTTTAGGGAAGCTGTCTCCTAATCTAGATAGAGCACTACCTGCACTTCTCATTGGTTCAATGGTAACTGGGGTGATGAAAAACCAGCCCACAAGTTTGCAAATTACTCTTGGCATCAAGATGAGGAGATCAAAAAAAAAACTTATCAACGTGTTACAAGAGTATGGTGTTACATGTACCTACGATGAAGTACGGCGTTTTAAACATTCAGCTGCCAAAGCCACAGCCATGGAACCTTCACTACCAGGCCTATCGACTTCAAGTTCAAGCTTGGTTCAGGTTATTGGAGACAATTTTGATACTCACAGATCGTCTCCAAACGGAAAGTCATCCACCCATTCCCTTGCCAGGCTGCTCACACAACCAGATAGTAACAGTGGTGAAACAGTCCAAGAAGACACCATTAGGTGTGTGAAAAAGGAAGACGTGGTTGAGCCACTCGAGTACGACGTCGAGATAGACAGATATAATGGTCCCAAGAAGCTTCCGATGCCACAGAACACCCCCAAACGATCAGTTCAGCCCCTGCGTATGCTGGCACAACAAGTAATTTCAAAGGGAAGAGCCAGTGAGATGGACTTCGCGTTACTTCAAGACATGAACAACACACCAGATTGTCCTGAGTACAATGGGTACAACACTGGGGCTGCACGTCGACAGGGACATTCAGCACAACCAAAGACGAAGGCTGTTTACCTTCCCTTAATAGACATGATCCCGTCACACCCAGATACTATGATAACATCAATGGCCGTTGCACAGGTCAACACATGCAATATCGGGCAACAGTTCTTGTTTTTACTTGTGATCTGCAGCTGTACAATATCGCTCAGGAAGTTCAGTGGACTTATCCAGAAAGGTTCTCAAATGTTATTCTATGGTTGGGAGGGATGCACTCTCTAATGAGCTTCATTGGATCTATCGGAACATTGATGGCTGATACCGGTCTGTCGGATATAATGTCCTCTGTGTTTGGCGGTGTGTCGAAAATGCTCACTGGAAAAAAGTTTCCCCAGAACGTCAGAGCATTACGAATGGTAGCTGAAGAGGCACTTCGTGGAATCATTCAGGATAAACCACAACATTGCAGTGGTGACCTCATGCAAATTCTTGAAACCGAAGCCAGCAAGAGTCAAACTACCAAACTTTGGGTCGATGTCTTGATAAAACCTGTCCTGCTCACCATGATGTTCATATGGGCTGAGCGCGAAGGTGACTGGCCACTTCATCTGGCAACCTACAAGCAAATGCTACCATACTTCTTTGCTGCGGGGCATGTGAACTATACGAGATATGAGTTGTGCTACCTTCGTGAGATGGAACGGCTACCACAAGAGGTGTTGTCACACTTCATGAAGGGTGAGCATGTCATGCACCTGGAGCCATATGATGATTGAGACGACCTTCATGCAGTATGGGCATGCTCCTGGGATGATAGTTGGCATCACGTGAAAGCCAGAAACACTGAAGGTATGGGCCCTTAGTCTGCATGCATGCAGCAGGTTGGAATCTGATCTGGATGACATGATGGATGAGGACACTCAAAGCAAGGTGGTGACAAAACACAAGGAAGAAGCAAAAGCCAGGATCGCTGAAGACAAGAGAGACCGAGATGGAATCGGACAAAAACTCGACACTTGCATTAATCCTTTCGATTCTGCGGCACACCCCAGTGGTATAATCAACGTAGTTAGCGGCCAGATTGGTTCAACTGAAGTCAATGTCCACAATGCTGTCACAATCGGGACTGAACAAATGAAAGTTTTCGAAAGTCGGTTACCGCAGGGATTTTATGAAACCATCACGAAGAAGGTTGTTACTATGGATCATGCAAGGAAGCATGTGAAGGTTGGAGCTGCGAAAGTATTTGATGCCAATTTGATTTACTCAAGGGTGATTGGCCTACAGGCTAGTGGGTGGGACATTGACATTAAGGATGTGCTTGGTCATGAACTTGCGCCAGTTCCAACGTCCATGCTTGATGATACTGGAGATGTGAGGATTGCGAAATCGAAATCTACCTTGAAGAAAATTCTCCAAGTTGAGGTGTCTGATAGAGTGCTGGTGGTGCAAATGTTAGTGTGCTCGATGGCTCAGCAATACTCTGGGTAGTTCCTTGGCCTGCTGATGGGTCTGTCAAGGACTATATACCGAATTTCAAATATGCCAGAGGAAAAAGGTTACGGGTTGAGGACGTGTATCTGATATTTCACAGCTACTATCATTACAGCACAAAGAGTGTTACCAGAGGATCTAGGGCAACTGGTATCAGTAGGGTTCATCATTTGCAAGTCAACAGTAAACTTCCAGCACAGAATATTCTACTAGCCTCTTCCAAAAACAAGAAGCAACTGATGCAATTGATAGTTGATGATCTTGTCCAGGATAAGAACTTTCACGAGGACAACACACGACATCACAAGTTCATGGTAACAGGAGCAGATCCGATGCCAATCAAAATCAGTGAAGGTGGAGTCGTCATCTCATGGACAGATCTGGCAACTTCACACGAAGAAGCAGATAACCCCATTGTCCAACAGGTCTTGAGTTGTGCCGCGGAAAATGCAGAAAGCAAAATCACTGTTGTTTCCGATGACACTGACGTTTTTGTACTGTTGATGCATTATCATCACATGGCAAATCTCAAAAATGTTGTATTGATGGAGTCCCCCATCAAAGGAAGGACGGTGGTTGATATAGGCAAAACTGGGCAGAAGCATTCTGAGATAGTCGAAGGAATACTCCCGGCACATGCACTTTCTGGCTGTGACACCGTAGCCTCCTATTTTGGAATTGGAAAGGCCACTGTACTCAAAAAAACTTCGATCAGGGCACTCACTCAACTTGTTGGGTGCACCAGGGCATTCTATGGAATCTGTTATTCAACAGGCTACCTCCTTCATTTCCGCATGCTATGGACAAACAAACTGTAGTACAATGTCAGAGACAAGGTTAAAGGTGTGGCTGCCAAAAACAGGCAAAGGGTCATCAACACCGAAGTTGTGTACCTTGCCACCAACAACTGAGGCATTCAAGGAAAATGTTAAATGAGCTCACCATCAGGCTTTGGTATGGCAGTCACTGGAAGCGCAGAATCCACCCGAGTTTGACTCAACGGAATATGGTTGGGTAAAGGATGACCAAAACAAGTCCCTTCAACCAGTCACCATCCCTGATGAAGCCGAACAAGCCCCAGAGATGGTACTACATCTAATAAAATGTGGATGCCACAGTACTACTCCATGCAGTTCACGTGCTTGTACTTGCACAACTCTGCAACCATGAAATGCACAATATTTTGCGCCTGCTATAATCAGGGTTACTGTAACCCGACATCATAGTTGATTGCATGTCTTTGCGATGCACATGGGCAACACAATGTACAACAGTGTAAATTATTTGGTGAAGTGGTAGCCATCCTTATATATGAATTGTATCATATGCTTTTGGTAGTCTGTGTGAGAATTCAGATTTAAAATTAAAGAACATTTGTTATAATATAACACCTGTGGTCATTTACCTTTTCATATTTTCCCCAAGATTGAATAGTATAGAAGATATACCAGTGCTTGTAAACTGGCAGCCATCTTGGATTTCTAGATGACATCATCAGTATATGAACTTAGATCTGATACAGATAGATGCGTCTCCAAAATACCCAGTCATGGACACCTTCACGACTAATTTGGAATAAATAGTGAAGGAGATATGCCAGTTTTAGTGTTATGGCAGCCATCTTGACAACCATCTTGGAAATTACCATTATGTAATATGATATTAATATAATACTTGGTTCTAATGGATAGCTTGACCCCTAAAACCGAGGTATAGAGACAGAAATCACCTTCCCAGGATGAATAGTTCGGGAGTTATGGTCATTTATAGGTAATGACGACCATCTTGAATTTCTCAAATTGCTCAAGGGTGACAACATGTCATCAAGCAGTTTCTGAAAATAGAAACCCTTGGCTACCAAAATCAACAGTAAAAAAAAACTTAATACAACAATGCAGGGTTAACCCTCTCTGCTCCCAGACTACTTTCACTTTTATGTGAAAACAAAAACACACCAGTCCCTCGGATATCACTTGGTCATCAAATTTAACCAGTACACTTTGTCACCAAACCCCAATTAATTTGTCACTACGTCCATCGTCCGTTGGCCTCCTCCATACTGCCCTAATCGCTTATTTCCAACAATTTAAACGAAACATCAAAGTCTATTCACCAGCCCCATGAACCTGGACAATGGACCAATGGTGTAAAGGAATCATTGTTGAAAGGAGCCTGGGGGGGGGGGGACGGATCTATGGGGGTAAAGGAGGATTGTCAAAAAGAGCAGAGGGAGGAGGGAGGGAAATAAATTGATGGGGGTAAAGGAGGGATGTAAAGTAGCAGAGGTTGAGAAAACGAACCGATGGGGGTTGAAAGTAGCGCAGGATTTGGAATGGACCAATGGGGTGAAGGATGAAAGATTGAAAGTAGCAGATGGGGGAAAGGAAGACATCACACCGGGGAAACATGAACGAACAAATGCATGCCCCCCAAACAACCATTAGACAAGGGGCCAAGTACTATCAACACAGACGAATGAAATAACATCCTCGGGTCACCTACGTGTTCATATGTGCTCTCCCCCGGGGTAAGTTTCCAAAACCATTAAAGAAAAAACAACAAACAAATGTATATATTGTTGTGGCAGGGGGTTTGGGTGAGAAGACCACTCATGGGAGGGAAGCTATCTCGGGTTCCCACCAGACACCCCGAAATCGCAGGCCGTCGCACACGGATATATATATATATATATATATATATATATATATATATATATATATATATATATATATATATATATATATATATATATATATATATATATATATATATATATATATATATATATATATATATGTGTATATGTATATCAAAAAAGATCAAAAAGCATTCACGCCCACTTTTCCTCGGGCCAATGGGGAGCGAGGTGAAAGGTCGGAGGCAGAGGGTCAAAGATGAAAGAGCGAAGCCACGGGGCTTATAAAAACGACTGCGTTCGTCAGTCAGTTGAGTTGGAAGCGGAGGAAGAGTTGAGTTGAAGGGGGCAGTTCGCAGTTGGGAGTTCGCGGAGCCAGTGAAGAGTTGGGACGAGTCAAGAGAGGAGACGGAGAGGGCGATCGGACGAAGCTGTGGAGAGGCGGCGGCGGCGAAGGCGGTTGAGGGGGTGCTCGCGTCGGAGTCGGGGAACTGCGGAGGGAGAGGCCGGCGGCGCGACCGAGGTCGTGGTGGAGACGCTCGTCGCAGGACCCGAGATTTTGTGAAATCCTCCTTTCCCCGAGCATCAGCAACCCCCTCCTGTTTCCCCCCGCGCTGAGATAGTGCGACAAAAGGGGGCCCCCTTCCCACCCCCTACCAGACACTGTCCGCGAGGCCCGCGGAGTTGAGGCACCACCGCCACTTCGCGTCTCATCATCAGACGGGTAGGCCCGACACGGTCTCGGCCCCAGGCCCGCCTACCCCCCTCATCCTGGAGGGTGGTTCTCTTTTCTTTTGCTTTGGGAATATGTGTTGTCGGCGCCGTCTGTGAAGTAAAATTGTATAAGTGTTGCCGAGTGCCCGGTAGTCGGATAGATCTGCATTCTTGCATTTGCTTTTTGTCTTCTTCTTTTACATGTGCTTTTGGTGGAATTGTATATGTGTGCTTTCCGTTCATCGCGAAATAAATGTGCTTATTGTTGGACTGTTTTCCCGCTTCGCTTCGTCATTTCTTTCATTGAATCCCCATCTTGCTTCACGTAAAGGGTTGGTCGTGGGCTAAGATGCCCGATAATTAATCGAACCGTCGAGGCCGACGAATAACACCGCTCGGTTATCCCGATAGTACGGAACGGGTCGCTTAAAGTGGCCCGTGTCCGAAGTCGACCTGCGGCGAGGTGCGATCGCCCGGTCTACCCTCCGTGTGGGTACTTAGGTAGGTCGAATTTGGCGAGCAACCCTATCCCACACGGGGGCCGATTGGCTCGATCGCGGTGAGACCGAAAGGTCCACCCGTGACTGGTTCCCGGCGTTAGTCCGAGAGGGTCACGACTGGATTGTCCGTCCGGTGGGCGACGTGCCGCGATTCGAGTTACGTGGCCGTTCGCACGCCGGCGGGCGCGAATCCGCAACACTGGTGTCAGGAGTGGGATACAAACCCATCACCCTCCTCACGGCACTGGTAACGGAGAACGGGAAAACGGGCTCTCCTGTCTCCAATTAAATTCACAGGAATCGGTCCAGGGGTGAGAGGAGCGACCCCCGATTCCCTCCAAATTACGAGCGAGCTAAATTAACCCTTCATGAGAAGCAAGATGGCGTCTCAAGGCGAGCGGGAGCCGGGGGTATTAGAAATGGATGTAGAATGTGTAGGATCCATGGCTCAGGATGAAATCCCCGTGCAGGAAATGTTGGTTGTACAGGAAAACGAACTCGCCCAACTGAACCCAGAGCCCGAAATGGGTGCGGCAGCGGCCGCGGTGTATGACACCTCCCCTCCCCCTCTCCATCAAAACCCTTCCCCAACCCCTGCCGAAACGGCTCACCCAAGCGCACCCGACATGGCCCAGCTATTCACCATGCTGGCACAAATGAATGCGGAAATGAAAGGCATGAACGAAAGGATGGATACAAACACAACTGAATTTAAAAACGAAATGAAAGGCATGATCGAAAAGATGGATGCAAACACAACTGAATTTATAAACGGAATGGAGGCAAACATGAAGGAAGAAACGAAAAAGCTGCGGGGTGAGACGCAGAACATGGGCCGATGCCTGCAGGCGGGCATGAAGGCCGTGACCAGGGAGATCAAAATGGCGACTCCACGTGCAGAAGCGAACGAACTGGGAGGGGGTGCAACGGTGACCGAAAGGGAAAAATTAAATGGGGAGACCAAAACGTGTGAGACGAGACGCGAGGTGACGACGACAGAAATAATAGTTGAGACAAGGGAGGTAAAGGGTGAAGAGGTGACTGAGTTGGCAGAGACACGGGAGATGGGAACGATAGAGGAGAGACTGCATGATAATGACGGGTTAAGTGACGCACACACACACACGGAGGTAGTGGAGGACAATGGGGGTGAGCTGGTGGACTGGGTGGAGGCCCGGTGCGAGCAGCTGGATGGCCTCCTCCAGGAACGAGGGGAAGGAGTATGCCCCCTTGAGGCGAGTCACGACCAGGTGAGTTCGGTCGTGCTGGCAGATTAACCCTTCACGAGAAATAAGATGGCGTCTCAAGGCGAGCGGGAGCCGGGGGTATTAGAAATGGATGTAGAATGTGTAGAATCCATGGCTCAGGATGAAATCCCCGTGCAGGAAATGTTGGTTGTACAGGGAAACGAACTCGCCCAACTGAACCCAGAGCCCGAAATGGGTGCGGCAGCGGCCGCGGTGTACGACACCTCCCCTCCCCCTCTCCACCAAAACCCTTCCCCAACCCCTGCCGAAACGGCTCACCCAAGCGCACCCGACATGGCCCAGCTATGCGCCATGCTAGCGGAAATGACAGCAAGGATGGATGCGAATACACGGAAGATAAATGCGAACATGAACGAAAGGATGGATACAAATACAAATGAAATGAAAAACGAAATGAACAAGCAAATAAACGGAATGGAAGCAAACATGAAGGAAGAAACTAAAAAGCTCCGGGGTGAGACGCAGAACATGGGCCGATGCCTGCAGGCGGGCATGAAGGCCGTTAGCAGGGAACTTAAAATGGCGACTCCACGTGTAGGAACGAACGAGCTGGAAGGGGGTGCAACGGCTGTCGGGCCCGCGGTGGAGGAGGGTAAGGAAAAAGTAATTCGGGAGACAAGAGACGAGGTGAAAGTAATTGCGAGGGAGAGAAAAGAACAATTAATACGGAAAGCAAGGATGAGGTACGCGGAGATCGTGAAAGAGCAAGGAGTGAAAAACAGGGAAGGACGGGAGCGACTTAAAGAGAAAGCAAGGTTGACCTACATAAAGATAAGGGAAAGACGCCAGAAAGAAGCGGAGACTAATAGACAGGAGGGGACAACAGAAACTTATAAATGTATAGAGACACGGGAGACAGAAAAAAATAGAGGAGAGACTGCATGAATTGGACAAGGTTAGAGACGAACACACACACACACACAGAGGTAGTGGAGGACGATGAGGTTGAGCTGGCGGACCGTGCAGGGACCCGGTGCGAGCAGCGGGATAGCCTCCTCCAGGAACGAGGGGAGGGAGTATGCCCCCTTGAGGCGAGTCACGACCAGGTGAGTTCGGTCGTGCTTTGCGAGGTTGAGGGGACGCGTGCTGTGGACAGGTGCACGGAGAGCTTGGGGGGTATAGAGGCCCCGGAGACCCTTGTGGGGACACGAATCCCCAGTGTGGTTGTCCCTGTGTGTGTGGTGCAAGGTGTGAGTGCGACCCCGTGTGTGGAAGCGACCCCGTGTGTGAGTGGTGTGGTGGCGATGGTGCCAGAGTACGTGCTTCCCAGCACGCCGTGTGTGGATGAGGCACCGTGTGTGGAAGAGGCCGTGTGTGTGGATGAAACGGCCAGTGTGGATGAGGCACCGCGGTTGAGTGCCCCCGCGTGTGTGAGTAAGGGACGGTGTGTGGATGAGGCACCGTGTGTGGAAGCGACCCCGTGTGTGAGTGGTGTGGTGGCGATGGTGCCAGAGTACGTGCTTCCCAGCACGCCGTGTGTGAGTGAGGCACCGTGTGCGAGTGAGGCCGTGTGTGTGGATGAAACGGCCAGTGTGGATGGGGCACCGCGGGTGAGTGCCCCCGCGTGTGTGAGTGGTGTAGTTTGTGTGAGGAAAATGGCACGGGTGAGTGAACGGCCGAGTGCAAAGGAGACCGTGTGTGTGAGAGAGCGGTATGTGAGGGAGATGTCGGTTGGCATGCGGGAGCACGCAGCCGCGTCTCCCGGTGTGAATGTGATGGAATGGAGTGTGAGCGTCGTAACACGCAGGTGTGCGTGTGTGGAATGGAGGCGACGACGGCGACATGTAAGGAAAGAAAGCCGGGGAGCGGCTGTAGTTGTTTCGGGGACCGTGCCGGGTTCACCCAGCAGTGAGCACGAGGTCCGTGCTGTGCAACGCACGAGACCCCCACGTGCTCGCTTACGAGAGTGAAGTCCCGGTCCAGAAACGCCAGCGGTGGATTTGCCGATCCCGCGGACGGACAAAGCTTAGGCAGGTAAACGGATTTGGACCGGACGGGTTCTCCACGCGATCGTGTGTGTTAAGCTCTAACGGGCAACGCACATGTGTTCGCGTGGGGAACCCCTCGAGACGTGGGGCTTGTGTTTTTTTTTTTTATGCGCACGGTGACGTCATGGCTGCACGTGGGGTTGGAATCCGGCAGGAGGGGTATCGCTGCCGGATGGTACCGTCCAAGGAGGGACGAGGAACACGTGCAGCTGCATGACGTCACGGGCGGGTGCAAAGGGCGCGAGCTGCGAGTTGCTGCGCAGGTGCTGCGCATGAAAAAAAAAAAAAAGCAAGCCTCACTTTCCGGTGCACAGGATTCCTGGGCAAGGGGTGGAAGACCCCCTGACCTGGGCACAGGATGGAAACTAGTTAGGGGGAAGGGTTAGCTTAGTTAGACCGACTTCATGGGGCAGGGGTAAGTCCTCATGGAGTCCGTGGAATGGATTAGTTAGAGGGATTGTAGCCAGATTTAGGTTGGGGAATTGATTAATGGGATTATTTGAAGACAGTGACAGACTTGTGAATGTGTAGAGGGGACGTAGTTTAGCTACGTAGGTTAAATGGAACGTGCTGTAGTATAAGGGACGACGTGGGAGCACGAGTTAGTTAGGGGAGGTAGTTAGAAGGATGGCAGAGTTCAGTGGTGTGTGTGTTGAAAAGTTGTTGGTGAGTGAATTGGAAGCATGTGCTTGGTGAGTGAGTGAGGCCAGCGGGTCTGTGTGAGTGGAGCGAATGGGGAATGCATGGTGCGATGAGTGATTGGGGGGAGAAGTGACTCCCGCCCAAGGGACCCCGGGGTCAGAGTAAAGTGAGTTAGCTGGGTTAGTCAAATTGAAAAATGGAGGTCGTTTTGTTGTTGGTGTGAATGTAGGCTCGAAACCCGTTTGGAGGGGTGCAGGAGCCCTGTTGACGGGCTGGGAGTGTGGCTGCGAAAAGTGAGTATCACTGAGTGGGTACCCCGGGCACCAGGCTAGTCGGCCGTGGTAGGCCAAGGGCCCATGGGGGGCCGGGATAGCGTAGTGGGCACGGGTGCGCCTGCTTGGTGCGGAGGCCCGGGGCGCCATTAGCCGCGTGGGCAGTGTTGTGGGCATGGGTGACCCTCGGAAAGGGGCCCGGGAAGCCAGCCTGCCACGTGTGCGTTTCAGGGGAGGTGCCATGGGGGGCACTCCCCGGTGTTTAGGGAGCTGGTAGGCTCGGAGGCAGTGTAGTGCCCGGGGGTGCCATCGTCGGAGATTCGGCAGAGGGTCGTGCCTGCCAAAGGGAGCCACGTGTCCCAGCCATGAGACCG
>NC_140968.1:5046273-5106273 GCF_056783735.1 Eptatretus burgeri | reverse complement strand
GAGGGGTGCGGCCGTGGGCCAATGAGGGACGGACAGCAAGATGATCTTCGCCAAGGCCCATCCCCGTGTGGGAGGAGATATATATCTTGGACACTCGGAGGGTTGTGGTTGTTGGCATTCACACTGGTGGTGTCTGAGAGCAGAGCAGTGTGAGAGCTGTGTGTGTTTCACGAGAGAGGCGGATAAAGATCACCGAACACGCTCTGAGAAGAAGTACTTGACTTCTGGAGTGGTCACGTTCACCACGGTGGCTGTTACGGGGAGAGGAGTTCTGTAGACCCCGACCATTTCCCACCCGAGCTCCGCCACGAACCACAAGTCCCCCACGTGCGACTGGGACCGTGCAACAATGGCAACGACCATTGGCAGGTTCCGCAGAACAGAGTACCCCATTTCTCCGATGGCCAGGTACTCAACCAAACTCTGACCCCCAGCTCATCTCTCTCATCGGCTGGAGGGTCCAATAAAGGACTCTGGGGTTTCTTTTCTTTTTGTGTGTGTGTCTGCGTGTGGGCCCGTCTGCAAGTTGAACTGAATAAGTGTTTTTGGATCATTGTAAATACTGCATTGCATATTCGCTTTAAGTCTCGCCTCTCTTGTCTTTTATTTACTGTAAATAAATTTATTTGAAATGTTCCCTGTTTGTTTTCGTCCTTTCTTTATTTGGTTCAGCAGGGTCCGGGTCTGAATTCAGACAGGGTTTCATCCCCAATAATCAGACAATTGTAACCGGGACGTCCTGGGCAGGCCCACTCGACTGCATCTCAGTCGGAAAGGTAGGTGGCAGAGTGGTAGTCGGTAGGTGTAATTTTACCGCTGCCGGTAGAGTGAATCCGGTTCAGCCGGGCGTTCCGAGGGCATGGATCCCCGGTAGCCGAGACCACGTGGTTACTTCGGTCCATCGGATCTAGACAAAATAACCCTACGCCACGCGGTTGAAATATTGGCGTCCACGGTCAGTTTAACGAACCGCCGGCTCGCGGAGTTATCCGAGTGACGGCCTACAATTCCGGGGAGTTTGGTGGGAGACGACGCAAGAGCTTTCCCCACCAAGTGGTCGTTCTCGCCACCGGCCCATAACAATATAAACTATGGCAAAACCATTATTGATTTTATGCTTATGAAATTATTTTATTTGGTGTTTGATAATCGTGCTTCGACAAACCTCATTATCGACACCAAGTGGATAATATTCTTACTTACGAGACCGATTTAATTATTTCAGGTCTTCTAGGTTTATATTAAATGACCAATTATACCCGAAATCATTCATATCATATCCCTAATGTTCTACTCTCATACATACAACACCAATGACAACAACAACGGCAACAACATCAAAGACAACAATGACAATGATGACAACACCAATGACCACAATGACGATGACACCAACAACGACAACAACACCAATGACACAAACAATGCCAACAATGACAACAACAATGGCAATGATAATGACAACAACGACAATGGCAGCAACATTGACAACAGCAACAATGACGACAACACCAATGACAACAACAATGACAATAACAATGACAACAACAATGATGAAGACAGCAATGATGATGACAACAATGACAATGGCAACAATGACAACTGCAACGGCAATGATGACAACAGCAACAACAATGGCAATAACGGCAACGACAACTGCAACAACAGTGACAACGACAACAAGAATGATGATGACAACGACATCAACGACAATAACATCAACAACGATAATATAATACCAACTCCATTTCGAGCGATTATTTTCATGTTATCTCATTCTGTCCACAGTGCGGAAAAGATGGAGATCCTAACCCAGGGAAGCAAAAACCATTATGGAACCGTCGTTGCGAATTCAGAAATGTTTGTGCACAAATTATTCAGCAAGTCTCATGATGTGCAAACAAACGACGTGCCCTGGGAGAGACGCACCCTCGGAGGGACAAAATGTCACTCTGTGACGGCATCGACACCAGAAAGCGGATCCATTTCACTCCGCAGTGGTTAATAGTCCACATGTTTCAAGGTTCAAAGTGATGGATCATTTATGACCGTGAACAGCTTTCCCGTCCCCATCGGGCCAATCACGAGCTTTACGACCCGCGTGCCTTTCCCATAAAACCGGTGCTGTGATCGAGAAACGAGCAAACGAGAGTCCAGGAAACTTTGGCAATGGTAAGCTTTGTCTCCTCTTTCTGTCCTCCATCCCGCACCGAGCGGAGTCAGAGGTCGAGTCCGGGTCCACCATCCCGTCAAGCCCCTTTACCCTATCGTGGCCTACAAATACACCGTTGCTTGTAACTTGTGTCTCTCCAGCTTCACATGTACTTGTTTCTGTGCTTGCAGGCGAACCAGCTCACTCAAGAACAGATCAATGGTAAGCAGTCTGTGTCCCTAGATTCGACCATGAGGTGATTGGTTGTACCTGTGATTCGGTATTGTTGTTGATAAAGAAACAATAATTTGTTGAGGGCTATCTTAGCATTATGCACACCAACATGATGGACATTTTGAACTACCTCCTACCATTCCTTTCTGAGCGGCTTGCTGGTTCAACAGATGAAGCCTTGTTTGCATGGCCCCCACTGATGTGGGTTCAATTCCCATGCCTCAGCTTGGTGTTGGCTTAGTGGTTTGGGTGGCTGGCTTTGGATCTTGGGATGCTGAATTTGAGCCCCGTTGCTGCTGAATTAACACCATGCAGGGTTGACACAGCCTGCCATCCTTCTGTGGTTGGCGAAATGAGTACCAGTGTACTAGTAGAGGGGCACAGCATCAGTGACACAGCCACGTTTCCAAGAAATGTTAACTTTCTGGCAGCCAAGAACAGAATTTTCCACACTCTGCGGGAATGGCGACCTGTCCAGCATTGTTTTTAATACAAGGGTCGAGGCTCATGGCGGAGCTGAAAGACAAAGAGCAAAGGTTCACAATTATTGTGGTGACAAAATAATCACGCGCAGACGGACTCGTGGACGGACAACCTGAAAACATAATGCCTTAGGCAGCAGAGGCATGTAATCAGTTCACGTAGAAGAGATCGAGGATGTGCATGCGTGAACGCATGAGGTAGTGATCAACAGTGCATTTGAAAGATTTCAGTGAGGAAGATGAGATCGGTGGGAAACCCTCTTGTACAGTGGATGGGTGAGCAGGTGAGAGTTTTTTTTTAAATGTGTGTGATCTCAGTTCGCTTGGGGGGATGATGGAGAGATGTTGGAGAGGTACAGTTGGAGAGCCAAGACCGGTCGTCAGCTTGTGTAAGAATAGAGCCCACGAACTTGCCAATGGTGGAAGAGTGACAGGCCTTGGGAATCTGACTCCCGTTTTGAGATTCCTATGATGTGTAAGGTGTTGTTTTCAACCACCTTATAGAGGAGCAAGGTGGGAAGTAGGAGCACCAGCTCAGAGTGCGGAGCCATACTACGGAACATAGAGCTCCAGATGAAAGCCTTTACACCATCTTAAACTGCTCAGGAATGTCTAAGATTTCTCGAGAATTCAAACTCATCTCCCTCCTCTAAAACCTGGTGGCACCTTGTTAAACCTGTCCCTGGTGTACGCTCCCCTTCCATCCCTTCCCTCACTTCAAATGGCACCCCAGCCGACTTTGCTCGTGAGAAGGCTGAATGCCTCAATTCTGTGTTTGCTTCCAATTCTTGTGTCCCCAACCCCTCACTCTCGGTACCCATCCTTCCCTGTCGTACCCAACTGCTCCTGAATTCTGTCTTTTGCACCTGAGAAGGTGGAGATGTTTCTGTGAGCCCTCGACTGATTCTGCTTGATTCAGACAGACAGGCTGCAGCCTCTTCCCTCTCTTCAGACCTTGACAAAAATCACAAGATGGTCAAACACTTGAAATATGTCTTTCAATCCTTACAAATCTCTCTCTCACTATCTCTCTCTGAAAGGACTGAACCGCAAACCCTCCTATCTGCTTTCTTGAAGTTCAGTCACTCAAACTCGTGGGTCTTACGATCAACCACAATCTTTCTTGGGCAAACCACATTTCAAAGTTGGCTTCCAAAGACAGTCACCATCTGGGTATCCTCCGTCGTACAAAGTCCTTCCTTGGCACACCTGAACTTCTATCCACCGACAAGGCCTTCATCTACTGGAGTGCTGTTATCCCCTCTGGGCTGGCTTCCCTGCTTCACACCTTGATCAGCTTGATGCCATGGAGAACAAGGCCTTCAAGATCATTGGAATCTCCGAAGATGAAGCTGAGTCTGTGCGTTTATCACTTCATCATCACAGACAGGTCTGTGGTCTCTCTGTCTTCAGGTCAGGTCAGGAATGGGAGCATGTGCCAGAGCAGCGTGTCGCTGCGTTCACACCGAGCTCGCAACTAATCTGTCTTCTCCCGCCTCTTTTATGGTTTTGCACGCTCTGCCCTTTCCGTACTTTGCCCCGCCCCCCCCCAGGTTATTGCAGGGTGCACACACTCTACCATGAACCCCCTTCTGGTGAAACTACCTTAATCTCGGTTTACTGCTCACCTCCACTCATTTGCTCCTCTTGTTTGTTTGTTTTCCACCTGTGGAATCGACTTCCACATCCTCTTCAATCTCACTCTCCTCTCCAGGTCTTCAAGACAACTGTTCACCACCATCTCAAATCATCCCGATCCAAAACCATTGTCTTTTCTACCATCGTTAACCCCATTACTCCCACCCTTACCCCACCCCAAGCCCTCCTCCTTCTAAGTTTCCAGTTTTTCTTTCCTGAAAGTTTTCTTCTGTATCCATCTTGTCCCCCCCCCCCCCAGGCATCCTTTCCTTCCCACACCCATTGTTTTGTCCTGTTACTGTTTTATCTGTTCGGTGTACTAGCTCTTACATGAGCCTTGACTATGTATACAAAAGAAACCTCGCCAACAACTCGTCTTTGTTGCAAGCTTGGGTGATACTATCATCCCACAGTGACTGCACCTCTTCCAGTGTATTGTTCTACAAAGAGTGGAATCTTCATGGAAATGGTGAAGATATTTTTCAAGAGATTCGGATCGTTGAGGAAGATCAAGAATAAGGTAGGTCTTAATTCTTGTGCTGTGTTGTTCTTGTGTCACCATCTTAATTCTTGTGCTCAAGACGCTGTGTTGTGGAAGCCCAGCCTGAAAGAAAAGATCAAGGAAAAGGATGCCATCAAGGGGCACACCCACTGTGTCCATTCATGGAGGAAATCAGACAACCACTTGAGCAGGAGACCCTGAGTACCAAAGGAAGACAACTAAGAAATCAGGGCTGGATGCCAGGCAGTGTCAAAGGCTTGAGAGATGGCTCTGACCTCTTGCTTGTGGTTCAGGGCATCCATCCACTGCTGCGTGACAAGTAGCATGTCCATTATCGAAGTCGCAATGGCCAGGACAGGAGCCAAACTAATTGTCAGGGATCTGTGAGTTAAAGAAGAAATAATGCCTGACGTCGGCTGAAATGTAATCAAATGAGCTCCAACACAGGATTAGGCCATTTGACCCATCAAGCCTGCACAACGGTTGCCAACCTATAATTGTCAATGCTTTTAAATATCAAACATCAAGCAAGAAAGCAGCACGTACCGTTTTGGAAGTCTTTGGTATGACTCGGCCGGGTTGGATTTGAACCGCAGACCTCCCAGACTCAGAGCCGACACTGCAACCTTGACACCATCGTGTCTGGAAAGGTATTAGCCGAGGAAATGTTCACAACACGTGAGTCCCAACATTCTGTGGAGAGTATGCACTCAACCATCACCCCCTCGTTCTGACCTCCCTCCTTGTGTGCTCGATGTACGCCTTGGACGAGACCTCTCTCTACTTTCCGTGTCGGTAATAAAAATATTTTCCATTCGAAATACGAGTCGTCACAATGACATGGAGACTCAACAGAGTAATGGTGAAATGACATTGGAGAATCCAGTAGTCTCGGAGGGAACTTATTAATTCAACAAAGTCATGGTACATTTAAATATACACAAAAGGGCTTCAGGCTCCAGTTGCTCTCGTCAGAATCCTGAGATGAACTTGATCACGATTGTTGCACGTTGAACCTTGTCGAAAGCTTTCTGGATGATGGGAGACTCAATCCAATCCATCACTCCTGACCTGGACCCTTGCCCTCAAAATGGACCTTCTTCTTTGTCTCGACTCCAGATTATCAGCCATCAGAATATTGCAAAAAAATTAATATGTATATTTTTAAAAACCATGCACACACACACACACCTGCATCCCTTCATTCTATCTCTTTCCGCTACCTGCAGACTACAAGGACTGCTTTGCACTGTATGACCGTGACCGGCACGGCCGTTTGAAAGCCGCAGACCTTCTAACGGCCATGCGCTGCCTTGGCCTTTGCCCGACACCGGCTGAGGCTGAGAAACATCTCCGAGCAAACAATGTAGGTGGGTGTATGCTGCGATGAACTCTCCAGCAGCTCATTCGTTGAAGTTGAACCATTAAGGGACAATCACAAATGTCGTTTGAAAATTCTCCCATTCCAAGCTGAAATCGAGACCCTTTCTAAATCCTAAAGTTCAAGGTTCATGCTATAAATGTAAACCAAATCTAATCCCAGCCTCAGGAGGTTTGTTGGATCTGTCAACCTTCTTGGCGGTGATGGTGGCACAACAGCAGCAAGAGGACCCTGAACGAGAGATCATCGCTGCGTTTCGTCGTCTGGATCCGCAAGGGCGTGGATTTGTGCCGGCGACAGAGCTGCGTGCACGACTTACTCGCATGGGCGAGAAGATGCAAGCACACGAGGGTGAGGATGAGACCTCGAAGGTTCGGGGAGCGAGTTGAAGGCACAACACCTACTTCTGGGACCGAGGGCTGGATTCTGGCTGGCTTACACAACCCGTTTGTCAGGAAAATTACATTAGCACTAGGGCAGATGTTCATTCATTTTGGATGCAGATTGTGGCTGCTGCTTTCATCATCGCTGGGAGTGTGGATGATGCAATTCACCTTGTAGGTTAGAGGAGGAATTTGGAATTTGATCAGGGTGCCGGCGATAGCTCACCTACTCTTCACAAAGGACACCGTGGGATTTTTAGCATCCACCAATGAATGCTGGACTATGAGATATCCAGGTTGATGTTGATCTGAAACACACACCCACACCAATGCTTCACCTTGCCTGAGACATCAGGATGACAGTATATATAGCTATATAATATTTTCAAATGTGTGTGTGTGTGTGTGTGTGTTTCTGTGTGACAGGCATATACTAGACACATGCGTAGGCATTAACTGAGCCCAAAGTGCGATTGCGGCCCTTTGGGCCGAGGAACGGCCCATTTTGGCCCATTATCTTTAAAATTGTATTTCTCGGTTATTAGTTAACGGAACCGAACCAAACTTAACAGGTGTATTCTCGAGACCATTCCCCAGCCATTAACTGAGCCCAAAGTCCGATTCCGGGGTCCTTTGAGCTGAGAAACGGCCCTTTCAGTCCATTTTCTTTCAAAAAAAATTTTTTTTTTAATTAAATGTCCTGGGCGATGCCCAACGCAAAATTAAGTCGCAAATGATGATATGAAACTCGCCTCACTCTTGCGAGGTGTTCTGGTTTCTTTTTCTGGCGCGATGAAAATCTTACCAAATTTCAAAACTATCTGTCGTCCGTGCTATTGCTCACCTGAGAGTTGTACGAATGAACTCCCACGGAGTGTGTTCGCAATACAAACTTGTTTTATAATGTATTTGAACAAAAAGGGTGGGAATACAAAAGAAGCAATGCAATTATTTACACCAAAAACACCCATACGCACCTAACAATTGTAGGAAGTATAGATCGTGGTAACACAAAGCAAGAGTTTCAAAGATCCTCCGACTGTCCTTTTTCTCAACACTGCGTGGGGTAAGGTGTTCTATCAACTCTCTAGTTTGATCCAATATTGTTGTGGCACATGCATGATGGACCAAATTGCCTTCTCCTGCATCGAATTTCCTTGTTCGTTTGTAAAACCAAAATTACAAGCACAGGCGGTGAAGCCTCAGTCGAGCTATGTGAATATATCTATTAATTACGTACTATTTGAACGTGGGTTGGACCATGACTGTGTATATGAATTACTTTTTGTTGGAACGTACTTTTTCCACCTGACCTGACACTTTAGACTTTCGCTTTTATTCAACTGCGATATCCATTTCGTTTTTGGGAATTTTCTTGATTTGTTGAGATCTGACGTTACAACCCTCAACGTGGCTGTTCAAGAGATTTTTCTCCAGTGCTCTGAGGTTTTGCCATGCATTGGCATTGATGCATATATATTGAGCGAACTATTATTTCAATGGAAAATAAAGAGTTTTGTTCAGACCCCCCCCCCCCCAATCGCCCACGTATGTACAATAAGGTAGCACATATTTGAGAGGTTAGGTTTCAGAATAGTTCACTCAAATAAAAACATGCAAATATGATACACAATGATATAAAAAAAGGTTTAAATACAAAACCACTCAATAAATTCTCAACTTTATCGATTAAATATGTTGTATGAATGTCTCTCTAGACATAACCAGCAACACTCATCACACCGATTACAGAAAACAAAATGAAAATGGAAAGTAGAAAGGGAAGTACATGCACTTAGTCAACGTGTGCACCTTGACACACACACATGGGCCATGATTGTTAAAAACTCACACTCACCTCTTAGCTATCCTCACTTGGGTTTGAATCCTGACCCAGCTATAACCTGTCATTCTGGTGTTCCACCAATGTATGTGCTGTTCCTCGGTTGGATATTTAACTGGTGTCCCATCTGCCAACATTAGTCAAGTACCTGACATTAAAGATCCCACGGCGTCCTTTACGAAGAGTAGGTGAGCTATCGCCACCACCCTGACAAAATTCTTGCCTGTAGTTGGAGTGGTTACTTGAACAACACTGCAGCTTCGTAACTACTTTGGCAGCACCTTTTATTTTTCGTGACTACTTTGCATAGAGTATGGTACATGATATGTTACAGATTTTTGAATCAGCAGCTGGTACTATAAACCGTTCGACTCCATGCTGTCTCTCTCCCTTCCAGTAAACGACCTTCTCAAGGAAATGAACATCGCACCCAACGGTTTGGTGAAGTATGAGGCTTTTGTTAAGGACTTGCTCCTGCCTCCACCAGACTACCACTAAAAACTCTCCAAACTCCTCACCTGTCCACTTGGCTATGAATCTCAAAAGTGTCAAGACATTTCTATTGCATTAAAAAGCACTATTCAGTGGACGGATGGCCAAGGCCTGACGTTGCAATTTTTCCTTTGAACAATGGCTATTAATGAAATAAATTGAAGCATATTATTATAAATTTCTCCTAATTGTAGTGATTGAAGAAAAATTACAATGTCTTTGCTTAATGAACCTCAGCTTATGATCTTCTCTGCATTAAAGTTTAACAAAGGAGATAGAATGAAACATCAAACAAATCTGGTCGGTGAAAGATGAAATGTGTGGATAATAAAGTGAGAAGCAACTAAATGCAAATAAAAAAACAAAAAAGTTTGATCAACAAAAGTTGCCAATAAACATCAATGTATGAGAAATGACCATTGAAATGGTTGGTTCTTTCATTAACTATGTGTTTTGTAAGGCGATGTATTTAAACACGTGAGAGGGAGAGGGTTCGTTACTGAAAATGTGGGTTAACATGTCTGAACGATGACAACTCAGATGGAACAAGTGTATTTATTACAGGTTACGAGAGAGCTCATAGAACACCTTACCGAATGCAGTCCTGAGAAAAAGGTTCACGGGAAGGGTCTTTTAAACCCACGCTTTGCATTTCTGAGCACAACCGACATTCGGTTTGAACAAAGAGGAAAAAACAAAACAAAACAAAAAACCATAAAATGCCAGAGCCCCAGTGGTTTTAGTAATTTTGCTGTATGGAGTTAAAGGGCGAGCCAATATTTACAAGATTTGCGTATCCGAAACAGACTGGAGTGGTCATGTGACATGGAAGAATGCATACGATTGGGTTATTCGGTCATGAATATTAATAATGTGGCTCACGTAGTTATATTGTTGTGGGCCGGGGGTCGGTGGCGAGGAACGACCGCCAGGTGGAGCAGTGGACCCGTCTCCCACCGAACACCCGGAATTGCAGGTCGTAACCTTCAGACAACTCTGAAGGTCACGGGTCACTTTAGGACCGTGATCGCCAATTCTCTGACGGTGTGGGGTAGGGTTAATAGCCAAATTTCAATATACCTAAGTACCCACGTCGTCAAATTACCGGGGAAGTCACACCCTTGACAGACTCTGTCGAACCGGGTCGCTCTAACGACCTCGGTCTGGTGTAACCGAGCGGAATTACCAAAGTCCGTCGGTCCAAACGACAACTTACAGCCCAATCGGCTTACTGGTTCTTAAGCACGAACCGTGCTGGGTCAATAATAGAAAGCACAACAACGAGCTGGTACATTGAACAATCGGGGTATATTTATAATGGGGCATGGGGAGCACAAAGAGCAGAGTTAAAACTGAATGAGAAATGCAATTGAAATACAAACAAACACTTAGCAATTTCTACTTTAGGACGGGGCCCACGGACACACACACACACACACACACCCAAAAGAAATGGACCCCGTCGGGTCTTTATTGGACCCTCCAGCCGAGGAGGATAGGTCAACTGGAGAGTCAAGGTCTGGCTGGGTACCTGTCCGCCTCGTGCGGTCACACCGGACTCCAACCCACCACGGTGGGACTCGAACCCACGACCCAGAATCCACTGAGCCCACGATCCTGGCTGCTCGACCACCACCATCACCACGAGGAGCCCCGCAAAAGACCGCTGACGACGACGACTCTAATGACGCACACCAAGAGCAATGGCCACGATGACTGCCCTTCTCTCTTATTGACGACCACTCTACTCTTCTCTTTCACGAGGTCCGAGGGATTTCTTCCCCTGGCCACTCGCCTCCTGATTGGACGGTTGCGTCGCGCGATTCGCCGGCCGTCCCTCATTGGATAGGCCCACGGTAGGCGGGGCAACTCCCACCCTTCTGGGGAGAGTAGTCCCGATCTGAGGCGATCAGCCTCCTGATCGGACGAAGGGCGGAGTCGGAGCTGCGGTGATGAGCCTCCTGATTGGAGGAGGTCCGGTGGGAGGAGGGAACCTCACCTGTACGTGACACGTTGCACGTGGGCGATGGTGCGGAGAGCGAAGGATTGATTGGAGATGTAAAAAACATGACTATAAAAGAGACCCGCAGCGCACACATGAAATTAACCCATTAGACAGAAGGACGGGACCCTACCTATAAACACATACTTATTGAAATAACTGAACTGCGGGGACTGCTGTCTGTTTGTGTGCAAATGGCTGCCAGATTCGGAACAATATTGTGCAAGATAGTTGGTCACATGACCTGCATGACGTTTTCGATTGGGAATGCAAATTTCACACAGAAGGGATTCAATGTTCGTGTATTTTGGGAGGGGGACACAGACTGAAGTACACAAACAGTACAACATTTAATAATATATTATCATTCAGTTGAAAATGCTGTCTGATCAGTTTTTGTAAACTGTACTTAAAGGTGGTTTGGATGAAATAGAAAAAGAGTAATCAGAATTTTAAAAATTTCTCATGAAAGATGTTTCAGGGTAATTCCAGCATAACGGACGTAACATTGAGACAAAAATTGCATCACTAATGTTGAAATTTTGAAAAGGTTGGCCATATTACATATCGCAATTAGTCTCTATGGCTTTCTGATATTGGTACAAACCCCACTGTGTAGTCTACTACTAAAGCAAAAATCAACACTTTAGAGGCGTAACGGACGTGACATCAAAATAGACACAACTAAAACTGGCCATAGCACATTTCTTAAATCCTGCAAAATAACGAATTAGTAGTGTACCTTTCATTCACGGTAAGCAAACTAAGCATTAGTAGCATACTTTCTATATTCCAACGATACGATCTGTCTGTTGTTTGTTAAAATATTTTGAAAAGTTCACTGTAACGGACGTAACCCATGCGATCACATATTGGATAGTCAATGCTAGGGCGCATTTTATGATATCTTTACAATCTCTTACATACATCAGCAAACATTTGGTTGTCTAACAGCTTGTATAAGCCTCATTGCTTATCTATAGGCACAGAGAGAAATGGACCAAATATGTTGATGAGTAGTTACAGCCTGATCCTATATATCAGTAATATTCATCAGCGAATACTACTTCGGATTAAAACATTCATCAAATAGCCATATTTTCGACAAAATGATAACAGACAGAATGACTTACCGTTGGAAGACGTTGAGGCAGTTCTTTCAAGATGGCCGCCAAATCACGTGACATCATCCACGGAGTAAATATCACATAAATTATGAAAATTCAGACCTAACTAAACACCGTCCAACAGAAATCCTTTTGAAAAATACATTTTCAAATTTTATGCTTCATGTCCATTATTACGTGGAATTACCAGGTATGGTCTTCATGGTCCAGGTATGTAAAATATAGAATAAAACAAGAACGCATGTCCGAGAAATGGTTGAGGTCGTGTTTAATGGTTGAGGGCGTTGAGGTTTTTTCATTTTTTAAAACTAAAATCGCTGCCAGTCGGCCATCTTTGATCGAAACAAAATGATTTGCATATGGATACCATCATGTATCATCTGTGCCAAGTACGAACAAAATTGGTCCACACCTGTCTGTCCGAGATATGCCTGCGGACGCACTCATGGACACAAAAATTGAGACCAAATCCATAAGCCCCCGTTTCAGACGAAGTGGAGAACTGCTCTCCCCTCTGGGCAGGTGCTGCCGCCTCTCACCTTTCTCGGCTTCATGCTGTGGAAACCAAGGCATTTAAGATCATCGGCATCCCCCGCGATGAGGCTGAGTCTTTGGGTCTCTCACTCGCAGGCGGCAGGTCGGTGGTCGCTGTTCACCACAATCTCTTATCTCCCCCCATCCAAAAGCATGATCTTTTCTACCTCCATTAATTTGGTCATGACCTTAAAAATTAGGTAATGGTCAAAATGTGTCAACCCCACATACATTGCATTCACATTGTTGATACAAAATTTCATTCCGAAAGTGCCAGACGGATCCAATTGATTTCCGAGATACAGCTCGGATATTGAGAACGCAGGAAGAAAAAAACATTTCCTAAATGGGGGTTTAGTACTCCGGGGGGGGGGGAGGGGTCTAAGAAACTCTGTGGTACTATTAAAAATTGAGGTTGCAAATTGTATAAACAAACCAAACAACAATAATGTGTTCCCATATCCCATAGGGGGAGGCTTAATGAAACTTGTACAGTTCCTATCTTGTACAGTGTGCTGCCTTTTTGGCTGCTGGTTGCATCATTGGTTAGGGGCGCGGCTATGCCGCTGATGCAGTGCCCCTATTACCAGAAAACTGGTGCTAATTTCGCCGACCTTGGAAGGATGACAGGCTGCGTCAACCCCATGATGTTAATTTAGCAGCCAACGGGGCTCGAATTCAGGACCCTAGTATCCCAAGCCACCACCCAAACCGCTAAGCCAACGCCAGGCTACTTGCACAGTAACAGAAAAGGAAATGATGGAAGAGGTAAGGGTGAGGTATGAGTGCATTGGGGTCATGATGGTGGAAGGGTGCTTGTTACCTCCACCACCAAGAGTGGACAGAGGTTGTGTTTTCAACCCTGTTTACGAGCACAACATTTCAAAAAGATGTAGAAATGTTATGACAAAACGAGGTGGATGAGTCGGCTTGGTGACAACACCAAGCCAATTAGATTTTGATTCAGGTTTGGATACAGATCCGGTCTGTCAGTGGGATACAAAACGTAACCTGTTCATCCTGGCGGAGGTATGTGCTGTACCAAGTGCCATTTTAGTGTCAACTTATTACAAGCACAGTGGTCACACAAATGTCGAACATGAAAGATGTGACACATGGGCACATGTGAAAGATGGAGTTTGTGTGTGGGCACACGTGGGGAAACAGCAAATGCCAACTTGCGATGCTGGTTATCGCCGCATGGAGGGCAGGATCTCCAAGGAATCCTTTTGTGTTCTTGCCCGATCGAATAGCCATCACACTAAATATCGGTATTCCCATCAGCAAAACAACGGGTCTTATAGCCTGGTGCATATAGAATGGTGTATGTGTGTGTGTGTGTGTACAAATCTGTAAATATATATATATATATATATATATATATATATATATATATATATATATATATATATATATATATATATATATATATATATATATATATATATATATATATATATATATATATATATATATATATATCTTCTTCTTTCGGCTGCTCCCGTTAGGGGTCGCCACAGCGGATCATCCGTATCATCCACATAACGATTTGGCACATGTTTTACGCCGGATGCCCTTCCTGCACAACCCTGGTCGCCTCTTACGACACAGGGATATGGTACACCTATTTTAACCGGGGTATACACCGGCCCAGTACACTGGTACTCATTTCGCCGACCTCAGGATGACAGGCTGAGTCAACCCCCTGGTGTATTAATTCAGTGGCCCAACGGGGCTTGAACTCAGGACCTTTTGGATCCCAAGCCGCTGCCCGAACCACTGTGCCAACACACCAGGCTATATATATATATATATATATATATATATATATATATATATATATATATATATATATATATATATATATATATATATATATATATATATATATATACATATATATATATATATATATATATATATATATATATATTGCTGCAGGCTGGGGACCGGTGGCGAGAGCGACCACGAGGTGGGGGAAGTTACGTCGTCTCCCACCAGACTCCCGGAATTGTAGGCCGTCACTCACGGATAATTCAGTGACGCGGCGGGTCGCTTAACCGACCGTGGACGCCAATACCTCCACCACGTGGCGTAGGATCTTTTTGTCTCGAACCAACTTACCTAATTAATCACGCGGTGTCGCTGACCGGGGAACCACGCCCTCGGTACACCTTGCCCAATCCGGATCACTCTACAACGACCAACTACCTTTCCGGATCGGATGCAGCCGAGCGGAACTACCAAGGACGTACCGGCTCGAATGAACAGAATATCGGAAATAAAGACCCGGCGAAAACTCAGATCCAAACCATGCTGGACCAATGATGCAAAAGACGAAAAAGAACTGGGAACATTTCTACAATCATTTATTTACAATAAAGCGAGGAAAAATATGTGGCACAGGAACAGGTTTATTGGGAATGTTATGCAGGGGAAGATGAGAGAAAGATGTAGTGCGACAATTTTACAGCAACTTACAAAGGAGACACAGAGCAGACTTGTGGCGAGAATAAAACAGGCAAGATTTACAATGATCAAATAAAAACACTTATGCAATTCCACTTAAAGACGGCGCCACACACTCAGACGAAAATAAACCCAGATGTATGGCAAAGGACCTTTTTCAGCCAGAGAGGGAGGTGAGCTGAGATCGCAGTTCTTTCGGGTACCTGAACGTTAGAGGGAAGAGATGCTCCATGGTGTGGCACCTGCCAATGGTCGTGCAGCTCGGTCCACGGCCGCACGCGTGGGTGGAGACAGTGTCTGCGAAGGAGACTGGGTCGAGTAGAGCGGAGTCCGAAGTGGGGATCAGGGCTGCAGACAGGACCCTACGAGAAACCCGGTCAAGGTCGGATCGAATCTTCCCAGCTCTCTCACACTTGAAACGAATGACCCCCAAAGAGCGCAACCACTCCATGACCTTCCTCTTTTTTTTTGCTATCAGCCGACGAACTGTCTCACTCCAACGCTCTGCTCAAGACGACTCACTTTCCAGCTCACTCTCAAGACAACTCACTTTCCAGCTCACCCGACCATTCTGAATGAATGGTGTGGTAATTTAAATTTCCCCCTCAGCGGGGAGAGGCTTGGTGAAGCCGATGTCACTGTTCACCCTGTTTGGACGGGGTTTCCATGGGGCCACCCTTTCTGGACAGAGGTTTCAGCCATACCGGGAAGCCCGCCCACTCCACGCGTGTTTGGACTCGCCAAAAAGGTACTACACAAAGATTCTGCGTCGGAAGCGAGTTGCCGGTTAGGCGAGTCGGTGAACACGAGCTTGTTCAGCCCATGCGAGAGTAGCAATTGAGATGAAGGTGCGAGCAGGCAGAGGGTACCGTGGGTCGTCGTGGATGGGATATGATGATTTATTAATCTAACTAAAGAAACATCGCGACGTTCCCCAGTGTCTTCCCACTACACACAAGGAGGGATTCTATCTACACATATACTTTATGGAATAACTGACTTCAGGACAACTGTATGTTTGTATGCATACGGTTCCGAGAACCATAACAATATATTGTTTCGAATCTGGAAACCATGCACACTCAACATTCAGGTCCCAAAGTTAGTTATGCCGGTAAGTACGTGTGTATTCAGGACCCTGTACTTTTGTTAAGCGGGAGGATTAAATGTGGGCGTTGTGACGTCTTTAGTGAGGTTATTATATCCAACGAGCCATCAAATAAACCATCCCATCTGCATGATCCATTCCCCATCACAATCCACTACCCACCACCCACACAATCTCTACAAGCACTCTGACTTGCCAGGGCAGGGTCTTGCTGCCATTCCTTGCCGCTCCCACCAACGCTCCTTCCACAAACGATTTAACTCTTGCACCAACGCAACATGGATACTGTTACTCTTCGAGAGCGGAGCCACGTAGAGAATATGGGGTCTCCGAACAGGCGCCATGGCTCTGCCGGGTAGGGTGCGGCCGTGGGCCAATGAGGTATGGACAAGCGAGATGATTCTCACCAAGGCTCCTCCCCGTGTGGGAGGAGATATATCTCCGAGACGCTCTGTGCAAGGAGAGGTGTGTGTGGATGAGATTCGCGTGGGTTAGAAAGAGTTTTGACAGTGGCTAGTCGGGTTTTGAGGCAGTTTGTTCATGGAGCCTGAGTCAGTTGCAGTTTGTTCACAGTGGCTGTTGCGGGGAGTTCTGGCCTGTTTTGTGAACCCGACTATTCGCCACGCGGGCCGCCACGAGCCACGAGTCCCACACGTGCGGCTGGGACCTTCGACGGCCCAGATGCCCATCCGAACTCTGACCCCCAACTCGTCTCTCTCATCGGCTGGAGGGTCCAATAAAAACTCCAGGGTTTCTTTTCTTTTTGTGTGTGTGACTGCGTGTGGGCCCATCTATAAGTAGAATTGTTTAAGTGTTTATTTCATCATTGTAAATACTGCATTGCATATTCACGATAAGTCTTGCCCTGTGTCTATATTTTATTGTAAATAAATTATTAGAAATGCTCCCAGCTCGTTTCCGTCCTTTCTTTAGTTGGTCCAGCATGGTCCGGGTCTGAGTTCAGATGGGGTTTCATCCCCGGTAATCGGTACATTGTAGCCGGAACGTCCTGGGCAGGCCCGCTCGACTGCATCCGAGCCGGAGTTGGTAGGTGGAAGTCGATACTCTACCGTAGATGGTAGAGTGATCTGGTTCGGCCAGACGTTCCGAGGGCGTGAATCCCCGGTAGCCAAGACTGCGTGGTTACTTCGGTATATTGGATCTAGACAATTAACCCTACGCCACGCGACCGAGATATTGGCGTTTCATGGTCGATTAATCGACCTGCTGGCTTCGAAGTTATCCGAAGCGACGGCCTATAATTCCGGGGAGACGGTGTAAACTTCCCCACCTAGCTATCGTTCCCGCCACCAACCCCCGGCCCACAACAATATATATATATATATATATATATATATATATATATATATATATATATATATATATATATATATATATATATATAAAATCAATCGTACCTCCTGGCTGTTATGATGAGCATTTGATGTTTAAACAATGGATGTGGTCATCATTGGTTAGATATTTATCGGTACGTCATCTTGATGAGGGTAAATAAGCCCGAAATCGGATCGGTGGCTCCGCTTGATGTTTAACTGATGTTGACCACGTAATCTGTCTGTTTCACAGTCACCGGACCGAGGCCTCCGGATTGGAGGTGACGCTTTGGTGTAGGACATTATGTCCATTGGAGATGAGGAGAGTGCTTGACACACTCCACATATTTCATATATATATATATATATATATATATATATATATATATATATATATATATATATATATATATATTGTTATGGTTGTGGAAATTCACAGGACACCATATAGGTCCTTAGATCAGTTATGTCGATAAGTGTGTGTTCAGATAGATTTCCCCACCGATGTTTAACGGGAAATTATTCGTGTGCAAGGCTGTGAATCTTCAGTTAGCCGTTTTTCTTTTACTATCTTTATTTTGGACCAACCGCTTCACAACAACCACCTCCACCACCAACATCAACTCATCAACCATCTCCACAATGATCACCACGACATCCGCTCACAACCAACGCAACAACGAACAGCAAAGCCTCACCATCATCTCCATTGCGCCACCATCTTTGCGCCAGCGAATTCACCCACGTCCGCTCTCCTTCGTTGGCACCAGGGTCGTTGATATCACCCACGTCCGCTCTCCTTCGTTGACACCAGGGTCGTTGATTTCACCCACCTCCGCTCTCCTTCGTTGGCACCAGGGTCGTTGATTTCACCCACGTCCGCTCTCCTTCGTTGGCACTAGGTTCGTTGGTTTCACCCACGTCCGCTCTCTCCGAGCTTCGCATCGAAATCGGATCAGGAGATTGAAGGGGGCGGAGCCAGCGGGGGGTCAGAGGTGAGGGATCGGAGATCAAACCTCACCTCACGGATCCCATATAAAGGCGCGCAGAGACGCAAAGCCAGGAGATGTGTGGAGTTGTGTGGAGCTGCGTTGGGAGCTGGATCAGTCTGGAGTCTGCAGTCTGCAGTCGGTGAGGAGCTGGAGAGAGCGGAGGAGACGGGAGCCTGAAGCGCAGCCTGCCATGCCAAGCCGAACTGTGGGTCGCTGGGGAGAGGCCGGAGAGGAGTCGCCAACCAGCGGCATAACGGTCCGAGGTGATCGGGCTCCGGGACAGTCCAAACGACGCGGAGGAATGGACGGGCTCTAAAGAGAGCATCAACTCTGAGAGAGCAAAGGCCCATTCGTTCCTCTGAGGCGTTGTCGACTTGGCCCGATCGATCGGACCGCTCGACGAGGCCTGGGCCGCGCCGCGGTCACGCCAGCTGCCGTGTGGATGGGACGCCAAGGAGCACCCAGCGAGTCACCACGAAGGCGGCAGGTAACCAGCGTGGCCTCTCGGAGCTCCTTCGGTCTCCCAAGCTCTGAGAAACATTAAAGGCTTAAGAGCCAGGGCCTTTTCTTTCTGGGGTTTTGAATGAACGTTGTGGCACCATGTATTTAAGTAGAACTGTTAAGTGCATGTAAATAAATAATAATAGAATGGTGGTAGTTCTTTTTCTTGCTTGTGTTTTGTACCATACGTGCATTGGTTGCATACATGACTGCATGATTGTATACGTGCATTGCTTGCATATATGACTGCATGATTGCATATGTGTCGTTCTATAAATAAATGTCCTTGTGTGAATGTTAACCCGTTCGTCGTGTCCTTTTTCCTTCAAATTGAACTGCCGTATTGCATTCAAAATATAGCTGGCTTTTTAATAGCCGATAATAGAATCGGATCGAACGGGGCTTTCGCGATAATACCCTGCTCGGTTATCCCAAAACGGAGCGAGCTGCTTAAGCGGCTCGTATCCAAGCAGGCACCGATGAGGTACAGTCTCTCGGTAGTCTGCCCGCTCGATTAATTAGGTAAATCGACCATTCGGCGATCGGACCCTGTAGCGCAGGTAGAGTGTTGACTAGGCTGTGGTGTGCATTAAAAACACACCCCTAGCGGGATTTCGGCGTTGTTCCGAAAGCTGCGACTAGATTGCTACGTCGGTGGGCGAGCGCGGCTGCTATTAGCGAGACGCAGCCGCCTGCACGCCGGCGGGCAGAAATCTGTAACAATATATATATATATATATATATATATATATATATATATATATATATATATATATATATATATATATATATATATATATATAAAATTTTATCTGACAATGGTCTCCTCTCCCAACTATATATGGCACACAATGATCTGAAAGTAACCCTCCTTCCCCCTTTCACCCTCCATAACCCAAAACGGACATTATAAACAAATCTTAATCCAGTTCTCCGATGATGTCAAAATAGGAATAGATGGAACAGAACATCAAATTGTTGGTGTTTAAAAAGTACAACTTACCTGAACCACCCTTACACAATGTACATAAAATTGAGCAAATGTATGCAAGTAAATATGTTCACTCTATACCCATTGGTTGGACAGCTGGCCTGATGCCACCCACAATAATTATAACCTAGAAAAAAAATCATATGTCCATCATTTTGCTAAGCCTAACGCCCACTACATTTTCGGAAGTGTCACATTCACAATGGCCAAAACCTCCCCAGGAACACTTGAGAACGTCTGACCAGAAAGCCTGGTGTTGTCTTAATGGTAGGTGGCTGGCTTAAGATCCTAGGTTCTTCAGTTAAAGCCCTTGTTGGGCCATTGATTCAACACCAGATATGGTTGACTCAGCCAATCATCTTTTCGAGGTCAGTAAAATGAGCACCAGTGTACTGTTAACAGGGGCATTGCATCAGCGGTACAGCCGAGCCACAGCCAATGATGCTACTTGCAGCCTAGTGCTGCACACGAAGGAGGCGGAGAAGGTCTGACTCGATCCAGCGTGTTCAAAGTACACAAAGACTTAAACCAAAATGCACATTTTATTGAAAACGACAATATTGACAAGTACAGGATAAAATACAAGCAAAAGCAGCACATTCATACATAATCAAATAAATATGACTTTAAATATACAAAACTTCAATATAGTACTTTTGGCAAAACATAATGAAAAGAAAGGCGAAACAGACTAAAGGGAATGGTCAACCCAAAAGGCAAAAGTGAGTTCTTCTTTGACGAGGACAAGTGTCGAATAAAGTTAACGCTGAAGTCCACAAGCCATTGTCCAGACAGTCTGCAGAAGTAAAACAAAGTTAAAGAAAAGCTCTTCTTTTTATGTACACTCTTCTCTGGAAAATATACTCTCTGTACAAGAACTCTTCCTTTTAAAAAACGAAACAAGCAAGCGACTTGCAAGTACAGCAGGCAAGCGATCGATCGCCCTCTGAAGTTACCATGTGAGCGTTGACGGTACAGAGCACAATGTGAATGAGCTAGCAAAACTTTCTTGTTCCCATCCCAACTTTCCTCCCCCTTCCCCAAATAAAATCCGTGGTAGCCAAAATTTGCCGTGACTGAAGGAGAATGAAAAAGCTTACGCATGAAGGGAGTAAACGGATAACCTTCATCTTTGATCAGTTCAGGCTGGTGAGTGACTTAGCGAGAAGCACGCAATGCAGCAAGCTGCACAGAGGCGATGGTTGAGAAGCAGGCTTCGCGAATGAAGCGCGCTCAGAAACAAACCCTGTCAAAAGCTCACCTGCCAGTGTCCACAGCAGAACCGAAATGCGTGTGAGGGAAGAACTTTGTGAACACAAAAGGGGGGAAACTTGAGGAATTACTCGAAAAGGAGAAACCTGACAGGACATGAAGAAACATTGCCGGATCAAGGGAAAGGAAGAGGCAATGGGGCGGAGACGTATCCGGTCTCTCCGGGTAAAATACAAAGGAAGTCGAAGAGAGACATGAGTGGTTAAGTGTGCTGGGCTGCAAGTTCATAAAGTCCAGCATTCCCTTTAGTTGAGCCACTGATAAACTCGTGAGAACAAATAACAAATGTGATCAAGGCATTCAATCATCCAGTGCAATGATATCTGCGAGGTTGAGCACCGTCGTGTCTAGTCTGCCGCTCCGAGTATCTGCCATGCCAAAGCCATTTCCCAAAACTCTTTGGCGTCCAGCAGCATCCCGCGAGCCACCCATTGTGGCCACACCAAATCCCAGTATGGAAGGTGAGTGGGCGGCTGAAGGTGAGGACGTAGCAGTGACATGTGGCCTCGAGCCAAGACGGTTCATCCCAGTTGGTGTATGCGCAAGTGACGAGGCCACGACTCCTCCTACTGTTCCGCTTCCCACACCACCTCCAGCACCATTACCAAGTGTGGTGGGGCCACTCGTGTTCAACACATCTCCGTGACTGTGTTGACAAGCAGCGGCGTGGCAACCATCTCGGAGACCATTGGAAAGAGGAAGCAGACCCAAACCAAGCGAGCCGTTGAGATGTGAGGCTGCCGCAGGGAGCGGCATTGATGCCGACAAGGGATCGAGGAAAAGTGGAGAAGGAGGATAAGGATAAAAAGGAGCAGCTGTGAGTGAGGCTGAAGATGATGTGAGTGATGGCTCCGATGACTCGACGCTGGTTGGGAGGCCGAGGGCAAGGCTAGAAAGCGAGGAGCCGAAATGCTGCCAGGGGGAGAGTGGTCGAGTATGAGGAGCCTACAAGACAGAAAGAAGATTATGAGCAGCACGCTCGTGATCAGATGTCTCACTAGGTTATAAAGAAATACTGAAAAGGTCACCCATTTGATTGCCACGCTGAGGGAAACAGCATTATCACAGCAACCATGTACCCAGGAGAAAAAAAAAACATCTGCAATCTATACAATCGCTTGCCTCACACTATATGGACACCTTCATAATTAAATTTATGATGGGGCCTTGCTTATTTACATATTCTGATCCTCGCTGCCATTGCTCTTCTTTGGTTCTTCAATCGGTCCTTCTGTCTCCACGAGACAGCCTCCATCCTATGCCAAAACCAAGCTTTGGACCTCCACATCAGCGAAGGCGAAAGCTCGTGCCCGGCATCGTTATAGTGTATGGGCAACGTATGTGGCGAGCAAAGATTTAAATAATATTTTTCTCGACGCATATTTGAAATGCCTTTGTGGAGCATGAGCGTATGCTCAAGACAAAGTAAACCATGGAGGAGCTCTCAGTTGGACTCGAGTTCATGAAAGAATAACAGATTGGTATGTATGTTTAAGATGAGTGCAAGTTACACCAACTTTGTCATGAAAAACCACATGAAGCGAAGATTTTAGAAAAAAGAAAGAGGAGATTAGACGATGAGTTTGCTATGGAAATGTAAGCTTCATCTTTATAGCAAGAGGAAATTTCTGGTGCAAAATATCACCACAAATGGCATGTCCACAATACTCCCATTTACAAAGGAGTGCCGTTTGGGAAAAGTGCCTGCGTCCAAACATCAAGTCATCGGGACCACGGGAACGATAAAAATCCAAGGACACACTGACATTTGAACAGTGATGACACCACTGGGGTATGGCAAAAGCTCGCTAAACAAAACGATATCTCCTTAACATCCTGCATCCGTAAGCAATGGCAAAAAGAGGAACAAGTTAATGTTGAGTTGATGAAATGGTTTTAAACGTGAAAGTGACAAACATCTACAAGTGCTCAAAAACCGGAGGGGGAGTGGCTGGGGGAGGTTCGTTGTGAAAACACAGCTTCATTAATAAGATGCCGATCTTGCAGTGGTGAAGAGAAAGAAAGTGCTTGAAAACCTCACCTGCAGGTCTCCCTGGAGTAATGAGAACAGCTCCAGACCTGTGGGCAAAGAGAATCGACATTTGAGTTGTCCATCAAAGACACACCTTTTAAAAAGACATCACACATGACGTAGTTTCACAAACATCGGCATTTGCTGTCGCAGCATGGAGTGTTGGCTGGAGACGCTCTTTACCGTGTTTAAAAATCAAACTGCGAGCAAGTAAAAAGTGCGTTTACAAAGATAGTTGACTAAATCCAAAGCTTTCCTAAGAAGATGGTTGCTCAGTTTGGCTCATGATCAAATGCTCTCCAGTGCATAACGCATTCGGAAAGATGTCGACACGACGATCTTCCGGTTCACTTGCAACGAAATTGTGACTTAAGTTTGTTTCACCATAAAAAGCCAATGGCACACAAAATCACCGAGTGTGGCCAGTGGTCACTGCCGACGTAAGCGGCTCAGCCAAATTCCATCAGTTCCACAAACTTCACTCCAAGCTTGTGTAACAGAAAATACTTTTCACAAGCCTGGAGAGATGTCTCTGCTGGTACACAAAAGGGTATCACAATGAGTAACAAAAATGTCTTCAATGCAACTGAAATCGTGATCGCACTTACAACCAACTTCTCCACCCAGTTTACCTGCCCCGCCAGACTCAAAAGCCCTTTCATCAACTAGCAACACCTCTCCCTCCCACTGCCCTGACACATCTTTCCAAAAATGGAGAAAAAACATTCATGAATGCTTACAAAGCCATGTTGATGCCCAAGATGGAAAGGGCTGGAAAATGGAAGGACGACGATGGTGCGAAAGACAGAAATGCAATGTGATAGCACGGATAGCAGAAGGTTATGGTGATGTGTTTAAAAACCTGTGCTGGAATCTGCATCGGGTTGGAGGCGGTTTGGCTGTGCCAGCTTGTTGATTGGTAATGGAGGTGGTGTTGTCTCCTGCAAAACTTCACGCTTTATCCGTGGCCTCCCATAGTACAACGCTATGAGGGAATCAGGTGATTGTAGAAAAGTATGGGAGGGTAAGGAATAACAGAGGGTTGTGCTTGAAGGGAAACTGAAAGACATAGAAAGACATCTCCCCAAAGTGGATGTGTAGAAGCCCAGAAATTTTCGGCATCAATTATGGATGGGCATTTTTGCCTTGGAAAAAAAACACAAAACAAAACTAGAAGGGCACGCTTCAACAACGCGACATGGCCAGATATGTCTCCGCCCACATTATCACATCATTTATACATACTTGTACCAAGTTTGATTTAAATCCCTGAACGGAGATTCAGAATATTAAATAATTCTGTCTGCCAGACCATGCGTCCGATCAGGTTGAAATTTAAAACTTGTATTCCCCATGACTGTGAGATCATTATTGTGACTTTTCATTTCAGTTGATGAAGCAGTTCAAGAGAAATATATTTTAAAAAGATTTTCATTCAATCCAATATGGCTGCCAGACCATGCGACATACTACGACAAAGGTGGAGAAGTTTTTGTTCCTCATGGATCGGCGATCATACCTGCAAAGTTTCGCCTCGATTTGTTCAACTGTTTCAGAGAAGACTATTTTTAAAGGTTTTTATGTTAAAAACAATATGGCTGCCGAACCACGTGACGATGACATAATCAATTTCCCTCCCACCCAGATGACCCTCAAAAGTTTTCATACTGATCAGATGTGGTGTTCTACAAAGGCAATTATGACGCCATAACGAAGGCACCGATGACATCATGAAAAAAAAAACTCTCACTTATCCACCATGAGGAGTACTTGCCACGTGCCAAGTTTAAAGTTTCCATTAAGCGGTTTCGGAGATGCAGAGGTCCAAAGTTTTTCCTTTTTTCCAACGTGGCTGTCACACCACATGACCTCTGATGCCATAATCATCAAAACATCTTATACGAGTCATCACACTTATGGTGAAAATTTAGAATCAATCGGTTAAGCGGTTGCAGAGAAAATCAGAATGGACGTACGTACGTACGCACGCACATCCAACCCGAAAACATAATGCCTCTGGTGACTTCGTCAACAGAAGCATAAAATAAAAAATAGCTGAAGGTGCAACACCTACAAACACAATCTGTACAATTTGACCCCACTTAACATGTCCCTATTGGGTA
The DNA here is from genome assembly GCF_056783735.1 of Eptatretus burgeri. Taxonomy (NCBI): domain Eukaryota; kingdom Metazoa; phylum Chordata; class Myxini; order Myxiniformes; family Myxinidae; genus Eptatretus; species Eptatretus burgeri. The sequence goes on along the minus strand of NC_140968.1, from coordinate 5,080,681 downwards.
CGAGGAAGCGAATCGAAGTAAGCTTCCTCACATGTATAAACACAACCATCTATAAATCTCTTTGTTTCTCCAACATGAGCCTTGAATTTGTACAGTACATACAAAAAGACAACACCAACATAACCCTTGACCATGAAAGGGAGAAACCGGCAAAAGGTTTCTGAGTACTGACCCATGTATAATGTGTGATATTTACTAAACCCAATAAGGGCATAACTGAAAAATGATGAAACGCCCTAAAACTCGAACTTGTTCTGTAACTTATAATAATAAAGTAATGGGCCAAGTTTCAGTTAAATATGTAAGAGGGTTTGGGAAAAAGTCTGAAAAACGAGTTGGGATTAGCGGACGGACAGACAGACAGACAGACAGACAGACAGACAGACAGACAGACAGACAGACAGACGAAGAGTAAACCTAGAGTCCCCTCTGGTGAAACCAGTAGGGACGAAAAGCGGGGAGAGGATAGATAATGAAGTGAGATTGAGGGTGCACATATTGGGCTCACCTTGCAACTCATGCTGGAATGGTGGTACTCCAGGAAAGTCATGGAATCCAGAGGACAGGAAACCACCACTGCCCGCATGCTCCAACCCCACGGCATGCGGTGAGCTACCCGGATAAATTGGCACCCTGAAAAAGGCATAAATTCGTTTTACTGCTTTACCTCTGGTCTGCACCTCCCCCAACACAACCTGACCACTCTTTAAAAAGCGACACCACACAAACTTTTCCTTTAACACTGTCAAAGCAAAATGTAAATGGAGAGTGGGGTGAAGGTGAGATGTTATAATCGAGGAGAAAATAGCAAAAAGGGGATCAGAGACCTGCCATTGGTGATATGTGGAGACCCTCCACACAATTTCTTAGCAGGTGGCGATTCTGATTCATCCCCAGAGGAATCGACGGTCAGGTCCACCACGGTCCCACCCTCACCCAATTCCTGTGCACCATCCGTTCCAGAGCCCAGCAGCATGGAGTAGTTTTGCTCTAATTGACCACAACCTGCAGTGGCCAAGATTATTGGCTGAGAGACATGTAAACAATTGGCGACAACCTGGACTCGCCAGAGTTGGTAAAAGCTATTATGAGCACATACAATGAGCATACAAACGTAACCCCCGAGTGTGTGTGACAAATTGACCGAGATGAATATTAAAGACGCTGTTAGAATGAGTAACTTGCCATGTTACCAGTAGTAGAAAATGACTGATTTTGATGCACAACAATTTGATACCACCAAAGAAATTTCAAGCTGCTTATGTGAGCCAAAGATCCTTGGGATTTGGTCAGCAGGTTTCCTAGCAATATAAAATTTCATTTATATAATATTCTGAGATGTAAAGTTGAAAAATTAGCTCAAGAATCATGAAAAACAAACAAATAAACAAAGGGTATCTTAATGTGACTCTCAAAGCAGTGTGAAAACGAAGTGAGCGACATTGCCGAGCAGTTAGCCGACCGCAGAGCCCGACATCCGATCAAGACAAACTTCCTTTTTCATTGTGCATTACTCTTTCACAGGGAGAACAGTCGAACTTCCTTGCACAGCTGGTACGTGTCTTCCTCAAATTGTAAGAGTTTTGGGCACTTTTTCGAAACTATACTTTTCGATGAAAATTTGACTGATCTTTGCAAGTCCTTTGGAATAAATCGATTCCCACAAACATAGCACTCTTCAGGATTAAAATATTGCTTTACCTGCGTTGCTCAATTTCCGTTGCATTTTGTTGAGGTGTTTGTAATCGTTCTCGCATTTGCTTCTATTCTCCTCACAAATATATCAACTGCATTTGGGCCTTTATATGAGTAAAGCTCCATTTTGTTTAATGCGCTAACATTCATACACTTTACGGTGGTGAAAAAACGTTTGTGAACCCTTTAGAATTTTCTGTATTTCTGCATAATTTGACTTAAAATGTGATCAGATCTTCATCTAAGTCCTAAAAATATAGATAAAGAGAACCTGATTAAACAAATAGCACAAAAAAAAATCTACTTTTTCATTTATTTATTGAGCAAAATGATCCAACACTCAATTTCTTTGTCAGAAGAAGTTTCTGAACATCGACATTGAGTAACTGGTGGCACCCCGTTGAGCAGCAATAACTTCAACCAAACGTTTCCTGGAACTCTTGATCAGTCCTGTACATCAGCTTGGAGGAATTTTGTCCGATTCCTCCTTGCAGAACTGCTTCAACTCAGAGATGTGTGTGGGCTTTCTTACATGAACTGCCACAATATTTCAGTTGGGTTAAGGTCTGGACTATGATTGGTAATTCCAAAACAGAAAATCTCTTCTGCTTCAGCCATTCTGTTGGAGATTTACCTGTGTGTTTAGGATTGTTATCTTGCTGCATAACCAATTTTCTCCTGTAGTCTCCCTGACATTCTCCTGTAGAATTTGCTGCTGCAATCCAGAATTCATGGTTCCATCAATGATGGCAAACCGTCCGGGTCCTGAGGCAGCAAAAGCAAAAAAGCCACAAACCATGACACTCCGTCCACCATGCTTCACGGTTTGGATGAGGTTCTTATGTTGGAACACAGCGTTTGCTTTTCTCCAAACATACCGTTTCTCATTTAAGCCAAAAAGTTCCACTTTTGACTCATCTGTTCACAGAACATTCTTTCAATAGCCTTCGAGATCATCCAGGTTGTCTTTGGAAAACTTGAGACGGGTGGCAATGTTTTTCTTGGAGAGCTGTGGTTTCCTCCTTGCTATCCCCTCCTGTGCACACCATTCTTGTTCAGTGTTTTCCTGATGGTGGACTCGTGAACAATGACATTAGCCAATGCAAGAGAGGCCTACAGATCCTTAGACGTTACCACCCTGGGGTTCTTTATGATATCCTGGATTATTGTACACCTTGCTCTTGGAGTGATTTTCATTGGATGACCGCTCCTGGAAAGAATAACAATGGTGTTGAATTTTCTTTATTTGTAAACTATCCGTCTGACAGTGGATTTGTGGAGCCAAACATCTTTAGAAATGGTTTTGTGAGCCTTTCCAGACCGATGAACATCAACAACTCTTTTTCTGAGGTCCTCAGAAATCTCTTTTGATCTGGGCAGGACCCGCTTCCACAAACCTGTGTGGTGAAGACCGGACTGATGGTGATGAACAAAGTTTATGTTTTTCATATAGGGCACGGCCACCCAAACTCACTCCTCATTGTCATCCCATTGATTGAAAAACCTGACTGTAATTACCCCCCTTCATTGAGATGATTAACCTCGAGGTTCACATACTTTTCCAACAAAGAAATTGAATTTTGAATCATTTAACTCGATAAATAAATGAAAAAGTAGATTTTTTTAATGCGATTTTTGTTTAATCAGGTTCTCTTTATCTAATATTCAGACTGAGATGAAGATCTGATCACATATTCGGTCAAATTTATGCAGAAATACAGAGAATTCTAAATGGTTCACAAACTTTTTGTCACCACTGTAGTTAAAGCCTTTTCATGCTTTTGATAGTTGCTCATATGTGAAGACTGGATGTGAAGAGCAAAGATTCGTTTTTATTTGTGATACACTACTAAGAAGTCCCCATAAATAACTATGAGGTGCTTTAACCTTCCTTTGCAATCGAAAAAAAAACATCAGTGTATCTTTTTCAGTCGCTATTTGTACAATTGTTTCCTTATTGTGATTTCAAAATTTATTTGTGTTTCATGAACATCTTGTGTGAAGCAAATGCAAACCCATTCAGCGAACGTTTTCGATGATTGTTGAAATGTAGCAATAATGACTTTACTCGTGCAGTGCAAAGAAATTACCACAAATCCCCATGTAGAAGGTGAACTTTTATTCCACAATAAAATGAGGCAAAATATGGGGTGCGTCTCGTACACGGGTACGGGGTGTGTCTTATACAGTATATGGTTACTGGTCTTGAGGCGCGAGTCAGTTGCGTTTTCAACCTCTCAATGGTGGGAACCTGTTTATTTTTACTCCGATCATTTAGGTAAGATTAAGCAGGAACATAACATGCTAGAGATTTATTTTCGTCATACTTGTACAATAGAACCTCATAGCCGGAATGGTCGGGACCAAGGGTGTTCCGGATAAATGATATTTCTGGTCAGTGTCGTTAATTTAAAAAAAAAAATTTTTCATGAAGGTCATATTATGTTGCACTCTAATCCCAGCAGGCATGTTCTTAGCCCCATCACATTGACGACTCTCATCAGATAATGGTCATTTAGCACTCTTACTGCTGCGACTATCATTGAAACCATCACTTGCATCCAGATTAGAGGTAGAAGAACGCTTTGGATCTGCATAATCCCTCTTTGGGGTTAACCCCCTTCATTCTCTGTGTATTTGGACTTGCCCCGATGCAGCCAATATAAATGCTGAATGGAGGCCATGTGAGGTGCTAGTACATGTACTCTGTTGGATGTGGAAAAATAAATGAGTGAAACTGAGTTCAATCTGTTTCTACATACGTATATTGTTGCAAACATCACATAAAATAATGGGGAAGCGTCACATATCTGAGAATTATGTGCATGTTGATTATATAATCCCCCTGTTTGGGAGTTGATACTCCCCCATCCCCTTATCCTCTGCAGTCACTGAGAACATTTCCGAAAGGACCGTTTGGAAAACCCACCCATCCACTTTCTCAACAATCCTCTGGAAGAAGTCCTTTCTTTCAAGCTTCTGGGTCTCACGATCTGCCATGATCTTTCCTGGGAAAGCCACACTTCCAACCTGGCCTCCAAATCCAGTCGTCGACTGGGAATCCTCCGTCGTGCAAAGCCCTTCCTCAGCTCACTTGAGCTGCTGACCACATACAAAGCTTTCATCCGCAGCCTGATGGAGTACTGCTCTCCCCTCTGGGCTGGTGCTCCTGCCTCTCACCTTTCTCGGCTTCACGCTGTGGAAATCAAGGCATTTCAGATCATTGGCAGCTCCCGCGATAAGGCTGAGTTGTTGGGCCTCTCACTCTCTCACCGCAGGCAGGTCGGTGGTCTTTCTGTCTTCTACCATCTCCTCTCCGGTCTCGCCCCCCCTCCCCCCCCCCCCGCTGTCTGCGATTTGTCCCCACCATATTTCAGCAGGGCGCTCAAGGTCCACCAACAACCCCTTTCTGGTAAAACTACCAAAATCACAAATCACTGCTCACCTTCACTCTTCCATTCCTCTTTCTTTCCACCTTTGGAATAAACTCCCTCACTCTGTTCAGTCCCATTCTTCCCTCCAGTCCTTCAAAACAGCTGTTCACCACCACCTCTTATCGTCCCCCATCCAAAACCTTGATCTTTTCTACGTCCGTTAATCCACCCCAAACCCACCTCCTTCAAATTCCCTGCTTTCCTTCCTGAAAGTCCCTGTAATGTCCATCTTATATACCCCATATACAAGATGTTCCCCACCCCATCCCTCTCCCTTCCACAGATCTAATGTCTCGTTTCCACACTGTTTTGTCCTTCCCACTCCCACCCCTCTTGTCTCATACCCCCCTTGCTGTGCGTTGTGTATTAGCTCTCATACGAGCCTCGACAAAGAATACAAAAAACCCCCCCAAAAACCAAAACAATGTCTACATACGTTTGAGAGCAATTGTGAAAACCTGAACTGGATCGACTGGAACCTGGAGTTTTTTTTCCAGGGGTTTTCACAACAGTCAATATTTCTGTCTCTGTTTTGTTCATTAATGGGGGTTTTAATGAAGCACTTGCTGTGTCTGTTACTTCAAATTCATTTATTAAAATCAAGTTTCTAAAAACAGGTTGTACAGGATATTATGTGGTTATATGGTTGGTATGTGTGGCATGTGCTCTGGGGCAGGGAGGATGTGAAGCATTGATAAAGTTTCGTATTTGTCAGATTCCATCATATTTATAGCAAACAAAGCTTTTATAATTTTGCTGTTCATATTTATAGGTAAAATCAAATACTGTATAGAGTAGAAAAACAGGTATTGGAAAAAAAAAGTTCTTCAGCGAGCAGAAAAAACAAAACAAAAGAAGAGATAATAAAAAAGATATCCATAAAAACTAAGGGTAAAGGGATTGACTGCAAAAGAGCGATAGAAGATGAAAGTAACATGATGATTATTAGGCCGAAAAAAAAAAAAAGAAAAAAAAGAAACTCGTTGATCGTCCCCACCTGCTTCCCTTTTTGGAACCCCCTCCTTTTTTTTGTTATTTGTTATTTTGTCAAACACCCTGAAAAAAAATCCATATCTTCATGTACAACTTGCACCATTCTCTGAATCGATAACTTCTTTTTATAACACCGAGCCGCAGCGCTGAGTGCTGTGCTGCCGCTTTCCGCTCACTGGGCTTTCCATTGCCGTGCCGTTTCCCACTTCAGTGACGCTTTTCACTTGTGAAGATGAAATGCATGTGCTTGCAAATTCAGACAGGAACTAAAGTCCTGAAGCCATGGTATGCTAGAACAATGTTTGAAAGGCGACGCTCACCGTGTGAAGTTTTCTCCGATTTCGCTTGTGGGGAGTTGGACCAGGGAGAGGCCATACAGGAGCAAGGCCAAACAGCATTGGCGAGTCCACATCCCACATGTGTGAATGTGTGTATTTAAATAAATGTTTACTGTAGATCGAGAAAGAAAGATGGCATCGTGAATAATTTGAATATGCACAAAGTGTGTCGGTTTTTTTGTATGTTGACATACATTTAAATATATTTGTTTTGAACTGTGGATTGTATTTTTAATAGGCCTCGCGAGTGTGTTGGTGACGTATTGGGTATATGATCCACGTCATCATATTTCTTTGGGGGTAGAAACTGGCATGTCTGATACATGACTGGAACGATTGATATCGTTTTGCTGGTGAAGGCCCTGTCACATCTTGATTTAGCCAGCGTATGCCGACATATGAAAAAAAATTCTAAAACACTGGCACACGTCGAATACGTTATGGGTAAGTTTTGTATACGTTAAGAGCACGCTGAAAAACACGGCCATACGTCGTAGTACGCTGGCTTTCATCGTTGTACTTTGTGGTTGTCCTCAAATTTTTGCATGCTTGAAATTTTACGACGTATGCTGGCGTATGACTCACACGTTCCGCTATGCTGGCCATAAGTTGTAGGCACGTTATGCGATCTTTGACACACGTTAATTGTAAGTTACTCATAAGTCGAAACACATCGAGGTAATGTTTAGCGTACCCGAAAAACTTATTTCTAACCTATGAGTAATGTGTTGTAGGCACGTTACGCGATCGTTGACACACATTACTTGTAAGGTACTCATAATTCGAAACGCGTCAAGGTAATGGTGAGCGTCAGTGTTCCAGACTCCCTGGTTTTTTTTTGTTGTTCTTTGTTTTGTTTTTTTCTTCGGTGTGACGGTGATATTGACACTTCGATTTCTAGTGCGGTTATAATATAATATAATTAAAAGGCTGCTGCTCAAACATTTAAATCTCATAGGTTCAAAGCGCTGTGTGCATGCGCGAGATGAAACACCTCGTTCCGCATTGGGCGCATGCGCAAGATGAAACACCTCGTTCAGCGTTGTGCGCATGCGCGAGATGAAACACCCCGTTCGGCGTTGTGCGCATGCGCGAGATGAAACACCCCACCTCATTCGGCGTTTTGCGCATGCGCGACATGAAACACCTCGTTCGGCGTTTTGCGCATGCACGAGATGAAACACCTCGTTCGGCGTTGTGCGCATGAGGCATGATGGTCATGTTGACACTTCGATTTATAGTGCGGTTATAATATAATTAAAAGGTTTCCGCTCAACGATTTAAATCACAACCACACTAGAAATCAAAGTGTCAACATCACCGTCATCCCGAAGAAAAAGAAAAAGAAAAAAAAACCAGGGGGTCTGGAACAGACGCTAACCATTACCTTGACGCGTTTCGACTTATGAGTACCTTACAAGTAACGTGTGTCGACGTGTGTCAACGATCGCGTAATGTGCCTACAACTTATGGCCAGCATATGCAGAACGTGTGTCATACGTCCAGTACGTTGAGAAATTTTCAACATGATGAAAATTTCTCGACGTACGACGACGTATGCCAGCGTGCTCTGAACGTATACAAAACTTACCCATAACGTATTCGACGTGTGCCAGTTTGGTTCGGCAAATTTTTCATACGTCGGCATACGCTGGCTAAAACGTCAAGGTGTGACAGCGGCTTCACACTTCGATGTCTAGTGCGGTTATGATTTGAATCGTCGAGCCGCAACCTATGAATAGCCTACGCCACGTGATCGTCGGCGATACGCTGCCGCGCGCTATGCACAAGTTAGACTGTCGTTGGGCAAAGGTTGTGAATGCCGACAACACGCTCAGCATTCGTTGGTATAAGTTATCTATATGTGATTGAAACGTTCTGCGAACGTTACTAAGACGTTATGCATACGTCCAACTCGTTATGAATACGCCAAAAACTTCAAAAAAACATCAATACTTCAGCGTACACCAGCGTTTTACATACATTTTGATACCTTGCCATACGCTGGCTAAAACGTCAAGGTGTGACAGCCCCTTTAGAACAATAAAAAAAATCAGAACATGTATTTTTAGTGAATCAAATTGGCTACACACCAGACAACTATAAAACCATATCAAGGAGATTGCATGTATGTGTACGAGGTGTGAGATCATTTTAAATTTATTTATTTTTAAGTGTTTCTGGCATTAAACATGAAGGGGCCTTGAATAAAAACGTCAGTGGCCATTTTGACCGAAAAATCTGGCGGCCACCTTGAATCAAAAAAACCGGCAACAATTTTGAAAAAACAATAAAAAAAAAACAACAAATAAAAAGGGTCTCTTCCTTCCCTTTTAAAAAAAAAATCCAGATGATCAACCAATTTTTTTTAAATATATGGCCTTGCTGTCACAAACAATATCCTCTGTCTAATTAGTTACTATTCATATGGCACTGACACTTTTAGTACAGTGCGGTACTTTGTCAAGCACTTCCCGTATCTTGCTCTTATGTCAGACCGAGTCGTCATCATTGCTTTTACTTAAATAAAGCGGTGTATTAAACCCCAGTATTTTGTACCCCCCCAAACTGTTTGATTGCGGTATCTTTCCTGGGTCTGCCGTTCATCATTTTCCATCGATTTAGCGAGCTTCACTACAGGATTCCCAATCCTTCTTGATAGCAACTGTTGTCACCAAGCAGCTCCTGTGCTTTCTTCAAAATGCAACCTTATTTAGCAATCAGAGCCAGTTCTACTTGATGATGTAATCATTCATGTCACCAATGTATGGTCTTCTGAGAGATATCTTCAAGGCCTTGGATAGAGTATGGCACAAAGGCCTCATTGCTTCTTCTTCTTCTTGCATATGGCAGCTTGGCTGCCGGGTAGCGATCATTTGTTGGGGCACGACTCTGCCGCTGATGCTGTGCCCCTGCACCAGTACACTGGTACTCATTTCACCAACCTCAGAAGGATGACAGGCTGAGTCAACCCCACCTGGTGTTAATTCAGTGGCCAACGAGGCTCGAACTCAGGACCTGAAGATCCCAAGCCAACCACCCTAAGCACTAAGCCAACACCAGGTTGACCTAATTGCTAAACAACCCCAATAAGGCATACTTCCTTCAATTAAACTAGAAGGACCCACTCCTTAAGGGGAGCAGCTAGGGGGGGTTACGTTATTATCCTCATTCAAACGTGTAATTCAAAATACCTCTCACTGCACTGGCAAACATGGGAACAGCAATACTGCACAGTAAAGGCTGGGGACCTATAATATCCTCTCCCATCTGGTGGCAGTGCAACACGATACACATTTACATAGAGAAGTTATGTAGCCTCCCCTCGGTAGCCCGACCACACACACACACACACACACACACACACACACACACACACACACACACACACACACACACACACACACACACACACACACACACACACACACACACACACATACACACACACTAGTAAGGATGCCTGGAAAGCTTCCTTAATGTCAACCTATGTAAATAGTGCTATCTCCAAGAGGTTCCGTATCAACTCTGCAGTGTCACAGGACTCAAAACCAACCCATCCTGTTTCTCCTATTCATTAATGACCTTTATACCACGATAAATTCAATTTACAACTATGTCGATGACGAACTCTCTACTGCTCAGTGAACTTCAAATGTCAGCTATCTTCTCTACATTCAACACACTACATATGGTAATTTGAAGATTGACTGCTTGTGTGTGTTTGTTTGACTTAAACAATTTCCCATGGGGAGTTTCTTTTAAGAAAGACATTCAAAAGAGCCTTCCAAAACGCAGTTCAGTTTGGCAGTTTTTAATATAAAATAGGCAAAGCCTAGAAATGAACAAAACCCTCGAGAATCACCCTTTAAAAACCATTAGAATTACCCTTTCGAAGTACACTTCAGAAGCCTTTAGAATTAAACATGGTAGGATAGAAAGGTTCTGCTTCTTCATTTTTGACAAATGGATGGATGGAAGGAAGGACAGAGCCAAATATTGAAGCGGATTCACCGCTTACAAAACAAAAAAAAATAATAATAATTTTAAAATCCTCAATTCTTATCAATAATGGAATGCGATTCCAAACAACCTCACTCCATTAAACCCCAAAAAGACCAAATTTCTTCCAATTTCAGCAAAAGTAAAAACCAAGGTTCCTTCTCATTTCTTGTCTTGCATATCCCTCACACACAGCTCCACAATTAGAATTCTGGGAATTAAAATTTTCTCTTATCTCTCCTGGAAGCCCACTATTGTAATTGCTACCAGAAGGGCTTCTCAGAAATTGGTATTTCTTTTCCGAGCCAATTGTTCTTTTTTTTACTTCTTCTCAACCGTTTATCGCATAAATCCCAGGGTTGTCAAATGATGAAATACTGCTCACACATTTAGGGTAGAGCTACTCTGTCTGTGCTGTGCATCTTTGATCGGGTACAGTCGAAGACAATTTGACTTGTGTGTGCTTGTTATAGCCTCCAGCCACGAGCGTACAGCGAATTTATCAGTTCCAATTCCAGTTTCTCCATTTTTGATAAGTTCCCGTTCCCCTCACCTAGCTTCAGCTCACCATCCTTACAGTCTACATACACGTAGGACCAACAAACATGCATCCTCTTAGTTTCCTCACATGCAAAAGAAATGCCATTTTCTGCTTAACCCAACTTGAGTTCAAAGAACACGACACCCGTACATGTTACTTCAATTTTAACGAAAGTTAAAAAAACAAAAAAATCCGAAAGTTTAGTGTTATTGAAAAGTAGTCCAGAAGCAGTCCCAAACACCACCCTTATACACCACTCCATTGGACGTTTATTTCATTTGAAATACAGCATTACAAAACTGGAGGTTCTTGGAAGTATTATAACAGACGATTTGTGCACTTCAGCCTTCTAGTATATAAATAAACTGAAACAAAATAAAAATTGTAAAAGTCATAATTATATTAAATATATTAATTCCAGTTTCAACCATCACTTTCCAGTGTGTATTATCGTTTGAATAAACTCCCTCACTCTGTTCAGTCCCATTCTTCCCTCCAGGCCTTCAAAAGAGCTGTTCACCACCACCTCTTATCGTCCCCCATCCAAATCCTCAATCTTTTCTACCGCCGTTAATCCAACCCAAATCCATCTCCTTCAAATTCGCTGCTTTCCTTCCTGAAAGTCCCTGTAATGTCCATCTTTGATCGGGTACAGTCGAAGACAATTTGACCGTGTTCCCCGCCCCATCCCTCTCCCTTCCACAGATCTAATTTCTCTGTTCCCCACTGTTCTGTCCTTCTCACTCCCGCCCCTCTTGCCTCATGCCCCCACTTGCTGTGTGTTGTGTGTTGGCTTTCGTACGAGCCTCGAGAAGGTATACAACCCCCCCCCCCCCGAACTAACACATGACTCAAGCTATTAGTCCTCGACCGGTTTTACGGGAGGGGACGAAAGATTTGCTGTCCCTCTATCCATCTGTCCATCCCACCTGTAGTTTTTCCAACTTTTTCCCCATACCCTCTAACATATGAAATTGAAACTTAGTATATGACTTTATTATGACAAGTTAGAGAAGAAGTTCAAGTTTCAGGGCGTTTCACTAATTTTTCAGAGTTGTACCCTTTTTAGACTGAAAAAATATCACATACAGTACTATGCTGTACATCGGTCTGTGTTCAGCTGCCCTGACTCCACCCCAATAAAATCATGCGCCGCAATTGCATGAAGCAGCACAGAACGGCAGGCCTTCGGCCTGGGTATTAGTCCATGGCCCAGTGCAATTGGAATGATCACATGTATATAACCACGATGTATATATTATATATGTACATCGGGTAGTTTTTATTATTTTCACCAATAAAATTATACACCGCCAAAATAAAGCGGTGTGTTTACTGATGCGAAGAGTCTGGCTAAAAACGAAATTACGCACAAAAACAAAACAAAACATTTATTTTACCTTTTGTGAGAACAGCATAATTAAAGTGTCAATGGATGGCCTACGTTTATGCACACTCACCTCTATGTCGAGCTGGATTTCAAATCTCGATCCGGCTATGAACTGTCACCCCGGTCACATGCATACTTTTCCTTCACGTATATACATCTGGTTATTTAAAATATCACATGTACGGTAGTCAGGGACATGTATTCCAAAGCAATTCTCGCTCTTGCTCATGCCTATTGTATGCGTCCTTCATAACATCCTATAAAAAAACAGTACGTTTTTTGTTTTGAATGATTTTCAATTTTGTTTCACTGCCAAGCAGGCAGACCAAGTAATATATGATCTCAAGCTTCTTTGCACATGTGCGATTGGGATAAATTCAGAGACAAAAGTACGGTAAAACCAAACACTGGTCTTTCCCTATTCATTTTCCGATTCGTGTTCAAAATATAACATTCGATTTAAACAAGTTGTTCCTCGATAATAAACGGAAAAGACAGACGGACATGAACTAATTTCTTAACCCCACTCTTTGCTTCGTGTGCGTGGGGAGTGGGGGGGGGGGGGTAACTACCTACAACCTTCAGAAATTCAAGGCCCAGATCAATGTTCTTCCCGATCGGGAGTTTCTCCTTCATTGTCCTTCACTTGTTTTGTTATAGGTCATCATGAATGACTGTGGGTGCCACCCTTCTCTTGTAACTTATGATTAAACATTTTTGAAAGTTTGTTCAATGAGAAGTCACACTGTCAGGAAAACCAAAACATTGGTATATTATAGGGGTTTTGGAAGGTAAGTCAAGCCAAAGCAGTGGATTTCTAAAGACTTTTGAGTTCCCATAAAACTGATGGTTGTCTGTCTTTTACATGAGAAAGCAAGAACAATAGTGTTATTTACTTGCCACTAACACAACCCAAGCAAAAAAAATCACCCACCGATCAAGCTCACCTGTCCGACAGTCAGTTGCACCAGCTGGGCTTGGTCCGTCTTTCTTCGATCCAACTGGCACCCAGGAGCCATCTGGTCCAAACTCGACCTCCTCGGTGTCTCCTGAGACTTGCAGGATATCCACAAAGAGTCTGTGCATGACAGAACGAAGGAAAATAAGAAAAGGGAAAGAGTCCGTCTGGTGTTCTGCGGTATGGTGGCTTCAGTGCTGCAAAAGCAGTCCATGACAAGGATTACACCGGGTGTTTTGCTTATGCTTTCCCAGAAGGTGTCAGGGCAGAAATTAGGAATTTGGTTATCATCAACATCAACCTGCCAACTCTTTATGAAGGACACTGTGGGATGTTTAACGTACACCACTTAATGCTGGCATACGGGTCCCCAGCTTGACATCCATCCGAGACAGAGCACACCTTGTGATACAACGCCTGAAATGCAAACCACCAATCCATCAGTTTATAGTTTAAGTTGGATTGAGAATGTAACCCGAGTTAGACAGCTCAAAGGTAATCGCATTACCTCTGCAGCATCTGCTCAAACTGGGGAGACGGTGAGTGCACCCAAAATATAGGGGATGGGGGTGAGGAGAGGAAGTACAGCCAGAAAGTCATGGGAAGGGAAGGAGGAATAGGAGCAAACACAAGATAAATAGTAGAGGTAGAGAAGGGAGTGAGCACACGCAACAATTAAGGGAAAGGGGGGGGTGGGGAGGGGGTTGTAGTGGGGGGGGGTCAAGTGCACCTCAGCACAATGCCATCTCAACAATTTCAAGAAGAGCATGAAGTAAGCGGACATACTTGTCGATGACCAGGCTGCTGTAGGGTGCCTTGCAATCACACACAGGGCACAGCCATGTCGGCTTGCGCTCATTCATCTGGATAAACAGTGCTGCATCAAAGCATTGCAAGTGCGTGCAATGCCGAGAGCGGCAGGGCACCGACATGCGCACCTTGCCAAGCTGTTGGGATGACAAAAGGTACGTTTGGGAGAGGCAAGCAGGCAAGGAGGAAGGAAGAACAACACGATCCAATGTATGGAGAACAGATGTTATTGCGAAGCATTTCAATACCGTTATTTATGTTATTAATGAGGTCTGCACTTTAACCAGGAAGGCAAATAATAAATATTGCACAACATCTCAATTTCACTTCTCCCTTCTCAAGTTCTCAGAAGGCAGTTCTTTCCCTCCCACGCAAAACAATTTATTGCCAGGGCTTCCCATAACAGTGCACTTCCGCTGCAGCACACCGAACCTTCATATTCCCGCAGGGCACAGCAATGAAACAGCAATAAACGATATATGTTAACACCAGCTTGTACTTTTATTCGGGCTACGAAAGATTTACTACGACTGAGGTGTTTGTAAGAATAACATTTTCAAACTGCACTGGAGGTACACATACACTTCAGCAATTTTATCTCCAGGACAGAGCATGTCCATTCCAGACTCATTTGCTTGGAAATCTTCTTGAATGTAACATTTCAGGCCATGACTAACGCCATGGGAGAAATGCTCAAAACATGATGGACAGATGGTTCGAGTTGTTGTTTTTGTTTGTTTGTTTTACCATAAACAATGTGCAACATGCATAATCTCATCTTGCAAAACTTCCAGCGTGTGATACAACATGGAATTTTGTTAATGTAAACTCTGATGACCTCCAAGTTTCAAGGATAAAAAAGAAACTGGATAAAATTGCAAACTACAGTACAGTTTTAAGTTAGAGTGCCAATGAAAAGTGTGTACCCTTTGGAAGGGTAGAGTATTCAAGAAAAAAATCAAATTATATTTATATATATATATATATATATATATATATATATATATATATATATATATATATATATATATATATATTTATATATATATATATATACACAAACATAGACGACTCTTACCGGGCATACAAGGGAGACTCTCAAGCTGGTAGTTGTGATGTCACAATCGGGGTCTGGAGTTAGCTTCTCTATAACTACACACACGTGCACGTACCAAATTACAAGTCGTCCACAACACCAAACTCAACACTCGAGTTATTATTTTTGATATTATTTTCCAATAACGATGCCAATATAAGCTTTCATTACTGACAGACATGATATGGATGAAACGTGTCATGGAAGTCGTTCTCACATCCAACACTAAGGGTTATACGCACATGTGCATATTCTCAACCTCATAATCTCTAAACTTCCTTCAGCCATCTCAAACTCATACCTTCCAATTTCTCCCGATATCACCACT
This sequence comes from Eptatretus burgeri, assembly GCF_056783735.1. Lineage (NCBI taxonomy): Eukaryota > Metazoa > Chordata > Myxini > Myxiniformes > Myxinidae > Eptatretus > Eptatretus burgeri. Next base: position 5,065,096 of record NC_140968.1, on the reverse strand, counting down.
TTTCTCAATATAGTACATGCACACCTTCATACACATGTAGCGGCCCTTTTAATCAAAGAAGGTTGCATAAAGCAACCAAGAAAAGCTATTCAAGGTAAACCCTTTGCTGTTCCAAAGGTAAACCCTTTGCTGTTGCTTTGCTGAGTCTTCTTTGACGACAAGGGCTGAGTGTTGATTAATTATATAGTCCAAGTCGCAGCTGGGCAGCTCAATGGTCGCCCTTTCCAATTATGGGCAAGACGTGATTGGGATTTTTGTATGTATGAATGTACGTATATATGTATGTATGTATATACCACCGGGGTTCAATTGATTAGGTGAGAGCTGATTGGCTATTCCCTCCATTCACAGGTGAGAGATGTGGGTGGGCCTTTCTTTAATAATAAAAAATAATAATACACACACACACGACAAAAAAGAAGAAGTCAACACATGGGTAAATGAGGGACACCAAGCAATAGCTTCCGCACAGGTGGGGACCATGTGTTAATTCAGCAAATAACATCCCAGTATGCTTAGGGTCATGCATGAAAATGCTGCTGCTCAGGCCTGGCTGCCTATAATTATGGCTAGCATGGCTGCAAGAGGAGACCCCCACCCTCCGCCAATGCCCTCATCCATAGAGCACGTGTGGTCATCCAATGGTTTGATGAGCATGACACTGATGTTATCCATATGTCACAGCCTTCACAGTCAACAGATCTGAACCCGAGCAAGCATTTATGGGACATTCTGGAACGACGAGACAGCATTTTCTACCTCCATCAAACAGGTGTGAGTTGATTGACTTTCTCACGGAAGCATGGTGCCGCATCCCTCCTGTAGAATTGCAGAAGCTGGTGGACTCTATGCCATGGCACATGAAGGCCGTAATGGCCACATACTCCCGTCCAGAATACTCTCCGGCACCTTCATGACATGATTCAGGAGCGTAACGCTCCTTTACTTCCCCGGACCTTGAAGATCTCCCTTTCCCTTCCATTACGACACAATTAACCCAGTCCTCCAATCCTCTGGAATTGAACCCTCTCTCATACATACATTCAACAGCCTCGTCATCCAACTGACAATGACTTCTCCCATTGCAATTATCATCTCTGTACACACTTCACCAATGCCTGGCACTCTGGCACAGACCGAACCACTCCCACCATGTCACGATGGAATCGGACCAAACCACTCCCACAGCAGCACGTTGGAATCTGGAGAAATTAATCTATCAATTTGAATTAATTACTCTTGGCTTCTCCCAGAGTCAAAACTCTGAGAAACTTATGCTATCCAAAATGGTGGTGCAACATCAGGCAGCAGAGATTGGATTTGTCTCAAAAGAGGGCAAAATATCGCTATTTTAAATCGTGTTACTCCATGAAGTTCTGTATTAAATCGACTTTAATCGAGATGTTCATGTTGATTGAAAAGATTGCTGGAAGGAACAATCAAAAAGTGAATGTTGAGCTTTGCATGCATGCGTAGCTTTTCAAACAGGAAGCAGCCGCTGGAAACAGGAGACAACACGATCGCATGGACACCACGGTTTGCAATATATATATATATATATATATATATATATATATATATATATATATATATATATATATATATATATATATATATATATATATATATATATATATTTTATTCTATGATCACGAGTGGATTGCATTGCTGTTGGGTGCTTCTTGAAGATGCCAATAAATAATTTGAGAAGATAATGGTTATATTGGCCTACTACATGATGGGGATGCTGGTTCAGCTCAGAATTAGATTTTATGACGTTGCCTTTGAGAAAAGAAAGACGAAGAGTTAACAAGGAGGACACGTCGCCCCCCACTTATAACTGATGATGTCGCGACCACATGCTTGCACTTAAAATTTGTCACTTTGCGTATTGTCTGCCAATATACATGTGGAGAACATACAACTTTCTTTTTTTGTCCTTATCCTGCACTCAATTTGATTTATACATTGAAAACTGAAGTATGGAAGGTGCGGGGGAAGGAAGGAGGTATGCACAAAGCATATTATAGGGAAAGATATAATTTGCTGTTATGCATAAGCAATAAATCGAGTCCCTGGGGTAAATTAGTGGTTTATATCCAATTATTTTTGGTTCTTCCAATACACGTACAGCTGTAATCTGTGCTTACTATCGGCTTTGCAATCTGTTTCCTCAAAGCAATCATTGCTTCCTGCATTGCTCACTCTACTTGTGCACAGCATACGAACCAGAAAGAATAAAGCTTGAAATGATTAATAAGACACAGATTTCATCAAAGCCAATTGGACAAAGTGCCGTGCAGAAACCTCTTTTCTAGTCAACATTTTCATCCCTTCACTATTTTAATCCTTTGAGCCACATAGTAGCTTTACAAATTGCTCATTCAACCCAAACAGGATTATTACATTCTCATGCATCTTCAACACTTCCTTCCACATTTCCAGATTTTCCTTCCTGAGAGTATGCTTCTGTATCCATCTTGTCCAACCTGTTTATCCTCCCCATACCCTCATTCTTCCCCATATCCATTATTCGTCCAGCTCCTTCAACCCTGCTGTTGGTGTCTATCTCTATCTCTATCTCTATCTCTATCTCTATCTCTATCTCTATCTCTATCTCTCTCTCTCGCTCTCTCGCTCTCGCTCTCTCGCTCTCTCTCTCTCTCGCTCTCTCTCGCTCTCTCTCTCTCTCTCTCTATCTCTCTCTCTCGCTCTATCTCTCTCGCTCCACTCTATCTCTCTCGCTATCTCCTCTCTCTCTCCCGATCTATCTCTCTCTCTCACTGTCTCTCTCTCTCTCACTGTCTCTCTCTCTCACTCTCTCACTGTCTGTCTCGCTCTCTCTCTCTCGCTCTCTCGCTCTCTCTCTCTCGCTCTCTCGCTCTCTCTCTCTCTCTCTCTCTCTCTCTCTCTCGCTCTCTCTCTCTCGCTCTCTCTCGCTCTCTCTCGCTCTCTCTCGCTCTCTCTCGCTCTCTCTCGCTCTCTCTCGCTCTCTCTCGCTCTCTCTCGCTCTCTCTCGCTCTCTACTGTTCCTTTTGTTCTGTTGCATCCTGATCCCTTCAGTGTTCTAGCAATTCCACAGGCCTCGACCTTGCATACAAAACCAAACACATGTAGAATGACCTTGTAGTAGGGGTCAAAGCTCGGTTTCAGCAGAGAACCACAGAGCCTGAGCAGCTTCCACACCCTTGATGTAAATGGTACAAGCAGCATTTCATTACAGCGTGCAAGAATCACAGGATGAGAAAACTAGTCGATGGATCAGGACAAATGATCAGAACTCTCTCAAAGCCTCCAGATGAACAAGACAATGTGCATCAACAACCAGGCAAGAGGAAAACTCCAGTGTTGAACCAGCTATTTGTTGAGGGGAAGGATGTGGAAAAATAAATTTCAACAGATCATCACTACCTACATCAAGCCATTCATATTTTACTTTCACATTGCCCTATCTCTGATCATCGGTCTTGATTCCATCCCAGTAACTCAACTATGGACATGTTGCTCCTTCTCTCTCAGCAATAGACGGAAGCCCGAAATTTCAAATTAAATATGACAGCAGTCTCCATAGACATATCTCAGGTAATTGACAGTCTCGCAACTTGCTCTGCTAACTTGGCTCATGGCACGCGGCATACAAGGCCACCTTCAAACTTGGCTTTCCAACTTCTTCCACTCATCATGCAGTCCATACATTGCTATCAATGAAATCCTTTCATCTTCTCTCCCAGTGGAAGCTCAAGTGCCCCAAGGCAGTATATATTGGGCCCAGTCATATTCCTCATTGACATAAATGACCTCTCCAATGCTCTGGAAAACAAGCTGTTCCTATTTGCAGACGAATCCATAAAAAAATTGACAGGCAGATAGAAGCTGACTGCTGATTTGGAATTCATTAGATGCTGTTTTGACAAATGGAACACGTCTTCCAGTCCAAAAATCTCATACTGGAAGGATCATCATAAGAACCTGCTTATTGATTTCCATAGTCAGACACTGCAAGAGGTTCAGTCTTGAAATTTTCAGCCTCACCATAAGCCACAAGCTCTCCTATGCCAACCGTATAGCAAAGCCTGCATCGTCCATCGTTCCAAGTCATTCTTTGGAAAAGATCGGAACTACTCACAGCCGGCAAAGTCACTGTCCATAGCTCGAAGGAGCATCGCTCTCCCTTATATGAAGGCACCTGCGCAAAAACCCCCTATCTCCTGGATGTTTTATCTACTCCAGGAAACACGTTTCTCTTTTGCTTGTTTTGTAAAGCATCCCATTGGATTTAAAGAGATCTCATAAGAAAAGCCTTTTGGATTATTTCTCTTGATGGGGAAACGATAAAAATGCACCTCCGTCGAGTACTTTGAATGAAACACAAGTGATAGAAAGGCCAAGGTGAATGGGTGGATAAGGATGCACAAATGTCTGAAGGGGAGTCGTAGGCAGAAAAGGCAGTAGGGAACCAGAAAGTGCAGAAAAAGGACAAGATGGAGAAAAGGGGAATGAAGGAATTGAGGTGAGCATGAAGGTTAGACATGTGCATGTTACCGAAGTAAAAACGTTTTGACCTGGAGAGGACAACCTCATTGTTGAGCTCTGTTATTTTTTATAATCACCTTTAAGGCCAAGCTAATTGACAATGGATGGATGGCATTGTTAAGTGTTGGCAGTGGAGGTGAAAGGGAAGGTATTCTTACCGAGTGCTTGTGATTTCTCAGCTGCTTGAGCAGATTCAGCCTTTAGCCTTTGCAACAACGCATCGGCTGTGAGATGTCTCACGAGACTCAGGGACATAGCATAGCTCTGTAGACAGCAAGAAGACAAAAATAAAGACAGCTTGAATATGCAGAAAAAAAAGAAAAAGAAGAAAAAAGAAAAATAAGAGCTTCTTTTACTTTCCCATGTTTCTTACAATCACATTAAATATATAGACCCCCCCCCCAAAAATGAAGAAAATAAAGTGAAACCAGATACCCACTTCTGTGCAAAACAGGCTTCGCTATTAATGAATGGAGGGCTAATTAGCCAATGCTAATCATTACTGTTACTCTTTCCCAGAACAAATAGTCTGAGGGGAAAAATACAACTAGAACTGCCATTTTATAACTGCTGGCAGTGATGACCAAGTACCAAGACGTCCTGCTTTGACACAGCACGGGATTGACGAGTTCGGGACCGAGTAACACGAAGTGTTCAATGTATTTATTACGTAAGCAGTTCGCCCTTTTTCCTGAATACATAGTCAGTATCAAATGAATTGGTGTTGAAATAACCTGAATACCAAGTAATAAATGTTGACACTATGAGTGCGGAGGGAAAAGCGGGATTCCCCCGAGTCGAACGGGGCCCCCCATACATTCCTTTAAGACGCACGATTCACAAGTTATGGACGGAGAAACAGGCCATGTTCCATATATTATGTGCACAGTTGACCATTTTTCCTGGGGCCGTCATTGATATCAATTGAATTGCTACTCCTGTAACTTCAAACGCATGCAGGCGCAGCCAAGTGAGCCTGATGCAAAAAATAAAATAAAATACTAAAAAGCTTGAAAAGTTTTCAGATCCAAATAATTAAATAATTCTCACTGCCAAACCATGTGACCGATCAGTTTGAAATACAAAACGTACATTCCCCATGCCTGCGAGATTATAATTGTCAAATTTCACATTTATTGATGCAGCAGTTGCAGAAAAAAACATTATTTAATAGTTTTCCTTCAATCAAATATGGTGGCCAAACCATGTGACCTACGTCAAAAAGAGTGAGGAACTTTTTGTTCATCATGGATAGGCGATCATACCTGTAAAGTTTTGCCTCGATCTGTTCAGCCACTTCAGAAAATATTTTTGAAGGTTTTTTTTATTTTTTTTTTAAAGAAAACAAACAATATAGCTGCTGAATCATGTGACTGATAATGTCATCAATTTTTTTTTTTGTGGACCATTTTATCCCTTGATGACCCTCAAAACTTTTCATACTGATCAGATGTAGGGTCCGAGATATGTAATTATGACGTCAACGAAGGCACCTATGACATCTAAAAATTAAAAAAAATATAAAAAATAATCACACTCATTCCCCATGAGGAGTACTTGCCATGTGCCAAGTTTCATTTTTTTCCTTGGTGCGGTTTCTGAGATGCAGAGGAACAAAGTTTTTCTGTGTTTTCCAACAAGGCTGTCATACCACATGACCTATGACATCATAATTATGATTTAAACATTCTCCATGAGTAGTCGCTCCAATGGTGAAAATTTCGTCTCAATCCGACAAGCGGTTGCGGAGAAAAACACGAAAGTTCCATGCGGACAAACACACAAACAAACCCAAATGCAATACCCTCTCCTTCGGTGAGGGCAACGAGAAAGCAACACAAAAGGCAAAGCCTGTCTGTGTCCACTTTGTACACAAAGTCAGGCATCAAGCTGCTATTCAACATTTTGGCATCAAGAAGGTGGAACGTTTCAGCCAAAGCAAAATTACAGGCAAGACAATGGCTTTGGATGATTTCCCTCAACAAACCACTTGATACCGATTCTAAAGATCAATTCACCCACAGTTGCAGCAAATTCTTAATAATCTCTCTCAGCAAGAGATTCCCAATTGGACAAAGCAAGGAAAGACCAAGAGGGTTTTTCTATTCCCAATGTTCTCTCCAAACTCAAATGACAGACAATCCTCTGTTAGCTGATCATTTCAGGAGTTAACATCGTAATGAATTCCTGAACGTTTTTCCAATTTATGTCAAATTTATCTTCCTCTTCCATGAGTCTTGTTCTTATTGAAAAAAAATTCAAAATAGTAAAAATATAAATAAAAGAAGTCGACGACTTGCTCTTCAGCGTTAATTCAGCATACAATCTTACATAATATAGAACTGCCTCTCCTTAAAAAGGAAGTGACGATTCCACTCATTGCACATTTTTCTGTTACTCCCACCATCATCCCATCAGGATATGGTTCTATCATACCCTCTCGTGGGAGAGAATAGTAAATGGTAATGCTGTATTAATAGAGAAGCCATCTAAGTTGGCAAAATGCTTGGAATAGGCATTTGGAGGAAGGGGGGCAGGAGTGGTGGTCAAAATTCACGATTTTGTCCAAGTTATACAGTTAGGCCAAAATATTGGCACTGTTGCACTTTTTTCAAATAATTCTATTTTCTCCAAAAAATAAGTTGAAATCGTCAAAGGTATTTCATCTCCACAATTCTTTATTTCACTTGTAATATTACAGAACCTTTGTTTTTGATTCAGAACTTAATAAATCCGTTAAAATAAGAAGATAAAAAGAAATGGCATTGATAAAATTATTAACACCCTCGACTTAACATTTGGTATCACGGGCTTTGAACAAACAAACTGCAGTCAAGCACTTCCTCGAGCCATGAATGAGCTTCTTTCACCTCTCTACTGGTAGTTTGTCCCACTCTTCTTGTACAAACTGCTCCAGTTCTCCCAGATTTGAAGGGTGCCTTCTCCCAACTGCTGTTTTCAGATCTCCCCACACATGTTCAATGGGATTTTGATCTGAACTCAGTGCTGCCCACTTCAGAAGAGTCCAGCATTTTTTCTTGAACCATTCCTGAGTGCTTTGTGAAGTGTGTTTGGGGTCATTGTCCTGCTGCAAGACCCATGACCTTTGACGGAGATCCAGCTTACTGACAATGGGTTGAACATTGTGCTCCAAAGTGCCTCCTTGGTAATCTGATTTCATAATGCCATGCACACATTCAAGGCATCCAGTGCCAGAGTGGCAGCACAGCAACCCGAATACATCACTGAACCTCCTCCATGCTTGACTGTGGGGAAGGTATTCTTTTCTATGAAAGCTTCATTTTGTTTTCTGTAAACAGAGATGATGTGCTTCACCAAAATCCTTTACATTGGTCTCATCTGTCCACAGGACATTCTCCCAGAAGGATTTTGGCTTGTTCAGGTGTGTTTTGGCAAACTCCAGTCAGGCTTTCTTTTGTGTCTCTCTCAGCAGTGGGGCCCTCTCGGGTCGCCGACCATAGAAACCCCTTTCAGAGTTGGTGACAGATGTTGTGAGTTGAAACTGTCGTACCTTGTGTCTGAAGGTCAGCTTGAATCTGTTTGGAAGTTGATTGAGGTGTTTTCACCACCATTCAAATAATCCTTCACTGCAATCTTCGATCAAGTTTTCTCTTGCAGACACGTCCAGGGAGGTTAGCTTCAGTGCCATGGGCCTTAAACTTCCTGATAACATTGTGGACGGTGGACACAGGAACATCAAGGTCTCTGGAGATGGACTTGTCGCCTTGAGATTGTCCATGCTTGGCTACAATCTTGTGTCTGACCTACTCAGACAATTCTCTGGTTTTATTTCTTTTCTCCATGCTCATTGTGGGACACACCATGACACAAAACAGCAGAAAGACTCTTTTTATCGATTCAAACTGGTTGAATGAGTGATTTTTATATTGCAGGCACCTGCAAAACTCACCACAGGCAAGTTAAATTCCAAAGGAAAGGAGAATTACCTGCTTGAAATCAAATTATTTCTAACATCTAAAAAAAAAAGGTGCCAATAATATTGTCCAGGACATTTTAGGATTTCTAAGTGGAATAAGCGAAGATTTAGTAATTTTTTTCAACTTGTTTTATTCTACTGCAAACCAAACAAATACATAGGTGGATACCAATTTTTTTTTGTATTTTTTCAACAATTTTCTGGAAGAAATGGTGCATTATTTGAAACACATGCAAGGGTGCCAATAGTTTTGACCATGACTGTATGCACCATTTTTTGTAAATGACAGGAGGTTGAGAGCTGGAAAGAAAATCCCCAAGAAACTGTTCATTGAGATGTTGGTCGCTTCGCGTTTTTCCTTTTTTTAACACTTCAGGACAGGTCTCCGATATCCATTTGGGAAATGGCAAATCAGCCAATATCACAGCATTACATAAAAAGGTGCAAAAACAGATCCCCTTAAGCACAGCCAAATGAGCTTACTGGACTTCCAATCGTCAGCAAGGTCATGGAATCAATCACAGTTAACACAGAATCATTCCTTTTCTCCAACAGCCTCATCTCAGATCATTAATTAGGATTCAGACCTGGTCACTCTCCCTTGGACAGGCTGCTTCTACTCTCCTAACAATGGTGGAGACCCTCAATATCAGACATGAGATATGTCTCTGGACATATCTCAAGCTTTTGATACAGTCTGGCATCCTGCCTTGCTCTCAAAACTGTCTGCCTATGGAATCCAAAACCAACTCCACTCTTGGGTGACCAACTTCCTCCTCTCTCGTAGTCAGTGTTACTTTCAATGGAACCCTTGAATCTCCTCTCCCTGTCAAGGCTGGAGTGCCCCAAGGCAGTGTTCTCGGCCCCATATTATTCCTGATCTTCATCAATGTTCTGACTGACTCTGGAAAATCTTCTTTATCTCTTTCCTGATGAGTGATGACTCCACCCTCTGCCATGACATCACTCATCCTTCTGACAGACAGGCAGCATCCTCTTCCCTCTCCTCAGACCTTGAACAAAATCACAAACTGGGCAAACACAATTTTGCTTTTGTGGTCATATTATTCACCCTCTGGGTTTTCCCTTACCCCTCATCGTTACCTGTATCCCTTGTTTGTCCATCTCAGTCTACTTTCTCACACCACCCTGCTGTTGTTGTTTCTCCTCTCCTCCTGCTATTCCCTTATGTTGTGTCTGATTTGTTCTGTGTAATCGTTCTCACATGAGCCTAGACCATGTAAAAAAAAATATATATATATATATATATTTTTTTTTCATCTTTAAAACAGTGACCTGAAAGTCGCAGCATTTTTCAGGAATGTATTCCCCGTGAATAGCGGGGTCCAACAGTACCTTGAACACGAATTTGATTTTGAACAACCCCCCACACTCACTCTCCTTGGCTGTTTCAAACCCTGTGGAAGAACTCTGGGAACGGTTTGAAACAGCAAAGGGCTTACTTTGCGTCACATTTCATGGTTGCTTTATGCAGCTTTCTTTGGCTGGTAGAGCATGGGAGTCGTCAAGATATGTATGTGTGTGTATGTAATATATATATATATATATATATATATATATATATATATATATATATATATATATATATATATATATATATATATATATATATATATATATATATATATATATATACACACATACATACATATATATATATATACATATACACACATATATATATATATATATATATATATATATATATATATATATATATATATATATATATATATATATATATATATATATATATATATATATATACACACACATACATACATATATATATATATACACACACACATACATACACATATATATATACACACACACATACATACATACATATATATATATATATATATATATATATATATACACACACATACATATCTATATATATATATATATATATATATATATATATATATATATATATATATATATATATATATATATATATATATATATATATACATATATATACACACATATATATACACATATACATACATACAGTGGGGAGAACAAGTATATGATACACTGCCGATTTTGCAGGTTTTCCCACTTACAAAGCACGTAGAGGTCTGTAATTTTTATCATAGGTACACTTCAACTGTGAAAGACGGAATCTAAAACAAAAATCCTGAAAATCACATTGTACGATTTTTAAATAATTAATTTGCATTTTATTGCATGAAATAAGTATTTGATAAATCAGAAAAACAGAATTAAATATTTGGTACAGAAACCTTTGTTTGCAATTACAGAGATCAGACGTTTCCTATAGTTCTTAACCAGGTTTGCACAGACTGCAGCAGGGATTTTGGCCCACTCCTCCATACAGATCTTCTCCAGATCCTTCAGGTTTTGGGGTTGTCGCTGGGCAACACAGACTTTCAGCTCCCTCCAAAGATTTTCTATTGGGTTCAGGTCTGGAGACTGGCTAGGCCACTCCAGGCCTTGAGATGCTTCTTACGGAACCACTCCTGAGTTGCCCTGGCTGTGTGTTTCGGGTCGTTGTCATGCTGGAAGACCCAGCCACGCCCCATCTTCAATGCTCTTGTTGAGGGAACGAGGTTGTTGGCCAAGATCTCACGATACATGGCCCCATCCATCCTCCCCTCAATACGGTGCAGTCGTGCTGTCCCCTTTGCAGAAAAGCATCCCCAAAGAATGATGTTTCCACCTCCATGCTTCACGGTTGGGATGGTGTTCTTGGGGTTGTACTCATCCTTCTTCTTCCTCCAAACACGGCGAGTGGAGTTTAAACCAAAATGCTCTATTTTGGTTTCATCAGACCACATGACCTTCTCCCATTCCTCCTCTGGATCATCCAGATGGTCATTGGCAAACTTCAGACAGGCCTGGACATGCGCTGGCTTGAGCAGAGGGACCTTGCGTGTGCTGCAGGATTTTCATCCATGACGGCGTAGTGTGTTACTTATGGTTTTCTTCGATTCTGTGGTCTCGGCTCTCTTCAGGTCATTGACCAGGTCCTGCCTTGTAGTTCTGGGCTGATCCCTCACCTTTCTCATGATCATTGAGGCTCCACGAGGTGACATCTTACATGGAGCCCCAGACCGAGGGAGATTGACTTATCTTGAACTTCTTCCATTTTCTAATAATTGTGCCAAAAGTTGTTGCCTTCTCACCAAGCTGCTTGCTTATTGTCCTGTAGCCCATCCCAGCCTTGTGCAAGTCTACAATTTTGTCCCTGATGTCCTTAGACAGCTCTCTGGTCTTGCCCATTGTGGAGAGGTTGGCGTCTGATTGATTGAGTGTGGACAGCTGTCTTTTATGCAGATAACGAGTTCAAACAGGTGCAGTAAATGCAGGTAATGAGTGGAGAATGGGAGGGCTTCTTGAAGACAAAACTAACAGGTCTGTGAGAGCCGGAATTCTTACTGGTTGTTTGGTGATCAAATACTTATTTCATGCAATAAAATGCAAATTAATTATTTAAAAATCATACAATGTGATTTTCAGCATTTTTGTTTTACATTCCGTCTTTCACAGTTGAAGTGTACCTATGATAAAAATTACAGACCTCTACGTGCTTTGCAAATGGGAAAACCTGCAAAATCAGCAGTGTATCAAATACTTGTACTCCCCACTGTATATATATATATATATATATATATATATATATATATATATATATATATATAGATATATATATATATATATATATATATATATATATATATATATATATATATATATATATATCCATCCATCGGGACCATACTCTGTGCAGAGCGTTGGTGATGCCGAAGCAGTCTCCTTGGCTATTGGACACAATCCTGGACGGGTCGCCATTCCGACACAGGATACCAGCATGCTGGCACTCATTTTGCCGACCTCGGAAGGATGACAGGCAGAGTCAACCCTACGTGGTATTAATTCAATAGCCAAGGGGGATTTGAACTCAGAATCATGGGACCCCAAGCCTTCCACCCTGACCATAAAGCCAACACCAGGCATTATATATATATATATATATATATATATATATATATATATATATATATATATATATATATATATATATATATATATATATATATATATATATATATATATATATATATATATATATATATATATATATCTCCACCGGGAGTGCTTAATGTTCAGGATGCAAAACAGTGAAATCGAAAATGTTTTTCCCATTGGCATCATGTTAAAAACTGAGGATGCGTTCCTGGGCAATAACTTTCAGACATTCCAAGCTGACTAAAGTTAATACTAACTGAATTAATTCATACAGAACATAAATAAATTTATAAATGAGTTAATAATAATGATGACAGGAACTAAATAAGTAAATCCATCGATCTATCCATCCATTGGGACCATACTCTGTACAAAGCATTGGTGCTGCCTCAGTAGTCTCCTTGGTTATTTGGCACAATCCTGAACGGGTCTCCACTCCGACAGGATACCAGCAAGCTGGCACTCATTTTGCTGACCTCAGAGGATGACAGGCAGTGTCAACCCTACCTGGTATTGATTCAACAGCCGAGTCGGATTTGCACTCAGGATCCTCGGATCCCAGGCCCACCACCCTTTCCATGAAGCCAATACCAGGCAAAGATAAGTAAATGGAGAACAAAAATAAATATAGTCTCGATGAAAGTCAGACAAAAAAAACTCGATCGATCAGAGCACGTGCAACTCGACCCAAACCAGTAAATTTTAGAGCAACTGAACCTGAAACTGGATCCAGCAAAAATAAAAAATAAATTTTTTTTTTGATTAAACATCAGCACGAGCAGTTAGACACCAGAGATGGAGACAGAAAGAGAGAAAGAGTGAAAGAATGAAAGAGAAAGAATGGGATGGGTGGAGGGAGGTTCTGTCGGTATCCATTTTTTTCGACATCGCTATACCGGTGAGGTCATACCGATATTATTAAAATTTAAAAAACTTAATTTTTTTATAACACGAGAACGTGCCCGTAAAAAAATAAATAAATAAATAAATATTCAAACCGCGAGCAACAAACAACAAATACACAGGCCGTTTCTTCGCTCTCGCGTGGCCGTACGTGCGTGGCCCGGAAGTTCGCATATTATTCGCAGTTACGATTATTCGCAATTTAGTTTTAATACCCATTTATTCAATTAGCGCCAACGTATTTTACCTTTTCGCAATGTCATCGCAAGGATAAACAAAAAGAGAAGAGAAAAAAAAATTACTTCCTGGTTCGGAGCATACCAGCACTCTGATGTTACCGAAATTTATGCACCGTCTAATATGAAAACGATCATAACTTGGGGCATTGTGTTAATCTATAAATGCACATAAGAAATCGAGAAATCATTAGAATACACCAAGTCATCACTCTCCAGAAGCCCTACGTTTTAACCTGTAATGGCGAACGCGGCTGAGCTTCCCTTCCCCATCGGCCACGCCCACGCAACGTGTCTTGTCATTGGTTTGGTAAATAAATGGCCATAACTTGGGAAGGACTTGTCCGATTAATATCAAACCTTGAAAAGGCACATCCTCAGGTCCCCAGCAATATATCTGGCAAATTTCAATTAGATCGGACCAGTGGTTGGCGAGAAACAGCGGTCACACAGACAGACAGACAGACAGACAGACAGACAGACAGACAGACAGACAGACAGACAGACAGACAGACAGACAGACAGACAGACAGACAGACAGACAGACAGACAGACAGACAGACAGAGACACACACCTGGAATTATAGATAGATGCCCGTTCCCATGATGAGAACATGCCTGGTGTTGGCTTAATGGTTAGGGTGGTGGGCCTCGGATAGGAGGATCCTGAGATCAAAGCCCACTCTGCTATTATTGAATTAATACCAGGTGGGGTTGACTCTGCCTGTCATCCTTCGGAGGTCGGCAAAATGAGTGCCAGCTTGCTGGTTTCCTGTGTCGGAGTGGCGACCCGTCCAGGAATGTGCCTAATAGCCAAGGAGACTGCTTTGGCAACACCAACGCTCTGCACAGAGTATGGTCCCAATTAATGGATGGCCAATGGAAGAAGACAAGGGAACAATATACCACTGAATGTATACAACATGAGTGGCAAGTATGAGAGCTAAACTGCATTTAGTTTTATTTTTCTTTAGCACTGGCTGCTGGCAAATTAAGTGTTTCAAAAACATCAACAACAACAACAAAACCCAACAGACTTTTAAATATAGCATTCATGACTCATTAACATTGAATACCCTTATGCTTATATTGCCAGTAGTTAAATATGTGAATGTATTTGGCTGTTTGAGGTTAAGTCTTGGAGAACTGTTGCGTCCTGATCCGTTCACCCTGTTGTTGCGAACCTGTATTTTGTCTCTCTACCCTGGTGTTGGTGCACCCCCCCCCCCCACTCTCGATTATGTGTCCTAATCTGTTCAGCGTTCTTGCTCGTCCACGAGCCTTGACCTTGTATACCAACAAAAAAAAGAAAAAAAAAAAAAAGAAGAAAAGAACAGAGGAAGACAAAAGTCAGGTGTTCACCCATGAGAGGCATTTGATTTCAAACTCTGAATAATGCACATCAAATAACTGTTCTATCTTGAAAATGTTTAATCTCAAAACATCGATAAAGGAGTGCTTCAAGACTGACGAGTTTGGAGTGTGACCTGCATCGTGCCAGCCACTCTCTCTTATCAATGGCATTGTGCAAGCAGTCCCTAACAAGTAATTATCGCATGTAACATGCTTATTTGCGAAAGGCAATGTCATGAGAAGCAAACCATGTCCTCACAATGACCTCATCAGCGAGCAGATTTCGGGAATAATTTAAGTTTTACTTTTGAACCAGTTTTAGTAATCACATTCAATCGTACGTGTGTGAACGATAGGTGTATTTATTTATTTTTCGAGAAAATAGAACATAGATTGGAGCGTTCCTGAACAAATTTTAAACCAACTAGCTCACCTTAGGCTTGATGGTAGCTTAAACCACAGATTATTTAATATAATGTAGCAGAGGCAGTACTTTACGTGGCTTCTTAATCCACTAGATATGGCTTATCCATCCCTTATCAAAGCAGAAAACAGGACGTGTAGCTCAGGACTGGGAACAGGACGTTCTCACGATCGAGCAACCAAAGAACAAACGCTGGTAAAAAAAATGTATCACAGCTGGCGTAGATTCATAATGAAAAGGGAGCGCATAATTTGTGACGTAACATTCCTTCTGATGCTTCACAGTTCAAAGACTAAAGAGTGAGATGATTCAGAATGAGCGTTCTGCCTTTTGAAGCAGAGGAAAGGTTTGGGAAGAACGATCAAGTTTGCCTTCACACAGGTGTGGTCCTCCAGATTGCTACAACTATTACATTAGTCTGCAATGTCTACTCTGACGCTCTCTGCAACAATCATCATACAGTTTTGTCTTGTCCGAAGTCCCAATGCCAAGGGGATGTCAAAATACCACAAATCCCCCACCCCCGTCCATTCACCCTTCCATCCCTCATTTGCACTTCCAAAAGTGTTTTTTTATTTATTCGTCTTTCATTAAAAGAACAGTGCCAGTGTTCGAAAAACAAAAGTCTAGCTCATGATGTTATGGAAACAAACAAACTGTGCATCGTCACACATTTGGATGTACCTTGCTCATGGTAGATGTCCACACCAAACCGATGTGATTATGTGCCGTGGTGGACAAACGGATGTAAGGTGTGACGTTGACCGGGCGGCTAATTCTCCGGGGCTCAGCCCCGTTCTTGCTTGGTGGAAGGAAGCCCTGTCGGAAGAGCATTGCACCACAATAATCGCATATTTGTTGACAGTTTGGGGCAGTAAACCACTAAAGGGGAGAGGGGGGAGGTGAAATTGAGCGACTGGGTCGAAGAAAAAGAAATGCAGCACTGTTAAAAGTGGAGTGACAAGTAAATAAAAATAAAATTCGATTATTCAAATGGAAATCGTGACGAAACACACCAACAACAACATGCCTCCAGTTCAACACACATTCCTTACCGGTAGCACACATGGTTTTCCATTCACCTTGATGCACAGGTTAGGGGGGTAGTTGTCATCCTGCGGTTCATTCATACCTGCCATGCAGAACCTGCCACCCAATGTGGAGAAGAAAAGGATTGGGAAACAGATGATGGCGTGGTGGCAACTACATACATCAGCACGTTATTAAACAAGGCCGGGGGATCGTACCATTAAATAGACATACACACTCGTCTTTTCCATGCACAGAAAGAAGCACGAGGGAGGGGTTAATAATGTTAACAACCATAATAGCACCGAGACACAGGCCTTGAGTCATGTTCCAACTTGAACATTAGCAGAACGAACAAACAAACAAAAAGTTTACTCGGAAGCAAGTACTGCAGTGCAGTCGAAGCTAAACTTGAGTCATACGTCCATCATGGGAACGGGCAGAGAAAGAGCCATAACGAAATGCAGGAAACTCGCTCTCACCTCATCTGCACTTGCACCGGGCAGTCTGTTTTATCCATCGAGTAATCCCTGTAGCAACAACCAACACCAAGTTTAAAGCTTTGCAAAAAGCACCAACCATTTATTGATCTTCTGAGTTGTGAAATGTAGTTGAGTCATTAAGTGAGCACATACGTGCATTCGGTGAGCAAAGAGATGTGCTGAGGAGTAAGAACAAAGGCAACATACATCTCTTGGAACCGCTGATCATTGCTGCAAACTGTAAGGACAAGGCAAGTTGGGGAGGGTGTGGGGTGGGGAATATATGGTGGTGATGAATGAGGAATCCGGAAGGATTGAAAAAGAAAATAAAAATTGGGGAAATAAGCATTCTCAAGGAAGGTTACGAAAGCGGAGGGAACATGGTTCGAGGAAACGAGGTAGGATGTTGGATCAGAAAGAGTGAAGAGTAAAGCATGAGAAAGGACAGGAAGTTTGACTGCTCAGAAGGGTGACAATGTTTGGGGGAGAGGCATTGTGGCGAAAACAGACCAAAAAAAAAAAAAAAAAAGTTTGCTTTGGTCTGTTTGTTGCATTCACCTGAACCCACACTAGGATACGAGGATGTACGAGGAGCAAAACTGCTCGACTCGTCGGTATCAAATCGTAACTCTTTAGATGCACCACCCAAATGATGCAGTGCAGAGAGCTAGAATGTGTTTAGAGAGTGCACAACATGGTACTTGCACATCACAGCTTGATTGGGCAGAAGTTAAGTTATACCACTCATGCTCAACTCACATCTATTAATGCCCATCTCTAATGGTAACACATTGCAGGTTTTCCAATGATAATCTCTTGCGACACACTGTGAACGCTTCAAGCACGCCTTGCAATGTGTACATCATAGAAAACAAAAATGAGGGCAACATCACATCATTTCCTCTTTGTGGTAATGATTCCAAAGTTATACTCAAACCATACATTGCAACTGGACAGAAATATAAGCACTGTTGGAGCTTGTCTTTTTTTGAAACAAATTTTTTGACTATGCCTCCAGCAAAGATCATGGAAACAAAAAAGTACACGAGGTAGCACCCACCAAGCTCACGGGCTTTCACCAGATTATCGAGAATGTCGTAAAAGGGTAGTGCCGTGAGCTGCAACGGTAGTGATGGTTGATAGATTGGGGCCTGAACACGGCAGGGGGCGGTGCCACGTGGAGGCGTCATTGTTGGTTTAGTGGGAACGGCCGTTAACGTCGGAGCACCGTGCAGTCCAGAGGGCGGCGAAGGCATAGTTGGATGGTTCAAAAGACTGGCGAGAGGCTCACTGCGAATCTCAGCATCGTAGCGATGAGCAGTCGGCACAGTCTGTGGTTGGACAGATCCAGTGAGGTATGAGTATTCCAGGTTTCGTGCTGGGGTGGTTGCACCCGCACTGGATGCAACAGCGATGGAGGAGACCGAGCGTCGCGGATAGCGTCTCCGATAGAGCTCCTGCACTTTCGCACGAAGGCTTGGGCTGGTGTCGGTCCTTAGAAGATGGAGGGCACGGGTGAGCAGCTCGTGTTTCCGCCCACTCTTGTTCTGTCCTGCAAAACCTAGCAGCACCTGCAACTCTGAGACGCGGAAGCTCATCACCATCTGCTGCAAGAGGGAACAAGAGGATAGGAAGAGAGGGGATGAAAAGTGTGAGCTCGGGAACATGTGCAGCCTCAGGCCGTCTCCAGAGGCCATGTGACACACAGGGTGTGGGTGGAATGTGCAAGGTGGGAGGTATTGGTGCGTTCAAAGGAATTCCAGATAACGGCATGAAGGAAAAACCAACGTGCACACAAAGATTGCTGGTTATACTGGGATTCGAGTGTGGAAAGCTCAAAGAAAAAGTTAACCCAAAAGGAGGAAAGCTTTACAACCTTCAT
>NC_140968.1:5006273-5041273 GCF_056783735.1 Eptatretus burgeri | reverse complement strand
ATTAGAGAAGAGGTGGTATAAAACGTCTTCTTCTTCTTCTTGCGTATGGCAGCTTGGCTGCCGGGTGGCTATCATTTTGTTGGGGCGTGACTATGCCATTGATGCTGTGCCCCTATACCAGTACAATGGTACTCATTTCACCGACCTCAGAAGGATGACAGGCTGAGTCAACCCCACCAAGTGTTGATTCAGCAGCCAACGGGGCTCAAAATCAGGACCCTAAGATCCCAAGCCCACCACCCTTACCACCAAGTCAACACCAGGTTTGGTAGAAAACAGACAACAGACTTGAATATCTCCGGAGGTGGCATGTTGGTACATTTTATCTTCAACAGGCAAAATGAGTTCTCCTCAGGATATTCTATCTTTTGATACACCTCAGTTCATGTACAAATTAACTTATTCTGTGGAATGGAGGGTCAGGAGCATGAAATGTCTGAAGCAATTCATTCTCATTCAAATGCAAACACACCTGGGAAATGTTGGCCGTTTCCCCAGGAACAGCATTAATATAAACAAAGAGCTTATTCACTGCATAGGTACGAATCGCCAATTGTTTTGTTAAGGGTACAAAGTTGAAGAGTATTCATGCAGATTGCATTTTTCAAGATTGACAGGTGTTTTAAAGAGCGACACTTGGTGAAAGATGATTCGGCAAAGAAGTACAGGTGATAGGATTATAAAATGATGCAACAAGTAGGTGTGTAGGAGTAGTTCTCCCACAAAATTCCCTGATAGTGCCAGAGCACAGAAGGAAAGGGAGGGCAGAATTTTTTTTAAAAGGGGGGGGGTAGAAGACGATGACACTTCTGGTGGGGTTTGCATGCAAGAGAGTGTGAGGTCGGTGTACTGAAGATCGGTGGTTGGACCTGAAGAACAGTACGATCATACAGCGAGATCACAAATCGACTCTTCTGAATCAGAGTTCATGATATGATCACAAATCGACTCCTCTCTGGATTAGGGTTTTGGCCCCGGTCACGGGTCAAGGCTGACTGGTGGTGTGCTCGGATCGAGTCAGGCGCTCTTCATTCAGAGGAAGCGCCATGAAATCTGAGGTGACAGGAGAGAGCAAGGAAGTCCTGGTGCTACCTGGGGTTTGAAAAGATCGTTGTGTTTGAGAGCATACTGCAACATGCCCAAAGCAAAGACCGTGAGCGAGATCAACTGAAGGAGGATCCAAAATGATGTCAAATTGGAAGGCAGGTGTTACTAAAGTCGTAACCATAAAGGAAAGTACATCTTCTGATGCTAGAAAAGACAAGCAAAGATGAGGAAGGGAAGAAAATTGTAACTGGAAGTTGTAATGTGGTGGTTAATGGTTATTGATGATGATGATGTTGCACTCAAATATGAACTGTAATTTTTGGTTCCACTGCAAATGCCTGAATGTGTCCAGCAATGTATACTGTGTGTGAAATAATAAGCGACGAGGCAGAGGCCACACACTGGTACTGTAGAACATGTTATGAAACAGCCGGTAACATGTTCAAGATTATGACATCATTGCAAAAGCAACAATCGAGCTTGAAGGAGTTGTTGAATGAACTCAAAAATAAATAAATAAAAATCAGAGATTTAAGAGAGGTGTGCTGCTCGTCATGTGCAAATGGAAATGAAACTGTGGATGAAGTTATGAAAGAGAAGTCCACAACTGAGTCTGAAGGAGAAGTGCCCAACAGAGACAATAAAGAGAGCAGAACCACTGGTTTCATGGTTCAAATTGGTTCATTCATTGGTGTCAAACAAGCTTGAGGAGTTGGAGGAAAGAGAGAAGAGCTAAAATAATCTCATTTTCTTCAGCTTACCGGTCAAAAAGTGCAAATCCTGAAACAAGAAAGCGGGAGGATACACAGGTCAACTCAATTCTGATGCAAGCCCTCATAGAAACAGACCATGTACCGGCTCGGGTGGGGGTAAAAAAAGAACGAGCAAGCAGCCAGACCACAAAGTGATAATGGGATCGTCCAACTCAAGAGACGAGGTGCTGAGGAAGACAAGGAATGAGCATTCAAGTGTGAACAAATATGTGCAGATATCGATAGACTGCACAAAAACGGAAACGGAAGAGTACAAAACACTGAGAAAGGAATAGAAAGAGAGCAGAAAATGGGGAGGAGAACGTAACTATCAGAAATAGACGGATTGTCCAACAGGGATTTCGCCACTGTGAAGGGCCTGCATAGAGAATGTGGTAAAGCAGAATTTAGACGCACAGCGCTAAACACACTTCAGGTTATTGTGATGCATCTAGTAAAGCAAGCAGGTGATGCGCACGGTGAAGTAAAACAAAGAGTACGTAGTAATACATATGGAGAAAAACAAACAATGGACTCGATGGCGAAGCTGAAAGAAAGTCAGATGAATTACCTGCAGGTCTATGGTCACCCTTACAGCATCTGACACACAAAACTGTGACTCCATCATGAACAAGAGAGAGAGAGAGGAACTTCAAGTTAAAATTGCCACAGAGAAGACAGACATCGTAGCCCGAACGGAAATCTACCCCAAGAACATACAGGATGGCATACACCACACTGAACTGGAATTACAGGGTTACCACGTACATCTCAACAAGTGGAGATCGCATTCCAAAGAGAGGAGTAGCAGTCCACATCAAAGAGGAGATTGCAAGCTCTGCAGTGGATGTTGAGGAAGGAAAATCTGAGGAATCTGCATGGGTCCAGATCAAGATGGGACAGGCATTACTTTGAGGATGCTTTTTCAGATCTTCATCAAGTCACACAGACAACAATGCAGAGCGATGCAACTTCTTGAAGGAAGCACGTGGAATTACCTATAACCACTGACTTCCATGATATGCAAGGTAATGGAAAAGCTCACAAGGAAGGTCTTGATTCAGCACCTTGAAGAAAATGACTTCCTAAGCAAAGATCAGCACGGCTTTTGAAGTGGGAGAACTTGTACAAAACAATGACTGGAAGTTCTTGAGCAGTAGATCAGAGAGATAGATGATGGTCATCGTATTGACTGCATATACGTAGATAACTATCAAAAAACATTTGATAGTGTGCCTCACCAACGTTTGCAATGCACATTGGAAGCTTACGGTATTGATTGTCAGCCATTGAAGTCGATAGAGGCATACTTGACAGGAATGTTTTTGAGGGCAACTGTTAATGGGAATAGATCAGAGCTTAAACCAGTTTGGAGTGGAATCCCTCAGGGAAATGGATTGGTACCAGTATATTTATTTGCTTCATTAACAATCTCCCTGGAACTATATGCCGACACAAGACTATACAGAATTGTACACAGGCACATGGATGCAGAATATCTGCAGAAGGATACGAGTGCTGTCATGAACTGGGCACACAAATGGCGACTCCTTTTCAATGAAGCCAAGTGCAAGGTAGTCATTTTGGAAGTGAAAAACAGAAGTTCAGCTATTCAACGAATGGTAAAAATGGGCTTCAAGAAATCAAAGCAGAGAATAGTCAAAACGATTTGGGAGTACTGTTTGATACCACTCTGTCCTTCAGTATCTATGCAGCTGATGTAGCTGGAAGAGTGAACAGAAAACTTGGTATCATAAAGAGATCCTTCTCAGCACTGAATGAAAATGGTCTGCTGAAAACGATATAAGACAATTATTCACCCAATGCTGGAACACTGCAACCCTTTATGATACCCCATGTTCAAGAAGGTCGAAGATGGATTTGAAAAAGCCCAGCAGAGAGCCACAAGGTTACCACCCCATCTTTGTCATCTGGAGTCCAGAAGAGAGCCACAAGGTTACTACCCCATCTCCATCATCTGGAATATCCAAAGAGACTGAAATCCCTGGGACTCCTCACACTTGCTTGCAAAAGGTCGAGGGATGAACTCCTCCAGATCTTTAAGATCAGAGATGGAATTGATCACATTGAGGCCCAGATATTTTTTCCAGAGGGATGAAGGCTCACAAACTAGAGGACATAATGAGAAAATGAAGAAACAGCAGTGAAGAACCAATACAAGACAATATAGACTAGGTCAATTTTCCAAAAATCTTAATCCCGAAGGCAAATGGTGTTAATTTATGGCAACCAAGCTATTTAAGGGTATTGAGGGGTGCTGAACTCAAATCTGATCAATACCAAGCTCAAAAATGGCCGATAATGCCTTAAAATTGAGAAATCCAAGATGGCCACCAACGACGGGCTGAAATGTATTTATGTTCATATCTTTTTGACTAAACAAGGTGGAAACTTGAATGGAATGTTTCTTTGGAAGTTTTTCATATATGGGGAATCCAATGCCAAATTCAGTTTTAATATAAAATGTGAAGAAACTGATTGAAAGTCATATTTATTGCAAAAATTGTCTTTTTTGAAGATGAATAATTCGTCCACCAGATAAGATCCACAAGCCCCATCCCTCTCCCTCCCCACCAGGAACACAGACCGCCCATTTTTTAAAGCCCAGAGACACTACGTATGATTTAAATGTTAGCAGGAAACATATTAGGGATGCAATACCCATTTTGGCTAAGCAAAGTAAGGTACCCCCAAATAACACTGAAGCGCTTCGACGTAAACCAACATTTGACAAGCAATTTGTTTATTTGTAACACGAGAACAATGACAAGAATTTTGGATTTAATCGTGCATGAATTGCATGAGTTTATCATATTTGCTGTCAGAGCGTTATATACAGTCCTTCATTGTGTGTACAGGTAGATGTGCACACATGAACTTATTCCCGGTCGTCATGACTGTTCCGGCAGTTGTCGCCAAGTTTCCTGCAATTGCATGCCTCGATGCATTTCATGCTAATTTTCCTGCAGCGTTGGCTGAGGCACCCCTTCGTACAACCACGAGGTGATCTCCCTGCATGCTTTCGGGATAGGTGGCAGAGAGAGTAGCCGTGGCACTAACTGACCGTCCAGGTGCATCCATCCCATTTCGGTCACTGGAGGAAGAGCAGGATATGGTGAGTGTGCTTGGTTCCAGACACTTGCTTGATAGTGTGAACGCATGATGTGAAACTTTGCTGCATCTGAGGTTGGTGGCAGAGTCTCTTGTGGCCGACCGATACAAAACAACTTGAGTCGTGCTTTCCTGCATGTATCGAGCTCGGGCACACCATATATCTTGCAGATTAATTTCTCTGTTAATATAGCTATGTTTTCAGTGAGAGGGCCCTTGCCAAGGCCAATCAGATCAGTATGATGTTGCTGGAACACCTGCCAGGCTGTTTTCTTTCCGTGGCAACTGAACTGAGACACACTATCACAGTCGGTTACGGCATGGAAGGCAAGTAGTATGTCCACTTGACCAGCAGATAGCAACATGCGAATTTCATGTACTGGGAAATACTTTGGAGCCTTCGACGTCCCAGCTTTCATGTAGAGACGTGTACATTTCATTCTGTCATAGTGTGCAAAAAGTAGAAGAAGCACGTCTGTATCACGTACTGACACAACTATCGTTTCCAGATCAGCATGGATGCAGTGCAAAATCAGCCGGGTATCAGCTTCTTCGTGGTCAGCCCTCAGAGAGGAGACTTCGAGATCTGGATCAGATGACTTGACAGTGGTCGCTTTGGTGAACCCCCCCCCCCTGCTACTACAACGACTGGTCCATCTCTCAGGCTATGTTCAATTCGATGGTTTGAAAGTAGTAAAGCGAGATCTGCTTTATTTTCCCCGAGTGCTATAAAGCCAAAGCAGTCTGATGGGAGAGGAACTGATGGCTCGTTGTCTATTTGACGATGTACCGGTCGGTGGCGCTGCTTGCATTTGGTCCTGGTACCTGCTTTGATTGATTCGCCTTGATACCTGTCGAAGACTACGTCGATCCTCTGGTATTTTGCTCCCATCTTCAACACATTGTTAGCAAATGTGTTGGCATAGTCACCAAACGTTCCAATGTCAGGCGGCTTTCCAAGTGCCATCACGAGTGCTTGGCCATCAATGAGCAGGCAGCTGGGTTCATCGAGTGGAACATTTGCAGGAGTTTGGACTTGCTGCGTCAATATGTTTGCTAACACAGACTTGTTGGTGGAATGTAGACTACCACGAGTTGTGGCCAAAGATAGTGGGACGGTCATGGGTTCATGCTTGAGGATGTTTTCTCGGTTTACCTCGCGCCCTGCTGTATAAGCTGTTATGAACCTTTGTAGAATGTTCCTGTCCACTTTGATAGTGTTTTGCTTGCCCTTGGAAAGTTGCACGACTTCGTACAAAGAGGCATATGTATTGGCATATGTCAACCTGCTTGTAGATCTTATCTGGTCGACGAATTATTCATCTTGAATCAGTTTCTTCACATTTTATATCAAAACTGAATTTGGCATTGGATTCCCCATATATGAAAAACTTCCAAAGGAACATTTCATTCAAGTTTCCACCTTGTTTAGTCAAAAAGATATGAACATAAATACATTTCAGCCTGTCGTTGGCGGCCATCTTGGGTTTCTCAATTTTAAGGCATTATCGGCCATTTTTGAGCTTGGTATACATCAGATTTGAGTTCAGCACCCCTCAATAGCTTGTATGCCATAAATTAAACACCATTTGCCTTCAGCACTTTAAATATCCACATTTTCTCAAATTTTGCCTCGTCTAATATGCTTTCTCGATGAGAACCATTAACAGCTGGAATAGACTACCCAGAGAAGCTGTTCAGGAAAGTACTGTCAACCGGTTAAAATCAGCCCTGGAAAGATACTGGAAGGACCACCCCCTGAAGTACATGTAATACAAAGGAAGGACTGATGTAACGGGCAAATAAGCAATGCTTCAAGTCTATACACCTAAGTAAGAGAGACGATTAAACGGGAGGAGGAGGAGGTGGAGGAGGAGGAGGAGAACGAGGACACTTCTGATCGGGTTTGCACGCAAGACGAGTAAACACGCATGCTCTTATTCACTAATCGCTTACAACTTGCACACTGGACTTACAGGTACAATGCAAGTGAGGACATAATCACCCTCCACTCAACGCCTCAATCTGTTCAAGCAAAGCAGCGAATCCTAATGTCATGATGCCACGTGACCACATTATGTTCACCATGAAGGGATATTTCGCACTTACTTCACAGAATATGAAATGTATGAAAAAGGCTGCAAATGAAAACACCATTTTGAAAATCCCCTACAAACTTGTATGAAGAAAACAACTTACAACCAGCGCAGGTTGATTCACGGCAACAATCGTCTAGGTAAGCACACAAGGAAATGAGACACAGGTGGAGGCCATTCAGCCCATCATGTCTGCGTGACATCAACACCACACAAATTTATCAACACAAGATACAAAGAAGAAAATGCAAAATGTTTTTAAAATCATGTTGTTCGTTTTTTGTAGCTTTTGTATTTTCTCCTCAGGGGAGGGGGCATGGGCTTTTTTTAAAACACACAGATCAACCACACAACCCCCCTTGACAAGACCCCCACCAATGCACACATGCACACATCAATGCTCAAACTACCTAAAAGTCCTACCAACATCCCCATACCCCTCCATCTCTATAACTTTCAGGTGCCTATCTAATTCTAATTTAAACTTATCTACTTTTTCTGCTTCCACTACCTTTCCAGGGAGACCATTCCATACATTAACTACTCTCTGAGTAAAAGTCCCCTGCCTTAAAACCATCTAAACTCTCCTCTTTTTTTACTCTCAGGCTATGACCCCTGGTCCTATCACTGTCCACTCTGTTGAATAATTCATCTTCACTTATTTTATCTATACCTTTCATTATCTTAAACATCTTCATTATATCTCCTCATAACCACCTTCTTTCTAGTGTATAAAGCCCCGTCTCCTTCAACCGCTTCTCGTAGCTGAGTCGAGCTAGGCCCGGAATCAATCTAGTAGTTCTGCGCTGAACCCTCTCAATAACATCAATGTCCTTCCTGAGTTGTGGTGACCCAAACTGTACACAATATTCTAGATGTGGCCCTCACTAAATTCCTGCACAATGTTAACACGTCTCCTCTTTTGATATATAATTGATCCCCCTCCGAATACAACCGAAAACCATATTTGCTTTACCTGTAGCTACCTGGCACTACCTGCTTACCTTCCATATCTATGACCACCCCCAGATCCTTCTCCTGTGTGACAGGCTCCAAAATTACCCCTTGCATCCTGTAATCTCTATTTTCATTGTTCTTTTCCATCCCCAACACCTTACACTTGCTCAGGTTAAATTACATCTGCCAATCTTTTGCCCAATCTATACAAGTATCAATACTTTCCTGAATCAGATCACCACCCCCTCTGCTATCCACCTCACCTCCAAGCTTCGTGTCATCTGCAATGAAAGTGGAGAAGAAGAGAGCTACTCTTCACAAGTGGAGAGCTACAGCAGAAATGCTACAGTGCAGTTGAATGTCCATCCTGACGGAGCAGCACCTCACACGGAAGGAAGAACATGACGAAAAGCAAGCACCGATTGTAATTAACTAGAAACATTCGCCCCCTTTGGGAGCAACCTAGGGGGGAGGGTGGGTAGATAGTGGGGGAAGGGTGGGTAGATAGTGGGGGAAGGGTGGGTGGATATATTTTGCACCGTGGATAATAATCCCCCCAGCAGAGAACAGTAAACACTCCCGCAGGGAGAGGGGGGTTCTTTGTGCCCTTGACCTGAACCTCAGTACGACCAACATGAATGCAAACTTTGGTAGAGATCGGCCAAGCCCTGCCTTTACCTCCACCGCTGAAGGTGGACCGAGGTTATGTTTTCACCGCTGTCTGTTTGTGAACATGATAACTCAAAAGGTGATGGACCGATTCGGACAAAAACTTGGTGGACACGTTGGGTGTGTGCCAAGGGAGAACCGATGAGATTTTGGTGAAGATCCGGATCTGGATCTGGATATGAGAATCACTTAATTGAATCTTCACCATTGCGAGATCGAGCCAAAAACGATAGAAATAGCACGATATCTCAAAAATGTATTGGGCCTGATATGTTTTCATGGATCAGGCATTGCGTAGGGGGGGGGGATCTGGCTTAACATAGCCTCCGTTGGCTAAATATAAGAAAACTGGAATCAGAGAATCCTTTTCATAAAATTTCGATGTCTGCCTGCTGAAGGCTCCAAAAGACTTGCGGACAAAAGGATTGGCAGTCAAAGGGATATGATGCATTTCAGAAACCCGTTACACTCTCTGTTAATCGTTCAGCAATGTTGGCGAGACATCACTCCCGGCAAAAGGCATGAGGGAAGGGGGGGGCAATTGCCCCACCTCTGGCATTCCAGGGTGCATACACCAATTTCACATCACCCACAAGCTAAAAAAAAACAAAAGGCCAAAATACATAAACAAACAAGTCGTATTTGTGTACATGTAGTGTTTGTTGGCATTTTTTAACATCTCCAGGGCACAATGATGCATTATATTATTAATGGGTGAAAGATATTTTCACCTTGAAGATCTCCATGGTGCTATCGATGTATTTGTTGTTGGATGTAATGACCCAGCAGTGCCCATCTCCTCAAGATATTGTATCTTTTGATACAAAACAATTTGAGGTAAGAATTTGGAATTCGGTCATGGTGGCAAGCACACAATGGCAAGGTATCATGAAAACCTTCATGTCCAGCAGTAAAGGGGTTAACGGATGGGATACCAGCTTAATTTACCATCCAACGGACAGCTCACTCGATGCAATGCCCTGTCACAAAGCACCAGGATGACTGTTTACTCAGGTCCGGAACTGAACCCAGACATCATTACATAATCATAATTTCATCATACACGTGTGCACGCACAGAAACACACCGACACACCACAAATGTTTGAAGGGGTTATGTGGCCTCTCAAAACCACAATCAATAATGGTTGCGCAACGCAAGATTGTGCACAGGTGTCTGGTCATGGAGGGAACACACGTTTGGTCGACACCAAACGTTATTTGTTTGTGATGCCACAATTGCAGTACAAAGTTGGTGTACTATCCACCCGTGATTGTAGCTTTCTGAAGCAAATATAATCAATAAGCAGAACTCCATGGCATCACAAGAAAAACGAGAAGGGCACTCGGTAGAGCGCGTACCTCCACCACGTAATACCTGATCCATGAGAACATATCGGGCCAAATAAATTTTGAAATATCATGTGACAGTTACTATATTGTTTTTGGTCCGATCTCTCAATGGTAAAGCATCAATAAAAAATTAAATAATTCTAGTAGGGTGAAAACATAACCTCCTTCACCTTCGGTGGCAGAGGTAATGAAATATATGTATGTGTGTGTATATATATATATACACACACACACACACACACACACACACACACACACACACACACACACACACACACACACACACACACACACACACACACACACACACACACACACACACACACACACACACTGTAATATAAATCAGCGGCCATGATCTTGCCAGCTGTAGCGGACACGTTTCAATGGCAGTCACCATAAGTGATAAAGTCAGTTTGATGTGTGAAGAACAGTTAGAGAAACTCGCAATGATACTGGCCATTGATGTTGATCGTCGGTGCCGAGGTTCTGGAGGCCAGCCAACATGGTCACTTACAGCCAAACGGCCACATGAGAAAAGCACAAGTTGCAATGTTACACAAATAAAGACGATGACATGAAAGCATCATCATCAATGCCACCGGAGCACCATCTCAGGCGCATAGCTCCAGCTGGGGTGCCGTGCCAAAATTAGGGGTTCAGGTAGAGTTTGTGCATCCATTGTGATGTTCATGCAGGTGAGTGGAGGCGCCACAGTAAGTGTGTGCAAGGATGACATGAACCTGTTCGCAGAGACAGGGCTTCAGCAGCAAAGCAAGGCCAACACTGACAATTAAAAGTCTAAACCCCATACATAATTCAGACTCGGTTTCCCACACTGCACAAAACTTCTCTGGTTTCATCCCATCACCATCTCCATATCTGTCCCCATTATCACTTTCATCTGTGGTGACAACGACGACGACGACGGATTCTCCTCATGCCCGTACTAAATATCATCCTTCCCCAGCGACATCTGACGACCATGCAGTCATAGTCAGAAAGAGATTTGTTCTCGAGTGATCGTCGGGGAACCAGCCGCAACGGCTCAATTTGCAAGCAGACAACAACGGGCTCTGCAATGGCTTGCCGTGGAGTCAATCAATCGATGCATCTGCAAAGAGGATCAAAGCAGGATTTGCGGCAAGCCTGACTGTCAGTCACAAACCAGCCTTCGCTCGGCGATTCAGAGAAACAAACATTTCATATTAAAGGTCGAGCTTGCGTGCCGTCTCAGAGAGGAGCGTTTCGTGATGTCAGCCGTGACTGGAGGAATAAAGGGTTTGCATGCCAAATACAAAAGGCGAACACGAAGATGAAATGAATGAATAATTGAATGTTTAGGCAGAACCCTTGGAACACACAATGACATTCAATTAGTTTTGACACATTTTGAGGGGGGGGGGACAAACAATAGAGACAAAGTATCAACAAGCGTTCAGCAATTTGACGGGCGAACACACAAAAGGTTTCGTTGGGCTATCCATACCCTCATTACCCCAAAAGCAACCCGAGAAAGAGGAGGGAGGGGGGGGGGGTTGTTGAAACACTTGATTTTCAATGAGAATATCAAGCCAAACCTCATGGCCATGAAAGCAATATGTTTCCCAATCACAGGATCGTATCAAAGAACCACGCCAGCACGGTTGAACATTTGGCAATCCTGCACCTTGATCACAAGATAAAAAGGGCAGCTTGATTCCACCACACCTCACACACCGTATGCACGTAGGACATGAACTTTCCAATCAAAATTACATCGGAACAATCAGCTCAAAAAGAAAGAAAATAAGGCACATCAATCAATGAGGGAAAACACAAATGATTTTTTTTTTTTTTTAAACGAGGATGGCAACTGCTTGCCCAGAAATGCCTTTTATAAGAATGCCATGATAAACAGACACACCTCTGGCAAACAGCCAAAGGGACGAAAATAGAAACAACCACAACATGCTGGACCTGAACAGGGGTACAGTACAGTAAAGGAAGACGATTATAAATTTTGATCTCAGGCAAAAGCCTCAATAATGGTGTGTAATGACAGCAGAAAAATTAAAATATAATAAAAACGACGTCAACACGGAGTACAGGACTCGACCGACAACGAATATTGATCTTGGGACGTCAACAAACACACACCAGCATTGAAAAACAAACAAAAAACATTGTGGTGGAGAAAGGCTCCAGCGTTTGAAAATACACCTTTAGAATACTGTATCAGATTCACACACACACACACACACACACACACACACACACACACACACACACACACACACCTTCCCACACACACACCTACACACACACACACACACACACACACACACACACACACACACACACACACACACACAGTTTCCCTTTCACAAACCCAACATAAACACAGCTTCCCCTCACACACCCAACTTCCCTCTCACAAACCCAACAACGAACACACAACTTCCCTCACACACCCCAACATGCATATATTCCCACTCACACACACCATAACATACATAGATTCCCACTCACACACACCATAACATGCATAGATTCCCACTCACACACACCATAACATACATAGATTCCCACTCACACACACACTCCATAACATACATAGATTCCCACTCACACACACAATCCCTCCCCTCACACACCCCATAACATACACAGATTCCCTCTGCCTCACACACACCATAACACAGATTCCCTCTCCCTCACACACACAGATTCCCTCTCCCTCACACACACCATAACATACATAGATAGATAGATAGATTCCCTCTCCCTCACACGCACCATAACAAACATAGATTCCCAATCACACACCGTAACAAACATAGATTCCCAATCACACACCGTAACAAACATAGATTCCCAATCACACACCATAACAAACATAGATTCCCAATCACACACCGTAACAAACATAGATTCCCAATCACACACCGTAACAAACATAGATTCCCAATCACACACCATAACAAACATAGATTCCCAATCACACACCATAACAAACATAGATTCCCAATCACACACCGTAACACACATAGATTCCCACTCACACACCCCCAACATACACACAGCTTCCTCTTACACACCCCCAACATACACACAGCTTCCCTCTTACACACCCTACAACGTACACACAGCTTCCCTCTCACACACAACCCACAACATACACACAGGTTCCCTCACACAACCCACAACATATTCAGATTCCCACTCACACACACCATAACAGACACAGATTCCCACTCACACCCCCACAACATATACAGATTCCCAATCACACCCCACAACACACACAACTTCCCTCTCACACACCCCACAACACACACACAACTTCCCTCTCACAAACCCAACAACGAACACACAGCTTCCATCTCACACACATACATAGATTCCCTCTCCCTCACACACACAAACACCCCACAACATACATAGATTCCCTCTCCCTCACACAACCAAAGTACACACAACTTCCCTCTCACACACCCCACAACACACACAACTTCCCTCTCACAAACCCAACAACGAACACACAGCTTCCATCTCACACACATACATAGATTCCCTCTCCCTCACACACACCATAACATACATAGATTCCCTCTCCCTCACACACACACACCCCATAACATACATCGATTCCCTCTCCCTCACACACCCCATAACATACATCGATTCCCTCTCCCTCACACAACCAAAGTACACACAACTCCCCTCTCACAAACCCAACAACGGACACACAGCTTCCATAGATTCCCTCTCCCTCACACAAACCACAACAGACATAGATTCCCTCTCCCTCACACACCCCATAACATACATGGATTCCCTCTCCCTCACACACCCCATAACATACATAGATTCCCACACACACACCTCATAACATACATAGTTTCCCTCTCCCTCACACACCCCATAACATACATAGATTCGCTCTCCCTCACACACCCCATAACATACATAGATTCCCTCTCCCTCACACACCCCATAACATGCATAGATTCCCTCTCCCTCACACACCCCATAACATACATAGATTCCCTCTCCCTCACACACCCCATAATATACATAAATTCCCACACACACACCTAACACACAGATTCCCTCTCCCTCACACACCCCATAACATACACAGATTCCCCCACACACCAAAACAAAAACAGATTCCCTCTCCTCACACACACCATAACATACATAGATTCCCTCTCCCTCACACACCCCATAACACACATAGATTCCCACACACACACACCATAACACAGATTCCCACAACATACAGATTCCCACTCACACACACCCTCCATAACATACATAGATTCCCACTCACACACACACCCCATAACATACATAGATTCCCACTCACACACACACCCCATAACATACATAGATTCCCACTCACACACACACCCCATAACATACATAGATTCCCACTCACACACACACCCCATAACATACATAGATTCCCACTCACACACACACCCCATAAAATAGATTCTCACACACACACACACACACACACACACACACACACACACACACACACACACACACACACACACACACACACACACACACACACACACACACACACCCCATAACATAATAGATTCCCACTCATACACACCCCATAAAATAGATTCCCACACACACACACACACACACACACCCCATAACATAATAGATTCCCACTCACACAAACACACCCCATAACATACATAGATTCCCACTCACACACACACCCCATAACACACACAGATTCCCACTCACACCAAAATAAAAACAGATTCCCTCTCCTCACACACCCCATAACATACATAGATTCCCACTCACACACACACCCCATAAAATAGATTCTCACACACACACACACACACACACACACACACACACACACACACACCCCATAACATAATAGGTACCCACTCATACACACCCCATAAAATAGATTCCCACACACACACACACACACACCCCCACGCCATAACATAATAGATCCCCACTCACAAACACACCCCATAACATACATAGATTCCCACTCACACACACACCCCATAACACACACAGATTCCCACTCACACCAAAATAAAAACAGATTCCCTCTCCTCACACACCCCATAACATACATAGATTCCCACTCACACACACACCCCATAAAATAGATTCACACACACACACACACACACACACACACACACACACACACACACACACACACACACACACACACACACACACACACCATAACATAATAGATTCCCACTCATACACACCACATAAAATAGATTCCCACTCACACACACCATAACATATATAGATTCCCACTCACACACACACCCTATAACATAATAGATTCCCACTCACACACCCCATAACATACATAGATTCCCACCCACACACACACCCCATAACACTCACAGATTCCCACTCACACACACCCCATAACATACATAGATTCCCACACACACACGCCCTATAACATAATAGATTCCCACTCACACACCCAATAACAAACGTAGGTTCTCATACGCACACACACCCTATAACATAATAGATTCCCACTCACACACACCCCATAAAATAGATTCACACACACACACACACATACACACACACACACACACAGCCCACAAGATAATAGATTCCCACTCACACACACACACACACACCCCATAACATACATAGATTCCCACTCACACACACCCCATAACATACATAGATTCCCACACACACACACCCTATAACATAATAGATTCCCACTCACACACACCCCATAACATACATAGATTCCCACACACACACACCCTATAACATAATAGATTCCCACTCACACACACCACATAACATACATAGATTCCCACTCACACACACACCCTATAACATAATAGATTCCCTCTCCCTCACACACACCACAACATACATAGATTCCCTCTCCCTCACACATCCCATACCATACACAGATTCCCTCTCCCTCACACACCTCCCACAACATATACAGATTCCCTCACATACACACACCATACATAGAAATATTGCACGAAATACATGTTAAATGTTGAGACATGAACGTGCAAAAAAACCCTGTGCAGTTTTGTCAAGCAGGAAGTGACGTCACGTTCACGGAAGTGACGTCGCGTTCGCCACTCAAACGGAGCACGCGCAATTTCAGCGTTGGCGCCATTCGCCATTTTGTTTCCACTCAGTAAAGGTGAACCTTTGCCGCCTTGGATATATAATTTATTTTTTTTTTGACTGGAAATAAAAATTACGAACAACTAATTTGAGTCATTTGAAATTCCATCACGACTTTAATAACAAATATATTCCTGAAATCATAATTCTCTTGACGAAACAGTAAATCGACACAAAAGCCTGCGAGTTGTATTCTTTCGCAACTGTGTTGTCACGGCGAGGCACGCACCGGGTGATGCAACGAACGGTGCGTGAACACTTTTTTTTAACGTTTGCGAAGCACAACGTGTTGACGTCACTCAATCACTCGTGTGCGTCATCCAACGTACTCGTACCGTATATGGTAAAATAAGCGTTAATCGCGGCTCCGTCATCGAACTTGGCAACGAGACAAACACTCACAGGTCTCTCTGCTGCACAAGCGCCGGCAACCAAGCAGAAACCTTGACCATGCTGCTCCGTTCGGATTTTCCTTGCTTCCAACAGTACAATGACTGACGTCAGTGAACACCATGTTAATTAATTATTTTATGCAGGAAAACAATTAGAAACCAAATGCATTTTGAAATAAATTAATAAACGCCTGCCGTTCCGAGAACTTTTTGAACGTGCTTTTGTCGATAATGTATTCCGACTACGACTAACTACTACTACTACTACTACTACTACTACTACTACTACTACTACTACTACTACTACTTTAACGACTCCCACAGTGCAAACTTCTTGCAGGGTTTCTAACGTCCAGCAGCCAATGGTAGCAGGCAGGACGCCCGGCTTTAACGTGCACGCCTCATGCGGCGAAACGCCAATCGGACGATGTGTCGTGTGTGTGCTCGGAATCGAACCCCAGGCTCGACGGCTCTCGAGTCGTCGTGGGTAAAGATCAACGAGCCGAGTTACACGTGGCGCTCGAACTTGAACCGGTGAACGATAACAGTTATAACACTGTCCCGTACGGAACACCAAGCGGCAATGAAAGCAACACGATGCACGCGAAGGGGAAGAGCAACCGATGAGTTAACAAAGTGATCGTCAAATCGATCCATCGGACGTAACGACAGAGAGGACACAAACA
Source organism: Eptatretus burgeri (assembly GCF_056783735.1). Classification (NCBI taxonomy): domain Eukaryota; kingdom Metazoa; phylum Chordata; class Myxini; order Myxiniformes; family Myxinidae; genus Eptatretus; species Eptatretus burgeri. The sequence continues at coordinate 5,024,010 of NC_140968.1, read as the reverse complement.
CATGGGGATGGGATGAGCGACATGTCGGAGCAATCGGCAAGCAAATCAAGGCAGAGAGACGAGTGTTTGAATGAAACCGTTAAAATATCAATAAAAACGGAGGGACCAGAGATCCGCCGGGTCTCAGATACTCACCGAACAGCCATTGCGAGGCAACGATACCTGTGCCGAAGTGGTGTTAACGATATCAAGTGGTAACGAACATTTACACTGTTGAGCAATTAGTATCAGTCATTGGTCATGAAGAGTTGTTCGACGGGGGGGGGGGCGTTCCAATGCACCCGCTCCCCCCCCCCATCCAAAATTAAATAATACACCACAAGCAGATCTGGCGAGACGGACTCATCAGGATTTCGACTCGTTAACCTCACACAAAGAGCGCAGTAAAACGGGAACGAGCGATGTTTCCGCGGGAAAAGTTACGAACACGTGTTATCCCTCACAGGTCCGGGTGGACTGAAACAAATCGTCACCCGGCACCACGACGACGACGACGACGACGACAGGGGCTGGGCTTGAGGGTCGTGGTGCTTGACGTTCCGCGTTCGGACGGTGAGGGAGAAACGAGACGGCGCCAACGAGGGCCATTATCACCGGGACAAGAACAACAGCTGATTACTGGCTTCGTGCGGGGGCTGAGGGGAACACGAGGGAGAAAACACAAGGATGTCCGTGGATACAACCCTCACACAGGCCGTGTCCACCTCACCTTTACCTCACCTCACGTTACCTCACCTTCCTCCGACAACAAACGGTCCCACCGAACGGCGGCCGCGTCCCGGTGCCGTTTCCATTTAACCCGAGTACGGCGACACAAAGAGCAGCAGCGTTTTCACCCTGACTCGATGTTTCCTCTCACACCACACCACACACACAATTACATACAACACACACACACACACACACATATATATATATATATATATTTATATGTATACACACACACGACGGGCCTAGTGCCGTGAGCCTCTTTCTTACTCCCACATCCAAAATGCCACAGGACGATCGCACGACCACGTGACCGCTCGGCTCGCCCAGCCTCCCGCAGAATCTTCACCCCCGGAGGCAAACGGGGAAAACACGCGGGAAACCGGCGGACGGATACCTATCCCGATTAGAATACCTTGAGCTCGGCGCTGTCCGCCATTTTGCGGCTACATCGTCCGCGAGAATTGCACGGAGGTCACGTGCCAGTCCCGACGTCATGCCGAGCAGGAGGAAAGGGAGGGAGGACGGACTGAACGGAAGGGGAGGAACGGAAGGGGACGACAGGAATGGAACGGAAGGGGACGACAGGAATGGAACGGAAGGGGAGAGGACATGTGAGGAGAAAGAGCTCAGGGGACTGGAAGTAAAAGAGAATGGGTGTGGGGGAAGGGAAGGAGGGAAGGGGGGAAGGGAAGGAGGGAAGGGGAAGGGAAGGAGGGAAGGGGAAGGGAAGGAGGGAAGGGGAAGGGAAGGAGGGAAGGGGGAAGGGAAGGAGGGAAGGGGGGAAGGGAAGGAGGGAAGGGGAAGGGAAGGAGGGAAGGGGGAAGGGAAGGAGGGAAGGGGGGAAGGGAAGGAGGGAAGGGGGAAGGGAAGGAGGGAAGGGGGAAGGGGGAAGGGGGGAGGAAGGGAGGAAGGGGGAAGGGGGAAGGGGGAGGAAGGGAGGAAGGGAGGAAGGGGAAGGGGGTAAGGGGGTAAGGGGGTAAGGGGGAAGGGGAAGGGGAAGGGAAGGGGGAAGGGAAGGAAGGGAAGGGAAGGGAAGGAAGGAGGGAAGGGAAGGAGGGAAGGGGGAAGGGAAGGAGGGAAGGGGAAGGGAAGGAGGGAAGGGAAGGGAAGGAGGGAAGGGGAAGGGAAGGGGAAGGGAAGGAGGGAAGGGGGAAGGGAAGGAGGGAAGGGGGAAGGGAAGGGGGAAGGGAAGGAGGGAAGGGGGAAGGGAAGGAGGAAGGAAGGGAAGGAGGGAAGGGAAGGAGGGAAGGGAAGGAGGGAAGGGGGAGGGGAAGGGAAGGAGGGAAGGGGGAAGGGAAGGAGGGAAGGGAAGGAGGGAAGGGAAGGAGGGAAGGGGGAAGGGAAGGAGGGAAGGGAAGGGGGGAAGGGAAGGAGGGAAGGGAAGGGGGGAAGGGAAGGAGGGAAGGGAAGGAGGGAAGGGGGAAGGGAAGGAGGGAAGGGAAGGAGGGAAGGGGGAAAGGAAGGAGGGAAGGGAAGGGGAAGGGAAGGAGGGAAGGGGAAGGGAAGGAAGAAGGGAAGGAGGGAAGGGGGAAGGGAAGGAGGGAAGGGGAAGGGAAGGAGGGAAGGGGGGAAGGGAAGGAGGGAAGGGAAGGGGGAAGGGAAGGGAAGGGGGGAAGGGAAGGGGGAAGGGAAGGGGGAAGGGAAGGGAAGGGGAAAGGGAAGGGGGGAAGGGAAGGGGAAGGGAAGGGAAGGGGGGAAGGGAAGGGGGAAGGGAAGGAGGGAAGGGAAGGAGGGATGGGGGGAAGGGAAGGGAAGGAGGGAAGAGGGGAAGGGAAGGGGAAGGGAAGGAGGGAAGGGGGGAAGGGAAGGGGGGAAGGGAAGGGAAGGAAGGGAAGGGAAGGGAAGGGGGAAGGGAAGGAGGGAAGGGAGGGGAAGGGAAGGAGGGAAGGGAGGGGGAAGGGAAGGAGGGAAGGGAGGGGGGAAGGGAAGGAGGGAAGGGAAGGAGGGAAGGGAGGGGGAAGGGAAGGAGGGAAGGGAGGGGGAAGGGAAGGAGGGAAGGGAGGGGAAGGGAAGGAGGGAAGGGAGGGGGGAAGGGAAGGAGGGAAGGGAGGGGGGAAGGGAAGGAGGGAAGGGAGGGGGAAGGGAAGGAGGGAAGGGAGGGGGGAAGGGAAGGAGGGAAGGGAGGGGGGAAGGGAAGGAGGAGGGAAGGGAGGGGGAAGGGAAGGAGGGAAGGGAGGGGGAAGGGAAGGAGGGAAGGGAGGGGGGAAGGGAAGGAGGGAAGGGAGGGGGAAGGGAAGGAGGGAAGGGAAGGAGGGAAGGGAGGGGGGAAGGGAAGGAGGGAAGGAAGGGAAGGGAGGGAAGGAAGGGAAGGGGGAGGGAAGGGGGAGGGAAGGAAGGGGGGAGGGAATGAGGGGAGGGAAGGGAGGGAAGGAAGGGAAGGGGGAGGGAAGGAAGGGAAGGAAGCGGAAGGGAAGGAAGCGGGAGGGAAGGAAGCGGGAGGGAAGGAAGGGGAGGGAAGGGGGGGGGAAGGAAGGGGGAGGGAGGGAAGCGGGAGGGGAGGAAGGGGGAGGGAAGGAAGGGGGAGGGAAGGAAGGAGGGAGGGAAGGGGAGGGAAGGAAGGGGGAGGGAAGGAAGGGGAGGGAAGGAAGGGGGAGGGAAGGAAGGGGAGGGAAGGAAGGGGGAGGGAAGGAAGGGGAGGGAAGGAAGGAGGAGGGAAGGAAGGGGGAGGGAAGAAAAGGGGAAGAGAAGGGGAAGGGAAGAGGGGGAAGGGAGGAGCATGATGGGAAGGGGAGGGGCATGACGGGAAGTGGAGGGGCATGAAGGGAAGGGAGGGGCATGAAGGGAAGGGGAGGGGCATGAAGGGAAGGGGAGGGGCATGAAGGGAAGGGGAGGGGCATGAAGGGAAGGGGAGGGGCATGAAGGGAAGGGGAGGGGCATGAAGGGAAGGGAAGGGGCATGAAGGGAAGGGGAGGGGCATGAAGGGAAGGGGAGGAGCATGAAGGGAAGGGGAGGGGCATGAAGGGAAGGGAAGGGGAGGGGCATGAAGGGAAGGGAAGGGGAGGGGCATGAAGGGAAGGGAAGGGGAGGAGCATGAAGGGAAGGGAAGGGGAGGAGCATGAAGGGAAGGGGAGGGGAGGAGCATGAAGGGAAGGGGAGGGGCATGAAGGGAAGGGGAGGGGCATGAAGGGAAGGGAAGGGGAGGGGCATGAAGGGAAGGGGAGGGGCATGAAGGGGAGGGGCATGAAGGGAAGGGGAGGGGCATGAAGGGAAGGGGAGGGGCATGAAGGGAAGGGAAGGGAGGAGCATGAAGGGAAGGGAAGGGGAGGAGCATGAAGGGAAGGGGAGGGAGGAGTATGAAGGGAAGGGGAGGGAGGAGTATGAAGGGAAGGGGAGGGGAGAGTATGAAGGGAAGGGAAGGGGAGGGGCATGAAGGGAAGGGAAGGGGAGGAGCATGAAGGGAAGGGGAGGGAGGAGCATGAAGGGAAGGGGAGGGGAGGAGCATGAAGGGAAGGGGAGGGAGGAGCATGAAGGGAAGGGGAGGGAGGGGCATGAAGGGAAGGGGAGGGGAGGGGCATGAAGGGAAGGGAAGGGGAATGAAGGGAAGGGGAGGGGAATGAAGGGAGAACAGAAGGGGAGGGAGGGGAGGGAGGGAAAGGGGAGGGGTGGGGAGGGGAGGGAAAGGGGAGGGGTGGGGAGGGAGGGAAAGGGGAGGGGTGGGGAGGGGAGGGAAAGGGGAAGTGAGGGAAAGGGGAGGTGAGGAAAAGGGGAAGTGAGGGAAAGGGGAGGTGAGGAAAAGGGGAAGTGAGGGAAAGGGAAGAGGGGAAAAAAAAAGGAACAGTGTGCAGGAGGGAGAGGGTGATTTGAAATGTATTTTTTTACTTGGTACATTTAATTTACCTTTATCCAAAGTTGAGATTTTTTACAAACCATGTGTGTTGTGTTTACATTTTCAGGAGAGCCAAAAACCAATAATACACAAAATGAAAGGACACAAGGAATGTTGAAACAGCGCTCTGCTGATATCTTACTTCCTAAAGTACCACTACCAACACCTATTAACATCAGCTAATGGCATAAAAATTAAAAAAAATTAATGTGTACACTCTTAAAACAAAAAAAAGTTTTTTTTTTGAAATCTGGGAACAACTTCATCTGTTGAGCCAAACAAACAAAATACCATATTTGTTTCCTCTCAATAGCCAAGGCAAACTGATGAGCATCTTTCATTCCCACAATCAGACAGATTTTTCTTACGTTTACCGCACTCATTTCAACGAGGTGACGATTGATGGTAAGAAGTAACCGAGACAGTGACGAGACATCGATTATTGCGTGCTCAAAACCGACGAATTAATCGATCCTATACGAACTATAGCTTTTCTTTTCTTTTCTTGCTCTTTATAATCATCTTAAAATTCATGCTAAGTGAGCTACAGGATGTGCATAAAGTCCTTGTGCAACTTTGAACTTTCATAACTTTTGATGTGCCAGTACACAAGATTAAAAACGAATTGTAATTGGCATCTGAAAGCATAATTCATGAAGTTTAAATAACTCAAAACAGTTCAAATATTTCGGCTTCAACGCAACCACCACCTTTCAAAATACATCGTTCAATCGCATTTTACAACTTGTTGAAAATATTCTCCAGTTGCCGCTGAGTGATTTCATGAATTGCATTTCTGATCATAGCCCCAAGTTCGTCCGAAGAACGTGCTTTTTATGAGGAAACAACAGTTTTATATCGTCCCATAAAATGTAGTCCAATGGGGACAGGTCAGGCGAACGAAATCTCAAAGCAAAGGATCTGCGTGTCTGCCTTTCCACGTGTCTGGAAGGACATCATTCAAGAACCGTTGCACATTCGAAGCACAATGGCACAAGGAAAGGGAGCGGTTTCGTAGTTGTAATCGTCGTAGTTTGGAACGAAATGCGGCAATTGTTGTGGTTAACCTCACCACTGATATGGAAGTTGGCTCGTCAGAAAATATCAACTCATCAATGTACCCAGGGGAGTTGTGGATTTATCAGAAATAATGACAACATTGAGAAAACTTAATAAATTATGCTTTCATATGCCATTTACAGTTTGTTTCTATCATGTGTGCATCAAACGTTATAAAAGTTAACACAGGACTTTTATGGACACCCTGTACAAGACTGAATAAAGAACTTTATCCAATATTTAAAACTTCCAACCGATCAAAAAAACTACAAGGGCACTCGGTAGAGCGCATACCTCTCTCACGTGATGTCTGATCCACGAGAACGTATCGGGCCCAATACATTTTTGAAATATCATGCCATACAGAACGATGTCGTTTTTGGCTCAATCTCTCAATGGTGAAGAATCACTGAAAATTAACCAATTCTCGTATCCAGATCCGGATTCGGATCTTCACAAAAATCGAATCAATTCTTCCTTATCACACACCCAACGTGTCCACCAAGTTCCGTCCAAAACTTTTTGAGATATCGTGCTGCATATCATTTTGGCCCGATCTCTCAATGGTGAAGAATCACTTTTAAAACTAGAACGGGCACTCGGTAGAGCACATACCTTCACCGCCGCTACTTTTTTCCGGGCACATTTGAAAAACGTCATTTAAAAACGTCCATGACGTCACAACCATCAGTCCGATGGACGTCAAATTTGGTGTTAGACGTCATTGAGGGCAGTCCAACAAAATGGAATGATAAACACTGAAAAAAAATCGAAAGTTTAAAAATGACGTCATCTTGTGACGTCATTTTGACGCACTTCCAATGACGTCACTACCAATCGTGGACTACCATCCTGAAAGCTCTTATTTCACGGAACATTTTAACATTGGTTTCATGTCAATAGCTCTATTAGATCTGAAGTTATGCCTACAAGTATATTTTGACCTTGAGTGTGACCTTGACCTTGACCATAGAGTTAATTTGCAAAACCTGTTCATAAATAAGCAGATATTTTGGTACTGATCATAATGCCTGGATTTGGGACAATTTCCTTTACAAATTACATAGAAATTTGAATATAAAATATCAGGACATTTTAGCCACAATTGAAAAACGTTATGTTCAAACGTCAATGACGTCATAACGGTCAGTCCGAACGACGTCAAATTTGGTGTGTGACGTCCTTAAGGTAAGTCCTACAAAACGGTATGATCAAAACTGATGAGGTCGAAAATTGAAAATTTATGTCATCTTGTGACGTCATTTTGACGCACTTCTGATGACGTCACGTCAAATCTGAAACCACGTACCCGAAAGGTATTTAGTCATGGAACAATATGGCATTGGTTGCATGTCGATAGCTGTCTTATGAAGGAAGTTATGCTCAAAAGTTTGTTTTTCACCTTTTCATGACCTTGACCTTTGACCCGATCGCTCCCAAAATCTAATCAAATCGTCCTTGGATAATCACGAATCATCCCACCAATTTTCATGCAATTCGGTTTAATACTTTCTGAGTTATGTGAATAACAAACAAACACACATATTCACAAATAAATAAATACACAGCAACCAAAACATAACCTTTCGCAGAATGCGAAGGTAATTATCGGATCCGGATTCGGATCATCACCAAAATCTAATCGGTTCGTCCTTGTCACACACCCAACCTGTCCACAAAATTTCATCCAGATCCGTCTACAACTTTTTGAGATACCCTGTACACAAACAACCAAACAAACAAACAGCCAGACAGACATACAGGGGTGAAAACATAACCTCCTCCACCTTTAGTGTCGGAGGTAACAATCGGTTGACACAGTGTCAATCAATCAGGGCTTGACTTTTGAAGACATTTTGAATGTCCATGGTGGTGGTTGCCAAGTATATTTTCAAGAAAACTTCTTATACGAGTTTTTTTTTAAAATACCCCAATCACTTCCCCCCCTAAAAAAAACAACAACAAAACAAAAAAAACCCACTGAACCCTTGCCAAATAAACAATTTATTATTCTGGACCTTCATATGTCATAATCATGAATAAAAAAACAAAGAAACCAAAAACCCCATAAAAGATGGGAGACGCACAATTAAAACTCATTTTTCAAGTGGGTAGAGAATGGAGATTTAGTTCCATCAAACAAACGAACTGAGTTTACATGAAAAAAAAATTCGATGGAAAGAACAATTTGCTTCTTGGCTGCTATGGTAACGAGAACATGATAAGCTTTGGATGGTTTCAGGAAAGGGATGGAACACTGCATTGTACGATTATTACACGAAGTACTAAATCATTGTCCCTCAATGGGTTACCTATTTTCTGACCAGGTGGAAACTCGTGACCTCCTATATAATAAATACATACCCTCTGTACTGACGTATAGTAATATCCACACACCGAGGTGCAAAAGTACGAATCCACTTTAATCAATGCCAAGCTTTCTTAAATCAAGATTTCAAACAGGAATTTGTCATAATATTGAAGATATGTATTCATATTCTTTAATTACCTCCACCACCGAAGGTGGAAGGAGGTCATGTTTTCATCCCTTTCTGTTTGTCTGTTTGTGTGCAGGATATCTCAAAAAGTTGTGGGACGGATCCGGATGAAACTTGGTGGACAGGTTGGGTGTGTGACAAGGACGAACTGATTCGATTTTGGTGAAGTTCCGAAAATTTTAAAAGTGATTCTTCACCATTGAGAGATTGGGCTAAACCGATATATAGCATGATATCTCAAACATGTATTGGGCCCGATATGTTCTCGTGGATCAGGCATTACGTGGTGGAGGTATGCGCTCTACCGAGTGTCCCTCTAGTTTATTTTGTTATCACGTCTCAATGAATAAATTTCCTGCTGTACTCAATATTTTGCCTTCAGCACCATGTATCATGCATGTGTTAAAAGTAAGTGTGAAACATATCCTATCCGAGCATCAGTTGCGGGGAAACGAATTCAATCCAAACATCTATCAGACAAATCCAACAGAATGCTACACTTTCAGATCTACATGTGGGGTCCCACTTGATGCGGTGAAAGACGTACGATTCCTTGTTTAATATCGTGATGGACACAGAAATATCCATACATGTGTATTGATTGTGAACATCAAGCTTTCCTGTTCTTGAGCCATACAGCCTTATCCATTCATAAACATTCCTGGTAAACCCTCAAGAACCTCTTCCACAACTTCATTTGGGACTCATCAACCAGAAGAGGCAAACAAAAACCCAGGAAAATGTCATCCCGATGGGACAAATCGATAAGGGAGCCGTGGATTTTTTTGGCAGAACTCGAACGGGACAACCGTAGCCGAGGATTGGGAATTCGGGAAAATCTTTAATAAATCATGAAGGTCAAGTGACGGCTTCAGAAGGGTGAATTGGTGAATAGGGTAAATGGGGGTAAAGGAGGAGGAGTACATGGAGGTCAAGGGAAATGGAGGTAAAGAGGAGGTAAAGGGGGCTTCAGAACAGCACTATTTGTTTTAAATTGTTAATAATTCGACGAGCTCGATAGTGTCCAGAAACATTGCTATTGTAAAGTTTAGGTTTTTGTATCGACAGGATTTATTTATTTATTTATGACAGGTTTTTGTATTGTCCACACGGTCAGTTGTGAGGTTTGTAGCTTCTGCACGCATGCGTATACGTAAGCTGAATAGGTCATTGCTTGATTTTAGCATTCCCTGCATGATGCTCCATTCACGTGCAAATTGCTATTGTGCTGGAATACATAAATGCTAATAATCACGTCCTCAATGCCAGGTGATCATGCATGACTAATGAGGTCTCATTAACTGGTGGACTTATCGACCACTCACAATACCAATGTCACTCCACCACAAGTTTACAAAGTTCAGGAACTTTTTCACAACTTTATCTGACAACTTTGGTCGGGTTGGTATATTGGTAAACCACCGAGACCTTCCTGATTCACTTTTCTTTCAATTAGCTTTGAACATTTGATTTAATTTCTTTAAATATTGTAAATTCACTTGCATGAGGATTCAGTAAGGCAAGTGAGTGCCAGGCACAGTGCACCACACTTTTACATTTCATCGCTCACCTGTTGCAGCTTGTAAATAGTGGCATATTCATGTTTACTGCACCCACTGTACCACTACTTTTTCGAAATGTTTGACAGTGGCTCAAAACTGTTGAATATCAGAACAATTTAGAATTAGAAAAAAAACAAAAAACTTTTGCATCATTTTGTTAATTGAACTTAAATTGCCATTGTTTTCAAGGTGCTGACAGATAAACTCAAAGGGAACTTGGGAAGCTTTTATGAAATAACTTTGCAATTTTGGGGCATCTACTGTAAGTGCATGCCTGTTGTTGGCTTAGCAGTTAAGGTGGCTGGCTTGGGAACTTTGGGTCCTGAGTTTGAGCCCCTGTTTTTCGTTGAATTAACACCAGGTGGGGTTGACTCAGCCTGTCATTCTTCCCAAGTCGGCGAAATGAGTACCAGTGTACTAGGGTAATAAAACCATTTGGGGTAACCTGCGTCGGAGTGGTGACCCCCTCCAAGACTGTACTCCTTGCCCATGAAACTGCCTCGGCAGTTTATGGCACGAAAGGAATCGTATTATTGTTACTGTAAATATAAAATGTTACTGTATATGATATAAAACATATCGCAGATCTCTTGATGAAAATATGTTATCCTTGAACTGTCTCGTTCGATGCTCCGACCTGGCTATAAACTCTCTCATCGATGCTTCGCAGGCAGGGCGTTACATCACGAAGTGCACAATCACTCAGATGGATGTTAAACCAGGTGTCCTAACAGCTGGCATTTGCTGGTGGAGGTAAAATATCCCATGGGTTTTTGCAAAGAGTATGCAAATTATCAACATCACCCTGAACAAATTGCAAACTCCTCCCTAAATCAGCTCCGGTCAACCATCAGACCTGGTACAAACTTCCCCCACAACAACTACACAAAGAAGAAAGGATTAATTGTGGCCAAGTAGTAGTAGTAGTAGTAGTAGTAGTAGTAGCAGCAATCTCTACCAATAAACTGTTTTTTGCCTTTTTGTATACAAAGTCGAGGCTCATGGAGGAGCTCGAACAAAGAATAGATCAGAAGGTAACAGAACAAAAGGAACAGTAGAAAGGGGGAAAAAAACACATCAACAGCAGGGTTGAGGCACAAAATAGAGGGAGACTTGAACAAATAATAAGGGTACTCGGTAGAGCACATACCTCCACCACGTAATGCCTGATCCACGAGAACGCATGGGAACCAATACATTTTTGAAATTTCATGCCATACAGTACAATATCGTTTTTGGCCCGATCTCTCAATGGTGAAGAATTTTTTTTTTTTTAATTCTAGGAGTCGGATCTGGATCCGGATCTTCACCAAAATCTAATCAGTTCGTCCTTGTCACACACCGTACCTGTCTACAAAATTTCATCCGGATCCGTCCCACAAGTTTGAGATATCCTGCACACAAACAAACAAACAAACAAACAGACAAAGAGGTGAAAACATAACCACCTTCACCTTCGGTGGCGGAAGTAATAAGGGATGTGGAGAACAGTGAGGGTAAGGGGAGCACAAGATGGAGACAGAAGCAAGCTCCCAGGAAGGAAAAACTGGAAATCTGGAAAGAAATGGGCTTGTGGAGGGTTAATGAGGGTAGAAAAGATCATGGTTTTTGATTTGGGATGATCTGAAATGGTGGTGAAGTGCCGTCTGGAAGACCTCGACGGAAGATTGAGATTGAAGAGAATGTGGAAGTTGCGTCCAAGCGTGTATCCACAAGTAGGAAAAAAACGAAAAAGAAAAGAGGAACAAATGGGGAGAAGGGAGTTGATGATGGACGGCGTGCGCCCTGCAGAAACCTGGGTTAAGGCACGGAAAGAGCAGATGGTACAAGAGCAGAAAGGAGGTAGAAGAAGACGGAGAGAGACCACTGACTTGTTAGCGATGGGAAAGTGATAAGTCGTATCAGGCAAGGCTCTGATCACTGATCAGGCAATCACTGGAGATTCCATTGATCTTGAAGGCCTTGGTTTCCACGGCATCACGCTGAGCAAGGAGGGAGGCAGGGGAGCCAGCCCAGAGGAGAGAGCAACACTTTGTCAAGCTGCGGATGAAAGCCTCGTCGGTGGATAAGAGTTCAGGTGTGCCAAGGAAGCACTTTGTACGACTGAGGATGCCCAAGTCGGCAACTGGCTTTGGAGGTCGACTTTAGAAATGTGGTTTGCCCAACAAAGATCATGGTTGATTGTGCGTGCGGCACAAAAAACTTGAATTATACTTTCGAAACCTTTTTCAGGGACATTTGAGACCTTTGAAATAATAATCAAGTTTTCAGCACAAAAAGGCCTTACCTGACTATCGGCCTTACTTTTACAATCCAAAAACATCACTTATTCACCCTTTCAAGAGTTTCAATCACAAAGGAGGTTTCTTTTCCTGGGAAATGGTTGGTGTGGAATGTCCACAAGCAATAAAATAAAAGCAACATTATTACAGAATTCTCTATGGGAGGAGATGACTTCCAAATTGCCAATGATTCCTCTTGTTGGGACTATTGTCCTATTGTTTATACTATTCCTATTAGTCCGTTCCTTCTTGTTGGTACATTAATTCAGTTTTCAGTATGTGAGCAATGACATGATATGGTTACTTACTGGGCTGATAAAACCACTGAAATATGTTGGAAAAAAATCACCACAATGAGAGATTCTAAAGGTATCTTCAAATGGCCTGATTATCTGAAAACCCAGCTCATGATTGCTGTGGTTCAAGATTCAAATCCCCCATACTGTGCTGATTGGTCCATTGTCTACTAATGTCTTTGTAATTCATGTAAAACTATAATGATGTCTCCTCATCCCCTTGGACATAATATGTACAAGCTACTTCATGAGCCAGACACTGAAGGAAGATAAATTGTGCAGTACATCAAAGCCTGTCTTGGTGTTTTGGCTTAATGGCAATACAAGGGTGGTGGGATTGGGAAACTCGGGTCCTGAGTTCAAATCTCACTTGGCGATTGAATTAATACCAGGTGGGGTTCACTCTGCCTGTCATCCTTCCGAGGTCGGCAAAATTAGTACCAGCTTGCTGGAATGACTGAGCCATTCGAGTATCCTGTGTCGGAGTGGCGACCCGTCCAGGATTGTGCCCAATAGCCAAGGAGACTGCTTCGGCAGCACCAACGCTCTGCACAGAGTATGGTCCCAATGGATGGATGGATGGATGGATCATTTTCGTGATGCAGTAATGTTACACCGCCCGTCCGTTGACAATTTCTTGTTAACACGATAGCTTGTGAACAACTGAAGGGATTTCAACCAAACTTGGCACAAGCATATCCTGTGATACAAAGATGAACTGATTAAATTGTTGGGTTCAACGGGTCAAAGGTCATGTGCTGTTTGAGAATAATTTTGCAGGACCTAACTCAAGTTCGAAGCATCTGATGGCTCGCTTCGACTTATCCCTCTTTTCTTTGTAGTCATGCTCTCTCCCCCTCTAATTTTTCATGCGATCTTTTGTTGAGATCAAACATGACCGTGGGTTGATATTTAATGCAGGTGGAGGCATATCCATTGACATGTTGGCATCAAATTATATTTTTTAGTTCACCATGTTGGTGAAACCATAAAATATGTGGATGAGTGAGGCTTTCTAACTTTCAACAACTGTACAAGTGAACCTATTTTACAGGCTTTGATCCATCCATCCATCGGGACCATACTCTGTGCATCGCGTTGGTGTTGCATAAGCAGTCTCCTTGGCTGTCGGACACAATCGTGGCTGGGTTGCCACTCTGACGCAGGATACCAGCAAGCTGGCACTCATTTTGCCGACCTCAGAAGGATGACGGGCAGAGTCAACCCCACCTGGTATTAATTCAATAGCCAAGTGAGATTTGAACTCAGGATCTCAAGCCCACCACCCCTAACCATTAAGCCAACACCAGGCAAACAAAAGGATGGGAAGGTCTATTAAATGGCCTGATGAAGTGTTCAAATTTCCTTGGAACCCTAATGTACAGGTAATACTTATCCTATAGCAGAGCTGTGTCTCCTCATCACATGTCATCCACCATCCTGACAAAAGATCTTTATTACCCCCATTAACCCCTCCCAACTCAACGCTCTTACATGCTCAGTGTTTCCTCCTCTCCTCTATTCATATTCTTTCATTCTCTTGCTGATTGTGCCCAATTGTCACTCGACGACCTCACTCTTGCACGAACCCTGCTCTCGTAGAGAAAATAAATTCGAGTTTCAGGCAAGTGGTATCGACGACATGTTGGCCGCAACTTATTTTGAGCATTACTCGTGCTCTACATTTTCTTGCAAGCTTCCTCCCAGAAATCTGCTCTGTGTTTGTCATCACAAGTGTTACAGTAACAAACTTTTTTTTTCTTCCATTCCATAGTTGCAAATGTAAAACCACTATTTGGAATCCATGTGGCCATATTTAGCTTGAATGGTGGACATTTGAGACAACGTTGATATGCAGCATCATTGAAGAGAGTTTTAATTAGAAGCGGGATCGCCAGGATGGTATTTTTAAAGATTGCCAAGTTGGTGAAATTGAATGAACTTCAATGTATTTTCACGATCTTTGGTCTCATTGGAAGCCTGCACTTGCCTTGGCAGATCATATCTCACAACTGGCCTCTGAAGCCAGCCGAACACTTGGCATCCTTCCTCATTCAATCCGAACTTCTTACGATTTACTCAAGGCTTTTGACCGATCTCGGTGGAGGACCGCTCTCCAGGATGAGCTGGTGCCCGTGTTCCACAACTCTCACTCCTGGATGCTGTGGAATCCAAAGCTCGAAACAAAATTGCCATCTCCCACAAATCAGATATTGTGCAAGACCTGTTCCCCTCTCAATGCAGATAATTTTGTGTCCTCTCTGATTCCGACTAGCTCACATTTGGTCATGCTACCTTTTCCCCTGCCCAGGACAACATCACGTTGTCCCCCATCCTGTCCCAAGATCTTTATTCGCCCCATTAAACTCTCTCATCCCAATTACTCCCATTAAACCCCAACTTCAGGCCAATCATCTGCGGCATTATTACCACGATAACTTGTGAATCATCTGCGATAAATTTGTTAACCTTTTAAAATCCAGGTTTACTCCTCACTTCCATTCCTTTGTTCTGCCAACATCTGTGTAATTACATCCCAGAGTCTATACAATCCCAGTCCTCTACAATCCCACAGGGAGGATTTCCATGTCATATCCTTTACCATCCCGACCCATTATATAACCCAGCGAGCTCACTGAAGCCTTCAGGTTGTGGGTGCAGGGGGTTCATTGCCTGCCCTGTTTTGCATAATCGACATGTGATGTCCGTTCATGTGTTGTAAAAGGCAGTGGCAATTTTACACCCCTTTCACCCATGATTTTTTTTATAACTATTAACCCAAATTGCATGATTCTTTCTGGGTTTTTTACTTTATGATCAAATACACAACGTTGCTTCGCTGATGGGAAAAGGGGGGGGGGCGAGTAGGCGAGGGGTAGAGAATTTGGGAGGGGAGTGAGCGGGGAGGAGTAGCAAGGGGGGAGAGGAGTAGCGAGGAGGGGAGAGGGAGCAAGTAAGGGAGGGAGAGTGAGGAAGGAGGAAGGGGGAGGAGAGCGAGGAAGGGGGAGGAGAGCGAGGAAGGGGGAGGAGAGCGAGGAAGGGGGAGGAGAGCGAGGAAGGGGGAGGAGAGCGAGGAAGGGGGAGGAGAGCGAGGAAGGGGGAGGAGAGAGCGAGGAAGGGGGAGGAGGAGAGCGAGGAAGGGGGAGGAGAGCGAGGAAGGGGGAGGAGAGCGAGGAAGGGGGAGGAGAGCGAGGAAGGGGGAGGAGAGCGAGGAAGGGGGAGGAGAGCGAGGAAGGGGGAGGAGAGCGAGGAAGGGGGAGGAGAGCGAGGAAGGGGGAGGAGGAAGCGAGGAAGGGGGGAGGAGAGCGAGGAAGGGGGAGGAGGAGAGCGAGGAAGGGGGAGGAGAGCGAGGAAGGGGGGAGGAGAGCGAGGAAGGGGGGAGGAGAGCGAGGAAGGGGGAGGAGAGCGAGGAAGGGGGGAGGAGAGCGAGGAAGGGGGGAGGAGAGCGAGGAAGGGGGAGGAGAGCGAGGAAGGGGGAGGAGAGCGAGGAAGGGGGGAGGAGAGCGAGGAAGGGGGAGGAGAGCGAGGAAGGGGGGGAGAGTGAGGAAGGGGGAGAGCGAGGAAGGGGGGGAAAGCGAGGAAGGAAGGGGGAGAGCGAGGAAGGGGTGGGAGAGCGAGGAAGGGGTGGGAGAGCGAGGAAGCGGTGGGAGAGCGAGGAAGGGGGGAGAGCGAGGAAGGGGGAGAGCGAGGAAGGGGTGGGAGAGCGAGGAAGGGGTGGGAGAGCGAGGAAGGGGTGGGAGAGCGAGGAAGGGGTGGGAGAGCGAGGAAGGGGTGGGAGAGCGAGGAAGGGGTGGGAGAGCGAGGAAGGGGTGGGAGGAAGCGAGGAAGGGGGAGCGAGGAAGGGGGAGAGCGAGGAAGGGGGGGAGAGCGAGGAAGGGGGGAGAGCGAGGAAGGAGGGGGAGAGCGAGGAAGGAGGGGAGAGCGAGGAAGGGGTGGGAGAACGAGGAAGGGGGAGCGAGGAAGGGGGAGAGCGAGGAAGGGGGGGAGAGCGAGGAAGGGGGAGAGCGAGGAAGGGGGGGAGAGCGAGGAAGGAAGGGAGAGCGAGGAAGGAAGGGGGAGAGCGAGGAAGGAAGGGGGAGAGCGAAGCCTCGCCACGCGTCGCTATACACTCCAGGGGGGGAGAGCGAGGAAGGAAGGGGAGAGCGAAGCCTCGCCATGCGTCGCTATACACTCCAGGAGGGGAAAGCGAGGAAGGAGGGGAGAGCGAGGAAGGAGGGAGAGCGAGGAAGGAGGGGAGAGCGAGGAAGGAGGGAGAGCGAGGAAGGAGGGGAGAGCGAGGAAGGAGGGGGAGAGCGAGGAAGGAGGGGGAGAGCGAGGAAGGAGGGGGAGAGCGAGGAAGGAGGGGGAGAGCGAGGAAGGAGGGGGAGAGCGAGGAAGGAGTGGATGGGGGGAAGGAGGGGAGAGCGAGGAAGGAGGGGGAGAGCGAGGAAGGAGGGGAGAGCGAGGAAGGAGGGGGAGAGCGAGGAAGGAGGGGGAGAGCGAGGAAGGAGGGGAGAGCGAGGAAGGAGGGGGAGAGCGAGGAAGGAGGGGAGAGCGAGGAAGGAGGGGAGAGCGAGGAAGGAGGGGGAGAGCGAGGAAGGAGGGGGAGAGCGAGGAAGGAGGGGAGAGCGAGGAAGGAGGGGGAGAGCGAGGAAGGAGGGGGAGAGCGAGGAAGGAGGGGAGAGCGAGGAAGGAGGGGAGAGCGAGGAAGGAGGGGGAGAGCGAGGAAGGAGCGGGAGAGCGAGGAAGGAGCGGGAGAGCGAGGAAAGAGAGGAGAGAGCGAGGAAGGAGGGGAGAGAGCGAGGAAGGAGGGGAGAGAGCGAGGGAGGAGCGGAGAGAGCGAGGAAGGAGGGGAGAGAGCGAGGAAGGAGGGGAGAGAGCGAGGAAGGAGGGGAGAGAGCGAGGAAGGAGGGGAGAGAGCGAGGAAGGAGGGGAGAGAGCGAGGAAGGAGGGGAGAGAGCGAGGAAGGAGGGGAGAGAGCGAGGTAGAAGGGGGGAGAGCGAGGACTTGCCACGCATCGCTATACACTCCAGGAAGGGGAGGGAACGAGGAAGGAGGGGGAGAGCGAGGAAGAAGGGGGAGAGAGAGGAAAGAGGGGAGAGAGCGAGGAAGGAGGGGGAGAGCGAGGTAGAAGGGGGAGAGCGAGGCCTTGCCACGCATCGCTATACACTCCAGGAGGGGAGGGAATGAGGAAGGAGGGGGAGAGCGAGGTAGAAGGGGGAGAGCGAGGCCTTTCCACGCATCGCTATACACTCCAGGAGGGGGAGGGAACGAGGAAGGAGGGGGAGAGCGAGGCCTCGCCACGCGTCGCTATACACTCCGGAAGGGGGGGGGGAGGGAGCGAGGAGAATGGGGGAGAGAGGGTGGTAGCGGTGAGGAAAAGGGGGTATTCTGGAGATACGTTTGACAGGGGGGCTTGAGGGAAAGCGGGGGGGGGGTGGTGGATTGGTCCCCCTCTGCCAGCATTAGTATAGGATCAAACAAAATTTGGGAAGTTAAAACAGCATGTTCAAACGGGTCATCT
>NC_140968.1:4956773-5005773 GCF_056783735.1 Eptatretus burgeri | reverse complement strand
CTCTCACCCCTGGACCGATTCCCGTGAATTTAGCCGGAGACAGGAGAGCCCGTTTTCCTGTTCTCCAATACCAGTGCCGCGAGGAGGGCGATGAATTTGTATCGCACGACCTGACACCAGTGTTGCAGATTTCGCGCCCGCCGGCGTGCTGACGGCCACGTAACTCGAATCGCGGCACGTCGCCCACCGGACGGACAATCCAGTCGTGACCCTCTCGGACTAACGCCGGGAACCAGTCACGGGTGGACCTTTCGGTCTCACCGCGATCGAGCCAATCAGCCCCCGCGTGGGATAGGGTTGCTCGCCAAATTCGACCTACCTAAGTACCCACGCGGAGGGTAGACCGGGCGATCGCGCCTCGCCGCAGGTCGACTTCGGACACGGGCCACTTAAGCGACCCGTTCCGTACTATCAGAATAACCGAGCGGTGTTATCGTCGACCTCGACGGTTCGATTAATTATCGGGCGTATTCAGCCCACTACCAACCCTTTACGTGAAGCAAGATGAGGATTCAATGGAGGAAAAGACGAAGCGAAGCGGGAGAACAGTTCAACAATAAAGCACATTTATTCGCGGCACACGGGAAGCACACAAATACAATTCCACCAAATGCACACAAAAAAAGAAAACACAATTCCATTTACACAAAAAGCAAATATAAAAGTGAAAACACAGTGCAGAGCTAATACCGACTACCGAGCACACGGCAACACTTATACAATTCTACTTCACAGACGGCGCCGACAACACATACCCAAAACCAAGGAAAGAATACCCTCAAGAATGAGGCGGGCCTGAGGCCGAGACCGGGTCGCGCCTACCCGTCTGGTGATGAGACGCGGAGCGGCGATGGCGCCTCACTCCGCGGGCCTCGCGGACAGTGCCTGGCAGGGGGTGGGAAAGGGGCCCCCTTGGTCGCACTATCTCAGCGCGGGGGGAAACAGGAGGCGGTTGCTGATGCTCGGGGTATAGAGGATCTTTATTATCCCTGGTGTGCGTCTCCACCTCGGCCAGGTCGCGCTGCCGGCCTTCCTCGGGCGTGCAGCTCCCGGCACCGTCGCGAGCACCCCCTCGTCTGCCTTCGCCGCTGCCGCCTCTCCGCCTCTGGACTCTCCACCCTGGACTCTTCTTTGGGCTCTCCTCGTTCGACTCTCTTCAGCTTCTCCAGCTACTGCAGGCTTCGGGCTCCAGACTTCCACACTGCTCTGACTGACGAACACGGTCCTTTTATCCCCCGTAGCTTCGCCTTTGACCCCCTCCCTTTGACCTTTCACCTCGCTCCCCATTGGCCCGAGAAAAAGTGGGCGTGAAGGCTTTTTGATCCACAAATTTGCATATATCGATCTTTCTGGAGGCGGGGCCAAATCGCCCCTCGCTCACCGATTGGACGGCAAAAAGTGGGCGTGTGTCGTTTTTGATCCGTTTTTGAAGCACAAAATCCGTGATTTTGTACACGCTGTTCAACGTGCGCCCTGCACGAGTCCAACACCGGTACCCACAGCGGGGCAAGAACGGTGGCGATGCTACGGTTGCGAGGTGTGACGTGAAGGTCGTGGCGGTTGTGGTGAAGCGGCGTTGTGGTTGGTGGTTGATGTTGTGGTTGTGGTGGTAATCATGGCGGTTGGTCCAAAATAAAGATAGTAAAAGAAAAACGGCTATCCTGAAGAGTCGCAGCTCGCATAAATGACATGTATTCCCACTAGACAACGGGTTTGGGCCTAACTACACATGCACTTACCGAGATACCTCACCTAAGGGACCTGAATGGTGGTTTGCGAATTTGGTAACCACAACAATATATATATTTTACGTTTTTTTTTTTTCTCTTCTTCCAATTCTGTCTTTTAAGGCTTTCAGGTTTGATGACATAGAAAGAGGGAGTAAGAACTTTCTTGATAGGTTTAAATCCCAAAGAGTGGTAGCATTTCAAGTCTTCAAAATAAACCCAACTTTCCAAGTCTCCAAGGTAGTTATTTAAACCATCAAGGCAGAACTCATTTACTGATTTTTTCAAAATTTGTGAGTCTCCAAGGTAGTTCCCATATTTAGAACCATCTTGGCAGAACCCTTTTCCTGAGTCTCCAAGGTAGTTATTTAAACCATCAAGGCAGAACTCATTTACTGATTTTTTCAAAATTTGTGAGTCTCCAAGGTAAAACTTGTATTCTGGCTCATCAACGTATAACTTGTTCAGTGGGTATTGTCTTGATAACTCACAATGAGTACTATTGCTGTAAAACTCTTTTTCAGGATTTTGCTGGTCTCCAAGGTATAACTCTTTGGTTGGGTCATCAAGGACGAACTCGTTCTGTGGGTCTTGGTCGCTCATAAGGTCTTCAACCAAGCCAACAATTTCGCTCCAAGTTGTAGCAAAAGCAGTATTTTGATTTCGTATTTCAGACACAATTTCCTGTGAGAGAAAATAATAATGTATTAATTAAGTTATTTAATTATTAAATGAGTATGCTTCAATCAAAGTTTGAAAATAGGAAAATAAAAATCTTACCTCAACAGATAAGAGGTTTGAATCCAGTTCATCAACTTGAAGGTTTAGTTCCATACAAGACAGAGAGTTCCAAGGAACCCCAAAGTCATCCCACTCAAGGTCTTGCTCGTTCTGTAGGTCTTGGTCGCTCACAAGGTCTTCAACCAAGTCAACAATTTCGCTCCAAGTTGTAGCAAAAGCAGTATTTTCATTTTGTATTTCAGATACAATTTCCTGTGAGAGAAAATAATAATGTATTAATTAAGTTATTTAATTATTAAATGAGTATTCTTCAATCAAAGTTTGAAAATAGGAAAATAAAAATCTTACCTCAATGGATAAGAGGTTTGAATCCAGTTCATCAACTTGAAGGTTTAGTTCCATACAAGTCAGAGAGTTCCAAGGAACCCCAAAGTCATCCCACTCAAGGTCTAGGTCGCTCATAAGGTCTTCAACCAAGCCAACAATTTCCCCCCAAGTTGTAGCAAAAGCAGTATTTTCATTTTGTATTTCAGATACAATTTCCTGTGAGAGAAAATAATAATGTATTAATTAAGTTATTTAATTATTAAATGAGTATGCTTCAATCAAAGTTTGAAAATAGGAAAATAAAAATCTTACCTCAATGGATAAGAGGTTTGAATCCAGTTCATCAACTTGAAGGTTTAGTTCCATACAAGACAGAGAGTTCCAGGCAAGCACACAGCACACCATTGCCAGCAAAAACAAATGTTTAAAATGGAGCCTGGGCTTGAAGCTTTTATAGGGAAAGACTGGTGGGTGTGGTTTCCTTTGGAAATTCCCTGGGCAAGCCTAGGCAAGCCTTCATTGGGAAATTTTTCAAAACCATAACATCCTGTAATTTTCTAGTGATTTCTTTGTGAGTCAGAGATGAACTGGAAATGATGTAAGAGTGGGCGGGGCTTAGCAAAGTGGGCGGGGCTTAGAAAAAGTGGGCGTGGCTTAGAAAAAATACCTCACGAAAAGTGGGTGGAGCTTAGCAAAAGTGGGCGGGGCTTAAAGAAAAGTGGGCGGGGCTTATTGAATACCTTGTGGAAAGTGGGCGGGGCTTAGCAAAAGTGGGCGGGGCTTAAAGAAAAGTGGGCGGGGCTTAAAGGAAAGTGGGCGTGGCTTATTGAATACCTTGTGGAAAGTGGGCGGGGCTTAAAGAAAAGTGGGCGGGGCTTAACAAAAAAATAACCTGTGGCTCAGGAGGTGGTCAAACAAGAGCATTAAGAGAAGTTTATCATTTCGTAATGGCATAAAAGGGGTATCTTCAAAAATATAAAGATTCAAATGTTTTGTTTGTCAATATTTTAGATGGGGATTATTGTGCAAAGAAAATTAAACTATTGAAGGAATTTGAGAATGAACAAATCTTTATAGGTTCAATGAGTGAGCTGTTCAACCCCCAGGTGTTCAATTCAATGAGGTTCAACCTCCAGGTTAAAAGGGGAGACAAATAAATATACCTTGGGATAAAAAGGGGGTTTATTTTTAGGGAAAAAAAAGGGAATCGCTGAAAATCCCCCATTCATTTACATGGGGAAAAGTGAGCCAGAACCAGTATTCTTACCCTACTCGTGGAGGTGAGGTGTTTTTAATAACATGGTGGTGAGGTGTTTTTAATAACATGGTGGTGAGGTGTTTTTAATAACGTGGTGGTGAGGTATTTTTAATAATGTGGTGGTGAGGTATTTTTAATAACGTGGTGCTGAGGTGTTTTTAATAACATGTTGGTGAGGTGTTTATAATGATCTGGTGGTGAGGTGTTTTTAATAACATCGTGATGAGGTGTTTTTAATAACGTGGTGGTGAGGTGTTTTTATCCCCCACCGCATGGCGGAAGGGGGATATTGTTGTCACCCAGGTCGTCCGGCTGTCCGTCCGTCCGTCAACATTTATAGCTGTGAGTGCGATAACTCATAAACTGTTCGCCATATCGATTTGAAATTCGGGTCACACATGTACCACCTGAAAAGGAAGAACACTTGATTTTGGGCGTGGCCAGATCCAAGATGGCCAACTGGGGCGGCCATCTTGTAAAAATGTTTTTTCGCCATATCGATTTGAAATTTGAGTCACACATGTACCACCTGAAAAGGAAGAACCCAATTGATTTTGGGCGTGGCCGGATCCAAGATAGCCGACTGGGGCGGCCATCTTGAAAAAAAGTTTTTTGTAATAAATGGAAAACCGCTTATCTGATTTCAATTATTTTTGGTGACTACGTTCCTCACCCCTGGGGAACTTTTTCGAGATGATGACCAAATGGTGTCTTGTTTCCAATTCACCTCCCTCATTATATGGAATATGTATGACCTTTTTCATTCAATGGCGGGGGATTCCCCATCTCTGATGGTATATTTAATCATGTATCAGTGAGGTGTTTTTAATACCATGGCAGAGGTGTTTTTATCCCCCACTGCGTGGTGGAAGGGGGATATTGTTGTCACCCAGGTCGTCTGGCTGTCTGTCCGGCTGTCCGTTCGTCCGGGCGTCAACATTTACAGCTGTGAGTGCGATAACTCATAAACTGTTCGCCATGTCAATTTGAAATTTGGGTCACACATGAACCACCTGAAAAGGAAGAACTTTATTGATTTTGGGCGTGGCCCAATCCAAGATGGCTGACTGGGGCAGCCATCTTGAAAAAAATGTTTTTTCGCCATATCGATTTGAAATTTGGGTCACACATGTACCACCTGAAAAGGAAGACCCTATTGATTTTGGGCGTGGCTGGATCCAAAATGGCCGACTGGGGTGGCCATCTTGAAGAAAATGTTTTTTGTAATAAATGGGAAACCGCTTATCTGATTTCAATTATTTTTGGTTACTACGTTCCTCACCCCTGGGGAACTTTTTCGAGATGATGACCAAATGGTGTCTTGTTTCCAATTCACCTCCCTCATTATATGGAATATGTATGACCTTTTTCATTCAATGGCGGGGGATTCCCCATCTCTGATGGTATATTTAATCATGTATCAGTGAGGTGTTTTTAATACCATGGCAGAGGTGTTTTTATCCCCCGCTGCGTGGTGGAAGGGGGATATTGTTGTCACCCAGGTCGTCTGGCTGTCTGTCCGGCTGTCCGTCCGTCCGGGCGCCAACATTTACAGCTGTGAGTGTGATAACTCATAAACTGTTCGCCATGTCAATTTGAAATTTGGGTCACACATGAACCACCTGAAAAGGAAGAACTTTATTGATTTTGGGTGTGGCCCAATCCAAGATGGCTGACTGGGGCAGCCATCTTGAAAAAAATGTTTTTTCGCCATATCGATTTGAAATTTGGGTCACACATGTACCACCTGAAAAGGAAGACCCTATTGATTTTGGGCGTGGCTGGATCCAAAATGGCCGACTGGGGTGGCCATCTTGAAGAAAATGTTTTTTGTAATAAATGGGAAACCGCTTATCTGATTTCAATTATTTTTGGTTACTACGTTCCTCACCCCTGGGGAACTTTTTCGAGATGATGACCAAATGGTGTCTTGTTTCCAATTCACCTCCCTCATTATATGGAATATGTATGACCTTTTTCATTCAATGGCGGGGGATTCCCCATCTCTGATGGTATATTTAATCATGTATCAGTGAGGTGTTTTTAATACCATGGCAGAGGTGTTTTTATCCCCCGCTGCGTGGTGGAAGGGGGATATTGTTGTCGCCCAGGTCGTCTGGCTGTCTGTCCGGCTGTCCGTCCGTCCGGGCGCCAACATTTACAGCTGTGAGTGTGATAACTCATAAACTGTTCGCCATGTCAATTTGAAATTTGGGTCACACATGAACCACCTGAAAAGGAAGAACTTTATTGATTTTGGGCGTGGCCCAATCCAAGATGGCTGACTGGGGCAGCCATCTTGAAAAAAATGTTTTTTCGCCATATCGATTTGAAATTTGGGTCACACATGTACCACCTGAAAAGGAAGAACCCTATTGATTTTGGGCGTGGCTGGATCCAAAATGGCCGACTGGGGTGGCCATCTTGAAGAAAATGTTTTTTGTAATAAATGGGAAACCGCTTATCTGATTTCAATTATTTTTCAATGGTGGTTGATTTTGGGCGTGGCCGGATCCAAGATGGCCGACCATCTTGAAAACAAGATGGCTGACGGGTGGCCATCTTGAAAAAAATGTTTTTTGTTATAAATGGAAAATCGCTTATCTGATTTCAATTATTTTTCAATGGTGGGGGATTCCCCATCTCTGATGGTATATTTAATAATGTGATGGTGAGGTGTTTTTAATAACGTGGTGGTGCGGAGATTTTTAATAACATGGAGGTGAGGTGTTTTTAATAACGTGGTGTTTTTAATAACATGGTGGTGAGATGTTTTTAATAACATGGTGGTGTGGTGTTTTTAATAACATGGTGATTACGTCGCAGTGAAGTGTTTTTAATAACGAGGTGTTTTTAATGACTTCGTGGTGAGGTGTTTTTAATTGCATGGCGGTGAGGTGTTTTTAATTGCATGGGGGGAGATGTTTTTAATAACGTATTGGGGAGTGGTTTTTAGAACATGGTGGTGAGGGGTTTTTAATAACATGGTGGTGAGGGGTTTTTAATAACAGTGTTGAGGTGTTTTTAGTGTTGGTGAGGTGTTTTTAATAACATGGAGATGAGGTGTTTTTCATAACGTGGTGGTGAGGTGTTTTTAATAACATGGTGGTGAGGTGTTTTTAATAACGTGGTGGTGAGGTGTTTTTAATGGCATAGTGGTGAGATGTTTTAATAGCATGGCAATTACGTGGTGGTGAGATGTTTTTAATAGCATCGTGGTTACGTGGTGGTGAGGTGTTTTTAATAACGCCTTGGTGAGGTTCTTAATAACGTGGTAGTGTGGTGTTTTTAATCGCGTGGTGGTGAAGTGTTTTTAATAACGTGGTGGAGAGGTGTGTTTAATCGCATGGTGGTACGTGGTGGTGAGGTGTTTTTCATAACATGGCAGTTACGTGGAGGTGAGGTGTTTTTAATAACATGGCAGTTGTGTGGAAGTGAGGTGTTTTTTGTTACATGGCAGTTATGTGGAGGTGAGGTGTTTTTAATAACATGGCAGTTGTGTGGAGGTGAGGTGTTTTTAGTTACATGGCAGTTATGTCACAGTGAGGTGTTTTTAATAACGTGGTGGTTATAAATGACGGTGAGGTGTTTTTAATGACATGGCAGTTACGTGGTGGTGAGGTGTTTTTAATAACGTGGCGGTTTATGCAGCGCTGAGGTGTTTAAAATACGTGCCAGTTACGTGATGGTGAAGTGTTTTTCATAATGTGGCGAAGTATTTTTAATAACGCTGCACTGAGGTCTTTTAAGTTTTATTTTATATTTGTCATGACAACACAGCAACTTGCGTACAACTCACGTAAAACGAGCATTTGCCTCAGTAGCGATGTGTGGTGAGGCAAGCGTAGCGAGCCGATCCACACGAGAATATATCTCATGAGGTACGGTCGTACTCCATTCGAGGGATGATACGGGGAAAAAATGTCTGCCCATTCAAATGTGTACACAATGATACGCTCATAAATTCATTAAGAGCGATGTCATAAGCATTTCAAAGCCATAACTTTTATTCAGGAGCATTTTCTGAACGATCAACGATCAAAAAGATGCCAAAATACATCGTTAAAGTACCATATTAGGACATCGCTAAATCACCAATTTCTACTTCTTCTCGTTGTTCCCCTCAAACAATGTGATACTGCAGCCCAACCTACCTCAATAGCTGCTGAAGCCATGATGTTGATTTCAACGTGAGAAAGTCACTTTGTCTCTGGGCTCGTGCACGCAACCCAAAATTTAAAAACATATAAAACATTAATCGTTTAATTACGAAAATAAATCAAACGTAAATGTGGACTCGATCAAACCAGGCCAGGATTGTGGGAAGGGGGAAATGGAACCCGGACAGAACCATTCCAAAAGCGATACATATCCAAACCATCCTCCAAATCATCTGAAACAAATACCAAAAACAATTTAACGACATTGATGGATTTAATCCGTACCAAAATAATAAAATATATAAAACATTGAAAATAAATAGAATGCTCACAACCCGTGAAAAGTGTCAGCGCCATAAGATTGAGGTTACGTGACCAGCGCTCTCTTCTTTGGCATCACTTGGCTTACTCCCGTTGCTGATCAAGGTGGTTTTGAACGTGTCCCAGATTTAAAAAGCCAAACAAATGTTAAAATGACATTTTGTGTTTCAATAAACTGCTCCAATCGGTAACGGGAGTGTTGTGGAAAGACGTTTCACAGGTATTCATATATGGTGTCCGGTTTAATATCCATCCGAGGGACTTCACACACAATGATTAATCACCCTGCATGTGAAACACCAGGATGACAGTTTATAGCTGGGTCGTGATTCGAACTCAGGCAAGACAGGGTAGAGGCAGGCGAGTGTGTGACGGGACATCCAGCTTAACATCCATCTGAGGGATGGCACACACATTGATGAATTACCCTGCCTGCAGCAGGCATGCACATTCTCTCGGCTGCTCACTCTGCCAACAATTTGGGTATTACTATACATAAAGTCGGTTATATTTCAACACTTTGATTTGCATAATTTTGATATGTAACAAGCCTGGAGGCGACGATCGTTCACGGGCATTATTGAACAATGCCACGATAGGTACAATTGAGTTAGTGGAAGCTTTTGAGGAAGCCCTACCGTAAAAACCTATCTCTTCCGTCACAATTGACCAAATCAAATTGGATTTTTTTAATATGTTTTACTTATGGACATTACGCACAGCTTCTCGGAAATGAAATTTCGAGAAACAAATCGAAAAAAAAAAAATGAAAATAAGTAAAAAGTTCAAGTGGGCGTGGCTCCGCCCACAAGGGGCGTGGGACGCCCCTCATACAAAAAGACACAACTAGACCATGATATCTAGCTTGTGTCCAAGTTTCATCAAGATCGCATCAAACGTCACGGAGCTATGCTCTGGAGAGAGTCACAGACAGATAGACACACAGACAACGAAAATAGTGGTCACTGCTGGCGCCCGTGAACCAATAAAGTAACGACAGGTAAATTCATGTTTTAAGTTTTGACCAAAAATAATTGTGAAAAACAGGCAGACTTGATCTTCGTAAGCTTCCTCAAACCCCCACCCCGAGTTCTTCACGTTCCCAAATAAACGATATTTGTTCTTGAACGTTATTGTGAAAAGGAAAGTGCTGTAGTTACTATGATAAAGTTTACTGTTGAAAACTATCACACAAAAGGTGAAAAAACACGATCGTTTTTCGTTCTAAATTGCATGCAAACGCATCACGGAAATCTCCTTCACCCAGCATCGAGTGCTAACCAAGATGACGTCTGGTAGCTACACCACTCTCTGTGTGTTGTGAATGGCAGAGCTTTCTATTTATTTTCAGTTCAGTGGTGCTAATCCACATGGTGGACTGAGACAAAAGCCAGGATCGAGCTGATGGAGGAGGGGGGTAGGGAGGGGTAGATGTACCACTAGCCAAAATTAATAACATATTTGGATTAAATCCAGGGTTTATTTGAAGGAAATTTTACAACTGCACAAATCTTTGAGGCAGGTGCCATGGCCCTGAGGCAGGAGAAGCATTTGTAATGGCTATTTTTAAACATTTTATAGATTTCAAGTTCCTTTGTAGTCTTTGACAAGGTACACAACACAGGATTTTTCACTGGAGTCTATAAAATTAGTATCATTAGCTAAAAGTATAACCGTAAATATCCAAGTGCATTCAAAACGCGCAGAAATTTGGAACAGCCTTGCTAACTACTCAATGTCTCATTATAAATATAAACTCAGTTTTTATTATAAATTTTAGTACTGCACAAATTGATTTCGAACTGCACAATTTAGCCTTTCCACAGTAATGGGTAACCATTGTGTAACATACATAGTCCACATTAAGTGTGTCCAGTTTATCTTGCAAATGAGGGGAAATAAAAGACTGACCCCTCCACCACTGGAATCCAACAGTAAGAAGATAACCTCACCCAGCACAATTTATTGATGGGGTGTTCTGTCTTCATTAACAGAAATGTCACAATTGTGACATGGACATTCAAGTTGTTGGCATTACCACAGTAGTTATTTTTTTTTCCAATCAACTGAATATTAATTTTAGGTTGTGGTCAAGAAATGCTATTTGTCATATATATATATATATATATATATATATATATATATATATATATATATATATATATATATATATATATATATATATATATATATATATATATATAGCGTAGGCTCTCGTAGTGATGATTATTAAACGACCTCTGACTGGCTGAAAGCCTGCTGTAACAAACGTGACTTTGGACCGCAATCTGAAAGCCAGATTTTTGTACAGCTTTTACGGCGATATGGACTTACCACTAAGGTTGTCCTTTGTTACACATTTGTCATTTAGGTTAAGTTATGTTCTCACAAAAATAACAAGACCGTATTTTTAAAGGTTGTGCATCTTGAACATTTTGTTTCTTTCATGACGAATTGACCGACAGCATAATGTTTGTTACTCTGTTTTCAACCCCCCAGCATTCACATTGAAGTATATTTTTGGCAAATTCAGGGTGTGGGATATCATAACTAACGTCTTTTTACACATATAATCTAAACCAGTCTCAATCAAAAACGTATGTGTTCATATAAAACTCTTGGTAAATCTCTAGTTTTTAATACAACACTGAAGACAAAGATTTATTCCCATCACGGTGAATAAAATTTTATCTGCACGCTTTAATTTCAGGACAATATTGGTTTTGCTATAAATAGTATATATCTACATTTATATACACCTAAAAACATGTCAGTGGTATTCTATGGATACTTTAGGAATTCTGTGATAGCTCCTGAAGATAAGACCCTTAAATGTAGCATATTATTGTGGAACAGCCCAAGTAGGGGTCTACTGCACGTTAAAATAAACCCTGATTAAATCCATCCCAAAATAACAAAATATAGAAAACATTCAGCATTTTATTACTTTAAAAAAAAAATTGCAGAAACAAGACCCAAAAACATTTTAAGAAAAATCTAAAAACAGAGAGCTAAATCTCAAAAAAACAATCAAACAAGGTTGGAATGACACCACATTATGACACAACAATCCTCTTCTGGTTTTGTATCACGATATCTTTTGACGTTATTCCATCACAGTCCCACAACAAAAGTAAAATGTTTTCACCCCTGTTTGTCTTTGAGTAGGATATCTTTTCAAGTTGATGACATATTCGGGCAAAACTTGGTGGCGTGGTTGGGTGTGTGGCAAGGACGAATTGGTTAGATTTTGGTGAAGATCTGGATCAGAGAATTTTTTTAATGTGATTCTTCACCATTGAGAGATGGGGCCAAAACGATATATAACATGATATTTACTCTCGCCGAAGGAGAGGGTATTGCATTTGGGTTTGTTTGTTACTTACGAAATCTAAAGATTTCGGAAGTTTTTTGATCACTTCCGTTTCTGTTTGTTTGTGTGTTTGTAGGCACGATAACTCGAGAACGGAAGAAGCTACCAATGTCAAATTACACCACGTGATTCAGGAGGGTGATGGCTAGCGCTGATTAGATTTTGGTCAAAATCAGTCAAAGGTCAAGGTCATAGTGAGGTCAAACATAATTCCGTAAATTCATGTGGAGAAATGGAGTATTTTTGCTTCGCTCGACGTTACAAGTTCGTTTTTACTTCGATTTTAATTTTGTCTTCGGTTTTTGCGATCGCTTAGGACGCTTAAAACTCGGTTGTCGAAATTCTGGTAAAAATCGGATGTTTTGGAGACGTTTTAAGATTATATAAAAAATATTTCACTCGACGCGTCACGGGTCGTCACGTGCTGCAGTGCGCTCGAGCAGACTTGTTATTGAGTCACGTAAAGTTTTTCCGTGTGCTTGCTGACGGTGTTTTCGATAAAGATGGTGTTTTAAAGTCATTTTTTTATCCCAATAAAGGTTATCGTCGCATGCCTGACTCGCTGAGCCGTCAGATTATGTAAAGATTGTTGGTGGATGGCCGAATATTACGGTTTTGTGACTTTGATAAAATAATATGAAATAATTGCGTGGAGAAATGGAGATTTTTGCTTCGCTCGACGTTACGAGTTCGTTTTAACTTCGATTTTAATTTTGTCTTCGGTTTTTGCGATTGCTTCGGACGCTTAAAACTCGGTTGTCGAAATTCTGGTAAAAATCGGATGTTTTGGAGACGTTTTAAGATTGTATAAAAAATATTTCACTCGACGCGTCACGGCTCGTCACGTGATGCAGTGCGCTCGAGCAGACGCGTCGTTGAGTCACGTTAAAGTTTTCCGTGTGCGCGCTGACGGTGTTTTCGATAAAGATGGTGTTTAAAAGTCTTTTTTTATCCCAATAAAGGTTATCGTCGCATGCCTGACTCGCTGAGCCGTCGGATTATGTAAAGATTGTTGGTGGATGGCCGAATATTACGGTTTTGTGACTTTGATAAAATAATATTAAATAATTGCGTGGAGAAATGGAGATTTTTGATGGTTTGGTACAGAATCATCGTAGAAACTTCTGGTTTGCATTGCTACCTTCTCTGGAGATAGCTTTTATTAGACAAGGTCAGAAGTCAAGTTGACGATTTCGTAAGTACCAGTCTATGACTGCTTGTTTGTTTGTTTGTTTGTGCCCACAGAACTTTAGTGTTTTTCTCTGCAACTGCTTGTCAGATTGAAAAGAAATTTTCACCATTGGTGTGACTACTCATGTACAATGTTTCAATGATAATTGTGATGTCATAGGTCACGTGGTGTGGCAGCCTTGTTGCAAAATGGAAAAACTTTGGACCTCTATATCTATGAAACCGCAAAGGAAAAAATTGAAACTTGGCACACAGCAAGTACTCCTCATGGGGAATAAATGTGATTTTTTTTTTAATGACATCATAGGTGCCTTTGTTATCACGTCATAATTGCATATGTAGAAAGCTACATCTGATCAGTATTAAAAAAAAATTTGAGGATCATCTTGGGATAAAATGGTCCCCAGAAAAAAATAACTTGATGACGTCATCGGTCACGTGATTTGGCAGCCATATTATTTTTGTCTTTTTTCAAACCTTCAAAAATCTTCTCTGAAGTGGCTGAACAGATTGAGGCGAAACTTTACACACATGACCACCAATCTATGAGGAACAAACGGTTCACATATGACATCATAGGTCACATGGTTTGGCAGCCATATTGGATTTACCTGAAAACCTATAAAAAAAATATTTTTCTCCAGAACAGCTGGACAAATCGAGGCGAAACTTTACACAAATGTTCCCCAAGCCTTGGGTGTACAAGTTTGTTCAGGAATAATTGATATAAATTTCAACTTGATCGGACACATGGTCTGGCATGCAGAATAATTTAAATTTTTTTTATGATCTGAGTTCTTTTTAATTTTTTTTGTTGTTGTTTGAATGAGTCTCATTTGGCTGTGCCTGGATGGGTTTGAGGGTAGAGGAGTTGCAGCTGAAATGTGAATCCTATCAAGGTTCCTCCTGATGACTTCATCTTTGCTTTTTGCTTGTTTGGCTTCCTTCTGATGACTACAATGCAGGACTGCACCTGTTTGGCCTTCCATTTGATTTGAATTGAATTAATTTTCATCCCATTATAAATTCAATTGAATAATAATTTTTTAAAAACATCATGAGTGAGGTGTCCAATTAAAGTGGGACGTCTTCGTACCCAGTCATCACTGCCTGCAGTTATAAAGTGGCAGTAGTAATTATGTCTCTTATTAATTACAAAACACACCAGTACACAAATGCCACACAAAATACACCACACAAAACAAATCCTGGCAAGGGTCTGCAATCGCTGATTGTTCTTTTTCTTGTTCAAAAAGTTATGGACAGATTATGACAAATCTTGGGGGATGAGTTTGGGAGGTGACAACAACAAACCAATTCGATTTTGGTTCAGGTCTGGATGCAGATCCGTCCTATCGGT
Organism: Eptatretus burgeri; assembly: GCF_056783735.1. Classification (NCBI taxonomy): domain Eukaryota; kingdom Metazoa; phylum Chordata; class Myxini; order Myxiniformes; family Myxinidae; genus Eptatretus; species Eptatretus burgeri. The sequence goes on along the minus strand of NC_140968.1, from coordinate 4,991,315 downwards.
GGGATATAAAACGTAAACTGTTGAGCCTGGCGGAGGTATGCGCTCATTCCGAGTGCCGTTCTAGTTTTATTTTAGATTTATATACGAATGTATTCTGCAGTAATCAGACAGCCCAGACATTTTAGATGATGCAAAGCTTACATATTTCTAACATTGTGTGTTAAAAACTGATCAAATGTATTATTTTTATAACAAGATGAAAGCTCGTACGTACAGTATATCTGTTTTTAATAGTATTGTGGGAATGACTTCAGCGGCTAACTTTCCGCAGTACTGTGCGACCTCGCTATTTGCGGACCCCGTGTATTCGTGGCTCATAAAGTGTGACCTGCTTCTACATTCGCGCTTTGCATATTCACCTTTTTTATTTTTTATTTTATTTTATTTTATTTTTTAAACACTTCAGGACTGGTCTTTGATATTCCCCTGGGAAATTGTGAATCGGCCAGCATCACAGCATTACATTTTTAAAAAGGTGAAAAAAACGGATCCCCTTAACTTCGGCAAAATAAGCTTACTGTCCTTCCAATCATCAGCAACGTCATGGAATTCATCATCGCAGTTGAAATACTCATTCCTTTTCTCCAACAGCCTCCTCTCAGATCATGAATTGTGATTCAGACCTGGTCACTTTACCTTGGGCATGCTGCTTCTACTCTCCTCACAATGGTGGAGAGCCTTAATATCAGACATGAGATCAGGGCCGTCTCTCTGGACATATCTCAAACTTTGGATACAGTCTGGCATCCTGCCTTGCTCTCCAAACTGTCTGCCTATGGAATCCAAGGCAAACTCCATTCTTGCATTACTGATTTCCTCCACTCTTGTAAACAATGTGTGGCTCTCAACGGAACCCTTTCATCTCCTCTCCCTGTCAAGGCTGGAGTACCCCAAGGCAGTGTTCTCGGCCCCATATTATTCCTAATCTTCATCAATGATCTCACTGACTCTCTGGAAAATCCTCTATCTTTGCTGATGACTCCCCTCTCTGCCATGACATCTTTCATCCTTCTGACAAACAGGCAGCAGTCTCTCCTCTCTCCTCAGACCTTCCCAAAATCACAAACTGGTCAAACACAATTTTGCTTATGTATCCCCCGTGAATAGTGGGGTCCCACAGGATAGGGTGTTATCTATATATTAATACTGAAGGACCAATTTTGTGCTCCTCCTAGCGGTCGCGTCACGTTTTTTTTGGTACTGTGACCTAGACTGAAAGAAACTTCGTACCTGTAAGAGTGCATCGCACATAGTGGCAATAGTTATCCTTCAACTCTGAAGCAGAATAAACACTTTTCGTTTTACATTTGTTTCCATGGCGACATGTGACGTCACCCCTGAGAGGCGTCAGGACGTCATGACATCATCGGTCATTCGCTGACGTCATTACATCTGTCGTCGACAGACAGTCACCGCTGATAGGTGTAAATTCCACTTCTCGAAAATAGCGTCTGCAATGTAAAAACCTCTTCTGCATTTGCTGACTCCCTCAGAATGTGAATTTGACACAAAAAATGCAACAAGAAACATTGTATCTTCTATATATTAATACTGAAGGACCAATTTTGTGCTCCTCCTGGCGGTGGCGTCACGTTTTTCTTGGTACTGTGACCTGGACTGAAAGAAACTTCGTACCTGTAAGAGTGCATCGCACATAGTGGCAATAGTCAAACTTCAACTCTGAAGCAGAATAAACACTTTTTGTTGAGACGGGGGCGAGGTGTGAAGACACGGGGGCAGGGAGTGAAGAGGCGGGGGGAAAGGTAAGCAAATTTTTTGGCGGGGGTAAGCAAATTGAAAGCGGGAGACGGGGGGAGTGGAAATGGTGTGGGGGATGAGTGGGCGGAGGCTGAGGTGAATTAGGTGGGGTTGAATGTGAGAAGGTGGATAAGGGGGCAGGGGCCTGGGGGCAAGTGGGGCGGGGAATCAAGAGACTGGAGGCGGGGAGTGAAGAGGCGGGGGCGGGGCCGGGGTAATTAAATTTTTGGGCGGGGGTAAGCAAATTGATGGCAGGGGGTGGGAGGCAGGGGCGGGGGATGAGTAGGCGGGGACAAGCACACCCTGTCCAATCCATGTCCCTCGAGTGAGGGTGGTTGAATGAACGGAATCCGTCTGTGACGGGGTTTCGGCTAGTCTATATATTAATACTGAAGGACCAATTTTGTGCTCCTCGCGGTCGCGTCACGTTTTTCTCGGTACTGTGACCTGGACTGAAAGAGACTTCATACCTGTAAGAGTGCATAGCACATAGTGGCAAGAGTCAACTTTCAACTCTGAAGCAGAATAAACACTTTTCGTTGAGACGGGGGGGCGAGGAGTGAAGAGGCGGGGGCGGGGGATGAAGAAACTGGGGCAGGGATTGAAGAGGCGGGGGTGGGGGATGAAGAGACGGGGGCGAGGAGTGAAGAGGCGGGGGCAGGGAGTGAAGAGGTGGGGGCAAGGTAAGCAAATTTTTGGGCGGGGGTAAGCAAATTGAAAGGGGTGGAATGGGGCAGGGGATGAGTGGGCGGGGGCTGGGGTGAATTAGGCGGGGTTGAGTGTGAGGGGGTGGACAGGGGGCGGAGGGCCAGGGGCAAGTGGGGCGGGGAATCAAGAGACGGGGGACGGGGAGTGAAGAGGCGGTGGCGGGGTTGGGTAATTACATTTTTGGGCGGGGGTAAGCAAATTGAAGGCCGGGGGAAATGCGGCAGGGGCGGGGGATGAGTAGGAGGGGGCAAGCACCCCCTGTCCAGTCCATGTCCCTCGAGTGTGGGTGAGCTGGTGAGGGTGGTTGAATGAACGAAATCCGTCTGTGACGGGGTTTCAGCTCGTCTCCCATATTGCATGTACAGGGTGGTGCAGAACCGATTGACACGTTTCAGACCGCTCTCCTGTCCGAGGGGTAGGGTGGGAACTTTTGGGGTTGTGGGACCATTTTTCTAAGACGACGCACTGTGACTGGTGGAGGCCACCTTCATGATGTTATCTGCCATAAATAATATAATTGCAAGCCTTGAACATAATCCTCGTGTGTTTCAACTATCACATATCCAAATGTGTCAGTCGGCTCTGCAACCTCCTGTATTAGCATAAGCGTGGGGTAATTTATATGTGACATTGAATATGTGTGGTTTTATCCTCCAAGTATTAATTTGCAATTGGTCACTGGCTTTGACACCAATACAAATTTTTATTATGCAACCTAAGCATCTAAAAGCTCCATACATCTAACAGTTTGAAATGGAGCATCTTGCCATCATTAGAACATTTAATTTGCATTACATATGCAAATAAATGTGAATTGTTGCTCCCAGCTTGCCGGCTCGATGACAGAAGATGCCATTTGCATTTTTTCCGCTTCAATCCCGACCCCGTTTAGAATCCCGTGCGGGTACGGGCAACTTGCTCGTGTGTAGAAAGACGATGTGTACCTTCCCCAAATGTTTGTGTCTAAAACCACCATCCTTGAAACCCCTTTTTAATGTTCTTACCTTTGCAATTTGTCCATTACAGGGGTGGGAAAAAAACGGCCTGGAGCCAGAGCCGACTCATTAGTTACTTCTCTCCAGCCCGCCAAGACTCCCAGACCAGACCATTCCTCCCTGAAAAACAAAAACCAGATCGTTGCGTTTCTGATTGATCAAAATCATTATTCAAACAACCGAAGCAATAACATTTAGGGGGACTTTTAATTTACTTTATCGGAGAACATTGCACAGCAGGAAAACAATGCATCGTCTGCGTGCAGGGAACAGGGCCTATGATGGGTTGCTACTATTACGTTGCTAATCATAGCAGCCAATTGTTTAATACGGTAGCTGTGTGAAAATTAACGACATGTTGTTTTCAGGTTTGCAGGAATTGGCATTTGTCACACTTTAGTGGACAGAGTTTATCGAAGATGAGAATCGTAGATGCTGAATGCAGAGTGTTTAACAAGGAGTGGACTTCAAAATACTTCTTTAACTCTCACTTTTACAGAAATTTGGACAATCTGGCAAACACAAACTCACTTGCCACTTATCTGTGATTATCATGCAAAAATGTCTTGATGCGTTAAAGTTTAATGGCCCCGAACCGTTCACACATCATGAATTCGAAAATAATTTTATTACGAAACAGATATGTGGCCCATGATGACACCAACATTATTATGTGGCCCACCCTTGGTCTATGATGTACTTTAAAACGCTCTGACAGGCCGTTGGCACAAGTTTAGGTGGGAAAAGCCACCCTCGCTATCCCGATCAATCCCGTAGCACCAGCACAATCTGGGTGAAAGGTCAGATGGTGAATGGCCACTCTCACAAAGTGGGCCCCGGACCAATAGCGGCTGAGTGGGGAAGGGCTGTGTGCATATCACGAATGTGGGTTGGGTGGGCAGAAGCTATAAAATTGGGGTGCAAGCCACGGGGAGGAGATTAATGGAAGAGATGCACGCAGAGCCCGCTGAGGAACTTGCTCGTGAGCTGCTTTGGGGGTTTCTACCTGAAGCGGTCCTTTGCTGCTGTGTACCTCCAGCCACACCGCACCACAGCAAGTCGTGCCCACTGTCCCCTTCATGCCGATTTATGTTTGCGGCCAGGAACGGTTCGCTGCCTGCCCATGTCTTCACTGGCGTCGAGTTGCGTCTCAGCGGATGCAGGTTGTGATATTTCTGTCCTGTCTTTCTCTTTGTTTCGGGCGGGAATTTCTGAGTAAATTCCGATGTGGATATAATGGCAGAATGAAAAGGCTGCTCCCTAAGGATTATTGGAAAAAGGAGAGATAGAATGGTTTGGTCTGATAATCATAAGTGGGGAGGGGGGTTATGGAACCTTGGCAGCCGTTATTGGACAGGAAGGATCCAAAAGGCACTATGGGTCAACAATAAGCTCAACTTGATCAAGTATTTATGGACTTTGGCCAAGGTCCTGGCCGAAAGGCTTACTCTTTTTACCTGGAGTTCATTCCATTCCTGTGACAGTACCATATTAGTGGCCTATTTAACTAGATTTGTGTTTCTGTGGAACGCAAAACTCAAATTTTTTACAACAGTTACTTCCTGCACTAAAGCTTCGTGGCTTCAAATTCCTACACATATGCCTCAGAAACACTTTCAAGGATGAGAAGAATTAAAATGCATAATCATAACGGATATCAAGGTAGAGCTACTGGGCTCTCGTGTGTATGGAAAACAAAGAAATTCTGATTGTGGAAAGTCTGTGTGTTCGGTTAAGGGCCTGAGTAAAGCTAAAATCCAACCTGCACTTTTATTTTCTCAACCCATGGAAAGTTCTTGGTGCCTTCGAGCTGCTGCATCGTTGAGCTATTACGCAAGACTTCTGCAAATATTTACCGCTGCAAAGATGGTCGTGAGGTTTGGTCCCTGAGAGATTTTTTTTTTCTTTCATCACAACCACATTGAATGATTTTTCAGTTGAGCATACAGAACCTGAGCATGCCACCGTTGTTGGTGGATTTGGTATCTCAAACATTTGAAATGATAATGCTGTGAGCACCATTATCCGTGTAGGTTTATACGAGACCGATGGAAAAGCATGCTTTTTTTTTTTTTTTTTTTAAATCCCTAAAAGTGAGTAACGTGGACTTTTGATTTGTTTTCTTTTGTTTCAAGGACAGTCGTTAAAAGGGACGGTTCAGTTATTTTCATCGGATACAATCAAGGTGATCACACTCGATATTCTCCAAACATGAGTCAAAAGTGATCTTTGTTATACAGTACAAGCCTCTGGAAAGGCAAGAGCAATTTTAGAGGAAGTTATCGGCCACATTGTCATTTTATCATTTCGTTTGTGTTTTTTGGGGATATGAGTGAGAGCCTTTTTTTGCGGTTAAGAAGGTGCTTTGTTCATATTGAACACTGAGAAAGAAAAAAAAATTCGGATTATTTGTGATGGAAGTTTCATGCTGATGGCTTGACGGTTCCGCATGACATCTTAAGCCGACCATGAGACATTACTGTAGCTTCAGCTGTTGGTCTGACACGAAAACAGTGAGCTTATAGTTCCACCTCATGTAGTTTCACTGCAAAACTCCAACTGAATGTTCACTCTTTGGCAACGATGAGATTATCTGTGGAAGCAAAAACTAGGAATGGCAAATAAATGGATGTTGCAGTTCATTATATCGATAGGGCTCACAGGATGACCGAAAGGTATGCACACTCGCCTAAACAGTCTAGCCTGTGGTGGAATCCCAACCCAGCTAAAAACTGTTGTTACACAGGCAGGGTGATTCATTAATGTGTGTGCCGTCCCTTGGATAGACGTTAAACTGGCGTCCTGTCTACCGATATCAGTTGGTGTAGGTTGAAGATCCCACGGTGTCCTTCGCGAAGAGAAGGCGACCTGTCGCCGGCACCGTGGCCAAATTCCTGCTCGAACTTGAGGCTTCCCCAGCTGGTTCATAAAAGACTTGTGCCAAAACTTCCCAGGCCAACCCCACAAGAACTTGTGAACAATTAATTATGGGTGTTAACGAAGAAGAATAAGAAGTTCATTAAAAAGATCATATTCCAAACTACCTACCTGTCAAAAATATACAGATAAACACGATTGTAAACTTTATATGATTCTTGAAGAAAATGCTTTCCATCATTGTCATTCTTTTGTAAAAGAAGAAATTTTGTTACACCTTTGCAAAGATTGATAAATATTACTGTGTTTATTTCCCCATTGCTCCCTTATATAAATTGTGTAGGTCTATTTATTTTTAGATTTCCCCACATTCCTTGACATGATGTACTTTAAAACTACTAAACTTGACATGATGTACTAAAAAATGACATTCTAGACAATCAAAAAAAAAACTGAAACTGAACTTGGCTGGACACATAGCAAAAAGAATGGACAAACAGTGGACAATGAGACTTACAACCTAGCAATGGAGAGAAGGCCCGAGAAGAAGCAGAGGAAGACCAAAAATCAGCTGGAGGAATGAAATTGAAAACTTTCTCGGAATACAATGGCCTCAACTTACACTACATGGCCAAAAGTATGCGAACACCCCCTTCTAATTTGTGGACTCTGCTATTTCAGCCACACCTATTGTTGACAGGTGTATAAGCTCAAGCACACAACCATGCAATCTCCATAGACATTGCAGGATAATGGGCCGTATTGAAGAACTCGGTGACTTTCAATGTGGCACCGTCATGGGATGCCACCTTTCCAACAAGTCAGTTCATCAAATTTCTGTCCTGCTAGAGCTGCCCCGGTCAACTGCAAGTGCTGTTATTGTGAAGTGGAAACGTCTAGGAGCAACAACAGCTCAGCCGTGAAGTTGTAGGTCACACAAGCTCACAGAACAGGGCCGGCGAGTGCTGAAGTGCGTAGTGGGGAAAAATCGTCTGTCGTCGGTTGCAACACTCACCACCGAGTTCCAAACTGACTCTGGAAGCAACATCAAACAAGCGCTGTTCGTTGAGAGCTTCATGAAATGGGTTTTCATGGCCGAGCAGCCGCACACAAGCTGAAGATCACCATGTGCAATTCCCAGTGTTGGCTGGAGTGGTGTAAAGCTCACCACCATTGGACTCTGGAGCAGTGGAAACGCGTTCTCTGGAGTGATGAATCACGCTTCACCATCTGGCAGTCCAACTGACAAATCTGGGTTTGGCGGATGCCAGGAGAACACCACCCGCCCGAATGCATAGTGCCAACTGTAAAGTTTGGTGGAGGAGGAATAATGGTCTGGGGCTGTTTTCCATGGTTCGGGCAAAGCCCTGTAGTCCCAGTGAAGGGCAATCTTAACGCGACAGCATGCAACGGCATTCTAGACGATTCTGTGCTTCCAACTTTGTGGCAACAGTTTGGGGAAGATTCAGTTTTCTGTTTCCTGTTTCAGAATGACAATGCGTCCGTGCACAAAGCAAGGTCTGTACAGAAATGGATTGTCGAGATCGGTGTGGAAGAACTTGACTGGCATGCACAGACCCCTGACCTCAACCCCATCGAACACCTTTGGGATGAATTGTAACGCCGACTGCGAACCAGACCTAATCACCTAACATCAGTGCCTGACTACACTCATGCTCTTGTGGCTGAATGGAAGCAAATCCCCTCAGCAATGTTCCAACATCAAGTGGAAAGCCTTCGCAGAAGAGTGGAGGCTGTAATTGCAGCAAAGGGAGAACCAGCTCCATATTAATGCCCATGATTTTGGAATGAGATGTTGGACGAGCAGGTGTCCACATACTTTTGGCCATGTGGTGTACTTTGAAAAGAACAGAACGGATCATGTTGAGGGAAGTCTTTGTCCTGCAGTGGACTAAGTAGGGTGGTCAAGTTAAGTCCATAATATCCTTGTTATATATATATATATATATATATATATATATATATATATATATATATATATATATTGTTGTGGTTACCAGATTCGCAAACCACCATTCAGGTCCCTTAGGTGAGGTATCTCGGTAAGTGCATGTGTAGTTAGGCCCAAACCCGTTGTCTAGTGGGAATACATGTCATTTATACGTGCTGCGACTCTTCAGGATAGCCGTTTTTCTTTTACTATCTTTATTTTGGACCAATCGCCACCATCACAACCACAACATCAACCACCGACCACAACCACCGCTTCACCACAACCGCCACGACCTTCACGTCACACCTCGCAACCGTAGCATCGCCACCCTTCTTGCCCCGCTGTGGGTACCGGTGTTGGACTCATGCAGAACGCGCGTCGAACAGCGTGTACAAAATCACGGATTTTGTGCTTCAAAAACGGATCAAAAACGACACACGCCCACTTTTTGCCGTCCAATCGGTGAGCGAGGGGCGAATTGGCCCCGCCCCCAGGGCGATCGATATATGCAAATTTGTGGATCAAAAAGCCTTCACGCCCACTTTTTCTCGGGCCAATGGGGAGCGAGGTGAAAGGTCAAAGGGAGGGGGTCAAAGGCGAAGTTACGGGGGGATAAAAGGACTGTGTTCGTCAGTCAGAGAGAGAGTCGCAAAGGAGAGTGGCAAACGAGAACGAAAGAAGTCTGGAGCCCGAAGCCTGCAGTGGCTGGAGAAGCTGAAGAGAGTCGGACGAGGGGGTGCTCGCGTCGGTGCCAGGAGCTGCACGCCCGAGGGAGGCCGGCAGCGCGACCTGGCCGAGGTGGAGACGCACACCAGGGATAATAAAGATCCTCTATACCCCGAGCATCAGCAACCCCCTCCTGTTTCCCCCCCTCGCGCTGAGATAGTGCGACCAAGGGGGCCCCTTTTCCCACCCCCTGCCTGACACTGTCCGCGAGGCCCGCGGAGAGAAGCGCCATCGCCGCTCCGCGTCTCATCACCAGACGGGTAGGCCCGACCCGGTCTCGGCCTCAGGCCTGCCCCATTCTTGGGGATTTCTTTTCCTTGGTTTTGGGTATGTGTTGTCGGCGCCGTCCTGTGAAGTAGAATTGTATAAGTGTTGCCGTGTGCTCGGTAGTCGGTATTAGCTCTGCACTGTGTTTTCACTTTTATGTTTGCTTTTTGTGTAAATGGAATTGTGGTTTCTTTTTTTGTGGGCATTTGGTGGAATTGCATTTGTGTGCTTTCCGTTCGTCGCGAATAAATGTGCTTTATTGCTGAACTGTTCTCCCGCTTCGCTTCGTCTTTTCCTCCATTGAATCCCCATCTTGCTTCACGTAAAGGGTTGGTAGTGGGCTGAATACGCCCGATAATTAATCGAACCGTCGAGGTCGACGATAACACCGCTCGGTTATTCTGATAGTACGGAACGGGTCGCTTAAGTGGCCCGTGTCCGAAGTCGACCTGCGGCGAGGTGCGATCGCCCGGTCTACCCTCCGCGTGGGTACTTAGGTAGTTCGAATTTGGCGAGCAACCCTATCCCACGCGGGGGGCTGATTGGCTCGATCGCGGTGAGACCGAAAGGTCCACCCGTGACTGGTTCCCGGCGTTAGTCCGAGAGGGTCACGACTGGATTGTCCGTCCGGTGGGCGACGTGCCGCGATTCGAGTTACGTGGCCGTCCGCACGCCGGCGGGCGCGAAATCCGCAAAACTGGTGTCAGGTCGTGCGATACAAATTCATCGCCCTCCTCTCGGCACTGGTATCGGAGAACAGGAAAACGGGCTCTCCTGTCTCCGGCTAAATTCACGGGAATCGGTCCAGGGTGAGAGAAGCGACCCCCGATTCCCTCCAAATTACGAGCGATTCAAATTAACCCTTCACGAGAAGCAAGATGGCGTCTCAAGGCGAGCGGGTGCCGGGTGGATTAGGTATGTGTAATAGTAATGTAGAATCCATGGCTCAGGACGAGATCACCGTGCAAGAGAAACCCGTACCAGAAGGTTGGGAAAGGCATCGATGCCGTTCATCTGGTCGGTTTTTTTTATTATAACTCCACCACTAAATGTAGTCAGTGGGAGTGGCCAGGGCAGGTGACAATGCGGCAGATTATGGAACTCGCGCAGAGCATAAAGGACAAACTGGATTACTGGAATGCCGGAATAGAAAAAATGAACGAAAAGTTGGATGCGAATACACAGCAAATGAGGGAAGAAACGAAAAAGCTGCGGGTGAGACGCAGAACATGGGCCGATGCCTGCAGGCGGGCATGAAGGCCGTGAGCAGGAACTTAAAATGGCGACTCCACGTGTCGGAACAAACGAGCTGGAAGGGGGTGCAACGGCTGACAGGCCCGCGGTGGGAGGCGGGTAAGGAAAAGTAATTCGGGAGACAAGAGACGAGGTGAAAGTAATTGCGAAGGAGAGAAAAGAACAATTAATACGGAAAGCAAGGATGAGGTACGCGGAGATCGTGAAAGAGCAAGGAGTGAAAAACAGGGAAGGACGGGAGCGACTTAAAGAGAAAGCAAGGTTGACCTACTTAAAGATAAGGGAAAGACGCCAGAAAGAAGCGGAGACTAATAGACAGGAGGGGACAACAGAAACTTATAAATGTATAGAGACACGGGAGACAGAAAAAATAGAGGAGAGACAACACGATGAAGACGGGGTAAGTGACGCGCACACACACACGGAGGTAGTGGAGGATAATGGGGGTGAGCTCGCGGAGCGTGTGGGGACCCGGTGCGAGCAGCTGGATGACCTCCTCCAGGAACAAGGGGAGGGAGTATGCCCCCTTGAGGCGAGTCACGACCAGGTGAGTTCGGTCGTGCTTTGCGAGGTTGAGGGGACGAGTGCTGTGGACGGGTGCACGGAGAGCTTGGGGGGTATAGAGGCCCCGGAGACCCTTGTGGGGACACGAATCCCCAGTGTGGTTGTCCCTGTGTGTGTGGTGCAAGGTGTGAGTGCGGCACCGTGTGTGGAAGCGACCCCGTGTGTGAGTGGTGTGGTGGCGATGGTGCCAGAGTGCGTGCTTCCCAGCACGCCGAGTGTGGATGAGGCACCGTGCGTGAGTGTCGCCATGTGTGTGAATGAGGCACCGCGGGTGAGTGCCCCCGCGTGTGTGGATGGGGCACCGTGTGTGAGTGTCGCCATGTGTGTGAATGAGGCACCGCGGGTGAGTGCCCCCGCGTGTGTGGATGGGGCACCGTGTGTGAGTGAGGCCGTGTGTGTGGATGAAACGGCCAGTGTGGATGAGGCACGGAGTGTGAGTGAGGCACCGCGGGTTAGTGCCCCCCGCGTGTGTGGGTGAGGCACCGTGTGTGGAAGAGACCGCGTGTGTGAGTGTCGCCGTGTGTATGGATGAGGCACCGCGGGTGAGTGCCCCCGCGTGTGTGGATGAGGCACCGCGGTTGAGTGCCCCCGCGTGTATGAGTGAGGCACGGTGTGTGGATGAGGCACCGCGGGTGAGTTCCCCCGCGTGTGTGAGTAGTATGGTTTGTGTGAGTAGTGAGGCACGCGTGAGTGAACGGCCGTGTGCAAGGTCGCTGTGTGCAAGGGAGACCGTGTGTGTGAGAGAGCGGTATGTGAGGGAGATGTCGGTTGGCATGCGGGAGCACGCATCCGCGTCTCCCGGTGTGAATGTGATGGAGTGGACTGTGTGCGTCGTAACACGCAGGCATGCGTGTGTGGAATGGAGACGAAGACGGCGACATGGGAGAAACGAAAGCCGAGTAGCGGCTGTAGTTGTTTCGAGGACCGTGCCGGGTTCACCCAGCAGTGAGCACGCGGTTCGTGCTGTGCAACGCACGAGACCGCCACGTGCTCGCTTGCGAGAGTGAAGTCCCGGTCCGGAAACGTACGCGGTGGATTTGCCGATCCCGCGGACGGACAAAGTTTAGGCAGGTAAATGGATTTGGACCGGACGGGTTCTCCACGCGATCGTGTGTGTTAGGCTCCAACGGGCAAAGCACATGTGTTCGCGTGGGGAACCCCTCGAGACGTGGGGCTTCTTTTTTTTTTGCGCACGGTGACGTCATGGCTGCACGTGTGGTTGGAATCCGGCAGGAGGGGTATCTCTGCCGGATGGTTCCGTCCAAGGAGGGACGAGGAACACGTGCAGCTGCATGACGTCACGGGCAGGTGCAAAGTGCGCGAGCTCTGAGTTGCCGCGCAGGTGCTGCGCATGGGAAAAAAAAAAAAAAAAGCAAGCCTCACTTTCGGGTGCAAAGGATTCCTGGGCAAGGGGTGAAAGACCCCCTTACCTGGGCACAGGATGGAAACTAGTTAGGGGGAAGGGTTAGCTTAGTTAGACCGACTTCATGGGGCAGGGGTAAGTCCTCATGGAGTCCGTGGAATGGATTAGTTAGAGGGATTGTAGCGAGATTTAGGTTGGGAAATAAAATAATTAATGGGATTATTTGAGGACAGGGACAGACTTGAGTGTGTAGAGGGGACGTAGTTTAGCTACGTAGTGTTAAAAGGAGCGTGCTGTAGTTTAAGGGACGACGTGGGAGCACGAGTTAGTTAGGGGAAGTAGTTAGAAGGATGGCAGAGTTCAGTGGTGTGTGTGTTGAAGAGTTGTTGGTGAGTGAATTGGAAGCATGTGCTTGGTGAATGAGTGAGGCCAGCGGGTCTGTGTGTATGGAGTGAATGGGGAATGCATGGTGCGATGAGTGATTGGGGGGAGGAGTGACTCCCGCCCAAGGGACCCCGGGGTCAGAGTAAAGTGAGTTAGCTGGGTTAGTCAAATTGAAAAATGGAGGTCGTTTTGTTGTTGGTGGGTGTGTAGGCTCGAAACCCGTTTGGAGGGGTGCAGGAGCCCTGTTGACGGGCTTGGGAGCGTGGCTGCGAAAGGTGAGTATCGCTGAGTGGGTACCCCGGGCACCAGGCTAGTCGGCCGCGGTAGGCCATGGGCCCATGGGGGGCCGGGATAGAGTAGTGGGCACGGGTGCGCCTGCTTGGTGCGGGGGCCCGGGGCGCCATTAGCCGCGTGGGCAGTGTTGTGGGCACGGGTGACCCTCGGAAAGGGGCCCGGGAGGCCGGCCTGCCACGTGTGCGTTTCAGGGAGGTGCCATGGGGGGCACTCCCCGGTGTTAGGGAGCTGGTAGGCTCGGAGGCAGTGTAGTGCCCGGGGGTGCCATAGCGGGAGAATCGGCAGAGGGTCGTGCCTGCCAAAGGGAGCCACGTGTCCCAGCCAGGAGACCGTGTGAGGGCACGGAGAGAAAATTGGGGGGCGAGGCCCGAAATTGTGAGGACACCAACACAGGCGACGGGAATCTGGGTTGTTAGAACCAATAGTTTAAGCGAGAGGCGCTTGTTGAAAGCCCCGGGGTAGTTTAACAGTTAAATGGTTAGGGTAGATTAGGAGATGTACCCCTCCGCACCATCCATCCCCTCGCTGTCGTTGTGGGCCGCTGGACCCACTTTGGGTTAGATCGCCGAACTCTGGGGGAGGCCATTCTGAGGCTTCGGTGGGCCTCGACACAGGACGCTAGCTCTCCCTTGTTCCCCTCCGGGAAGGGAACGTAGGGGTTGGGAGTAGGCTAGGTGACAGGATAGGTTAGCCGAACAAGGACGATAAAGGGGGTTAGGGGACAATTTATAGTGGGGAAGTAAAAATAAAAACAATAAAAAAAATAAGTTGGGGCTAAATTGGGGTTTGACAAATTAAGGGAGTGGGTATGTACAGTGACAGGCAAAGGCGATAGGTTGGGAGGGAGACAGGTAGGTAGGTCCGAGCCCGCCCTCCAAGTGGCCAGCACCACCGCACTCCCTCCACCAACCTCCACTGAACGGCAAGAGCTGGCCAACTTCATCGGCTGGCCGTGTTTTGCTTCAAGGCGGAGGCCGGCCAACTTCATCGGCAGCTGTTGTTTTGCTGCAAGGCCTGTGCCATCGGCTGGCCGTGTTTGCTTCAAGGCCTGTGCCGGCCAGTTCATCTGCTGGCTGTTTTTCTTCAAGGCCTGTGCCGGCCAGTTCATCTGCCGGCTGTGTTTGCCTGCAGCGGCCTTCTTCTGCGGGCTGTGTTTGCCTGCTGCCTTTGCCATGCCATGCCCACTGCCCCTGTTCACCAGCCCCCGTTCAATTTTTGCTTTGCCCCCCCCCCTGTTCGCTTCCATGTGCGCCAGGATCTGAAAGCAACAGTTTGCAAGCTGCAAGAACTGCCCTGTTGGCAGCTACAACACGGGCCTGCAGTGGCGGCCCGTGCACCGTGTTTGTGTTCATGCATCCATTCGTTGTGCTCATTGCGTGTGCCACTTGAGCTGGCACGGAGACTGCGTTTGTGCAGCCCATGCACCGTTGTGGTTCACTGCATTCAGTTCAAACCGTTCATGCATCCATTCGTTGTGCTCATTGCGTGTGCCACTTGAGCTGGCACGGAGACTGCGTTGTGCAGCCCAAGCACCGTTGTGGTTCACTGCGTTCAGTTCAAAAAGGAAGGCCTTGGACTGCGTGTGAGCAGCCAGCCACGTTCCCTGTCACCTGCATTGTTTTGAGTCAGAGACTGCATGTGGGCAGCCTGGCTCCCTGCTAACTGCTTTCTTTTTGCAGAGTTCGATGATCCTGGGCCATGGTTTAGTGTAAAATTTGTAAGTTAAGGTTAAGATGTACTGTAAATATGAGTGCGCCCCCGGCATGTTTGTCTTAGCGCCGGCAATTTTATTTAAGTCGTCCGTGTGAGTGAGTTTGTTTAGGTAGTTACGCAGCCCTCAGGTTATTTATTTTGGGGACACGAATACCATGAATGTCGCACTCAGGGATCCGTAGGTAAAATGTACTAGGGGAAAACTACACATGATGGCACACGAAAATTTGACGACTCGGGACGAGTCTGTAAAAAGGGAAGGGGGTAGTGTTGTGGTTACCAGATTCGCAAACCACCATTCAGGTCCCTTAGGTGAGGTATCTCGGTAAGTGCATGTGTAGTTAGGCCCAAACCCGTTGTCTAGTGGGAATACATGTCATTTATACGTGCTGCGACTCTTCAGGATAGCCGTTTTTCTTTTACTATCTTTATTTTGGACCAATCGCCACCATCACAACCACAACATCAACCACCGACCACAACCACCGCTTCACCACAACCGCCACGACCTTCACGTCACACCTCGCAACCGTAGCATCGCCACCGTTCTTGCCCCGCTGTGGGTACCGGTGTTGGACTCATGCAGAACGCGCGTCGAACAGCGTGTACAAAATCACGGATTTTGTGCTTCAAAAACGGATCAAAAACGACACACGCCCACTTTTTGCCGTCCAATCGGTGAGCGAGGGCGACTGGCCCCGCCCCAGGGCGATCGATATATGCAAATTTGTGGATCAAAAAGCCTTCACGCCCACTTTTTCTCGGGCCAATGGGGAGCGAGGTGAAAGGTCAAAGGGAGGGGGTCAAAGGCGAAGTTACGGGGGGATAAAAGGACGGTGTTCGTCAGTCAGAGAGAGAGTCGCAAAGGAGAGTGGCAAACGAGAACGAAAGAAGTCTGGAGCCCGAAGCCTGCAGTGGCTGGAGAAGCTGAAGAGAGTCGGACGAGGGGGTGCTCGCGTCGGTGCCAGGAGCTGCACGCCCGAGGGAGGCCGGCAGCGCGACCTGGCCGAGGTGGAGACGCACACCAGGGATAATAAAGATCCTCTATACCCCGAGCATCAGCAACCCCCTCCTGTTTCCCCCCGCGCTGAGATAGTGCGACCAAGGGGGCCCCTTTTCCCACCCCCCTGCCTGACACTGTCCGCGAGGCCCGCGGAGAGAAGCGCCATCGCCGCTCCGCGTCTCATCACCAGACGGGTAGGCCCGACCCGGTCTCGGCCTCAGGCCTGCCCCATTCTTGGGGGATTTCTTTTCCTTGGTTTTGGGTATGTGTTGTCGGCGCCGTCTGTGAAGTAGAATTGTATAAGTGTTGCCGTGTGCTCGGTAGTCGGTATTAGCTCTGCACTGTGTTTTCACTTTTATGTTTGCTTTTTGTGTAAATGGAATTGTGTTTTCTTTTTTTGTGTGCATTTGGTGGAATTGTATTTGTGTGCTTTCCGTTCGTCGCGAATAAATGTGCTTTATTGTTGAACTGTTCTCCCGCTCGCTCGTCTTTTCCTCCATTGAATCCCCATCTTGCTTCACGTAAAGGGTTGGTAGTGGGCTGAATCGCCCGATAATTAATCGAACCGTCGAGGTCGACGATAACACCGCTCGGTTATTCTGATAGTACGGAACGGGTCGCTTAAGTGGCCCGTGTCCGAAGTCGACCTGCGGCGAGGTGCGATCGCCCGGTCTACCCTCCGCGTGGGTACTTAGGTAGTTCGAATTTGGCGAGCAACCCTATCCCACGCGGGGGGCTGATTGGCTCGATCGCGGTGAGACCGAAAGGTCCACCCGTGACTGGTTCCCGGCGTTAGTCCGAGAGGGTCACGACTGGATTGTCCGTCCGGTGGGCGACGTGCCGCGATTCGAGTTACGTGGCCGTCACGCACGGCGGGCGCGAAATCCGCAACAATATATATATATATATATATATATATATATATATATATATATATATATATATATATATATATATATATATATATATAATATATATGAAGGGCACTCGATAGAGCGCCTACCTCCGCCACGCAATTCCTGATCCACGAGAACATATCGGGCCCAATACATGTTTGAGATATCATGCTATATATCGGTTTAGCCCAATCTCTCAATGGTGAGGAATCACTTTTAAAATTTTTGGAACTTCACCAAAATCGAATCAGTTCGTCCTTGTCACACACCCAACCTGTCCACCAAGTTTCATCCGGATCCGTCCGCAACTTTTTGAGATATCCTGCACTCAAACAGACAGAGAGGGGGTGAAAACATAACCCCCTTCACCTTCGGTGGTGGAGGTAACAATGGAGGGAAACCCACCCAAGCAAAGGCCACATGTCCACCGAATAAACAACAATAAACCAAGCAGTCACTAATATGCTCCCCAAAATCATCTAATTAAAGTGAAATTAACGATGTGAGTTTTGCAGCAGCACTGTATGTCCAAGAGATAATTACAGGTAAACGACGACACAAAAAAGATCTGATAATTATCTGACCAGAAACAAAACGCCACCATGGAAACAGAGACTTGAGAAGCAGAGAGACCGACTGGGGGTGGAAACGGGACAAATAGAACAATTTAAGAGGGGAAACAGAAGTCCAAAGCTTATGAAAAGAATCAGACAAATATAAAATAAATTCAACAGAGAAAACAATGGATTTAGAACCATTAGCTGCCCATAATAAATTCCAAAATACAACAGATAGCAGGGAAAATGAGGCCAACAGCAGAATAAATCAAAATCAACAGTGTGAAAACGACCCAGAAAAGTTCTACCGAGAGCTAATGAAACAGAAAGAAAATGTGACAACGACAACAACTAAAAAAAATTGGAACGGTAAATTTCAAGACGAAAAAGAACACGACAAAGGAAGCAGATTGGTTCCAACACTTGGAAAATAAAATACAACATCTATCTTTAATTCCAGCAATCTCTGTGTGTCTGTCTGTCTGTCTGTATGCGACCGCCGTTTCTCGACGACCGCCGATCCGATCTGATTGAAACTTGCCAGGAATATTGCCGGGGACCCGCGAATGTGCCTTTTCGAGGTTTGATATCGATCAGACGAGCGGTTCCCAAGTTACGGCCATTTTACTGCTTTTTCAGTGTTGAGGTGGAATATGTCAGGTCAGGTCAGGTTCGATCTGTGACCTGCTACAGGTACCATGTAAACCTGTACTAACCTGTTCCATGGTCGGGTTGTCGGCGACTAAACCGTCTCCCCCACCAGGTTTTCTGGTGAGGAGGGTGTTTGGATATGGACACCCAGCAGGATTAAAAACAAAACCTGTCAAAGGGCGGAGGAGCTCCTTGTGAGCCAACGGCCATCCATATCTAGTGCCCAACTGTGTCTGCGGACGTCCTCCTGCAGTTGGGTCACTTCTTATTAGGAGATTGGTGGCAGGATTTGCACTCCAGCCACCGTAAAACCCTTCATTCCGCAAAACGCAAAAACGCGAAAAAATCTGAAAACCCACTCCGTGGGAGTACCTCCTGTGCAGCTTCCCTTCGCAGGGCAGCTCACCGGATGACGGGATTGGGGCAAAGCCTTCGGGACCCCCAATCTTTGATAGGAGGGAAACCACGGGGTAACATCCCTGGGTCAGATTGCGGGAGAGTGTGTCGGAGTGGTGCTGAGGTGTCGTCCACCAGACGGCGGTCTCCTTGGGTTAACCTGAGGCGGTCCCTTCGGGTGGGTGCCTGGAATGTCCTATCCCTAAGAGAGGATGATCACCTGTCTCTGTTATCATCTGAGCTCAAGCGTTTGGACATCGGGATTGCAGCTCTCTCTGAGGTTCGGAGACCGGATTGCGGCGAGATAATGGTGGGTGGTTACACCTACTATTGGTCTGGTTGCTCTGATGGTTACCATACCCAAGGAGTTGCTGTAGCTGTGTCCAATAAGATGACCCCAATGATAATTGAGGTAACACCGGTCAACGAGCGTATTATGAGATTAAGGATTCGTCACTCCTTAGGTGTCATTTCCCTGGTCTCTGTTTATGCTCCGACTGAGGCGAGTGATCTCACCGTGAAGGATGCATTCTACGCCACACTCGAGTCTGTGGTTGATCAGTGCCCCAGACGAGATACACTTCTAGTCTTGGGGGATTTCAATGCATCGACTGGAACTGATAGGGACGGTTATGAGGTGTGTGTTGGTCCCCATGGGTCAGGAACTATGAACTAGAATAGCACTAAGTTCCTTGACTTTGCAAGAAGTCATGGACTTAGTGTGGCTGGTTCATGGTTTCAGCACCCACAAGCTCATCGCTGGACTTGGTATTCCAACGTTGGCGGTGTGGCAAAGGAGATTGACCATGTCCTCATTGACGGTCGTTGGAGGATGATCCAGAACTGCAGGGTCTACCGGAGTGCTCAGTTCCTCAATACTGACCACAGGCTTGTTGTAGCAACTCTAAAGCTCCACCTTAAATCCTGGAGAATGGTACCATCCCAGCCGAGGCTGGATGTTGCCAAGCTCAGGAATGAGAGAGTAGCTGAGGAGTTTGCGAACAGGCTGAGTGGACACTTGGGGGGTCTGGGTGCCTTGGGGGGTCCTGAAGAGTTGTGGAGCGCCTTCAAGACCACCGTCCTTGATGTTGCCGGTGGATGACTTGGAGCTCACCACAGGGCAAAGAAGAATTTTGTCTCTCAAGGGACACTGGATACCATTGACCAGAGTCGCAGGGCCAGGCTGAATGGCAGAGCTGAGCTGTTCAGGGAGCTGAGGCGTAAAACTGTACGTGCACTGAGGGTGGACAAGGAGGCCTATGTGCGAGGAATCTGTGAGGGGGTAGAGCATCACCTGTGGACAGGTGATTCTCGTCCCGCTTACAGGGGAATTCGCGCATTACGTTCATCCAAGCCCATCCCTCGGAGCACTACAGTTCGAGCAGAGAGTGGTAGGCTCTTGACAGAGGAGTCTGAAGTGAAGGCCCGCTGGGCCGGTTACTTTGAGCGGTTGTACCAGGCTGATCCCCCAACTGTCGAGTTGGACGTCAAGGGTGTTGCAATCCCTGTTGCTGACCCTCGAATCAACTGTGGTCCACCTACGCTTGTGGAAACACGGGCTGCGGTGAACCAGTTGAAACGGGGCAAAGCTCCAGGGATCTGTGGCATCCATGCCGAACTTCTCAAGGCTGGTGGAAATGCTGCACTCGTGTCGTTGCATGCAGTTTTGTGCTCTGCCTGGAACACAGGCATCATCCCAACTGACTGGAAGAGGGGCCTTGTTGTCCCTCTCTGGAAAGGGAAGGGTGATCGCCAAGACTGCAACAACTACTGAGGGCTGCTTGCAGCCTATGTTGATCTCTGTAAAGCGTTCGATTCAGTGAATCGGGATGTCCTCTGGAGGATTCTTGGTCTTCGTGGGGTGCCACCAAAACTGATCGATCTGATGTCTGAACTCTACTCTGGTACTGAGAGTGCTGTGAAGTGTGGTGGTACCATCTCTGACTTATTTCTAGTTGTTACTGGAGTTCGTCAGGGATGTGTACTTGCCCCCACACTTTTCAGCACTTGTATGGACTGGATTCTAGGGAGGATGTCGGAGAGATCAAGTTGCGGTGCGTCGTTTGGGAATGTCAAGATCTCGGACCTTGACTTTGCAGATGATGCAGTCATCTTTGCGGAGACTTTAGACATCCTCTTGGGGGCCCTCGAGGTGCTGAATGAGGAGTCAGAGCCGTTGGGATTACGGGTTTCTTGGGTCAAAACTAAGATCCAGGCTTTCGGTGACATCTTGGATGCTGCTGTCCTGTCTGTGTCTGTTTGTGGTGAGGATGTTGAGGTCGTGGAGAGATTCACTTACCTTGGCAGTGATATTCATGTCTCTGCTGGCTGCGAGTCAGAGGTCAATAGACGTCTGGGTCGGGCCTGGGGAGTCATGGTTTCACTGGATCATGGGGTGTGGCGCTGCCGGTACCTGTGTGGGAGGATGAAAGTCCGAGTCTTCAGGTCCTTGGTACTTCCAGTCTTGCTCTATGGGTGCAAGACTTGGACTCTGACCAAGGATCTGAGACTGACACTTAATTCCTTTGGTACCAGGTCTCTTCGGAGAATCCTTGGCTATCGCTGGTCGGATTTTGTGTCCAACGAGCGGTTGCTGAGAGAGACTCGGATGAGATTTGTTACCTGCATAGTCCGTGAGCGTCAGTTGCGGCTGTATGGACATGTGGCTCGTTTTCCTGACTCTGATCCTGCTCACCAGATTCTCTCAGCGAGGGAGTCTCATGAGTGGAGGAGGCCAGTGGGTCGACCACGTGCCTCATGGTTGCAACAGGTTAACCATCATCTCAAGGAGATGGGGATGGGCCTGGCATCTGCCTGGGGGATGGCCAGACGGAGGCCCCTGGAGTACCGGCGGAAAGTGGACGCAGCGACGTGCTGTTCTGGCACATGCTCCCATACCTGACCTGACCAGTGTTGAAAAGGTGTATATATGGCAGCTGAAGGTGTCGTTCCACCTTCTCACCTTATCATGCCAATTTTTTCTCAGAATAATGATAACAGCATATTAATAATTGGCAGTACACAATAATAGCACAATGATTGAATAAAAAGAATAACGTGATACAATGACCAATGTCTGTCAACCAATAACGACCTATATATTGTCTGTCAACCAGACAGGACACAGTGATATGACATCATGAATGACGTCACAATTAATGTTTATTTATTTTATTTTTTTGCACGATTGACGGTCCGATCTGATTGAAACTTGCCAGGAATATTGCTGGGGACCCGTGGATGTGTCTTTTCAAGGTTTGAAATTAATTGGATAAGCAGTTCCCAAGTTACGGCCATCTTCTGTCGACCAATGACAAGACATGGTGCTATGATGTCACGAATGACGTCACAATGTTTATTTATTTATTTTTTTGCACGATTGACCGTCCGATCTGATTGAAACTTGCCAGGAATATTGCTGGGGACCCGCGGATGTGCCTTTTCAAGGTTTGATATTAATCGGACGAGCGGTTCCCAAGTTACGGCCATTTATCTGTCGACCAATATCTGCGAGAGGGGAGGATGAGAGAGGAAGGGCGAGACTAGGGGGAGAGGAGTGGGTAGAGAGTGGGGGGGAGGGAGAGAGAGAGGGGAGTGAGAGAGAGGGGGCGTCACAATTCAAGAGAGAGGGAGAGAGGTGGGGGCGAGAGTGAGGGGCGAGAGAGGAGGGGCAAGACTAAGGAGGAGCAAGGAGGGGAGAGAGAGAGGCGGTGTCACAATTCTTCTTTGTTTGATATGACGTCATAATTGATGCTGGGGACCTGAGTTTGTTTCCCAGGTGTTTCCCAAGTTATGTCCATTTATGACATGGTTGGTCCAATCTAATTGAAATAATGCCCCAATCCAGTTATCGTTTACGCACCTACGGGCCCGTACTAATCTATAGGAAATGCACCCAATGACAATTGGCGAAGAGAAAATTAGAAAACATCTCGCAAAAGCGCCGAACTTCAAATGCCCAGACCCGGATGGGATTCCGAACTTCTGGCTGAAGCAACTACATGCTCTCCACCCTCAATACGTTCGAGCATTCAAGTAACTCATCCAAGGGGAACAGCCAATGTTAACAGAGATCAGGAATAGGACTGGGCCCAGAACACTGCCGGCACTCCAGCGTTGACAGGGACGGGAGATTAAAGGATTCCGTTGAGAGTCACACATTGGCGACAAGAGTCAATGAAGTCAGTAAGCCATGTGTGAATTCGGCCTTGGATGACATAGGCAGACAGTTTGGAGGGCAAGGCGGGACGCCAGACTGCGTCAAGAGAGACGGCCCTGATCTCATGTCTGATATTGAGGGCTTCCATCCATTGTTGGGTGAGTAGAAGCAGCACGTCCAGGGCAGAGTGACCGTGTGAATCCAAATTGATGATCTGAGATCCTATTGGAGAAGAGGAAGTATTTCATATAAAGTGTGATCATTGATTCCATGACCTTGCTGATGAGTGGAAGTAAGCTAATTGGTCTCGAGTTAAAGAGGATCGGTTTTTGAGCTTTTTGAAATTATTTTACGTCATGCAGTAATGTTTGCTGATTTCCAAGCAGATTCCAGCAGAGTCAGAGTCAAGGGTTGACAGAAACTTCTCCACCTTCTCAGGTGCAAAAGACACAGTCCAAGAGCAGTTGGGTACGACTGGGAAGGGTGGGTACGGAGAGTGAAGGTTTGTGGACACAATATTTGGAAGAAAACACAGAATTGAGGCATTCTTCCTTTTCACGAGCGGATTCGGCTGTGATGCCATTTGAAGAGAGTAAAAGGATGGAGGGGGAGCATCCACCGGGGACAGACTTAACAAGGTGCCACCCAGTTTTATAAGAGGGAGACAAGTTTGAGAGTTCATTCTTGAGGTTGGACAGCTGTTGTTTTCTGGCTTTTCTGAGAGTGGACACACTTGTTGCGGGATTTTTGGAATGCACTGAGATTGCCTTCAGTTGGATTTGCCTTCCAGGAAGAGAAGGCAAGTTGTTCCAGAGCAAGTGACTCGCCGCAGGATTCAGTGCATCATGGGTGGGAAGAAGGGTCGGATAATTGAAGACAAGACGAGATGAATCAGAGAGAGAGATAGAGATAGAGATAGAGATAGAGATAGAGATAGAGATAGAGATAGATATTCTGTGGAAGACTTCTCAGGCATGGGAGACCAGTCCTGAAGAGAGATGGTTGCTTGCAGTCCCTGCCAATCTGCCCATGTGAACTGCCAAACTCGCTGGCACTAAGACGGCTGTCTGTGAATAACCAGAGAGATGTTGACTTTCACAAGCGTATCATCGGATGAACAAATCAGAGCAGAGGAAGAGCAGGAGACACTTGTGGGAAAGTTAGTCATCATCAAGTCGAGAAGGGAGGCCTTGCCATTGGGAGAGATCTGGGTTGGAAAGTTCACAGATTGATTCAGTCCCATGGAGTCACAGAAGTCCCTTGTTGAAGTGCCATGGTTGGTGAGAGAGAGGTACCACCACCCACCCAATTAGCATGGTGACGATTCACATCACCACATACGAGAAAGGGAGAGTTGGG
Organism: Eptatretus burgeri; assembly: GCF_056783735.1. Taxonomy (NCBI): domain Eukaryota; kingdom Metazoa; phylum Chordata; class Myxini; order Myxiniformes; family Myxinidae; genus Eptatretus; species Eptatretus burgeri. The sequence continues at coordinate 4,967,437 of NC_140968.1, read as the reverse complement.
ATGATTGGTTAAAAATTTGTCCATGTTGTTGAGAGATATGTGGATGGAATTATCACTGTTTAGAGGAGGATGGTATGACACATAGACCAACAAGAGGTAGGAGCGGAGGGGAAGTTGCAGCCAGCGGTACTCCTCGGGGTTAGGAGGTGTAAGATCAGTACAAAGGTAATGACAAATTGAGTTATTGATGTAAAGTACAACTCTGTCGACCGGGTGTGTTTCAGGCCTATCAAATCACAAGAGACAATCACTGGTATGGAGAGAGACACTAAGGAGTCGGGAACATCCTGTGGGAAGAAGGGTGGGGGTGGAAGCGGAAGGATGGGACATGAATTTGAGCGATGCCGATTCCAAATTCCCACCTTTGACAAACAGATATTAACATCATTGGAATGGAGATAAGATTGCTTGTTGAAGGCACAGGGAAACATGGTGCTGTACATGCGGCGGGGTGTTTGGCTGACCATGTGCTGAGCTGACGGACAGTTTTGGAAAATCATCCTTGTGAAGATGAATAATAATAAAAATCGATTGTGGTGAAGAACAACAATATGTGGAGCATTTCTGACATGTATAAGGGTTGAAGTGCATTTTAAAAATGATTTTAAATCCTTTTACAGGAAGAAGCATTTCTATTTCATGAAGATTCAGTTTGGAGATTTTGAGGAAAGAGGGGTGAAAAATGTGGAACAGGAAGTGTATGTTGGCAGAAGTAAATTCAAGTGGAATGAGATTGCTGTGGAGTGGAAAAATAGTTTTTTTGTTTTGTTTTGTTTGAATTTTTTTTGAAGCAAGGAGGGGAAATAGTATAATGTTGAGGAGGTAGCAGTGAGATATTATTTGGGAAGAAGGAAGCAAAAAGGAGGAACACGAACACAAATAATTTTCACACTTTTCGTCCGAGGGGCGGCTGAGTTCGGCCTTGAACAATACAAAACAAATTCCAGTAATATAGCACAGACAACTTACGACCGAACATGAAATATTGGACGGGATGGGGACATAACAGCAACACCGAAGTCGGAGACGAAGATGTAACATAAAAACACGATGAATCTGGGAAGGAAAATTTAACTTTATTAAAGTGTTGGGGTTGGGATTCGTGCTTCAGATTGTATCAGCATGTGCAAGATTCCCGAACAGGAAGTCGCATGTATGTATGTATGTATGTATTTTATTGTTGGGTGGTCGTGAGACTACCATGAGTCTCAGGTTTTCTGTCTGTCTGTATGTCCGTTTGTTTGTATGTAATGGACAGCTCTGGAGGCCAGAGGAGTCAACCGATTTTGATGAAACTTGACAGGTAGGTTCATACCAGGATCTAGTTCTATGCTTTTGAGCACCGTTGCTATGGACGCCACCGTTGCCCAGCAACGGGACTTTGAAATTTTTGAAAAAGTCCGAAAAATATTTATGTATATGTTTTTGTTTTTTTTTTTCGAAAATCAAAAATCAGTTACCGCGCTTTTATGCGCACTCTAATCAACCTCTTTGTCAAAAAATTTCAGCCCGATCCGTCAAAAACTGTATGACTAGTATGCAATTGTATAGCGACCACCCATGTCGCGTACCGGCTTGTATGTATGTTTCATCTACTCCTCCGAAAGGATTTGACCTCGGAAGCTGAAACTTTCAGGGATTCATGAAGGCACCCTGAAGTTGTGCCTGTGCAAGTTTCATTTGATTCCATCAAGTTTTGAGAAGAATCTTTTTTTGCCCATCTTGGCATTTTCTTCCTTTTGGGGGGGGGGGGGGAAGAAGAGGGTGGGGTGAAATTGCAATTATCTGAGCTGTATAACCACGATGTATTATGTATGCACATAAGTAGTACACGTTTTTGCTTCATGTCCTTAACCTTGGTTATTATTTTTTATTTTTGGGAGCGATCGAAGCAGTGGTCTGTTCCCTATACAGCACCCAAATAAAGGGACGCGACAGAACGTGTTGCATGCTTGGAACGAGATTGCCCATCGGGCGGATGTTCTGCTAGTTTATATAAAACTACACCGAGGTCTCCTAATGTCATTGTATATTTTTGCAGGTGTAGATTGTGGATGTTTACTGAATGTAATTTTTTTTTTCGACGTCAAGATACATGATGATGAGCTTCAGATGCTGCAAAAACTGTTTTGTTTTAAATATCGGTTGCAATAAACTTCGGTGTTCGGCTCCTCGCAGCCATCTGGAGCGTTACTACCACTTGTCCCTTCGGAGCCTTTAGGGTTGGGGTTGGTTTTGTTGCAAGCTCTTGGGCCAGGATACCATATTTGGTCAAATATGAGGAATTTGTGGGTTTTAGTTGGTTCTTTCTGCCTTACGGGTTGCGTTTGTGGTTCTGCAAAGCCTTCTGCAGAGGTACCGTTTGAGTCGGTGTTCCCAATGGCTCGCTTCCAGAAAGCTAGATCCCTGAACCCAGGTGTAGTGATCTGGGAGGCAGCCTCATCATCTGGTGCACTTCTCTGCTAGTTCGCGACTGGAGCCGTACCGAGCATGGGATTCTGGGTGGCCCTTCGCGAGGCTGCTAGTTTGTGCTGTTAGTGCAATCGAGAATGCTCCTTGTTTGTCTGCAAAGTTCCCTGAATCCCCTCGGCCCTTATTTTATTCTGTTGTTGGTCAATCATCTGTGGCACCCCATCCTGCATTTTTCTAATCTCTCTTTGCCTTTTCACACAGGGTACCCTTCTTGGTTTTTGGGCTTCCTCCTGTGGTGTTAATCGATAATAAATGTCAGTATATGTCTGTCAGTCCGTCCGTCCGTCTCCTCCATAACTCCAAAATCATGAAACCTCGCAGCCCCAGACTTTTCATGCATACTAAGGGAACTCTGTGGAAATGCATGAATGAAAATTGGGTGTTTGGGTTCATTAAAACACCCCTTTTGAAGATAATTTAGGGGGTGCTCAAAATGAAAAAACCAAAATAGGCCTTACCAAGATGGTGGCGCACCATCTTGGTCAGTCCTCTATCAGCTCACAAGTCTTAACGCACCATTTTTTTGGGCCTGCTCAACAATGACTTGGCTTGGAGCAGGCTGCAAGGATTTCTTTATGATCGTTTCCCCCCCTCACTTTCCTCACTTATGTCATCGAATGCCTGATCATCATCTATCTATAATTCCAGCAGTGTGTGCGTGTGCGTGTGCGTGTGCGTGTGCGTGTGCGTGTGCGTGTGTGTGTGTGTGTGTGTGTGTGTGTGTGTGTGTGTGTGTGTGTGTGTGTGTGTGTGTGTGTGCGTGTGCGTGTGCGTGTGCGTGTGCGTGTGCGTGTGCGTGTGTGTGTGTGTGTGCGCCTGTGACCGCTGTTTCTCAACAACCACTGGTCTGATCTAATTGAAACTTGCCAGGTATATTGCTGGGGACCTGAGGATGTGCCTTTTCAAGGTTTGATATTAATCGGACAAGTGCTTGCCAAGTTCTGGCCATTTATTTACCAAACCAATGGGAAGACACGTTGTTGCGTGGGCGTGGCCGATGGGGAAGGGAAGCTCAGCCGCGTTCGCCATTACAGGTTAAAACGTACGGACTTCCGGATAGCGATGGCTTCGTGTATTCTAATAATTTCTCAATTTTTTTTTATGCGCATTTATAGATAAACACAATGGCCCAAGTTATGATCGTTTTCATATTAGACGGTGCATACATTTCGGTAACATCCGAGTGAGCTGGTATGCTCCGAACCAGGAAGAATTTTTTTTTTTTTTGCACGAACGTTTTTTCTTTCTCTCTTCTCTTCTCTTTCGGTTTTTCCTTGCGACGACATTGCGAAAAGGCAAAATACGTTGGAGCTAATTGAATAATTGGCCATTAAAACTAAATTAGAAATAATCGTAACTGCGATATGCGAACTTCCGGGCCACGCACGTACGGGCACGTGAGAGCGAAGAAACGGCCTGTGTGGTTGTTGTTTCTTGCTCGCGGTTTGAAAGTTTTTTTTTTTTTTTTTTTTTTTTTTTTTTTTTTTTTTTACGGCCACATATGAGTACTTAAGAATTGCTGGATACATTGCAATGCTTATAAACGCCCAGAGATGCCAGCATTCGTGGCTTTATTTAATTTCCACACATTCCATAAGTTCGAGATTCTAGAATCTCTTAATCTCTGCCAAATTTCAAAATTTGAAGTTCTTTATTGACTTCAGCAGTAGTTCCGACTACTAAAAAAAAAAAATGAAAAGTTTTAATTTGTCCAGTTCGGACATTCCTTGGGCGTTTTCGAGTGCATGGGTTGATATGACGGATTGGCGATCGGTAAGCGCTTGCCAAGCAAGGCGTTCCATTGGAGTGTTTGCTTGAGAACTTAAGCCATTTGGCAAACGCTCACCAAGCTGCTTGGTTTATTTTTTTTTTTTTTTTTTTTTTTTGTATACCTTGGTCGAGGCTCGTATGAGAGCTAACACACAACTCACAGCAAGGAGGCATGAGACAAGAGGGGCGGGAGTGGAAGGGACAAAACAGTGGGGAACAGACACATTAGGTGAACTGTGGAAGGGAGAGGGATGGGGATGGGACGGGGAACATGGCGAAGAGAAGATGGACATTTCAGGGACTTTCAGGAAGGAAAGCAGGAGAAATGAAGGAAGTGGGCTTGGGTGGATTATCGGGGGTAGAAAAGATCGAGGATTTGGATGGGGGAAGATAAGAGGTGGTGGTGAACAGCTGTTTTGAAAGCCTGGAGGGAAGAATGGGAAAGAATAGAGTGAGGAAGTTTATTCCAAAGGTGGGAAAAAAGAGGAATGAAAGAGTGAAGATGAGCAGTGATTTGTGATTTTGGTAGTTTTACCAGAAGGGGGTTGTTGGCGGACCTTGAGCGCCCTGTGGAAATGTGGTGGGGACAAATCGCAGAGAGAGCAGGGGGGGCAAGGCTGGAGAGGAGTCTGTAGAAGACAAAGACCACCGACCAACCTGCGGTGATTGAGTGAGAGGCCCAAAGACTCAGCTTCATTGCGGGAGATGCCGATGATCTTAAATGCCCTGGTTTCGACAGCGTGAAGCCGAGAAAGGTGGGAGGCAGGAGCACCAGCCCAGAGGGGAGAGCATTACTCCATCAGGCTACGGACAAAAGCTTTGTAAGTGGTCAGGAGCTCAAGAGGGCCGAGGAAGGACTTAGCACGACGGAGGATTCCCAGTCGGCGACTGACTTTTGAGGCGAGGTTGGAAATGTGACTTTCCCAGGAAAGGTCATGGCAGATAGTGAGACCCAGAAGCTTGAAAGAAAAGACTTCTTCCAGAGGATTGTTGAGAAAGTGGATGGGGGGGTTTTGTAAACGGTCCTTTCGAAGAGACATAGTGAGAGTGTGAGATTTGTCTGGATTGAAAGACATGTTCCACGTGTTGGACCAGTTTGTGATTTTATCCAGATCTGCAGTGAGTGAAGAAGCTGCTGCTTGCCGGTCTGAGGGATGACAGATGGTACGGCAGAGGGTGGAGTCGTCGGCAAAGAGAAATAGAGGATTTTCCAGAGAGTCCGAGAGATCATTGATGAAAACCAGAAAAAGAACAGGGCCCAGAACGCCACCTTGAGGAACTCCAGCCTGCACAGGAAGAGGGGATGAAAGAACTCCATTTAGGGCCACACGTTGACTGCGACAGGAGAGGAAGTCTGCGAGCCATGAGTGGAGATGGCCTTGAATACCATGGGAAGAGAGTTTGGTGAGTAGGGCAGGGTGCCAGACTGTGTCAAAAGCACGTGATATGTCCAGGGATACGGCTCGGATTTCCTGTCTGGCATTGAGGACCTCCATCCATTGATGGGAGAGCAGAAGCAGCATATCCAGGGTAGAGTGACCTGGTCTGAAACCAAATTGATGATTGGAAATCAAGCCATTGGAGAAGAGGAAGGATTTCATATCTGAGGCGATGATGGATTTCATCACCTTGCTGATGATTGGGAGAAGGCTGATTGGTCTGTAGTTATAGGGATCTGTTTTTGCACCTTTTTATGCAGGGCAGTGATGTTAGCAGATTTCCAAGCAGATGGCAGATGACCTTGGGCAAATGAGAGGGTGAATAGAACAGAGAGAGGGTGAGCAAGAGCAGAAGAGCAGGCTTTGAGGACACGTGGGCTGATGCCGTCTGGACCGGTTGCAGAATCTGACTCGAGGTTTGAAAGCAAGCTCTCCACCTTGTCAGGAGAAAAGGATACAGAGTCCAGGGACAGTTGGGTGCGACTGGGTAAAGTGGGTAGATATAGTGATGGGTTTAGGACACAAGATTTAGCTGCAAACACCGAGTTTAGACATTCAGCTTTATCACGTGTGGAATCAGCAGTGCGGCCATTTGAGGTAAGGGAGGGGATGGAGGGGGAACATACACCAGAAACAGATTTGATTAAACGCCACCAGGATTTTGAGGAGGGAGAGAGGTTTGAGAGTTCAGACTTGAGATGAGAAAGATGTTGTTTTCTGGCTCTCCTGAGGGTAGATACACACTTGTTCCGAGCTTTGTGGAAAGAACTGAGATTGCCCTCAGTTGGGTTTGCTTTCATGAGGCAAAGGCAAGTTGTTTCAGGACAACTGCCTCGCCACAAGCTTCAGTAAACCAAGGGCGGGAGGAAGGGTAAGACAACTGAACATGAGAGGGGATAAATCTGTGCATGAGGGAGAGCAAGTTTCTTTGAAAGAATTCCCAGGATGAGTTGATGTTTGAGAAAGTAGTGATAGGAGACCAGTCTATCAGTTTGACGGCTGCTTGGAGACCCTGCCAGTCGGCTTGAGTGAAATGCCAGACTCGACGGCGGTGAGGTGGTTCTCTGATAACAGCCAGAGAGATGTCCACTTTGACAAGGACGTGGTCAGAAGAACCAATTGGAGCGAAGGAAGAGCAGCAGATATTGTCAGGGAAATTTGTCAAAATCAGATCCAGAAGAGATGGAGTACCATTGGTTGAGATCCGGGTCGGGAAGTTGACCGATTGAGTCAGTCCCAATGAGTCGCAGAAAGCTTTTGCTGAGGTGCCATGGCAGGTGAGAGAGGTACCCACACCTAGCCGACTGGTGTGATGACAATTGAAGTCACCACATAAGAGGAAGAGAGAGTTTGGATGAGAAGATAGAAGATGGTCCATGTTTTCGGATAGTGAGGTGTAGATGGAGTCATCACTGTTCGGTGGACGGTACAGTACACATATAAACATGAGGTGGGAGTGGAGGGGAAGCCGAAGCCAGAGGTATTCCTGGGGGTGTGGGGGAGTGAGAGCAGTGCATGGAGAGTGAGGAATAGAGTCTTTGATGAAGTGAGCAACACCTCCACCAGGACGAGGCTCAGGTCTGTCATACCGTAAGAGGGAGTAGCCAGGGAGAGATACTTGGGAGTCAGACACGTCTTGGGAGAGGAAAGTTTCTGTTAGGCAGATAATGTCTGGTTTGTCAGTGGCAACCTGTATGGAAAGATCTGAAAGGTTTGAGCGAAGGCCCCGGATATTTGAGGTCCACACTTTTAATGAAGAGGAAGGGGAGGAGGCTTTGGGTGCAGGAGGTGGAGGGGAGGGGAGGGTAGGACAAGGGACGAGGGGGGCAGGTAAGGAGGGTTGCTGAAGGAGTGTGGGGTATTGCAGAACAGCGAGGGGAGGGGGCCGAATGAGGAGGAGAAAAGGCTCTGTGGTGCTGGGGGAGAGGGGGGACAAGAGACAAGGAAGAAGGCAGTTGAGGATTTGAGGAGGTGGAGTGAAGAGATGGAGGTGAGAGGGCAGTGGAGGGAGGCAGGTTGGTGGATGAGAGGGGGGCAACTTTGAGGAGGAAGAGTGAGGGGGATGAAAGGTGGGAGAAAGGTGAGGAGGGATTTTTGAGAGAGGTGAGAGGGAGGCTTGGAGGGAGAAGAGTGGGATGGTTGCTTTGAGAGTGAGAGTGAGGGGGGTGAGTTGGCACTGAAGTTGGAAAAAAAGAATGGTTGATGGAAAGCGAGCATCCATGGCAAACTGTGGTTTTTAAAAGTTTTAGGTCAGAGATGCGATTTAACACAATTCTTGAAGGGTGCAATGAAGGCGAATTCAGAGCATGGAGAGAAGAAGCGCTGTAATAGTTGGATTTTTTAGGCAAGGAATGAAGGAGAGGTCGAAATGAGAGCAGTCTGTTAAAATAGCAGAAGAGTAGTGCATTGTGAAACAGTAAAGAGTACCACATGTGTGAGAGAGGAAGATGAAGCATTATAAGATCGTTTTTGTAGTTAAAAATAATGTATGAGAGTTCAACAGATTAGGTCATGGAAGTGTAAAAAAAAAAAAAAAAAATCGAGGAAGAAGACGAGGAGGAAGTTAAGAGGAAGAAGAAGAAGCAGAATCGGGAGAAGGTGAGCGTGTTGTTGGGTATATATATATATATATATATATATATATATATATATATATATATATATATATATATATATATATATATATATATATATATATATATATTTTGTTGTTGTTAATATTAATATATGAGAGAGTTCAACAGATTGTCATGGAAGTGTAAAAAAAAAAAAAAATCGAGGAAGAAGACGAGGAGGAAGTTAAGAGGAAGAAGAAGAAGCAGAATCGGGAGAAGTTGAGCGAGTTGTTGTTGTTGTACGGTATTTTTTTTTATTTTTATTTTTTTATTTTTTTTGAGATAACAAAGAGATTAGTTGGGAGAATGGGGGATGTTTGGAAAGCGGGGAGGATCAAAATTGAAGGTAATGGGGAGGATAGAAATTGAAGGTAATGGGGAGAAAAAACAAACACAAAAAAAAAAAACGATCGAACACCGAGTGGAACCGGTAGGCCTCAAGCCTAGGCCTAGGCCTCAAGCACAGGTAAGAACGTCGACAAAAATACTCACAAAATAGCACGATTTTTCAAACAAAACCGAACTAGCAACACACAGTAACATGTAGGTGAGAAAATTAAACAGTTAAAACGGGACAAATAACATTCGGAAACTTAGCTTTGAGAACGTCAGCAGGGAGCCCCAAAGGAGACCTCTCGCTGCTCTAAAACCGGAACCAGAAGTTCATTTCAAAGCCACCAGAAGTAACACCTGTCGCTTCGCTGGAAGAAATACCAGTCTTTGCGTAATTGCTAAAAATAAAGAAAAAAATTAAAAAAAAAAGGAATAAAAATTCACTTTCACCCTTTAAAAATCGTACAAACAAATTATTGAAATGTCCGCTACTTTTTAGTATCCTTTCACTTCCATCACCGAAGGTGAAGGAGGTGATGTTTTCACCCCTCTCTGTTTGTTTGTTACTTACAAAATCGAAGATTTTTCAAGTATATTGGTCTTTCGATCTTGGTATTGTGTCTGTCTGTCTGTTTGTTTGTCACCTACAGGTCCAACACAATACCCCTGATGATGGTAGAGTTTGTCACAAAGAAGAAGCCGATTGATTTTGAGGTCAAAAGGTCAACATAGGCCGAAGGTCAACAACTTCAGTGAGATTTGTAACATCCTCAATTTTCATCCAATTGACTTGAGATTTGAAGAGGGTTTATATTTCTGGTCACTGAATTCAACCAGCCAATTATTTTGGAGGTCAACGGAGACCAAAAGGTTAACAACATAGGCCGAATTTCTAAAATTGTCAATTTTCATCCGATTCACTTAAAATTTGAAGAGGAGTTGCATATTTGGTAAATTAATTCAACCCCAAATTATTTTTGAGGTCAGATTTGTTTTATGGATTTTCCAAGTGTCATGCTCTGCACGACATTGTCTTTTTGTTTGTTTTTGTGCTGGATATCTCAAAAAAGTTGTGGTCAGATCCGGATGAAATTTTGTGGACAGATTTGGTGTGTGACAAGGACGAAGTGATTATATTTTGGTGAAGATCCAAATCCGAATCTAGATCCGAAAATTATTTAATTTTTCAAGTGTTTCTTCTCCATTGAGAGTGCCAAAAACGATATTGTACTGAATCACATGATATTTGAAAAATTTATTGGGCCCGATATGTTCTCATGGATCAGGCATTGGGTGGCGGGGATATGCGCTCCACCGAGTGCCCTTCTAGTCTCATCTGTGTTGCAAGTAGAGCGACTTGCTTTGTGATGCTTTAAAAGGCGGTGTTTTATCAGCGATTTCTGAATCTAGTCGATTTGCGAAACGGCATGGAATGGGACTTAACTTATTATCAGTGAACACGAAGATGGAGGAAGAGATTTTCCGCCCAGTTTTATATAGAACTTAGCGGTTAAAAAGAAAACGTTGCTGTTTGGCGGCATTTTTATCATCTTGGTCTGCCCTGGTACGCTGACTTCCCTTGCCCTTATGCTGCCTTCATTCACTTTATGCGGCCTTCCCTCACCCTGCCCTCATACTCCCTTCCCTTCCCCTCCCATCATGCTGCCTTCCCCTCCCATCATGCTGCCTTCCCCTCCCATCATGCTGCCTTCCCCTCCCATCATGCTGCCTTCCCCTACCCCAACTTTGCCTTCCCCTACCCCAACTTTGCCTTCCCCTACCGCCACTCTGCCTTCCCCTACCCCCACTCTGCCTTCCCCTACCCCCACTCTGCCTTCCCCTACCCCCACTCTGCCTTCCCCTACCCCCACTCTGCCTTCCCTACCCCCACTCTGCCTTCCCCTACCCCCACTCTGCCTTCCCCTACCCCCACTCTGCCTTCCCCTACCCCCACTCTGCCTTCCCCTACCCCCACTCTGCCTTCCCCTACCCCCACTCTGCCTTCCCCTACCCCCACTCTGCCTTCCCCTACCCC
>NC_140968.1:4822786-4956273 GCF_056783735.1 Eptatretus burgeri | reverse complement strand
GTATGTAGTAGTAGCTACTTATGCATGGGGTGTAGGGGTGTCGTGTTAGAGGTAGTACCTTTGTTTCAGCAGTCAGCCACATCCCTTGGATGGACGACTGGCACTGGTCCTCATCACTGGCCCAACTCTCATCTATGACTCCAAGAAGTTGCTAGTGCACGGCATCGGCCACACCCTGGTAAACCGCGTTGGCTCACAGGCTAAACTAGATGAGGGTAGCACACAGAAGGTCTCTGTGTGTGATGGAGTACATCTAGCTCCAAATTTTCAAAGTGCACGAAGTTGATGAAACAGATGTGCTGATTGAATCCAGGCCACTTACCAGTCCTTTAATCAACATTTCCAGTTCATCGCTAAGTAAGAATTTCTTGAAGGAAAGATTGTCGGGCACTACCAAGGCACATTGGTGACATCACTGCTGTGAAACTCAGCATGGGGTTCAGTGTCAGCTAAGTCGGAATTGTATGTTGGCATCATACTGTTGTAAGTCACTGGATGCTGTGTCTCCATGTTGTCACGAAGAAGCTGACACTCGAATATTTGTACAAGCCAGGGATGCAACGACGGATGGTAGCAAGTCCATTATCATTAAGGCTAATGACACGGACGTACGAGTCATAGCAATATCTGTACTGCCATCCTTACAGGAACTAGGTCTTGAGAACTTGTGGATTGCCTTTGGCCAAGGAGCCAAGGCATGATGGATTCCAGTCCATGAGGAATTTTTTGCAATAGGGCCTGAGAAAGCGAGAGGGATCCCATACTTCCATGCGTTCACTGGATGTGACGTCATGTCTGCCTTCCACGGTTAAGGGAAGTAAACTGCGTGGCAGACTTGGAACGTCTTTGATGATGTTTCTGAAACATTCACCAATCTCAGCCAGCATCCAACATTGATTCGTGATCTTGACCTGCAGAGGCTGGAGAGATTCGTTGTCCTCATGTATGATAGATCAAGCGCAGCCACTGGTGTGGACGGAGCAAGACTGGATCTCTTTGCCCGCAAGCAGAGACCATACAACTCAATTCCACTAACACAGGCAGCCCTCAGAGAGCATGCAAAGTGTGCGGCCTATCAGGCTGGGATCATCTGGGGGCAGGCAACCATCTCCAGTCCAGACATTAGCAGTCCCGCTGAATGGGGATGGACACATAAAGGAGAGACGTGGCAGATATGTTGGACAACACTACCCCCTATTGCAGCCAGCTGTTAGGAACTGACCAAGTGTTCCTGTAAGAAAGGTTGCAACGGGAGATGCAAGTGCTTTCAGTCAGGGCTCCCCTGCACAGCACTCTGCAGCTGCATATGTGGACAGTAGCAGCTGGAGGAACATTCGCATGGTATGCATAACTTTGAACATTTACAAGCCAGGGCCCGGTTGCAGAAAGGCCTTAGCTTCATATGACAATCATTAAAGTGATGCAAAATCAGAAAAAAGTATGTGTCAGGGGGCTTTAAAAACAGGAAAATCCACTCCAGCAGGCTTGAAAACATAGGAATCCACACCTAGATCATGCAAATCGGACAACTACAAATACTTATGAGCAAAAAGTCAACTTTGGGAGGCGAACTTAGCGGCCATCTTGAAAAATTGGCCGCCATCTTGGATTTTCAAATGGCCAATCAAGCAGATTTGATTATAATCCACTGGAGAACAAATGTGCCAAATTTGATGCTTGTATCATCATTTGCACGATTCCTCTCAAAAATTGCTGTTATCTGCCCCACGAGAGAGAAGTCCCTGTAGTACCATCTTGTTTACCTTGTGTACCCCGCCCCATCCCTCTCCCTTCCACAGATCTCCTCACGTCTCTGTTCCTCACTCTTTTGGTCTTCCCTCTCCCACCCCTCTTATCTCCTGCCTTGTTATATGTTTCTGTGTATTGGCTGTTCCATGAGCCTCGACTTGGTTAAAAAAAAAAAAAATTGAGATTGTTTTTTTTTTTTACTCTGTCGTTTTCCAGGTTCATTACAGGTTCATCTCCTGATTCATGTTCAAAATATCACAATCAATTCAAATGAAGTTGTTCCTCGATCATAAACTGACGTTTGTCGACGACAGACAGACAGACAGACAGACAGACAGACAGACAGAAGTGAACCAATTGCTTAACCCCGGTTTTCGCTTCGCGTGCGCGGAGTTATTATGCTCTTGCCAAGCATGCTCTTTTCAGATGCTGCTTAAATGCATCATTGTGTGGAGGTTTGTTTTTCTTTTTTCTTTTCAAGGAGCCTGAAGCAGTGAAAAAATTGTGCACTCAGGTTTGCCAAGTCGGAAAACTGCATTCCTTTGCACGAAGCTGGGATATTACGTCTCGTCTGCTCACCTCACGTACTACGTCTCTCACCTAAGGCTCCTGCCTTTGCATTTGGTCAGCACACGGCAATGCAGAGCAGTCCATGTTCCTGCGAGCCTTCCATACGAGTCTTTCCCCCCAGCAAGATGGAGCTCGTCATCATCTCCCGATAGAGCATGTGCATCAATGGCAAAGTACGGCTTTCACCCTTACTGAGAGCCTGCACAATATGACAAAATCTGGCCCCGTCTTGAAGGAAGTGATATTTACTCATGTGCGTCTTTACCATTTGTGTGTCAATGTGTTATGTTTGAGAGGGAGAGGAAGAGTGAAAGAAGGGGGAGGTGGGAGGAGTAAGAGTATGAAAAGGGAGGAGAAGGAAGGAGAAGGATAAGGAGGAGGAGGGTGGTGGTGGTGGTCACAACTGGTTTTCAGATCTACTGTGATCGATACTAACAGAAAAAAAAGCAACACAATGGTGAGCCATGTGCCTTCACACGTTCCCCAGTGCACTCGTGAATATCCGGAATTTCCACGTGCATATTGTGCACTGCACGCACAAATTGCCATGCACGTGTACCGAGTCGCGTGACGGTGCTGCACGTGGTACTGAGCAAATTGCAATGCAGCACGATTGGGTGAACCATCCCAGCAGTGAAAAACATTTTTATTGACGTCTAAGTGTGGTAAACGTGATGAACGCCCACGTGCTATTGGCATGCTTGAGAAAGAAATGCCACAAAACGTGCCCAGGCATTTTGTTGTTCATCAGAACACCATCCAGTCACTCTGGAGACATCAACAAATTGGTAACATCAGAGGCAACATCCACCTTCTGGACAGGATAAGCATAAAGGAATCGGTTTGAGACAGCAAGTTGGACAACTCACAGCAGCCCTGGCTTGCGACAATCAACACCAAAGCTGTGAGGAATCAGTTACACGAGCATAACATCTGAGCACGACGACCAGCAGTACATCCGATTTTGTTGCCACGTCATCGACATGCGTGTCAAGCTTGGTGTAGACAACGTCTGAGGTTCAGGAGACAATATTGGGCTGCTATCCTGTTTACAGACAAGTCGAGGTTCCATCTTGACAGAAGTGATGGCCATTGTCACCTTTATTGACGAGAAGGGGAAACGTGCTGACGCATGTGTAACGTTTGTCATCCAGCGGTGGAAGTGTGATCACAGGTACCGTGATCAGTCTGTTTCTCCCGTTTCTACCTCTTGAACTGTTCACCAGCTACCGAGCTGTTAACTGACTTTGACTGCACCCCCTCTTCGAGCCTCTGGGGACATGTCTTGCACACTCGTACGTGTTGACATTCTCGAGTGGATTTCATGTTAAACACCAAATATTGAGATGGTCAAACAATGTGAGGTGTTCGTTTTCATCTCTCATCGGTGTAAATGATGCACGGGAACTTTATTTTCCCCATTTGTACAGACCGTGTACCCCAGTGATGCTCTGCATTGTTCAATGCTACGTCCTGTTTATGTCTCTGCTGACCAAGTCGCCCGTGGCATTATGTTTTCGGGTTGTTTGTCCATACGTACAGACGTGTGTCCGTCCGTGCTAATTTTCTCTGTTTTCTCTGCAAACCGCTTATCCGATTGACACAAAATTTTCATTTAAGGTGCGACTACTCGTGCAGAATGTTTTAATGATAATTATGATGTCAAATGTCACATGGTGTGGCAGCCATGTTCGAAAAAAGGAAAAACTTTGGACCTCTGCATGTCCGAAACCACTCCATGGAAAAAAAACGGTAAGTACTCCTCATGGGGGAATGAGTGTGATTGTTTTTGATGATGTCATAAGCACCTTCGTCAAACGCTTTATCCGATCACTATGAAAAATTTTGAGGGTCATTTAGGGCTTATTTGTATTGGAGGGGCAGGGGGGGGGAATTCATGATGTCATCGTTCATGCAGTTCAGCAGCCATATTATTTTTAACATAAAAACCTTCAAAAAATCTTGTGATGAAACATCACAGTTATGATCGAGTTGTCGTGCGGAATAAATGTTTTAAAATATCAACCTGATCGGACGCATGGTCTGGCAGCCAGAATTATTCAATATTTTGAATCTGCGTTTCAGCGATTTAAATCAAACTTGGTACTAGTATGTATAGATGATGCAACAATGTGGGTAGAGGCATATCTGGCGACGTCGAGACGTCTAAGAGTTCCCTTGTAGTTTATACGAGTGTTGAGGCTCATGGAATCGCAGAACAACAGGGTAAAAAGGTCAAAAAGTGAATGAAAGGGCAGACAGGACGACAACACACGCGTGCACAATAACACAAGGAGAAACTTTCAGGTGAAAGGAGTACATGGTTTCAGCGGGCATGGAACAGTTCAAGAGGTAGAAACGGTAGAAACAGACTGCTGTGAAAGTGGACAGCAGACTTGTCCTGGCAGGAAGAGCATGAACCAACATACTCAGGATGACAATTGCTGATTGTGTTTTGAATTTAATAAGTGGTATTGGCTGTTCTTTTTTTATTATTTATTTATGTAATATTTTGCATTGCGTGATGTGTTCCAGAATCAGAATACGAAATTGATCCAGAGACGGGAGAGGCTTCGAGGTGATTGTTGATGGCCCGGCAGCACGCCATTCCAGATTGAGTGCGACGTCTGTGGATATGCCGTCACGTGTACGGACTCTCACGTCAAACCTGTCCTCCGTTTCCATTTTTAACCTTTTAAAGTTTACGGTGCTTCAGACTTACTTGGCAAGCATCTTGCAACATTCTATTGCTGCTGACGTACTCCATCGATCGGTTTGGTTTGTGCTTTTGATCAAATGGGACTCGACAGTCTCCACTGTGGGCTGAAAAATCTGCTTTTCCTTTTATGCCATGCTCACCTCCTTTGTGGACACTTGTGCTTTGGGAATCATCTCTGTGCCATTCGTTAGGCCTTGCATGCTGTGTTTTCCCCAAGTGTGCACACACTGTCCAACCTTTACCCAATTTGTAGGAAGTCGTGTGCCATTTGTTGTGCATTGTGGGGAAAAAAATTAGACTTGTTCCATTTTACCTTGACACGCGTTTGCTTTTGGTCATTGGGTAAGCAAGCATCAAGCCTGGTGTTTGCTAAGCAGTTAGGGTGGCTGGCTTGGGACCCTAGGGTGCCGATTTCAAATCCCTGTCAACCGTTGAATTAACACCAGGTGAGGTCGACTCAGCCTGACTTCCTTCCGATTTCGTCGAAAAGAGTACTAGGGTGTTGTGCTGATTTCCGGTGTTGGGTTCGAGAAACGACGGTCAGTGATCGAATGTTTACAGGTTTCTCGTGAACAAATGTCGAGCCAGTTACATGTGTTTATGGAGAGTTGTTCCAATTTGGAATTGAGTTTCTCATGATGATTACCTGTTATGTGAGCTTTTGCACAGGTTATTGTGAAGCAAAGCGTTTGTGCAATAAACTGCTTGTTTTGAACTGCATTTATAAGGATTATTACGGAGCGAAACGATGAGCCTGGAGCTCCGCACACTCGCCTCCAAGTCCAGCCTGGGTTTGAATCTCGGCCCAGCTATGAACTGTCATCCTGCTTTCGCACACAGGGCAATTCATCAACATCGAATTCATGACCGAATTCATCAACGTGTGTGCCATCCCTCGGATGGATGTTAAGCTGGAGGCCCCATCTGCCAGTACTGTTTGTTGTTGGACACTGAAGATCTGACGCCGTCCTTCGCGAAAAGTTGGTGAATGATTGCCACCACCATGAACAAATTACAAATTCCTGCCCTGACTACTCTTGCGAAGTCAACGGCAACCCAGCCAGTGTAATCCCTGCCAAGAGACTGCACCACCGAAGTGCTGATACTCTCTAATTTTCGTTCATTTTAATCAAACTTTCCCTCGTTAGGCATGTTGTAGATTTTGTCTGCATGAACAAAGTGGAAATTGCGGTTGTTGTCTTGTGATAAAACGAAATTTATTTTTGGGTAGGGAAAAAAAAATAATAATCAAACTTTAAGTTTAATTTTCTTTGTTGATTTTGCAAAGTGTTGCTGGTGAATGAACCGTTTCCTTCAAATCGTTTTTCTTGAATGATGTGCTTGGATGGTGATAGACCGAAACACCTTAATGGGTGAGTTTTTAAAATGTCACATGGGTTAATGTTTCGCAGGAATTGTGGAAGATGACAGCTCTTAGTCCATGCTTTGTTGTAATCCGTTGCACGGGTATGCAGCGGATAGCAGGGTGGACTCGAGCATTGTCGTCCGAGTCATTCTCTGGATATCGGTTTGTTCAGGTGATGCCAGGATGATCTTTTGATTTTACATACATACATATATATATATATATATATATATATATATATATATATATATATATATATATATATATATATTTATATATATATATATATACATATACATATATATATATATATATATATATATATACATATATAAATTACTTGATATAAACCTTCGTTCACTGCAAAGTCAGAACAAATTAATGGTGCGTTCATCCCTTTTTTATTTTCGGTTAATAAAGATGATAAACATTGTTGAAGCTTTTGATATCGATTGCAGATGTCATGTTGAAACCCACATGTTATAAACCACACCCACAGATGTCATGTTGAAACCCACATGTTATAAACCACACCCACAAAGGTCATGTTGAAACCCACATGTTATAAACCACACCCACAAAGGTCATGTTAAAACCCACATTTATAAACCACACCCACAGATGTCATGTTGAAACCCACATGTTATAAACCACACCCACAAAGGTCATGTTAAAACCCACATTTATAAACCACACCCACAGATGTCATGTTGAAACCCACATGTGATACACCAAACCCACAGATGTCATGTAGAAATCCACATGTTATAAACCACATTCACAGATGTCATGTTCAACTCCACATCTTGTAAGCCACACTCATAGATCATGTTGAACCCCACATGTTATAAACCACACCCACAGAGATCATGTTGAACCCCACATATTATAAACCACACCCACAGATGTCATGTAAAAACCCACATGTTATAAACCACACCCACAGAGGTCATGTAAAAACCCACATATTATAAACCACACCCACAGATGTCATGTTGAACCCCACATGTTATAAACCACACCCACAGAGATCATGTAAAAACCCACATGTTATAAACCACACCCACAGATGTCATGTTGAAACCCACATGTTATAAACCACACCCACAGAGATCATGTAAAAACCCACATGTTATAAACCACACCCACAGATGTCATGTTGAAACCCACATGTTATAAACCACACCCACAGATGTCATGTTGAAACCCACATGTTATAAACCACACCCACAGATGTCATGTTGAAATCCACATTTATAAACCACACCCACAGATGTCATGTTGAAACCCACATGTTATAAACCACACCCACAAAGGTCATGTTGAAACCCACATGTTATAAACCACACCCACAAAGGTCATGTTAAAACCCACATTTATAAACCACACCCACAGATGTCATGTTGAAACCCACATGTTATAAACCACACCCACAAAGGTCATGTTAAAACCCACATTAATAAACCACACCCACAGATGTCATGTTGAAACCCACATGTGATACACCAAACCCACAGATGTCATGTAGAAATCCACATGTTATAAACCACATTCACAGATGTCATGTTCAACTCCACATCTTGTAAGCCACACTCAGAGATCATGTTGAACCCCACATGTTATAAACCACACCCACAGAGATCATGTTGAACCCCACATATTATAAACCACACCCACAGATGTCATGTAAAAACCCACATGTTATAAACCACACCCACAGAGGTCATGTAAAAACCCACATATTATAAACCACACCCACAGATGTCATGTTGAACCCCACATGTTATAAACCACACCCACAGAGATCATGTAAAAACCCACATGTTATAAACCACACCCACAGAGGTCATGTAAAAACCCACGTTATAAACCACACCCACAGAGGTCATGTAAAAACCCACATATTATAAACCACACCCACAGATGTCATGTTGAACCCCACATATTATAAACCACACCCACAGATGTCATGTTGAACCCCACATGTTATAAACCACACCCACAGATGTCATGTTGAACCCCACATCTTATAAACCACACCCACAGATGTCAAGCTGAACCCCACATATTATAAACCACACTCACAGAGATCATGTTGAACCCCACATGTTATAAACCACACCCACAGAGATCATGTTGAACCCCACATATTATAAACCACACCCACAGATGTCATGTAAAAACCCACATGTTATAAACCACACCCACATATTATAAGCCACACCCACAGATGTCATGTTGAACCCCACATCTTATAAACCACACCCACAGATGTCATGTTGAACCCCACATCTCATAAACCACACCCACAGATGTCATGTTGAACCCCACATCTTATAAACCGCACCCACAGATGTCATGTTGAACCCCACATGTTATAAACCACACCCACAGATGTCATGTTGAACCCCACATGTTATAAACCACACCCACAGATGTCATGTTGAACCCCACATCTCAGAAACCACACCCACAGATGTCATGTTGAACCCCACATGTTATAAACCACACTCACAGATATCATGTTGAACCCCACATGTTATAAACCACACTCACAGAGATCATGTTGAACCCCACATGTTATAAACCACACTCACAGAGATCATATTGAACCCCACATATTAGAAACCACACCCACAGATGTCATGTAAAAACCCACATGTTATAAACCACACCCACAGATGTCATGTTGAACCCCACATCTCATAAACCACACTCACAGATGTCATGTTGAACCCCACATCTCATAAACCACACTCACAGATGTCATGTTGAACCCCACATCTCATAAACCACACTCACAGATGTCATGTTGAACCCCACATGTTATAAACTACACCCACAGATGTCATGTTGAACCCCACATCTTATAAACCACACCCACAGATGTCATGTTGAACCCCACATGTTATAAACCACACCCATAGATGTCATGTTGAACCCCACATGTTATAAACCACACTCACAGATATCATGTTGAACCCCACATGTTATAAACCACACTCACAGAGATCATGTTGAACCCCACATGTTATAAACCACACCCACAGATGTCATGTTGAACCCCACATGTTATAAACCACACCCACAGATGTCATGTTGAACCCCACATCTTATAAACCACACCCACAGATGTCATGTTGAACCCCACATGTTATAAACCACACCCATAGATGTCATGTTGAACCCCACATGTTATAAACCACACTCACAGATATCATGTTGAACCCCACATGTTATAAACCACACTCACAGAGATCATGTTGAACCCCACATGTTATAAACCACACTCACAGATGTCATGTTGAACCCCACATGTTATAAACCACACTCACAGATGTCATGTTGAACCCCACATGTTATAAACCACACTCACAGATATCATGTTGAACCCCACATGTTATAAACCACACCCACAGATGTCATGTTGAACCCCACATCTTATAAACCACACCCACAGATGTCATGTTGAACCCCACATGTTATAAACCACACCCACAGATGTCATGTTGAACCCCACATCTTATAAACCACACCCACAGATGTCATGTTGAACCCCACATGTTATAAACCACACCCATAGATGTCATGTTGAACCCCACATGTTATAAACCACACTCACAGAGATCATGTTGAACCCCACATGTTATAAACCACACCCACAGATGTCATGTTGAACCCCACATGTTATAAACCACACTCACAGATGTCATGTTGAACCCCACATGTTATAAACCACACTCACAGATATCATGTTGAACCCCACATGTTATAAACCACACCCACAGATGTCATGTTGAACCCCACATGTTATAAACCACACCCACAGATGTCATGTTGAACCCCACATGTTATAAACCACACTCACAGATATCATGTTGAACCCCACATGTTATAAACCACACCCACAGATGTCATGTTGAACCCCACATGTTATAAACCACACCCACAGATGTCATGTTGAACCCCACATGTTATAAACCACACCCACAGATGTCATGTTGAACCCCACATGTTATAAACCACACTCACAGATGTCATGTTGAACCCCACATGTTATAAACCACACCCACAGATGTCATGTTGAACCCCACATGTTATAAACCACACTCACAGATGTCATGTTGAACCCCACATGTTATAAACCACATTCACAGATGTCATGTTCAACTCCACATCTTGTAAGCCACACTCACAGATGTCAAGCTGAACCCCACATCTTATAAACCACACTCACAGATGTCATGTTGAACCCCACATGTTATAAACCACACCCACAGATGTCATGTTGAACCCCACATCTTATAAACCACACACACAGAGATCATGTTGAACCCCACATGTTATAAACCACACCCACAGATGTCATGTTGAACCCCACATGTTATAAACCACACTCACAGATATCATGTTGAACCCCACATGTTATAAACCACACCCACAGATGTCATGTTGAACCCCACATGTTATAAACCACACACACAGATGTCATGTTGAACCCCACATCTTATAAACCACACCCACAGATGTCATGTTGAACCCCACATCTCATAAACCACACTCACAGATGTCATGTTGAACCCCACATCTCATAAACCACACTCACAGATGTCATGTTGAACCCCACATGTTATAAACCACACCCACAGATGTCATGTTGAACCCCACATCTTATAAACCACACCCACAGATGTCATGTTGAACCCCACATGTTATAAACCACACCCACAGATGTCATGTTGAACCCCACATGTTATAAACCACACCCACAGATGTCATGTTGAACCCCACATGTTATAAACCACACTCACAGATATCATGTTGAACCCCACATGTTATAAACCACACCCACAGATGTCATGTTGAATCCCACATGTTATAAACCACACTCACAGATGACATGTTGAAACCCACATGTTATAAACCACACCTACAGATGTCATGTTGAAACCACACACACACAGATGTCATGTTGAATCCCACATGTTGTAAACCACCCACATAGATGTCATGTTGAAACCCACGTTATAAACCACACACAGAGATCTTGTTGAAACCACATGTTATGAACCACACACACAGATGTCATGTTGAAACCCACGTTATAAACCACACCCACAGAGATCATGTTGAAACCCACATGTTATAAACCACACACACACAGATGTCATGTTGAATCCCACATGTTATAAACCACAACCACAGATGTCATGTTGAAACCACATATTATAAACCACACCCACAGAGATCATGTTGAAACCCACATGTTATAAACCACACATACAGATGTCATGTTGAATCCCACATGCTATAAACCACACCCACAGATGTCATGTTGAAACCACATGTTATAAACCACACACACAGATGTCATGTTGAATCCCACATGCTATAAACCACACCCACAGATGTCATGTTGAAACCACATGTTATAAACCACACACACAGAGGTCATGTTGAAACCACATGTTATAAACCACACCCACAGAGGTCATGTTGAAACCACATGTTATAAACCACACCCACAGATGTCATGTTGAAACCTACATGTTATAAACCACACACACAGATGTCATGTTGAAACCCGCATGTTATAAACCACACCTCCAGATGTCATGTTGAAACCCACATGTTATAAACCACACCCACAGAGGTCATGTTGAATCCCACATGCTATAAACCACATCCACAGATGTCATGTTGAAACCCACGTTTATAAACCACACACAGAGATCTTGTTGAAACCACATGTTATGAACCACACACACAGATGTCATGTTGAAACCCACGTTATAAACCACACCCACAGAGATCATGTTGAAACCCACATGTTATAAACCACACACACACAGATGTCATGTTGAATCCCACATGTTATAAACCACACCCACAGATGTCATGTTGAAACCACATATTATAAACCACACCCACAGAGATCATGTTGAAACCCACATGTTATAAACCACACATACAGATGTCATGTTGAATCCCACATGCTATAAACCACACCCACAGATGTCATGTTGAAACCACATGTTATAAACCACACCCACAGATGTCATGTTGAAACCACATGTTATAAACCACACACACAGAGGTCATGTTGAAACCACATGTTATAAACCACACCCACAGAGGTCATGTTGAAACCACATGTTATAAACCACACCCACAGATGTCATGTTGAAACCTACATGTTATAAACCACACACACAGATGTCATGTTGAAACCCGCATGTTATGAACCACACCTCCAGATGTCATGTTGAAACCCACATGTTATAAACCACACCCACAGAGGTCATGTTGAATCCCACATGCTATAAACCACATCCACAGATGTCATGTTGAAACCCACGTTATAAACCACACACAGAGATCTTGTTGAAACCACATGTTATGAACCACACACACAGAGATCATGTTGAAACCCACATGTTATAAACCACACACACACAGATGTCATGTTGAATCCCACATGCTATAAACCACATCCACAGATGTCATGTTGAAACCCACGTTATAAACCACACACAGAGATCTTGTTGAAACCCACGTTATAAACCACACCCACAGATGTCATGTTGAACCCCACATGTTATAAACCACACACACAGATGTCATGTTGAACCCCACATCTTATAAACCACACCCACAGATGTCATGTTGAACCCCACATGTTATAAACCACACACACAGATGTCATGTTGAACCCCACATCTTATAAACCACACCCACAGATGTCATGTTGAACCCCACATCTCATAAACCACACTCACAGATGTCATGTTGAACCCCACATCTCATAAACCACACTCACAG
This sequence comes from Eptatretus burgeri, assembly GCF_056783735.1. Lineage (NCBI taxonomy): Eukaryota > Metazoa > Chordata > Myxini > Myxiniformes > Myxinidae > Eptatretus > Eptatretus burgeri. Next base: position 4,943,047 of record NC_140968.1, on the reverse strand, counting down.
ATGTCATGTTGAACCCCACATGTTATAAACCACACCCACAGATGTCATGTTGAACCCCACATCTTATAAACCACACCCACAGATGTCATGTTGAACCCCACATGTTATAAACCACACCCACAGATGTCATGTTGAACCCCACATGTTATAAACCACACCCACAGATGTCATGTTGAACCCCACATGTTATAAACCACACTCACAGATATCATGTTGAACCCCACATGTTATAAACCACACCCACAGATGTCATGTTGAATCCCACATGTTATAAACCACACTCACAGATGACATGTTGAAACCCACATGTTATAAACCACACCTACAGATGTCATGTTGAAACCACACACACAGATGTCATGTTGAATCCCACATGTTGTAAACCACCCACATAGATGTCATGTTGAAACCCACGTTATAAACCACACACAGAGATCTTGTTGAAACCACATGTTATGAACCACACACACAGATGTCATGTTGAAACCCACGTTATAAACCACACCCACAGAGATCATGTTGAAACCCACATGTTATAAACCACACACACACAGATGTCATGTTGAATCCCACATGTTATAAACCACAACCACAGATGTCATGTTGAAACCACATATTATAAACCACACCCACAGAGATCATGTTGAAACCCACATGTTATAAACCACACATACAGATGTCATGTTGAATCCCACATGCTATAAACCACACCCACAGATGTCATGTTGAAACCACATGTTATAAACCACACACACAGATGTCATGTTGAATCCCACATGCTATAAACCACACCCACAGATGTCATGTTGAAACCACATGTTATAAACCACACACACAGAGGTCATGTTGAAACCACATGTTATAAACCACACCCACAGAGGTCATGTTGAAACCACATGTTATAAACCACACCCACAGATGTCATGTTGAAACCTACATGTTATAAACCACACACACAGATGTCATGTTGAAACCCGCATGTTATAAACCACACCTCCAGATGTCATGTTGAAACCCACATGTTATAAACCACACCCACAGAGGTCATGTTGAATCCCACATGCTATAAACCACATCCACAGATGTCATGTTGAAACCCACGTTATAAACCACACACAGAGATCTTGTTGAAACCACATGTTATGAACCACACACACAGATGTCATGTTGAAACCCACGTTATAAACCACACCCACAGAGATCATGTTGAAACCCACATGTTATAAACCACACACACACAGATGTCATGTTGAATCCCACATGTTATAAACCACACCCACAGATGTCATGTTGAAACCACATATTATAAACCACACCCACAGAGATCATGTTGAAACCCACATGTTATAAACCACACATACAGATGTCATGTTGAATCCCACATGCTATAAACCACACCCACAGATGTCATGTTGAAACCACATGTTATAAACCACACACACAGAGGTCATGTTGAATCCCACATGCTATAAACCACACCCACAGATGTCATGTTGAAACCACATGTTATAAACCACACACACAGAGGTCATGTTGAAACCACATGTTATAAACCACACCCACAGAGGTCATGTTGAAACCACATGTTATAAACCACACCCACAGATGTCATGTTGAAACCTACATGTTATAAACCACACACACAGATGTCATGTTGAAACCCGCATGTTATAAACCACACCTCCAGATGTCATGTTGAAACCCACATGTTATAAACCACACCCACAGAGGTCATGTTGAATCCCACATGCTATAAACCACATCCACAGATGTCATGTTGAAACCCACGTTATAAACCACACACAGAGATCTTGTTGAAACCACATGTTATGAACCACACACACAGAGATCATGTTGAAACCCACATGTTATAAACCACACACACACAGATGTCATGTTGAATCCCACATGCTATAAACCACATCCACAGATGTCATGCTGAAACCCACGTTATAAACCACACACAGAGATCTTGTTGAAACCACATGTTATGAACCACACACACAGAGATCATGTTGAAACCCACATGTTATAAACCACACACACACAGATGTCATGTTGAATCCCACATGCTATAAACCACATCCACAGATGTCATGTTGAAACCCACGTTATAAACCACACACAGAGATCTTGTTGAAACCCACGTTATAAACCACACCCACAGAGATCATGTTGAAACCCACATGTTATAAACCACACACACACAGATGTCATGTTGAATCCCACATGCTATAAACCACACCCACAGATGTCATGTTGAAACCACATATTATAAACCACACCCACAGAGATCATGTTGAAACCCACATGTTATAAACCACACATACAGATGTCATGTTGAATCCCACATGCTATAAACCACACCCACAGATGTCATGTTGAAACCACATGTTATAAACCACACACACAGAGGTCATGTTGAATCCCACATGTTATAAACCACACACACAGATGTCATGTTGAATCCCACATGCTATAAACCACACCCACAGATGTCATGTTGAAACCACATGTTATAAACCACACACACAGAGGTCATGTTGAAACCACATGTTATAAACCACACCCACAGAGGTCATGTTGAAACCACATGTTATAAACCACACCCACAGATGTCATGTTGAAACCTACATGTTATAAACCACACACACAGATGTCATGTTGAAACCCGCATGTTATAAACCACACCTCCAGATGTCATGTTGAAACCCACATGTTATAAACCACACCCACAGAGGTCATGTTGAATCCCACATGCTATAAACCACATCCACAGATGTCATGTTGAAACCACACGTTATAAACCACACACACAGATGTCATGTGGAAACCTGCATTATAAACCACACCCACAGATGTCATGTTGAATCCCACATGTTATAAACCACACACACAGATGTCATGTGGAAACCTGCATTATAAACCACATCCACAGAGGTCATGTGGAAACCTATATGTTATAAACCACGTGTGTAATGATATATCACTCAGCAGGAATGATTCGATAATCGGTGCATGGAAAGTTTGGAATGTTGTTGCTCGAGTTCCCTTACATGCTGCTCCCTATTAGCCGGGAGGCACCCATTTGTGTGAACACTTCCACAGTTGAGGATTCCCCCCCATTGTTTTGCCATTCCATCGCAGCATCGGAATGGAGAATTTTTCCAACTATTTATTTCTTTTTAATAGGTGTCGATGGATCTTCAATGCCCACAACCAAATGCTGGTAGACAGGACGTTGTGCTGCAGTTCTCCAGGAGAATTGTTGTGTTTGAGAGTTGATCGGTAGAAATCGTTGTGGTTCGGCCAAAGTATCTTCAGTCTCCGAAATGATCACGAGAGCACGGATGACTATCTGTGGAATGGTTGAAAAAGTTTTTCATCGAACGCTGAAGAAAAAGCATGAAACCAAAGCCATCATTCGAAACCAATTCTTTTTGGTCCTCCTTGTGTGCAACTTTGTGGTTGTCGAAAGTTGATGTAGGCCTTACTCTTGATTGCCTCTTGTACAAGTTGGCAAATCCACCGAGATCGCAGCATGTCAGACGCCGCTGCTTCCACAGATGCTCACGTCCTCTCGTGTCCATTCCTGGCCTTCCTCATTGGCATCAGTTGAGGTAATAAAATAATTAGGTCCTCCATTTTAGAAATCCGAAACTTGACACGATTGTCCAGCGAAGTTCCTGATCCATGGTGTTTTCTCCATTACCCGACTCGCTGGGAACAATTTGGATTTCGCTCGATATCGATTTGTGATTTGTAAATGGGTAAGAATTCAACAAGGCCCCTCTGGTCTGAACTGAAGCTTGGGTGAACTCCCATTTTTTTTTTTTTAACCCTGTAGGGCTCCACACATCTCCAGTCTTATAACCATTGCAGTTGAATTTGACATCACACTGTCCTTTCACTTCTCCATCCAGACTGAGGTTCTTCCAAACAAGCAGATGTTCCGGCAGCAGTGTCACATTAGTGGTGTAGGTTTCGGATTGTTTAAATGAGTGGTTTTCAAGTTTACAACTCTTCAGTTGTGGCAGGTATACATCCGGTTGCTTCTTGGATCTCGAAGTAAGATTATATATCTGAGCTCCCAGTGAGCTCGTCCTGATAACTTGGTTTCAATGGAGTACCGTAGGTTTGATGTAACCCTGCTGTTGGCTTGATGGCGAAGGTCATGCTGTTATGATACATGGTCATGCCTTAACATCACACCGAGTGGGTTGACCGAGTCAGTCTTCCTTCCAAGGTCAGAAAAATGAGCCATTCGAGTATAGTGTCGGAGTGGTGACACGTCCAGGATTGTGTCCCCCAGCCAAGGAAAACGACCTCGGCAACCCTGTGTACCTGACGGCGTGAATAGGATCCTCCAGACAATTTTAGAGTTGAGCAGAGAAGGGAGTCCTGTGCAGTTTCAATTGTCTGGTTGGATGTGATGACCAAGCTGATCCCCCAAACTAGACCCCCATAGAAATACCTCGTAAATCGCTGATGAAACACCCAAAACAAATCAAGCAAATGGCGACGCAGCGTTAGCGTAAAAACACAAATCGTTAGGAAAATGGAAAATAAAAAAAACCCCGACAAAACGTACAAACACTCGATAAACCACGACCATTCGAATGTTTACAGGTAACGTTTGTGTAAATAACGCGAATTGCTTCTGCACTCAAATGCAAAAATTCTTTCATTCATCAAGTACATTTAAAGCATTAACTAGTTGAGTGAGCAACCCCTCTTACTTACCGGTAACTGAGTCTCCTCTTTTCCTGTTCGTCGTGTCCAACTGTTGCCTCACCGGCTCACTTGTAATTCGTTGCCCCTTACCCTCTGTAACTTCGCTCTTTCACAAACCAAGATGTGTCGAAAAAAAAAGTTTTGGAGCAAGAAATATGTAGGTTTCGAGAAATTAAAGGAATCGAAATTTTTTAAAAATCAGAATCTTTTTTTTTTTTTAAACCTTTAATAAAAAATTCAAAAATTCTATCAGGTCAGAACTATGGTCATCTTCTTCTCAGATCTTGACATAAATCATAAACTGGTCAAACACTTGGAATATGTCTTTTAATCCTGAGAAATCCCACACACTCTCTCTCTCTCCAAAAGGACCGTACTGCAAACCCTCCTATCTGCCTTCTCAAAAACCCTCTCGATGAAGTTCAATCACTCCAACTCCTGGGTCTCACCATCAGCCATGATCTTTCTTGAACAAAACCACATTTTAAAAAGTTGGCCTCCAAAGCTAAATGCCGACTCGGCATCTTCCGTCGTACAAAGTCCTTCCTTGGCACACTTGAACTCCTATCCACCTACATTCGCAGCTCGATGGAATGTTGCTTTTCCCCCGGGCTCGCTCCGCTGCCTTACACCTTGCTCAGCTTGACACCGTGGTAACAAAGGCCTTCAACATAATTGGAATCTCTCACGATGAAGCTGAGTCGATGGGCCCATCACTTCGTCATCACCCTCTCTGTATTATTTTGCCTCCTTTCTGGTCTTGCATCCTCTGCCCGCTCCGTGCATTGACCCCTCCAGGTATCTGCAGGACACACGCAGTCAACCAGCTACCCCCTCCTCATGAAACTGCCAAAATCCAGGACCGATGCTCACCTTCACTCATCTATTCCTCTTTTTTTTCTTCTTCCTGTGGAACCACCTTCCACATTCTCTTCAATCTCCTTCTCCCCTCCAGGTATTCAAGACAGCTGTTCACCGTCATCCCTCTTCCAAACCTCTTGATATTTTCTGCACTCATTAAACCACTCCGCACCCTTCTTAAAATTTTGCTGAATGGATCCATATTGTCCATCGTTTGCGTTCTCCCTGACCCATTGTTACCTAATACCCCTTTGTCTATCTCCATCGATTTTCTCCCTCCTCTTGGCATTCCCCCATTCTCCTACTGGTGTTCCTTTTGTTATGTTACGTCCTGTACTGATCCGTTGTGTTCTAGCTCTTCCACGAGCCTTTGACTGTGTAAACAACAAAAACAACAAAGAATCCCAGTAGAAATATAATTTATTTATTTTCCCCCACATTTCATGCAATAAACAAGAAGTGAAAACAAAGGTGTTTAGAAATGTTCTATTCAAATGCATTCTTTGAAAAGCTTTGGCAAGAGCTTACATGTTGACAAATGACATCTGAAAGGCAGTCAAAGGTTGCATCTTTTAAAAAGGCAAGTCAGAAAAAGTGTTGGCAGGATGGCCTAGGCCCTAGAGTCTCTAAGCCGTCTAGCCTTGGTTCGAATCTCGGCCCAGCTATAAAAACCGTCATTTCATAGGCAGGATGATTCATCAATGTGTGTGCCGTCACTCGGACGGACGTTAAACATCCCACGGTGTCCTTTGCGAAGAGTGTGCGAGCTATTGCAGGCATCCTGAACAAATGCCAAATTCCTGCCCTGATTTCCCGAGTCGGAGTGGTGACCCGACCGGGATTGTAGCCTCGTAACTGCTTTGGCAGCGCCGAACGTGGCTGGGATGTGGCTGTCGAACTGTGATTGCCTTTTTGAGATACTGTGCCAAATGTCTTACCCTGAGCGTTTTGATTTAAAACAGCATATGTTCTGTGAAGATGAGATGAGAATGCTTCGGTGGATTGAGGGCGGTTTTGGAATGAGGAGATGATACAACTCCAGCTCTCTTGCCTAGAAAAAAAAAAAGGATGAAGAACCAATCAAGAAAGAATGGAATTAACCAATTAAGGAGAAAAGGTCAAGAGAATGACAGAGATTAAGATGGAGGGAGGTCGTGGAGAGCGATTTGAAGAGTGTGGGATTGAGAGAGGAAGATATGTGGAGGATAGGGGGGGGAATGGAGAAGGTGGAAATGAGTGGCCGATCCCCAACTGTTGGGATCAAGTTGCCAAGAAGATTTCCTGTCAAGACCACTTGCGGAGGATACTCAACTAACCTCAATATGCAGCCAATAAGTTCGTAAATCAAGTTAAACATCATGGTCAACGTTGATTAAAAGTAATACTTTGGAAAGAGCAGGATTTGTTGAATTGTTATCACCGATTTATTTGTCACAAAACAGTTGACCGGCCAGGTCGCCGTACGATGGCATTTGATGGACAAACTCCAAACTCCATTTTAGATTGATTTAAACGAACACTATATACAAAGGTTACCTGCTTAAAGTTAAACACAAACAACAACAGGTCACACAGTAGGAAGGAAAAGTAGATATCAAGAACCAAGGAGATAATGTCACTAAAACTACCTGAATTGGACAAATCAAAAGCTAAGGATGATAAATTCAAAGTAAGGTAATCAAGCAGGAAACAAAAACAACTGGATTGTCAGGTCAGCATCGAGTGACCTTCACTTATCAACCTGTTATCCCCAACTACATTCCTCCACAACTGACAGCAGAACTTACAGGAAGTGTACCTGCCTTTCGGTTTCATTGCCTCTCCTGATGCTTCACAAGGAAGTTGTTGCATCACAGACTATTCCGTACTTCTGCAGAGGATATAAAGTTGGTTGACTTGTCTGACGCTGATCCTGCTCACCAGATTCTCTCAGCAAGGGAGCCTCGTGAGTGGAGGAGGCCAATGGGCTAACCATGTTCCTCGTGGTTGATCGGCATCTCAAGGAGATGGGGATGGGCCAGGCATCTGCCTGGGGGATGGCCAGACGGAGGCCCCTGGAGTACCAGTGGAAAGTGGACGCAGCGATGTGCTACTCTGGCGCATGCTCCCATACCTGACGAGTCCGCTAACACACGTGTGATAGTGATTCCAACTCCCAAGGTACATTGATGAAAAGTGTATGTCGATGTACCTTGGCACCTTGCCAAATTGTTGCCCTGATTGATGCTGGGAATGCAATAGCAATCCTTCCGACGCCCCTCACCCCACCCCCCCCCCAACTACTTTGATAACGACAAAGAATGCATGAAACACGCGCACACACGCACACGCACACGCACACACGCACACGCGCGCACACACACACACACACACACACACACACACACACACACACACACACACACACACACACACACACACACACACACACACACACACACACACACACCAATATCCCAAACTGAGTGTGCCCATCCAACTTCTGATCCTTTTCATTGTGTCTCAGAAAAAGGGAAGTGAATGGACAAGATGTCCATTGAAAGTGACATAAACGTCTGAGTTGTCTCCATAGATCCCACTTTCCTTGTCTCCATGACTCATCCTCAGCCAAACCTGCAGCAGATCACAGCATTATTTGGTAAGTACAACAGCAATAACGTAACCCCAATAAGTGAATCGTTACAAATGGAATTTGACGTGTACTGCAATTCCTCAGAGCAATAAATAATTATTCCTTTGCTTCTCCATGGATCCGCTCTAAAACTTCAGCTAGCAGGCAGGCACCTTGTCATCCGTGTGCAGCGGTAGAAGCAGGCTCTGGCTGAGGGACACGGAGCGCTGCCCAGGCTGTGCGTGCAGTGCGGCGCATGCGTCCTCATTACGCATGACGTGAAGGAACGTCTCACGGCCATTCCAGGAGTGCACGTTGATATTGAAATGATAGACTCCCGGCACCGGTGCCGCGTAGCCACCACTGGGTAGGTCCAGTCGCCCTGCCACATTTACGAAGGCCGTCTCAAATGAAAGAGACCGTGACTCTGTGGTTCCTTCCTGGGAAGAGAGTCGAGCCACGGAGAAAGCCCCAGCCACAGGTTCCGGCATGATGCCGGGGTTGCCGGTCTGACCACGTAGTCCTGATTTGCCTTGAGGCCCCATTAATCCTGGACCACCAGCAATTCCATCGGGCCCAAATGGACCATGGTCTCCATGCTCTCCCTTGTCTCCTGGTTAGAGAAAGGTGTTATATTCGTGCAGGTCACCCAAAACGACTCGGCATCAAAAGCATTCATCAAATCAAATTTGTTAGTCTGTGTTACTCGATTGCCCTTTGCAACTTTAGTTGTGCAAGGTTTGGCGATTGCAAGAAAAGGCAGTGGATCAAGTAACGTTCTCGTTTGGCTAACCTTGGAGTACACTCAGATTGGTAGGCAGATGCAGGTGGAAATGTGGAGCACTGGACTGCACAGGGCAACAATGGATGCATTGCGAAGTTCTGTCCTTCAGTGGATCCTCACCCAGTGTCCCATAGATCAAGGACAGGAACAGAAGCCATGGTGCAACCTCATGCAGGATGGTGTGCATTGCAGACACCAGTACACAACAACAAACCCAAGAAGGTTTCGGGCTATTGGGCTGAAGGAAAAGCCAAGCATGTGAGTGGTCATGATACAATGGTGCACAAACGAATGTTTACATGTTCAGAGAAATTAGGGTTATCCATTCCTCAACACCTGAGCCGAGCAGCTCTCTGCTCAGCTCCTCCACAAGACTCAGACCCTGTAGGAAAATAGACAAGCCATTTTATATCAGATTTGAATGTGGGATTCCAACCTCAGGAGCTAATACGAGGAACACCGCACAGATCGGCCCATAATCAAGCCGATTAACGATGTCGTTTCATTCTTAAAGGACTCAACATACCACATCAAGTTACTCTTTTCAAATGGCAACAAAAATGTACAAGAATCAAGGAAATCCAACACAGGTGGAGGCCATTCAGCCCATCATGCCTGTGCGAACACCACACCAACCCATGTACAGAAAAAGAAGAAAATGCAAAAAGTTTTTAATTAATGAAATTAAAAAAAAAAATTTTGGTAGTTTTTTTTTATTTTATTGCATTTTTTTTGCATATTTTTTGGTAATTAAAAAAAAAAATCCTTTTCTTCTCCTCGGGGAGGGGGCATGGGCTTGGTTAAAAACACACAGATCAACCACACAACACCCCTTGATGAGACCCCCCCCCCCCACCAACAGCACTCCGTACACAATCACCCATCAATGCTCAAACGACCTCAAAGTCCAACCAACACCCCCATCTCCATAACTTCCAGGTAGCTATCCAATTTGAATTTAAACTTATCTACTTTTTCTGCTGTCACTACCTTTCCAGGGAGACCATTCCATACATTAACTACTCTCTGAGTGAAAGTCCCCTGCCTTCCTACTGTCTTAACTCTCAGGCTATGGCCCCTGGTTCTGTTACTGTCTACTCTGTTGAATAATTCATCTTCACCTTTCATTTTCTTAAACATCTCAATAATATCTCCTGAAACCGCCTCCTTTCTCGTGAAAAAGCCCCGTCTCCTTCAGACACTCCTCATAGCTGAGTTTAGCTAGGCCCGGAATCAATCTAGTAGCCCAACACTGAACCCTCTCTATGGCATCTATGTCCTTCCTAAGTTGTTGTGACCAAAACTACACACAATATTCTAGATGTGGCCCTCACGAGATTCCTATACAATGTTAACACCAACTCTTTTAATTAATAATTGATGCCCCTCCGACTACAATCTAGACCCCTATTTTCTTTACCTATAGCTACCTGGCACTGTGCTGCCTGCTTACCTCCCATATCTATTACCACCCCCAGATCCTTCTCATGTGTGACATGCTCCAAAATTACCCCTTACATCCTGTAATCTCTATTTTCATTGTTCTTCCCCATCCCCAACACTTTACACTTGTTCAAGTTAAATTACATCTGCCAATCTTTTACCCAATCTATACAAGTATCAATACTTTCCTGAATCTGATCACCACCCCCTCGACTATCCATCTTACCTCCAAGCTTTGTATCTGCAAATTTGGAAAGCATACTCTTTACCCCATTATCCAAATTAATGATGTAAAAAATTAAGAGTAATGGTCCGAGTACTGATCCCTGAGGTACCCTGCTACTTACATCCTCCCACTCACAGCCACTATCACTAAGCCAGTTTACAATCCAATAATTATCCACCTGACCAGCCACTCCACAAGCCCTCACCTTGGCTAACAACCTCCGATGTGGTACCTTATCAAATACCTTCTTAAATTCTAGGTATACTATGTCCACTGCCTTTCCCCCATCCACCCAATCAGATACTGCTTCTGAGAACTCTAAAAGATTTGTTAAACAGGAATTACCTTTGGTAAACCCATACTGACTACCTTTAATTAGTTTGTATTTGGTTAAATGGTTCCTCATCCGGTCCTTAATTAATGTCTCCAACACCTTCCCCACAACTGAAGTCAAACTAACAGGTCTAGGGTTTCCCAATTCTTCTCTCAAGCCTTTATTAAATAATGGTGTTACATTTGCTACTCTCCAATCCTCCAGTACCTGTCCTGACTCCAGGAAACTATCGAAAATATCCGTTAACATCTCGTTTACCTGCTCAGCCACTTCCCTCAATACTCTCAGGTGCATATCATCTGGCCCCAGAGTCTGATCTACTCTGAGATTTCCTCGCTGTTCCTTCACTTCCTCCACTCCAACCTGGATCTTCTGTAAAAGCCCCTTTTCACCTCCTTGATAGATACTCTCAGCTATTGGCAATTCTTCTGACTGTTGTGTAAAAGTTGAAGAAAAATACCTGTTTAATAAACCTGCCATCTCACTTTCATCACTAACCACTCTCCTGGTGCTGTTCCTCAATGGGCCCACACTGGTTCTCACCTGTTGTTTTCCCCTGATATACTTAAAGAAAGACTTGTAATTTGTAAAATATTTGCACTAGTAATTATTACTGCACAAAACATGAAAGCATCATGGGTAAAATCATTGCCATAGTTATCCAACTCATCGCTACCCAGGAAATCAACGACCCAGGAGGAATCAAACATGCTCACAGGATGGCCTAAAGGGACGCACACTCACCTCCGAGCCATATAGCCTGGGTTAGAATTTCGTCCTAACTATAAACTCTCACCCTGGTGTTTCACAGGTAGGGCAATTCATCAGTGTGTTCCATCCCACAGAATTGTGGAGACAAAATACTTTCATCAATTTCAACTTATTTTTGGAGGAAATTGTGAGTTATTTGAAAAAAGTGCAACGGTGTCAATATTTTTGGCCACGACTGTATTAATTACATACTGTTTGAACATGAGTTGCACAGTGAGTACGTCTATCAATGACATACTATTGGAACATAACTTTTTGACCCCATTCATATCTTTACACCTTTTAACATCCTTGAGACACTTTAGACCCCTGAGATAATTCAGACCTTTTCGACCTCAAATTACACCCTTCAGACCTCTTTAATCCCTTTTGGACAATTTGGAACCCTTTGACCTTTTTAAGACGTTTTAAGACTCCATAGACCCATCCACCTTTTTAGACATTTGCCCTTTAGACCAGGTTGACCTTTCATTTAGTAAATCCTTCCATTTATTTGCCACACAAAAAACAAGTCCTGACGGTCTGCAAACTCCGATTGCTCTTTCTAGTTGGAACCTTTCTCTCATCAATTTGTCTGCAGGCTTTTGGTTGGCCTGTGCGCTTGTTCATCAGACATCTTCTCTCGAGCGTGTTGTATCACTGATGTCATAAGCTAACAATTATCTTCTGTCGTTCAGGAAGTGGAAGTGTGCCATCAAATCCTTGCTGCTCAATCTATGCTGCTTTGTTGGAGTTTTTGTGCCGGCATCATGTCTATGGCTGAATGTGCTCTGAGATGCGCATATATCTGTCTGTGTCTCTCTCTGTCTGTCTCTGTCTCTCTCTGCAATGAACCAGAACAGCTGTTTTTGGTTAAGTTTAACCCTGTCGGAGATCAGACCCAAACTAGACAGCATAATGGAAAGCACTCGACAAATATAGCTGCTTCCCATGAAATCCTAACAAAGCGAACTGAAAACGCCACCGAGCACAGCTTTCACAACACGTTCCACACTGCGCCCTCGTCGCTCACTCCCAGCAAGCGCCACGTCACAACTCGAGGCGGCATTTCCACTCTCTTCCCGGCACATATTTCGCTCATTTTGATTATCAGATGAATTATTCGGTTGCGAAGCGAACATTGTTCTGTCCATTTTATAAACACCTTACATTTAACAATCCAGTACGTCACTCCTGTCACGCAAATAATTGGTCCAATTAATCATCTTGGTAGCCATTTGCATAACCTTTAAACGAAGAATCTCTAAGCTGCAACCTCCCACTTCCCATGAATTGGGATCCATCTATCATAACAAATGGCAACGCTTAGACAAGTTCATATATATATATATATATATATATATATATATATATATATATATATATATATATATATATACACATAAAAAACATTGATCATATCACGAGTCACAATCACAATGGAGATTCAAGGCTGTGTTGGACATACCGGATGGAGACTCGAGCTCTCGCTGTGAAAGTAGCAAGTTTGAGTAGAAGAAGTTCACGCTGGGAGGACCCAGTCCATGCAGGGAGTGCAGGGGGTGAGGAGGCGTTCAAATCGAGTGCGGGGAAACCTGGCTCGGCTCCAGCTGCTGTTTGGCCCAGTGATAAACAACAAACAAAAAGAAAACAGAGTTATTGCACACAACTAGACAAATAATTGGGCTCCTTACACCAGCCGCTGGTTATCATTGTTCTTGGCTCTTGCTGTCAAGTGTGGTCGTTTTTTTTTTTTCCCCTCCACAAGAGCAAGGCTCATGTTAGAGCAGATTAAAGTTGGGTTCGGAAGGGTTCACGGGGGTAATAACGATCATGGGTTAGGATGGGGGATGACATGAGATGGTGATGCGCTGCCAACTTGAAACCCTGGAATGGAAGAGTGGGACAGAATGGATACGGGAAGACAGTTCGATAGATGGGAGAAATGAGGAACAAGGTAGTTTAAGTGTGCTGTCAATTTGGATTTTGGAAGTTTAACCAGAATCGGGTTACTGGAAGAATGTGTGCATCCTGGAATTGTTGGGGAGGGTTGGAAGACCGAGAGAGCAATGTTGCAGAAAAGAAGGTCGAAAACTTTTGTTTTCTGCTTTGGCCTCATCATAGGAGATTCCAATAATATTGAGAGGTTTCAATTCCACAGAATCCAGGAAACACAGATGTGATTCTGGAGCACCAGCCCACCATCCAGCCATTGGGACCATACTCTGTAGAGCGTCGGTGATGCTGAATTAGTCTCCTGGGCTATTGGGCACAATCCTGGACGGGTCGCCACTCCGACACAGGATACTCGAATGGCTCAGTCATTCCAGCAAGCTGGTACTCATTTTGCCGACCTCGGAAGGATGACAGGCCGAGTCAACCCCACCTGGTATTAATTCAACGGAGGAGCATGATTTGAACTCTGGACCCGAGGATCCCAAGCATGCCACCCTTACCATTCAGCCAACACCAGGCATGCACCAGTTCATAATAATGGAGTTGTACCTGAAAGCGTAACAATAAGATCAAAAGTGGCACGACCGTCACTTTGTACCAATACGTTGCTTCCCCTTTTGGTGAAGACCTCCTGGTGGTGTTGCAAGAGTAAACCATCCGGTGGTGTGAGAACCCCCTCAAATAAGTCTATCCACAAAGGTTTTCCATTGGGTCAAAACTGGCAATGGAAAAACTATCTTCACCACATTGAGAGAAATGCATTTGAGATGTTGAAGTTTAATCACCCATTGTGAAAAAAAAACAAAACAAAGAATAACAATTTCATGTTTCACAAATGAGCTTCCTGACTTGAAACAAATTGCCAGAGCTTGCGTACAGTGGCTCGTTCCTTTAAGATGTTCGAATACACCTTCTCATTCCTTATGTACAAGTTAAACAAGTGCTGCAAGTCTTTCTTACCAATCACAATATATATATATATATATATATATATATATATATATATATATATATATATATATATATATATATATATATATATATATTGCCCCATTGTACTTGTATATTGATGGTGAGTCTTGGATTACTGTGAGTATCTCATTCGTGGAACTAAAGAGGGAAAACTGACATTGTAAAATTTATGGAGCAGGAAAAGTTACAACATTGAGATAAACATTGTGGTGATAACATCGTACATGACGGCATTGGGACGGAAACAATGTGAGGATTACTGCTCACTACACTAGAAACGAGGTGAACCGGCCTTGGCGGTGGAATGGGTAAAGCCTCGTTGCATTGCCCTCGCTGCTGTGGGTTCCATCGTCATGGATGTTCAACGAAAAATCTCTGCACTCCCTGATGGAGAGTGGCGACTTGCCCGGGATTAACTGTTCCCTTTGGAAACGTCCACGACTCGGCGTGAGTGTCCCGTGCTCCATACGGAGCTTATGGAACACCGACTCCAACCAGAGTTACGAACACGGTTGAAAAAAATAAAATAAAAAAAACCCACAACAGTTGCAGAAAATTGTAAATACAAAAAGATTCCTGTGCGAAATGTGATAAACTGATAACCTAAAATAAACACACACACACACACCGGAACGCAAAGAGATTTGCTCAAAGTGTTTCTTTGTGCTAAACATTTGGCTACACTTAAGCATTCCAAAAGTTAATGGATGTGGTGTTCACATCGCCATCTAACACGTTATCAAGGTGTCTCCACAAATCACGAAAACAAGAAGGGATGAAAATAAACCGAACGGTGGAACTGGCACATGCTATCAATTCTGGGCAATGGGAATTCCCCATCCACGTGGCCCGTCCATCGTGGTCTTCAATCCTGGCGGTCGTGTGCTCAGCGGGGAGATGGGTTTGGTTAAACTGGACCAGCGCAAGCTTGAAGGAGTGACGGTTCATGTAACAACTCTCCTGAAAAAGGAAGGTGAGAGGAAGAGACACATGAAGGCCTGATAAGCACGAAGGTGAATTATTTCTCAACAAATGAGGATCTCATTCACCAAGTAATTGCATGCAAGTCACTTCTAATAATCCAACAGTACTTACAATTCGATGCAATTACAGGTTTTCAAGTAATTGCTTCCCCTCCCCCCTCCCCCCCCCCAAAAATACAGCACTTGACATTGCAAACTATCCTCACGTTAGCGTTTGAGAAAAGCTCCGAAGGTCATTCGTTCGAGAAATGCCGAGAGCCCTTATCGTTAAGCGACTCGATACAAAACTTCTTTGGCAACTCGAATGAAAAAACAGAGTTCTGAGGAATTCCAAACAATAACAACAACCAAAGTGGTGCAACCGAAGATTAACGTAACAGTCATGTCAACAGTACTGTGCCCTGACAACCTACTCTTGCTCTGGAGCACTTTTGACATCGCCTTCACATTCTTCCTCACGGTCGACGTTATCCAAACGCTTCGCTGCATCTACATTTTCTTCCGAAGGTTCTTCTCGCCGAGCGAGCGTTTCGATTCGAACCTCTTCCCTTGTCCAAGTGGCTTCTTCACCGTGGGGTTCAGAAACTGTTTCGGAACCTTCAACACGCCACCCATCATTTCCTGCGAAATACAGTACATCAATAACAAGCTAGCCCCTTTGTTCAAACAATTCCGTAGACTGGAGGAAAAGCAAGTCAAAGGAGAGAAGGTGCGTGCATTACAGCAACCAGAACATTTTACTCAAAAGCAAAATGAGACTTGTGGGTAGAATTTCCATCTTGGCAAGTGTACACCCGGCCAATTACCTTGAATGGGCGTTCTCGAACTTTGGCTATCTTGATACTGCAATTCAGATTCCTCTTCGATATCCACCTGCTATGACAGTAATTTAAGCACAAATTGAACTCGACCGTTCCAGTCCACGTTTTGAAAGTATACATTTAAATACTGTAACCCAAAATAACAATTTTCTTTCAAACTCACCTGCACCCTGATTGGTTGGTTCTCTCCAGTGGACCACGCCCACTGGAGGTAACTGAACAGAACCAGAACAGTCAAAAAAACAAAGTTGCTGGAAATGCCCAAGACTGCTGATAGAAATGGGTAGTTGTACAGGAGGTATCTGTAACAAATGAGAATGAAAACAATTTGAAAGAAATGAGAATTGAAATCCAATATCAATATTAATATTTCGGCACGCCCCTTTCTTTGTTCCACCATCAGATTTTGGTGACTGCATGAAATTAAACAAGCTTTGACATATATAGTAATGATATTATTGTCTTCCTTAAGAGGCCCCTCAAAATTCGTTTTGATGATTATGGTAGTTAAACAGTTCATGTTCTCCATTTGCAAAATGGGAGGAATTATTGCACAAAAAAGAAATAAAAAATGATTTCCATTTTTTTAGAGGACCACTAAGATGAGTTCGTAAAACCTTTTGTAGAGTATGTTATTATTAATCACTATACGCCATAGTAAATCACTCATGTTATTGAGCTGTCAATAAGCTATCAATCATAGACATATAATAAACTCACTTGAGTGTGCATATCTCTATTTCAATGCGTAATATCAAGCAGTACCTTCATGATGACCTAATAAAACCGGTCTCGATGTCCATCCGTCCGTATATCTGTTCACAATCAAACCGATCGTGATGCATTTTAAGGCTTTCCGAGATCTTTGGAGAGATTACCTACACTTCCGCACGGTGCTGTTTTTATTATTCCTACTGCACTTCATTAGAACATCGATCGTGGATGGATGCGCAGATCCCAGGAGAACAACTATCGCTGTACAGAACAATTCATATTATCGATGGATAAAAATGATATTTAATTGATATTATAATAAATTGTTCATTTAAAATATCTTCAAATTTTGTGAGGTTTTAGTTTGTTGTGAAATATTAGGTCCTCGGGTCTCCGCATAGTGGCGTACAGGCTTAAGTCGTACTTCTGTTTACTACCGTAGAAAATCACAGAACCATCCGATCGACATGCTGTTAACAGTTTCAGAATCAGCTAAAATCTACAAGATATGAATTTGTAGACGAAACTGATCCGGCCAGCTAAAATCTATAAGATATGAATATGTACACGAAACTGATCTGGCCTTTTGGATCACTTTAAAGTAGGGTGCCCTGTAATTTTAATGCGCTCTATGGATCCTCTGGAACTCACGAATGGTACACGTTGTGTAGTCACTAAACTACGTGGTAATGTCATTGAAGTGGAGCTACTGCGGGACAGTCAAAGGGGAAAACCTGAATGATTTTTATCAATGGATAAAAATGATATAATATATTGTTTAAAATACATTCATGCTATCTGTCTTTTACCATATGTTGCCAGTGACGCCCGTCCAAGACGGGCACCTTTAATAGTACATACATATACACACACATACACACACACACACACACACACACACACACACACACACACACACACACACACACACACACACACACACACACACACACACACACACACACACACAAATTTGAGGAGTGTGTTTGTGTATTTGTTTGACTTCAATGCATTCCTCAACTGTTGGATGGAATGAATTGAAAAATGGTGGTTGTGCGAGGGGTGTTGGTTTCGGTGGTTAACCCTTTCAACCCGAGCGGCCGTTTTACCAGCCGCTATTCAAACCTCCATATACCTGAATGGCCGGATTTTTCTCCAGGGAGCCCAGGGCTGGGGAGCCGAAAGTCCAAGGAGCTCAGGGTTCAAAGGGTTAAAAAAAACACAAGAATACTCTGAGGGGATTCAGGGTGGGAGGAGGACCACAATTCTCTCCACACAAATGTGAATTGCACAGCACCAAAGAGAATAGTGTATGCAAGTGGTTGAACTACTGACCCTACCCGAGGGAGTGAGTGTTACTATTAGAGCCGCTGCAACGCAATAAGATTGTGTCATGTGCGGTGATTGATAATCCCCGTGAACTAATTTACCTCCACCAGCAAAGGTGGACGGAGGTTATGTTTTCACCAGTCTGTCTGCGTGTTTGTCTCTGCTGAGCAGGATATCTCAAAAGGTTATGGCAGATTTAGCCGAAATTCGGTGGACAGATTGGATATGACAAGGACAAATCGATTCGATTTTGGTGAAGATCTGAATGGTTTAATTGTTTTAGATTTTGTGAACTATGAAGCCAAAAGAGGTATTATGAAAGTTCAATGTCGTGGCCTGAACGTGTCCTTTGTTTCCTGTATTTAACAAGCCTTCGTATTGATAAACAATAAAATAGTGCGATTGTAGGCCCATTGTATTGTAAAAACTTTAAATGATAAAGTCCCTCCTTTCATTTACATTGACATATACCAATGGTGGGATGAATTAAGGGCAGGGCAAATAGAGCAGCTGCCCAGGACCCGAAGATATTAAAAATAAATTAGATGAAGATAAAACAAAAAAATACAGACCCCAGGGTGTGTTCCATAACCTACTAGGAGGGCACTCAGTAGAGCGCACACCTCCACCACGCAATGCCTGATCCACGAGAACATATCGGGTCCAATACATTTTTGAGATAGCGCGCAAGATATCGTTTTTGGCCCTGTCTCTCAATAGTGAAGAACCAGATTGAAAATTAAATAATTATCATATCCAGATCTGGATTTGGATCTTCACCAAAATCGAATCAATTGGTCCTCGCCACACTCCCAACCTGTCCACCAAGTTTCGTCCGAATCCGTCCCAAACTTTTTGAGATATCCAGCACACAAACAAACAGAGAGACAGAGAGGGGTGAAAACATAACCTCCTCCACCTTTGCTGGTGGAGGTAACTAGAACGGCATAGAGCGCATAACTCTGCCAGGCTGAACAGTTTACATTTTCGAGCCCACCGATAGGCCGGATCTGCATCTGGACCAGTTGGCTTTGTCACACACCAAAATTGAATCAGCTTGTTCAAGTCACCTACCCAACTCATCCACCAAGTTTTGTCATAACTCATCCACAACCTTATTGAGACATCATTCTTTGTATCGTTTTTGACCCTCCCTCTCAATGGTGAAGAATCACTTTAAAAGTTAAAAAAAGTTCTCGTATCCACATCCGAATCTTCAGCAAAATCTAATGAAATCATCCTCGTCACACACCCAACCTGTCCACCAAATTTAGTCTGAATCCAAACGTCCATAAATTTTGAGATATTCTGCTCACAGAGACAGAGACAGACAGACAGACAGGACAGACAGATGTGAAAAACACAAACTCCATCCTCTTTCGCTGGTGAAGGTAATCATTATTACAATAGACTCAATAAAGTTATCAAATTATTGAGTCACAGAACACCACCCGCGTCTGGAGTCCAAGTCCAAGCAAAATATGAACTCGAGTTTGACTCAAATCCGACATCAACGGGGACAAGAAGTGGAAAATAACAGAAAAACACAAAACAAAGAAAGCACCATCTTGATGCAATTCGTGAGCTTTAGAAGCTGCAACAAAAAGAATTCCCTTGTTGCCGATTGATCGCAGTCCGTCGTATAGATGATGACCACAATGGAGGAGACAAAAAGTGAGGCTAACCCAAAAAGTGTTAACAGCTCTGGTGTGAGTGTTAAATGATACGGCAGTTAAGCAAAAGGATTATGAATTTTGTGATTAAAAACGTGTCCATTATGGGGCCATCTTGGATTTGACCAAGAACGACCTTTGCAGGATGAGAATTCGGTCTTTCAGCAATTAAGTCATATTAACCTGATGCAAAAATATATAAATTATACACTTTGTTGCGCGAGGTTCTTTGTTTTGATCTGTCTTCCAGACCTTTGAATCATATTGAAGAATGATGTTTGACCTGGATTGAAATTAAGAGGCGAGTGACCTCGAACAATGCGAATCTGTACCCTGCATCAGAGTGTGTGTCCAATTGAAACAGTGAACTACTTCTGTGGAGGCTTTGGTGGTGGTCTGTCTCCAAAAAATTATGTTGTAGGAACCACATGTACCGTACAATAATGGTGACACGAGGTCAACAGCCTTTATTAATCTCTCATACGTGTTCTCAACTTGTGATACTGTGTAGTATGCTATGCTAACATCATTGTGATACACTTGTGTTTTGTAGACTATCGTAGTCCCTTCTGCATGTTGAGCACCCCGGCACCCCTGCGGAAAAAAAAACAAAGTATCGAGTAGTGAGTGGTGGCCATCTGTCTAGAAAATATTAGCACACAACTTGCTTTCCCTGGCCTCGGTTCCTCCTCCTCTAGCTCCAATCATCATGGAAAAATGGCACTTCCAGGTAGATCCCACGACACCTGCATCCAAGCACCCCGAGCTAGCTTGCACGACTAATTTGGAGCTCTGTGTACTTTGTCAGGAGCACACCGGGGAAGTTTTGCCGTTTCCAGCTAAATATGGGAAGATGCCAATGGATATAGACATCGGAAGACTCGTGATGGGTATGGCATAGAGGCCACAATAACGATGGCACTCTGATGGTTGGCATAAAACATGTTGTTTGAAGTTTAATCAAACAAATCTTGAACGACTACAGAGGAACATAATGCTGGGACTTTATCAGCTGGGTACACTTGTTTAAGCCCGAGCAGTGTATATCTCACAGAGCCCATATCTTTCATCTGTGACGAGTCAGCTGGCTCTGAAGGCTTCAATGAAGCTTCCACCTACGACGATGATTCAAAGGTTCAGAGGTGTACAATGGAATAAGAAAACACTACGCTGATGGCCAACCTCACATCTGGGAACATAGATGCCATTGAGGCTAAGTACCACATTACCATCACAGATGCCTTGTGAAACTACAATAGAGCGAGAGCTGCTGACAGCACAGGAGCTGATCGGGATCCAGATGCTCATCTCCACAGCATTGCATTTGCAGAGTTAGTGGCCAACATAGAAAACTTTTGCACGGACAAAGATGTTGTCTTCAGTCTTCTCGCTAGCGGATCTAGCAGGGATGTGCAAGACCTGTCTGGAACGGATGTGCGTTAATGATGCTGAGGACCGAATTCACAGCAAAAGGTTAAAAATGGAATGACTATCTGAGTTTCCCGATGTACGGGCACATTCACAGGGGAGAGGTATACTTCTTACATTTGATGATGACATTGGTGGTGCTGTTAGAAAGGCCTGTGACCATGATAACAATGCATTGCATTTGGCACGAGCAGCACAAGTCATTCACAGATAAATGTTCGAAAGTACTCATTCGATGGTTCATTCGAGCAAGGATCTCAGGAAGGTGCTGTACCACCAACCCTGTTGGCTTGTGTCAACATCATACCAAGGAGTCTAAACATCAAACGCAAGTTCTCACCGAGAACATCATGACAGTAGCTCTCTCCATATCTCAGTTCCTGAGGTTCCGCAGTATGAAACATGGACGTGCTGCCAATTCCCTGGAACAGTTCATCACAACCATGATCGTGAAATGCCACTTCCACTGTACATTGCACTGAAGATCCATGCAGTGACTCCTGACCCTCAGCTTTCAAGCCAGTCAGACTGGAGTTGGAGGAAGGACACTGCAGGGTGGACACCACTCTGGACCACCCTTCCAGAAGCACCACAATCGTGCTCTGAACTCATTAAATGTGGCTGCAAGAATAGATACAGAGAAAGCTGCAAAAGTGTCAAGGCCTCACTGAAATGCACAACCCACAAAAGGTATCACTGAAATCCACAGTTGTTGCAGAAGAATGCAAGCGGCTGAGAGCTGTTGCCGCACCTTCGGTCTCGCTCAAGGCAATATTTGTCCTCTGGCCTTCAATGCAAAGCCTTTACTAATGGATCCTTGAAACAAAAAAGCAAACGAACAAACAAACAAACAAACAAGAATGGCAGACATTGGCAAGAGAATGCAATTTATACTTTGAATGGAGAAATCAAATATTTTATATATATATATATATATATGGCATCGTTGATTATACGTCCCATAATGAACTGCACTGCACTGCACTACCTGCAGTCCTGCACTCAAGGACAGCTGGTGAACATGGCAGTTTGACATGCAAGTGCTGGTACACACTCATGTTAAGAGGTATCACCATTGCAAATAAGAATATTAATGGGAGCATTGCTGTGGTTATTCCCATCCACAATCTGGGCCAGTGAAACGTCTGCAGGTCTTGTCTGTGGCTGTCTCGCTGTCTGTCTGTCTGTCTGTCTCTCCATGCTGTGCCCCTACATCAGTACACTGGTACTCATTTCACCGACCTCAGAAGGATGACAGGCTGAATCAACCCCACCTTGTGTTAAATCAGCAGCCAACGGGGCTCGAACTCAGGAACCTAGGATCCCAAGCCCACCATCCTAACCATTAAGCCAACACCAGGCTTGGTGCCAGAGTGACAGGTTGAGACAGTAATATTTTCCATATTTGAAGGACATGTTCCATTTATCAGAACAGTACGTTGAGCTTATAGCAAAGTGTGGCTCGCATCGAGTTTAACTAGCAACATCCGTTGTGCTTTAACCTTCAAAGTTGGTCTCCACACAAGGACCCATGGCTGAATTATAACCTTACTGAACAATCCACCTGAATGTTGATCCCCCTGACCTGTAGGGGCTTCTTTATTTGTAAACGTGATCATTTCCGTTCACCAGAAATGTCGTCATAATTTCAGTTGTACCCTATTTGCCATCTCACTGAACACCATCTTGAATTTAAGCATGTGCATTAAAAAGAAATGCCTGGTGTTGGCTTAATGGTTAGGGTGGTGGGCTTGGGATCCTCGGGTCCTGAATTCAAATCCTGCTCAGCTGTTGAATTAATACCAGGTGGGGTTAACTCGGCCTGTCATCCTTCCGAGGTCGGCAAAATGAGTGCCAGCTTGCTGGTATCCTGTGTCGGAGTGGCGACCCGTCCAGGATTGTGCCTAATAGCCAAGGAGACTGCTGAAGCAGCACCAATGCTCTGCACCGAGTACGGTCCCGATGGATGGATTAAAAGCAGGAAACATGATTACGCGTGTTGGTTAGCGATACTGCAAAGACAAATTCCCTTCTTCCAATAAAGTGCAGACATCCAAGGAATGTTATCACCCCGACGTGTTCTCGTACACCACACCACATTGCATTACTCTTAGAAACAAGAGTCCAGGTCAAGTTTGAACAACCCTCAAAACATTACACCGCAACTACTGCAGCTCTCATTTTCATCTTGGTGACTTAAACTCACCCCATTACCTCTTCAGGTAACTTTTTCATTTTGGTTCGCTTCTCATTACAATTCAGCAGTGTGCTTTACGTCGGTCAGAACGAGTACAGGAAGCAATTTCGCACAGAGTTCGGTCCTGCTGCCATTATGGACCATCTCGATTTGCTCGTTAGAGGATTTTTAATACAAATGCACACGCCATAATGAGCTGAACATCGGCTCGAGAATGGAACGTGCTATAAACCAACCTCAAACCGGTGAAATGAGCGTGAACACGAAGGAAAGCAGAGTATATCTCGATCCTCTTGATCTGAATCTCAATCACAGCACCAATTGTGGGCAAGTACTGTAAACAGAGTACAACGGGCACAGAGTTACGTTTTTTTATTAGTTCAAATCATACGGCTGCTGCATACGATAGCCACGTGATACAAGACATGACGTCCAGTACAGCACAGTCACGGGCTGGTGTGTACGAGACACGTACAGGAAACCTACAACAGGTCAAGTTTACACTGCAGCAGCACAACGCGGTATCACTTGATGAACTCACAGCGTCCTGCTGGTAATTCGAGAAGAGTAGCACCTCCATGAGCTGCTTCTGCTCAACAAGCCTCGTAAGAAAGAGTGGAGCAAAGAACAGGGTTTCCATGATCTGCAGCAACCATGAGCGGTAGTGCAACATCGCCTTGAAAAAAAAAACAAAAAAACATCAAGCAAGTCACCAGTGGTGGACTACCAACTTAAAGATACACAGTACACAAAGGTACACATCTGTGGTCGTTTCATCAATTTGCACACATGCAGCAACTGGCGACAGGTGCGCATCAGTTCTTGAGTTGCAGCTTTGTGGATGATGCGGTGCCTCAGTAAATAAAGGCAGGAATCTAGAATTTGGACATGGTTTTGTGTGATATAATTTAGCGCAGTATTTAT
Organism: Eptatretus burgeri; assembly: GCF_056783735.1. Classification (NCBI taxonomy): domain Eukaryota; kingdom Metazoa; phylum Chordata; class Myxini; order Myxiniformes; family Myxinidae; genus Eptatretus; species Eptatretus burgeri. The sequence continues at coordinate 4,918,307 of NC_140968.1, read as the reverse complement.
GACAAATTAATAGATTAAGAGTGAAAGATTTGAACAAATCCCATTGAGTTAAGTGTGTGAATATGGAAATGTAGATCTAAAATCACAAGTTGGTCAAACACTTGGAATACTTCTTTCAATCCAGGGTAATCTCACGAGAGATCTCTCTATCTCTCTCTCTCTGAAAGGACCGTTTGGCAAACACTCCTATATACTTTCTTAACAATCCTCTTGAGGAAGTTCAGTCGTTCATTGATGGCACGCAGGACAGCTGGCTTAATGTCCCCTTTGAATGGTGGCAGACTGATCAATGCGACCCCCAGCTTGCAAAACAGCCGAGCAGGATGATGGTTTACAGTAGTTGGTCAATGAATTGTATCCAGATTAGAACTGGAAGGGTACTCGGTCGAGCGCATGCCTCCGCCACGTAATGCCTGATCCATGAGAACATATCGGGCCCAAGACATGTTTGACATTTCATGCTATAAAGCACTATATCGTTTTTGGCCCTATCTCTCAATGGTGAAGAATCACTGAAAAAATTCTGGTAGTTGGATCCGGATCCGGATCCGGATCTTCACTAAAATCTAAATCAGTTCGTCCTTGTCACACACCCAACCCTGTCCACAAAATTTCATCCGGATCCGTCCACAGCCTTTTGAGATATCTTGTACACAAACAGTCAAACAGACAGAAAGGGGTGAAAACACAACTTCCTTCACCTTCGGTGGCGGAGGTCAATATCAAAAGGTGAACATGCTACCTTCGAGCTCTCTAGTGAGGCCTATTGCTGATTAAATACCAAGGAATAAAACCATGCATCTGGGTTGCTCCTGGGAGATCGATCAGCTATCTCCATGCTGTGGGCCTGTTCGAGCAGAAGTGTGTGGAGCAAATCAACATCATCAACGACGATAACCATTAGTCAAAATAAATTGGTAATTGTCAGCCATGCCAAGGGACATTGAGAAAACAATAATTCAACAAGTCTTCATCAATTTTGGGACAAAAAGAGAATCCATTAATCACCAGAATTTGGACTTTAAAAATAAGATCAAATATAAAGATTCAACAGGTCTTCATGGATTGGAAGCTCTGGGTTGGTTTTGATGCAGTCAAATTCCCTCAGCAGTCTTGCCTTCCGACACACGTTGGGGGGTGGGAGGTGACACGGGACTGGGAGCCACTGCACGGGTATCGATTCCATTGTACCTCTGATTGATTCGCATCAGTGTTTACAGGACAGTGTCCAAGTGTTTTGTGTGGCTGCTCTCTGTCCAAACAGGAGAACAGTATTCCGCTGCAGAGTACACAAGAGCAAGGCTCGCAGTGCGACGAGTGCGTGCACTCGATCCCAAGCTGGTACCCACCAGTTTCCGGATGACGTTTACCCTGGTCTTGACCGTTTTAGGTGTTCTCGGAACGTGAGGTCGCCATCAGGGGTGACTCCAAGGTACTACCACAGCATCATGATGGTGCTTGTTGTAACTTTATGGACGTTTTAATTCGAATTATTTAGATAACAGTACAACGTACCGATTTGGTTGCAGTCAGGAGGGCCTTGCCACCATTCGCATATGTCGTCATGGTAACAATGAACATTCCCAGTTGCTGATTGGTCAGAGACTCAGGTAGGTCCAAGTCCAAAGTGATGCTGTATGGAGTCCCAGGAAACAACACCTGCAGCCACAACATTTATGCAATGTTGGCTCGGTATACATTTCTGCACCTCACACAGCAGCAGCAGCAGCAGCAACAGCTCGGCAAAATTAGCCTTTGGAATCACTTTCAAGCCTGATAGCTTCATTAAATTTAAGCGGGTGAAGGGGCGCAGGGCATTACCTTGTCCCTTCCATCTCGAAGGAAGGAAACATTTGCAACGGGGAAGGAACACAATTCGTTTCTCGACTCACAGTCACTCCTGATGCACACATACAAACAGGAAATTATTGGAATGGATAAGCAGAAGCTAAAGCTTTAAACCATCGTCCATAATCACAAGCATCACAAGTTAGTGATATTGTTATTACGAGTCAAAATTAATATCATACTGCCCTCCCCACGACAACACAGATTATAAATTATCATCACCCACCAATAAATTGCTGCAATGTGACGTCATATCACTAAAAACAGTCATTGCGAGTGATGGAGCGAAATAAAATTGCAAAAGACAACATTCGTTTTGCACAGAACACCAAGAGCCTCCGTCGGAAACCAACCGGAATATAAAGTGAACCGGAGTGGCAAAGCTGACGGCTGGCATGTACGACGAATAGAAGGCACCGTACAGGAAAGCCGAGATCCACAGAAGCAACGCGGCCATACAAGCCACAACACAGGTCTGCAGGATCGCCCTCCTCACCTTCGACCCCCAAATGACTACCATCTCCTGCAACAATAAATAAATGCAAACGACTACAGTTAACGTTTCTCTCCGGATCTTTACATTTCCATGAGTTCCGGTGTGTTGGACCAAGTTTTCACAGGAAACTACACAGTTTAACCTTCGGCCAAAGGCACACTTACCTTTGAGCTGTCTCGTCGGGATCCGATTCCCGACCCCATGCTATCAACCGGTGCTTCGCAGGTCGGGCGTTGCGTCACGAAGTGCGCCGTGACGCCGTCCCTTATGATGGACATCAAGTCGGATGTCCCGTCTGCTAGCACAAGTCGGTGGACGTAAAATATCCCACGGTGACTTTCACGAAGAGTAAGCGAGTTATCGCCGGTATCCCGAACTAGTAACAAATTGCTGTCCAAGTCACTTTCAGTCGGAATCTGCCAGCTAGTTACTTGAAGGCTTGAGCCATAAACGTTCCCTGGCACATAATTGAGGCCATTATAGGAGTGGGAGTGGCAGTAAATAGTATTAGTGAGAGAGATCTTAAAGATTTAAACTGTGAGAAGAGCGATAATTAAAGTGATGACAATAATATAATTAGAATTGCAGAATCACCTCCACCGCCACCCCTCCCCCCTCCTCCCCATCCTCCACACCCATGTAAAAATCAAAAGATGACAAAAAAAACAAAAGACTAACATCAACCTGCATTAATCTGTACGAGCTGTGGTAATGCATCATCTCACCAAATACTGTCTGGAATGGGTGAACGACAAAGGAATCCATCCATTCATCGGGACCACACTCTGTGCGGAACGTTTGTGCTGCCTAAACAGTCTCCTAGGCGATTGGACACAATCCTGGACGGGTCGCCACTCCGACAAAGGATACCAGCAAGCTGGCACTCATTTTGCCGACCTCGGAAGGATGACAGGCAGAGTCAACCCCACCTGATATTAATTCAACAGCCAAGTGGGATTTGAACTCAGGATCCTCGGATCCCAAGCCCACCACCCTAACCATTAAGCCAACACCAGGCATAGAAAGGCATGGCGACCAAAAAAAAACAAACAAACAAACAAGAAAACAACCTCTTAATGTGTTACCATTTTGACCTTTGTATAATTGCAGACTGGCAGGATGTCCAAGAGGTATGCACAGGGACATCAAATACAAGGAGACAATGCTAAATGTGTGGTTTTTAGTGTTTCACCTTTAACCCCATAATGTCTGAATGAGGACCTAAAAGGATAAAAAAAAAATTAAAAAAATTAAAGAGGACCCTCGGCTTGTTGAACCAAGGTACGTCCGTCAAACTTGAATATTGGTTCAGAAATGAAGGAACGGTGTGCGATCGATTGCTGGTAAGAAAAAGGAAACAAATAAATAAACCAGTCACCCGCAGGGTGACCCATATCTTGCCAAAAGGTGACCACGTGTGACTTCTTTCAGGTCACACTGAGGTGAACAGAGCTGCTATCCACCAGGAGCGACTCCTTGAGGAATATCTGCCTACGAGAGATTCCGATGAGAATCGTTCTACAGAATAACCATGAAAAATATGCGTTTGCCTCATAACGTCACCAAATGACGTCATAATGTATCAAGCTTGACATATCTAGAAAGCACTCATCGAGGTGTTCAAATTGAGGTACTACACGATATGGTTCCTAAAACTTGAAAATTTGACCTGAGGCGCTAACCATGAAGGTCAAGGCCAATCACCACCAAAAAATTAATCAGCTGAGCGCCAGACCATGAACTATATTCCCATGAAGTTTGAAGACGATCCGATCAAAATTACTCAAAAAAATAAGGGTTTTGTCGACTCCCCTGATTTGCGACAGTGACCTTGACCTTTGACCTCGACCTTCAAAATTTTATGCGCTGAAAGGGACCTCTATTGGCCTCTGATATACGAAGTTACAAAAATTGCCAATGATAACTGTGCTCTGCAGAATTTTTTAAACGTGATTACAGACAAACAAAAAAAAAAAAAAATATAAAAAAAACAAACATACAAGCTGACTAATATATCTTGCAAAAAACTTCGTTTTGGCAAGATAATAAATAAAACAAGAAAGAAAAACAAAATGGGAATGAGATTAAAGATTTGAAAGAGACAGAGAGGTGGTGTGAACCACGCAATGTAAATCAAATAAATAATACACCGTCGGTCATGATCGCCATCTCCTGCACCGCTTTGAAAAGAGTCAGCAAACTTGAGTCGAATCAACCCCCCCCCCCCCCCCCGTGATGAATCTGAGTTTATCACTTAGTCATCGCACACAGGTCGGTGGTCTCTCCATCTTCTTGCACCTACTTTCTGCTCTTTCCGTGCTTTGTCCCTCCCCCAGGTTTCTGCAGTCCACCGAAAACCTTCTTCGGTGAAACGTTCCGAAATCCAGGTTCACTGCTCACCTGCACTCATTCGTTCCTCTCTTTTTTATCCCCCACCTGTGGATTCAAGTTTCACATCCTCTTCAATCTCATTCTTCCCTCCAGGTCTTCAATACAACTGTTCACCGCCATCTCAGATCGGCCCCAATCCAAAACCATGATCTTTTTTAACCCCCATTAACCACCCCCCCCCCAAATACCTCCTAATTTCCCAGTTTTTCCTCCTTGGAGTTCCCTTCTTCATACATATGCGTTTCACGTCCTGTTTGTATCTTCTGGTCCGTTCAGTGTGCTAGCTCTTTCTCATGAACCTAGACTATGTATATGGTGTTACGGCTGTGGAAATTCGCAGAACACCATATGGGACATTTTCACAAAAGCGGGTCAGGTAACGGTAAAGACTGTCCGAGAATTTTTATCAAGCATATATTGCCCAGTCAGTGCAGAGGCCTTATGGTGATCCTGCGTTGCTGGCATCATTTGAACATTTTTCTCGGTCTTATAAGGGGTTCAAGCACTATTTCGAGAATATCAAAGAAAGTTGATTTTTGAGTTTGTTCTTTACCGTTACCTGACCCGCTTTCATGAAAATGTCTCATAAAGGTTCCTTAGTTCACTTATTCCGGTAAGTCTGTGTTCAGTTAGATTTTCCCACCGTTGTTTAATGGGAATTATTCGTGTCACAGAGCTGTGATCCTTTGAGGTAAGTTTTTCTATCGTTATTTTGAACCAACCACATCTCCACCACCATTACAGCAACCAACATCGCTCCCCTTAACCACAACACCAATCACAACGACACTTGCCTCTCAACAACCACACCATCCTCACCACTCCACCAGCAACCGTCAACATCTCCACGCCACAAACATCGCCTCACCTTCGTCTCCGAAACGACGCCATCTTTGCACCAGCCGCGGTGAGTCCCCAGCGAACAGCGTCACTGCAAACCGACACGGGAGGTTTCGTCGAAGCGCAAGTCCGGTGATTTCTACCACGTCCGCTCTGTGTGGAAGCTTCGCTCTCGGAGAATCGGATCCAGAGGGCCGGTGATTTCTACCACGTCCGCTTTCCGAGCAGAGGTCAGAGGTCAGAGGTGAGAGGGCGGAGATCAGATCTCATCTCACCAGCCCTATAAAAAGGCCGCGCAGAGCGCCAGTTCAACGAGTCAAGTCGGGACTGGAGAGTGTCTGGAGCGGTCGAAGAGCTGCACGGAAGTGGGGAGCCTGGCGCTTGGAGCCTTCAGTCGGTGGAGAGGGTCGGACGCCAGGAGGAGACGCGAGCTGGGAGCGCAGCCCCGCCTGCTCTGCCGCGCAGACCTACGCGCTCGAGTACGGGCCGGAGAGGACTCGCCAACCAGCTCCGAACAGTCCGAGGTGGTCGGGCTTCGTGACAGTCCAGGCAGCGCGAGGGACGAGCGGGCTCTTAACGAGAGCATCAACTTGGAAAGAGCGAAGGCCCGTTCGTTCCTCTGAGACGTTGCCGGCTGGGCCCGAATCACCGGGCCGTCGGACGAGGCCTGGGCCGGACCGCGGCTACGCTAGCTGCCGTGGGAAAGGAGCGTCTTGGGTTGCCCCAGCGAGGAAGGTAACCTGCGCAGCCTCGTGGGGCCCTTTCGGTCAGCCAAGTCCCACGCCATAAAGGCCCACGGGCCCAGTCTGACCCCCTGTCTGTGGGGGTGGTCTTTTCTTTTATTTTGAGTGAATGTTGGCGGCGCCGTGTCTTGTGAAGTAAAACCTGTTAAGTGCCTGTGAAATAATAATAATAATAATAATACAGTAAGTCCTCGCTAACCGGAAGTTCGCATATCGTAGTTTCCATTTTTCGTAATTTAGTTTTAATGACCAATTTTTCAATTATCGCAAACATTTTATGCCTATCGTAATGTCATTGCAAGGAAAAAAACGCAAAAAAAAGTTTCAAACTGCCTGCAAAAAAACAACAATCACACAGGATGCGCATAAACATACTTTCACTTTACTGCGCATGTACTGTATGCTGTACTGTACGTATTCTCTTCACGCTCGCCTGCATACCTTCCAGTATGAATCCCAAGCGACCCGCAAGTCTTTTGCCGAGCACACCTCGTTTCAAGCGACAACGAAAGGCTGTCACATTGAAGGTGAAATTGGATATAATTAAAAGACATGAACAAGGTGAAGGGACAACGGAAATCGGCCGCGCGCAGCAATCGCTGCATCGACTGTACATTCGATCGTTCAAAGTTCGGCAAAGATAAAGACAATATCACAGATTGCGACCAGTTCGAGTGCAACGACACTAACGAGAATGAGAGATGGTGCCATGCACAACATGGAGCGTTTATTATGTGTGTGGATAGAAGATCAAACTAAACATCACATGCCTTTATCTCTTGCTGTGATACAAGAAAAAGCGTGTAGTTTGTTAGGGCATTGACCCACGATTACGTGATCAATTACTTCTCCAATCATGTTGAGAAGTATCTCCAAGGAGAACAACATTGACAACAAATCTTTGCTGCTTGTAGACAATGCTCCTGCCCATCCTCAGCAAATGGAAGACTGGTGTGAAAACGTGCAGGTAGTATTTTTACCACCAAATACTACCTCACTTTTACAGCCTATGGATCAGGGAGTTATTGCTGCTTTTAAAGCCTATTATGTTAAGCATACCATGCTGCAGATTATCAAAAAAAACTGATAAGGACAAGCTATCAATCAAGGAGTTTTGGCGAACATACAACATAAAAATGGCTTTGGAAAACATTGAGGATTCATGGGCGGAGGCGAGTGCCTCCACAATGAACGCTGTGTGAAAGAAAGTGTGGCCCGAGTGTGTCCACAATTTCACGGGGTTTGCTGATGTTCCGTTGATTACAAGTCAAATTGTAGACCTGACGCAGGAGGTTGGTTTGAAGAGGTTGACGAAGAGGACGTGGATGACTTACTGGAGTCTCATGCAGAACCCTTAAGCAATGAAGATCTTATGGAGTTGGAACAGCAGTGGGCTCTTGAGGAAGAAGAAGAAGCTGTGACACCTTCATCCGAGCATCTCACCATGAAAAACCTCAGCCAAATCCTCAGCTCGTTTGAAAGTGCCACAGAATTTGTTATCGAGCAAGATCCAAATCTTGAAAGGAGCACTGATTTTAGCTGTGTTGTTTATGATGCCCTTTGTTGCTACAAGGAACGTTATGCAGCAGAGAAAAAGAAAGCCATCCAGCCCACTCTCCATGCATTTTTCAAGCCAAAAGATGCAGCACCAACTCCATCCACCATCCAGGATGCTCTTTCAACCAGCTGCCAAGAGACCGTTCCCGCTGGTGAAGAAAGTCACAGCACAGTGTCAAGTGAAGAGGGGGACGATTCTGCCACTCCGCAAGTGTGACTTGTCCACCGCAATCAACTCCATTCCTCCAGCCTCGGGGTAAGTCTCCACGACTCGAGGAGTGAGTTTTGTTTATTTGTGTTTATGTCCAAAAAATTCCGAGCCAAAAACACATTGGTTTCTATGAGAAAATATGTTTTGTTTAACACAGTTTCGCTTATCATAAGGTTTTCCAGGAACGCAACCCTTGCGAAAAGCGAGGACTCACTGTATTCGGTCGTAGTGCTTTCCCTTGCTTGTGTCTTTGTCCCCATCCCGCGATTGCTTTTGTTTCTTTGAATACGTGTCTGACTGTTTCATTGCTTTGCCTGCATATGTATTGAAAAATAAATGTGCTTTGTTGAAATGTAACCCGTTAGTTGCGTCTTCTCCCTATTGAAAATGCCATCTTGCATCGCGGAATAAATAGCTGGGTTTTAAACATCCGTTAAATAGAATCGGATCCGGCGAGGTTGGGCTTTAATACCCGCTCGGTTATCACTGCAGAACGGAACGGACCGCTTAAGCGGTTCGTGTCCCAAGCCGAACTGCGTCGAGGTACGGTCTCCCGGTTAGCTATCCGCGCGGGTACTTAGGTATATCGAGATTCGGCGATTGACCCAATCCTGCGCGGGTAGAAAATTGGCGAGGCCATGGTGGGGTTGAAGACCCACCCATGACAGGGTTCTGGCGTTGCTCCGGAAGGTCACGACCGAATTATCCGTTCGGTGGGAGAGCTGCTACTATTAGTGGAAAACGGCAGTTTGCACGCCGGCGGGTGCAAATTCGTAACAATATATTATACTGTATATATATATATATATATATATATATATATATATATATATATATATATATATATATATATATATATATATATATATATATATATATATATATATATATATATTGTTGTGGTTACCAGATTCGCAAACCACCATTCAGGTCCCTTAGGTGAGGTATCTCGGTAAGTGCATGTGTAGTTAGGCCCAAACCCGTTGTCTAGTGGGAATACATGTCATTTATACGTGCTGCGACTCTTCAGGATAGGCGTTTTTCTTTTACTATCTTTATTTTGGACCAATCGCCACCATCACAACCACAACATCAACCACCGACCACAACCACCGTTCACCACAACCGCCACGACCTTTACCGTCGCAACTCGCCACCATCGCATCACCGTCATCTCGCGCCACTCATGGGCACCGATGCTGGACTCGTGTAGGGCGCACGTTGAACAGCGTGTACAAAATCACGGATTTTCTGCTTCAAAACGGATCCAAAACGACACACGCCCACTTTTGCCGTCCAATCGGTGAGCGAGGGGCGAATTGGCCCGCCCCAGGGCGATCGATATATGCAAATTTGTGGATCAAAGCCTTCACGCCCACTTTTGTCGGGCCAATGGGGAGCGAGTTGAAAGGTCAAAGGGAGGGGGTCAAAGGCGAAGTTACGGGGGATAAAAGGACGGTGTTCGGAACGAAGAAGTCGTAAAGTCGGAGCGAAAGAGTCAGCAGAACGGAGGCGAAGGAGTCGGAACGAGGGGAAGGAGTCGGAACAGAGAGTCAAGACTTCGCGGGCGGTGGAGCTGCTCGTCGTGTGCGTTGGAGTCGGAACGGAGGGGACGAGCTGTGGAGAGGCGGCGAGTCGGACGAAGGGTGCTCGCGTCGTGCAAGGAGCTGCGCGCCCGAGGGGGGCCGGCAGCGCGACCTGGCCGAGGTGGGAACGCCCGTCCCACATAATAAAGATCCTCTATACCCCGAGCATCAGCAACCCCCCTCCTGTTTCCCCCCCCGCGCTGAGATAGTGCGACCAAGGGGGCCCCGTTCCCACCCCCTGCCAGGCACTGTCCACGAGGCCCGCGGGTTGCGGGCCATCGCCGCTCCCCGTCTCATCACCAGACGGGTAGGCCCGACCAGCTCTCGGCCCCAGGCCTACCTCATTCTTGAGGGTATTTCTTTTCCTTGGTTTTGGGTATGTGTTGTCGGCGCCGTCTGTGAAGTAGAATTGTATAAGTGTTGCCGTGTGCTCGGTAGTCGGTATTAGCTCTGCACTGTGTTTTCACTTTTATGTTTGCTTTTGTGTAAATGGAATTGTGTTTTCTTTTTTTGTGTGCATTTGGTGGAATTGTATTTGTGTGCTTCCCGTGTGCCGAGAATAAACGTGCTTTATTGTTGAACTGTTCTCCCGCTCGCTCGTCTTTTTCCCCCATTGAACCCCCATCTTGCTTCACGTAAAGGGTTGGTAGTGGGCTGAATACGCCCGATACCAATCGAACCGTCGAGGTCGACGATAACACCGCTCGGTTATTCTGATAGTACGGAACGGGTCGCCATGGCCCGTGTCCGAAGTCGACCTGCGGCGAGGTGCGATCGCCCGTCTACCCTCCGCGTGGGTACTTAGGTAGTTCGAATTTGGCGAGCAACCCTATCCCACGCGGGGGCTGATTGGCTCGATCGCGGTGAGACCGAAAGGTCCACCCGTGACTGGTTCCCGGCGTTAGTCCGAGAGGGTCACGACTGGATTGTCCGTCCGGTGGGCGACGTGCCGCGATTCGAGTTACGTGGCCGTCGCACGCCGGCGGGCGCGAAGACCGCAACACTGGTGTCAGAAGTGGGATACAAATTCATCGCCTCCTCGCGGCACTGGTATTGGAGAGCGGGACAACAGGCTCTCCTGTCTCCAGCGAAATTCACGGAATCGGTCCAGGGGTGAGAGAAGCGACCCCCGATTCCCTCCAAATTACGCAGCGAGCAAATTAACCCTTCACGAGAAGCAAGATGGCGTCTCAAGGCGAGCGGGAGCCGGGGGTATTAAAAATGGATGTAGAATGTGTAGGATCCATGGTCCAGGATGGAATCCCCCGAGCAGGAAATGTTGATTGTGCAGGAACACGGACTCGCCCAACTAAACCCAGAGCCCGAAATGGGTGCGGCAGCGGCCGCAGTGTATGACACCTCCCCCCTCTCCACCAAAACCCTGCTGAAACGGCTCAGCTGAGTGCACCCGACGTGGGCCAGCTATGCGCCATGCTGGCGGCAATGACAAATGAAATAAAAAACGAAATGAAAAGCATGAACGAAAAGATGGATGCGAATACACAAAAAATGGATGAAAAGATGGAAACAAATACAAATGAAATGAAAACGACGATGGATGAGAATACACAGCAAATGAGGGAAGAGATGAAAGAGCTGCGGGTGAGACGCAGAACATGGGAATGAGCCTAAAAGGAAGCTTGGAAGAACTAAAAACGAAATGAAAAAGGAAGTCGACACGATACGAGCGGAGGTGACCGGGTTAAAAGAGAAAGTAAAAGGAGTGGGAGTCGCAATGGAAGAAAGTAAACAAGAGAGGGTAAACGAAATAAAGACGGTGGTGGGAAAAATAGACAAAGTAGGAAAAGGATTGGGAGAAGTAAAACAGGGACAAGACCAAATAAAGGAGGAAATCGGGAGGAACACGATGGCGATAGAGGAATTAAAAAGAGAACAAGGGAAAATAAAGGAGGGATTGGGAGCCGTGAAGGAGGACTGTGAGAAAAGACATCGGGAAATGACAGACAAAGTTGAAAACCTGCGAAAGGAGGTAAAAGCGGAGACACAGAAAGGATTAAAGAAGGTGGCGGAGGAATGTAGAAAGAGACATGAGGAGGTAATTAATGAAATGGAGCGGAAAGCCGGAGAAAAGACAGAGGAACTGGGGGAGCAGATAGGAAAACCGGGGCGAGACAGAAGAGCAGTTTAGGACAACGAGGGAGGAAATATCCAAGACAAATAAGATGGTGACACAGGTACAAGGGGAGGTGGAGCAAATAAGAGAAAAAGTCGGGGAACTGTCGTTAGGAACGATAGGGGAGGAAATAAATGGGGTAATAAAGGGAAAATGGAGGAAATGGAGAAGAGACTGACGGATAGGGTGGAGGCCCGGTGTGAGAAGCAGGGTGGCCTCCTTCGGGAACAGGGGAGAGGATATACTCCTCGAGGCGGATCGTGCCCAGGGGGGCCGGTGTCACAGGGCGGAGGAGGAGGCTTGCCCGATGCGGGGTGAGCATGCCAAGCTTGGGGAGGGTAGAGACCGCGGGGTCTTTTGGCCTAATGGGGGTACCGGAATGACTGTTCCAGGGGGTGTGCAGAGTGTGAGTCCAATGGCTTGGGAGAATAAGCGGGACGACGCGGGGCACGGACAGACGCAGACAAGGGTGGTGGAGCCCCCGGGCAAATGGCCTCGGACCCTGCGGGAGTGAGGCACCATTGGGACTGGGAGGTACACTCCTCCCGGAGTCCCTAGGGAACGGGAGGAGACCCTCGAAAGAACCGAGGGTGCCGCTACCCCGTACGATGGCAAGACGGACTTGAGGGCATATATGGCCCAGTTCCAGTGTGTTGCCAGAGGCAATGGCTGGAACCAGGTGCAGGGTGTGGCACAACTCACAGCGGCCCTGCGTGGCGTGGCTTTGGAAGTCCTGACCACGGTACCCAGTGAGGGGGCGACCCTGGAGGATCTCCATTCGGCCCTAAAAACCGATTTGGCATGGACCAGCAGAGCGAGCTTGTTAAAGCTCAGCTCAACGGGCGCAAACGACGTCCCCAGGAATCACTGGGAGAATTGGCACATGACATTCGCCGCTTGGTGGGGATCGCGCACACCAACATGCCGCCGGAGTACCGGAGGAGATTGCCCTGGACCATTTCCTTCGAGCAATAGGGGGGCACCGATGTCGGAGCATTGCTCACCGTATGGCGCCCGGACAACCTCCAGAAGGCGGCTGATACTGCTGCCTGCTGGGAGGCAGCCAGAACGCTCATTGGGAGGGGCTGGGCGCCATGCGGTGGCAGTCCGACAGGTGGACCCCGTGCACGACAGTGCACTGGGAGCCGGGGGCAACCCTGGGCGACCAAGCGCGAGTGGAAAGGATGGCAGGGGCATGTTCCGACCGCCGGTTCGGGAGACCTGTGGAGAGGCGGTCGGGCCCGGGAAGGGCGGGAGATGGGCCATCGGGGGGTACCCCAATTCAGAATGGAGGGGGTATAATTCGGCGTACTGGAGGCAAACACCTTACCAGAAGAGGTGTTATAATTGTGGGCGCAGGGGACCACCTGCAGCGGAGGTGCAACGCCCCGCGCAGGGAAAGGCCCCGCGAAGAGAAGAGCCACGGCCCCCTAGACCACCAACTCCGCCCCGGGTCAATAGGGATAGCCAGGCCCAACCATCCCCCCACCAGTCCCCGGGATACTAAGAAGTGCCGAACATGTAGGGCCGTGTTCGGCAGACTCAGACGGCTTAGAGCCCTCAGAACTGCGACAGGTCATCAGTTGTGGCCAAATTGGCAAAGGTAGCTTAACAATTCGGTGCAAGATTGCCGGCGTAGGGGTAGACGCCGTGGTGGACACAGGGAGCAAGCGCCACGATCATCAGCCCTGTGGTCCTTGATTCGAGTGTAGACGGTTGGGATGAGATCCACCGTCTGCAAAACCATAGTTTGCAGCTAGCTACCGGGGCAACGGCCCCTATCATAGGACGTGGTTTCGTGTCGTTTAAATTGGACATTGTGAAACCAAGATAGAGGTTTGGGTGGCAGAGGTGTACGACCCATGTCTAATAGGGTTGGATGTGCTGGACGGCCGGTGGTTGTAAGATCGACTTGGGCCGGGGGTCATGCAGTTGGGTGGTGAGGAGTTGCCGTTGGGAGGCGTGAGCACGGATGAGAGGGTGGAGCTGGAGGCTCCTGACTCCGTGGTCATTCCCCCGGGTGCCGAGGCGGTGGTCCCGGCCCGGTGGCGAGCACCCCCAACGTGGCAGGGCCCCTGCGGCCTAGCGGAACTACCGGCAGGGCCGTCAACCCCGGGCTTAGTCGTGGGCCGCACCCTGGTAAGTACCGACGGGCCAGTAGTGCCCGTACGGGTGATAAATGTTAGCACGGAACCACGCACTATCAGGAAGGGCACGAAGGTGGCAGATTGCATCCCAGTAAAAGAGGTCGCAGAGCTGAGGGACGATAACGTCGAGCCGGACCGGCCCCAGAAGGAGTCTCCAGACTCGATTAGGAACTGGCCCGGTCCCATTTGTGAGATGGTAAATCGGAGTAGTGTAGATTTGGAGGAGGGCCCAGCGGGAGGCCTTATACAAGCTGGTCGACCGACACATCGGGATCTTCTCCTTGTCACCCGAGGATATTGACGTACGGGCCTGGTGCAACATCAGATCCACACCAATGGGGCCCGGCCTGTCCGTCAGCCTGCTCGAAGGCTCCCATGGAGCAAAAGAGAGGAGGCTGATGAACAGGTTGAAAAGATGCTCAATGCAGGTGTCATCGAGCCCTCGGGAAGTCCTTGGATGTCACCAGTTGTGCTGGTTAAAAAGAAGGATGGGACCACGCGTTTCTGTGTGGACTATCGCCAGCTGAACAACGTGACACTCAAAGACTCCTATCCCCTGCCTAGAATTGACGATACCCTCGACGCCGTTGCAGGCTCTAAATGGTTCTCAACTTTGGACCTCAAGAGTGGGTATTGGCAGGTGGAGATGGATAAGACGGGGGAAGGAGAAAACGGCATTTTCCACAGGGAAGGGACTGTATCAGTTCACTGTGATGCCGTTCGGTTTGTGTAACGCCCCCGCCACCTTGAGAGACTGATGGAGCGTGTACTGGCGGCATGCCGTGGCAGTCATGCCTGGTGTATCTGGATGACGTCCTGGTACACGCTAAAACATTCACCCAGGAGATAGCCAATTTGGACCAGGTGTTTGGGCACCTCAGGCAGGCAGGGCTGAAATTGAGCCCAGAGAAATGCACTTTGTTCGCGACAGAGGTGGCCTATCTCGGACACGTGATAGGCCGCGAGGGGGTGAAGACCGACCCCGGAAAAATTACAGCGGTAGAGGAGGGCCCGTACCTACAACTGTCAAACAGGTGCGGGCTTTTGGGACTTTGCTCCTACTACCGGCGTTTCGCGGGCAAACTTTGCGGAGATAGCCAGGCCCCTTCACCGGTTGACGGAGAAGGGGTTGAGATTTAATTGGACGGAGGAGTGCCAGGAGGCCTTCCTCAAATTAAGGGGTGTTTGACATCCGCACCTGTTTTAGCATACCCCACCGATGACGGGATGTATACCCTGGACACGGATGCAAGCCAGGAAGGATTGGGAGCAGTCTTGTCTCAGACACAGGGGGCGTGGAAAGAGTGATCGCGTATTACAGTCGGGCCATGAGTAAGCCCGAACGAAATTATTGCGTAACTCGTAAGGAACTATTGGCTATGCTGTCTGCCGTGAGCCATTTCCACCCGTACTTGTACGGGAGGAAATTTTTGGTTCGAACTGACCATTCCTCCTTGCAATGGCTCTTACGGTTCAAGGAACCGGAGGGCCAAATTGCAAGGTGGTTGGAAAAAATTGCAGCAGTACGATTTCAGTGTGGTCCATAGAGCCGGTAAGGCTCATGGGAATGCCGATGCGCTCTCTCGACGCCCCTGTCTGAGGGAAAACTGCAAATATTGTACGAGACATGAGGAGAGGGACCAATTGGCAGACGCCTCCCCGAAACTCCCAGTCCGTGCGGCCCGGATGGTAGGCCCAACTTTGCCACTAACCGCAGGAGAGGAATTTGGTGGATTGGCATGGAGCACGGCCCAGCGGGAAGACCCGTGCTAGGGCCAGTGTACAAATGGGTCCAGGAAAACAGGAGGCCCAGTGGGAGGAAATCGCCCCATTCGGGGCGCGAACAAAGGCATACTGGGCTCAGTGGAGGACCCTAGAAATGAGGGACAACATCTTGTATCGCAAGTGGGTGGAGATTCCTTCTGAACAAACTTCTTGGCTGGTGATAGTCCCTGATGGGTTTAAGACCCAAATTTTGAAACAGGTGCACGGTACGAAGGCCGGCGGCCATTTGGGCAGGACCAAAACAAAATCTCGGGCCCGCCGGCGGTTCTATTGGGTTAACATGGGGCGCGATGTACAGGACTGGTGTCGAGCATGCGACGCCTGCACTGCAAAAAGGGACCGCCACAGAGGATGAGGGCCCCACTCCAACTACATCAGGTTGGGGCTCCCCTGGAGCGAGTGGCCATGGACATTTTGGGACCACTGCCCCCACTCGCCAGGGTACAAGTACGTCCTCGTAATTATGGACTATTTCACCAAATGGCCAGAAGCCTTTGCCCTTCCCAGCCAGGAAGCAGGGTTGTGGCCAAGGCCTTCGTAGAAGGATTTACATGCCGGTATGGGACTCGCAGGAGCTGCACACGGACCAGGGACGAAATTTTGAGAGTGAATTACTAAAAGAGGTGTGCAGGCTCCTGGAAATTCGAAAACACGGACAACGCCCCTGAGACCACAGTCTGTTGGCATGGTGGAGAGGTCCAACAGGACCCGGGTCCAACAGTTGGCCCTCTTCACCGCCACTAACCAGGAGGACTGGGACGAACACCTTCCGTACCTCCTGATGGCCTATCGCGCGTCCCAGCACGGGTCTACCGCATGTAGTCCGGCGCTGTTGATGTGGCGGACGGGAGCTGAGAAGCCCCGTCGATTTATTGTGCGGTCCGACGCCTGAGCGGCTTGATAGGCCCCCGGGGAGGGCTATGCCCGTCGGTTGGAGGAGGGCTTGGAGAAGGTCCACGCCTTCGCACGACACCAGCTCCAACAGGCGGGCATAAAAATGAAGCGCAGGTACGACCACCGGAGCCAGGTGAGCAAATACCACCGGGGGCAAAGATTTGCCCTTCTTTAACCCCCGGCGAAGGAAGGGCAGATGCCCGAAGCTCACTCACCTTGGCAGGGCCCGGGGGTTGTCCTGGCGCAAGTCAGTGACGTGGTCCTAAAAATTAAAATGGGACCACGAGCCCTCCCTCGGATCGTCCACGCGGACCGCCTGAGGCCTTACAAGGGCGACCTTACGCCCTCATGGATATGTCTTGCCGGAGGAGTCGGTGCTGGAACTGCCGCTCTCTCAGCGGCGCAGGGCTCTCCGGGTCGTGCGACGAGTTCACGAGCCCAGTAGGAAGGGAGGAAATTCCCCCCCTGGGAAATTGATTAATGGGATTATTTGGAGACAGAGACAGACTTATGAATGTGTAGAGGGGACGTAGCTTAGCTACGTAGTGTTAAAAGGAACGTGCTACTAGTTTAAGGGACGACGTGGGAGCACGAGTCAGTTAGGGGATGTAGTTAGAAGAATGGCAGAGTTCAGCGGTGAGTGTGTTGAAGAGTTGTTGGTAAGTGAAGTGGAAGCATGTGCTTGTTGAGTGAGTGAGGCCAGCGGGTCTGTGTGTATGGAGTGAATGGGGAATGCATGGTGCGATGAGTGATTGGGGGGAGGAGTGACTCCCGCCCAAGGGACCCCGGGGTCAGTGTAGATTGAGTTAGCTGGGTTAGTCAAATTGAAAAATGGAGGTCGTTTTGTTGTTGATGGGAATGTAGGCTCGAGACCCATTTGGAGGGGTGCAGGAGCCCTGTTGACGGGCTTGGGAGCGTGGCTGCGAAAGGTGAGTATCGCTGAGTGGGTACCCCGGGCACCAGGCTAGTCGGCCGCGGTAGGCTGCGCGGCCCATGGGGGCCGGGATAGAGTAGTGGGCACGGGTGCGCCTGCTTGGTGCGGGGGCCCGGGGCGCCATTAGCCGCGTGGGCAGTGCAGTGGGCACGGGTGACCCTCGGAAAGGGGCCCGGGAGGCCGGCCTGCCACGTGTGCGTTTCAGGGGAGGTGCCATGGGGGGCACTCCCCGGTGTTAGGGAGCTGGTAGGCTCGGAGGCAGTGTAGTGCCCGGGGTGCCATAGCGGGAGAATCGGCAGAGGGTCGTGCCTGCCAAAGGGAGCCACGTGTCCCAGCCAGGAGACCGTGTGAGGGCACGGAGAGAAAATTGGGGGGTGAGGCCCGAAATTGTGAGGACACCAACACAGGCGACGGGAATCTGGGTTGTTAGAACCAATAGTTTAAGCGAGAGGCGCTTGTTGAAAGCCCCGGGGTAGTTTAACAGTTAAATGGATAGGGTAGATTAGGAGATGTACCCCTCCGCACCATCCATCCCCTCGCTGTCGTTGTGGGCCGCTGGACCCACTTGGTGTTAAGATCGCCGAACTCTGGGGAGGCCATTCTGAGGCTTCGTTGGGCCTCGACACAGGACGCTAGCTCTCCTTATTCCCTCCGGGAAGGGAACGTAGGGGTTGGGAGTAGGCTAGGTGACAGGATAGGTTAGCCGAACAAGGACGATAAAGGGGGTTAGGGGGACGATTTATAGTGGGGAAGTAAAATAAAAAACAAAAAAAAATAAGTTGGGGCTAAATTGGGGTTTGACAAATTAAGGGAGTGGGTATGTACAGTGACAGGCAAAGGCGATAGGTTGGGAGGGAGACGGGTAGGTAGGTCCGAGCCCGCCTTCCAAGTGGCCAGCACCACCGCACTCCCTCCACCAACTTCCACTGACGGCAAAGGCTGGCCAACTTCATCGGCTGGCCGTGTTTTGCTTCAAGGCGGAGGCCGGCCAACTTCATCGGCAGCTGTTGTTTTGCTGCAGGGCCTGTGCCGGCCAGTTCATCTGCTGGCTGTTTTTCTTCAAGGCCTGTGCCGGCCAGTTCATCTGCCGGCTGTGTTTGCCTGCAGCGGCCTTCTTCTGCGGGCTGCGTTTGCCTGCTGCCTTTGCCATGCCATGCCCACTGCCCCTGTTCACCAGCCCCCGTTCAATTTTTGCTTTGCCCCCCCCTGTTCATTTCCATGTGCGCCAGGATCCGCAAGGCAACAGTTTGCAAGCTGCGAGAACTGCCCTGTTGGCAGCTACAACACGGGCCTGCAGTGGCAGCCCGTGCACCGTGTTTGCGTTCATGCTTCCATTCGTTGTGCTCATTGCGTGTGCCACTTGAGCTGGCACGGAGACTGCGTTGTGCAGCCCAAGCACCGTTGTGGTTCACTGCGTTCAGTTCAAAAGGGAAGGCCTTGGACTGCGTGTGAGCAGCCAGCCACGTTCCCTGTCACCTGCATTTTTTGAGCCAGAGACTGCATGCGGGCAGCCTGGCTCCCTGCTAACTGCTTTTCTTTTGCAGAGTTCAATGATCCTGGGCCATGGTTTAGTGTAAAATTTGTAAGTTAAGGTTAAGATGTACTGTACATATGAGTGCGCCCCCGGCATGTCTGTCTAGCGCCGGCAATTTTATTTAAGTCGTCCGTGTGAGTGAGTTTGTTTAGGTAGTTACGCAGCCCTCAGGTTATTTATTTTGGGGACACGAATACCATGAATGTCGCACTCAGGGATCCGTAGGTAAAATGTACTAGGGAAAACTACACATGATGGCACACGAAAATTTGACGACTCGGGACGAGTCTGTAAAAGGAAGGGGGTAGTGTTGTGGTTACCAGATTCGCAAACCACCATTCAGGTCCCTTAGGTGAGGTATCTCGGTAAGTGCATGTGTAGTTAGGCCCAAACCCGTTGTCTAGTGGGAATACATGTCATTTATACGTGCTGCGACTCTTCAGGATAGCGGTTTTCTTTACTATCTTTATTTTGGACCAATCGCCACCATCACAACCACAACATCAACCACCGACCACAACCACCGCTTCACCACAACCGCCACGACCTTTACCGTCGCAACTCGCCACCATCGCATCACCGTCATCTCGCGCCACTCATGGGCACCGATGCTGGACTCGTGTAGGGCGCACGTTGAACAGCGTGTACAAAATCACGGATTTTCTGCTTCAAAAACGGATCCAAAACGACACACGCCCACTTTTTTGCCGTCCAATCGGTGAGCGAGGGGCGACTTGGCCCGCCCAGGGCGATCGATATATGCAAATTTGTGGATCAAAAAGCCTTCACGCCCACTTTTTGTCGGGCCAATGGGGAGCGAGTTGAAAGGTCAAAGGGAGGGGGTCAAAGGCGAAGTTACGGGGGGGATAAAAGGACGGTGTTCGGAACGAAGAAGTCGTAAAAGTCGGAGCGAAAGAGTCAGCAGAACGGAGGCGAAGGAGTCGGAACGAGGCGAAGGAGTCGGAACAGAGAGTCAAGACTTCGCGGGCGGTGGAGCTGCTCGTCGTGTGCGTTGGAGTCGGAACGGAGGGGACGAGCTGTGGAGAGGCGGCGAGTCGGACGAAGGGTGCTCGCGTCGTGCAAGGAGCTGCGCGCCCGAGGGAGGCCGGCAGCGCGACCTGGCCGAGGTGGAGACGCTCGTCGCACATAATAAAGATCCTCTATACCCCGAGCATCAGCCACCCCCTCCTGGTTCCCCCCGCGCTGAGATAGTGCGACCAAGGGGCCCCGTTCCCACCCCCCTGCCAGGCAATGTCCACGCGGCCCCCGGGTTGCGCGGCCATCGCCGCTCCGCGTCTCATCACCAGACGGGTAGGCCCGACCAGGTCTCGGCCCCAGGCCTACCTCATTCTTGAGGGTATTTCTTTTCCTTGGTTTTGGGTATGTGTTGTCGGCGCCGTCTGTGAAGTAGAATTGTATAAGTGTTGCCGTGTGCTCGGTAGTCGGTATTAGCTCTGCACTGTGTTTTCACTTTTATGTTTGCTTTTTGTGTAAATGGAATTGTGTTTTCTTTTTTGTGTGCATTTGGTGGAATTGTATTTGTGTGCTTCCCGTGTGCCGAGAATAAATGTGCTTTATTGTTGAACTGTTCTCCCGCTTCCCCTCGTCTTTTCCCCATTGAACCCCCATCTTGCTTCACGTAAAGGGTTGGTAGTGGGCTGAATACGCCCGATAATTAATCGAACCGTCGAGGTCGACGATAACACCGCTCGGTTATTCTGATAGTACGGAACGGGTCGCTTAAGTGGCCCGTGTCCGAAGTCGACCTGCGGCGAGGTGCGATCGCCCGGTCTACCCTCCGCGTGGGTACTTAGGTAGTTCGAATTTGGCGAGCAACCCTATCCCACGCGGGGGCTGATTGGCTCGATCGCGGTGAGACCGAAAGGTCCACCCGTGACTGGTTCCCGGCGTTAGTCCGAGAGGGTCACGACTGGATTGTCCGTCCGGTGGGCGACGTGCCGCGATTCGAGTTACGTGGCCGTCGCACGCCGGCGGGCGCGAAGACCGCAACAATATATATATACATACATACATACATACATACATACATATATATGCAGTCATGCGCCACTTAACGACGGGGTTACGTTCTGAGAAACGCGTCGTTAAGTGACGTCGTCGTTGTGCGAACATCATTTTTTTTTCGTTTTCGTTTTCGAACATCGTACTTACACAAACCTAAACACCTAGGCTATATGGTTTAGCTATATGGTTTCCAGGTCAATCACTCGATGTGACCTCTTACTGGCAATATCAGCAGTGGATTTTGTACGCTTAAGGTCCATGATGAACAAAACAACACGAGATTAAATCAAGCACATGGAAAAGTGATGCAATCAAGAGACGTGGTAAACACGAGATGTACAGTAGAACAATGCTGCGTGACACGGCATGCTGTTTTACAGTAAACTTTTTTTTTATAAGTAGAAAGAGTACACTCTAAAATAACGATAAAAAGTACAGTATAGTAAATACATAAACCAATAACATCGTTGTTTATCATTATCAAGTATTATGTACTGTACAGTGTACATAATTGTATGTGCTATTTTTATACGACTGGCAGCCCTACGTCGGTTACATCCCGAGACGATAGGAATGTTTCAGCTATTTTTTATTTTCATAGCTGGCAGATCCGTCGTTGCCCGTAATGTCGTTAAGTGGTGCATGACTGTATATATATATATTGTTGTGGTTACCAAATTCGCAAACCACCATTCAGGTCCCTTAGGTGAGGTATTTCGGTAAGTACATGTGTAGTTAGGTCCAAACCCGTTGTCTAGTGGGAATACATGTCATTTATGCGTGCTGCGACTCTTCAGGATAGCCGTTTTTCTTTTACTATCTTTATTTTGGACCAACCGCCATGATTACAACCACAACCACCGCTTCACCACAACCGCCACGACCTTCACGTCACACCTCGCAACCGTAGCATCGCCACCGTTCTTGCCCCGCTGTGGGTACCGGTGTTGGACTCGTGCAGGGTGCGCGTCGAACAGCGTGTACAAAATCACGGATTTTGTGCTTCAAAAACGGATCAAAAACGACACACGCCCACTTTTTGCCGTCCAATCGGTGAGCGAGGGGCGATTTGGCCCCGCCTCCAGGACGATCGATATATGCAAATTTGTGGATCAAAAAGCCTTCACGCCCACTTTTTCTCGGGCCAATGGGGAGCGAGGTGAAAGGTCAAAGGGAGGGGGTCAAAGGCGAAGCTACGGGGGGATAAAAGGACCGTGTTCGTCAGTCAGGAGAGTCGGGGGGAGTCTAGAAGTGGAGAGTAGGGTGGAGAGTGGAGAGTCCAGAGGCGGAGAGTAGGAGAGTCGGAAGCAGAGGGTCAAGACTTCGCGGGCGGTGGAGCTGCTCGTCGTGTGCGTTGGAGTCGGAACGGAGGGGACGAGCTGTGGAAAGGCGGCGACACCAGACGAGGGGGTGCTCGCGTCGTGCAGGGAGCTGCACCCGAGGGAGGCCGACAGCGCGACCTGGCCGAGGTGGAGACGCACACCAGGGATAATAAAGATCCTCTATACCCCGAGCATCAGCAACCCCCTCCTGTTTCCCCCCGCGCTGAGATAGTGCGACCAAGGGGGCCCCTTTCCCACCCCCTGCCAGACACTGCCCGCGAGGCCCGCGGGGTTGCGGCGCCATCGCCGCTCCGCGTCTCATCACCAGACGGGTAGGCGCGACCCGGTCTCGGCCTCAGGCCCGCCTCATTCTTGAGGGTATTTCTTTTCCTTGGTTTTGGGTATGTGTTGTCGGCGCAGTCTGTGAAGTAAAATTGTATAAGTGTTGCCGTGTGCTCGGTAGTCGGTATTAGCTCTGCATTGTGTTTTCGCTTTTATATTTGCTTTTTGTGTAAATGGAATTGTGTTTTTTCTGTGTGCCTTTGGTGGAATTGAATCTGTGTGCTTCCCGTGTGCCGCGAATAAATGTGCTTTGTGTTGAACTGTTTCCCGCTTCGCTTCGTCATTTCTCCCATTGAATCCTCATCTTGCTTCACGTAAAGGGTAGGTAGTGGGCTGAATACGCCCGATAATTAATCGAACCGTCGAGGTCGACGATAACACCGCTCGGTTATTCTGATAGTACGGAACGGGTCGCTTAAGTGGCCCGTGTCCGAAGTCGACCTGCGGCGAGGTGCGATCGCCCGGTCTACCCTCCGCGTGGGTACTTAGGTAGGTCGAATTTGGCGAGCAACCCTATCCCACGCGGGGGCTGATTGGCTCGATCGCGGTGAGACCGAAAGGTCCACCCGTGACTGGTTCCCGGCGTTAGTCCGAGAGGGTCACGACTGGATTGTCCGTCCGGTGGGCGACGTGCCGCGATTCGAGTTACGTGGCCGTCAGCACGCCGGCGGGCGCGAAGACCGCAACAATATATATATATATATATATATATATATATATATATATATATATATATATATATATATATATATATATATATATACACACACACAAGTCTGAAGATGACGATGGTTCACGAGAAGTATTTGACGATGTAGATTGTTTCAGAAGTCAAGATGAGACAATGTGATAATGTTTGACCAAGTTATAAAAATGATCAACATGATGTGGTACGAGTGACGGGTTATTAGCTGCAAAATGTCGAAAACCCGGTTTCGTTCAACAACTTGAAAAAAATTGACCTTTGCATCACCTTTAAAGGTCACAAAACAATGTTGTGGACATTAAAATAAGGAAACAGGATACGTGCTATAGCTTATTGGAGTTAGTTCATCGAAGAAGGTCGAAAACCCGGATCGATTCCCACAACTTTGAAAATTTGACCTTTGCGAATTTTAAAGGTCAAAGGTCAAGGATTATGACCTTTGGTGCAAAACTTCCTCTGGAACATTCCAGGAACAATCTAACCTCATATAGGCTTTATGGCATTTCGCACTCCTCGGATTATCCATACTTTGATGAAATCAGCGTAAAAACAAACTTGAAGGGGGCGCCATGGGCAAGGAGTTCGAGATAGAGCAAAATGGTTTCAAGACTTTAGGTGGGGAATGACCTCAAGATTATGCATAAAAAATATTGTCATCCTAGCTCTCAAAGTTTGGGCGGTCATATGATTTTTATGTCAAAATTCGAAATTTTCTAAGTTCGCGACCTTGTGACTAAAATGAAGAAGGAAAAAATAAATAAATAAATAAATAAATAAAAATCGGGCTCCGTGGGGCTATGCAGGTGCCATTGGGCTAACCAAACACTGAAACCCCTGCCAGATTTGACAACCCCCTCGGAGAATATGGATTTTTGTCAAAATCGCAATTTTATAAGTTCGTGACCTTGTGACGAAAATGGAAAAAAATAAAAAATAAAAAATAAAAAAACAAGTTCCGTGGGGCTATGCAGGTGCCATTGGGCTCACCAAATACCGAAACCCCTGCCAGATTCGACAACCCCCTCGGAGAATATGCATTTTTGTCAAAATCGCAATTTTCTAAGTTCGTGACCTTGTGACAAAAATGAACAAAAAAAAAAAAAAAAAAAAATTGAGCTATGCAGGTGCCATTGGGCTAACCAAATACCGAAAACCCCTGCCAGATTCGACAAACCCCCTTGGAGAAGATGCAAATTGAATTCGGCTTCCCCCTAAAGACACAATTCGCAATTTTCTAAGTTCGTGACATTGTGGCCTTGACCTTGGGATGAAAATGAAAAATCGAGCTCTGTGGGGCTATGCAGGTGCCATTGGGTTAACCAAATACCAAAACCCCTGCCAGATTCGACAAACCCCTTGGAGAAGAAATTTATGTCAAAATCGCAATTTTCTAAGTTCGTGACCTTGTGACCTTGACCTTGGGACGAAAATGAAAAATCGAGCTCCGTGGGGCTATGCAGGTGCCATTGGGCTAACCAAATTCCGAAAACCCCTGCCAGATTCGACAAACCCCCTTGGAGAAGATGCAAATTGAATTCGGCTACCCCCTAAAAACACAATTCGCAATTTTCTAAGTTCGTGACCTTGTGGCCTTGACTTTGGGATGAAAATGAAAAAAAATCGAGCTCTGTGGGGCTATGTAGGTGCCATTGGGCTAACCAAATACCAAAACCCCTGCCAAATTCGACAAACCCCTCGGAGAAGAATTTTTTTTTATGTCAAAATCGCAATTTTCTAAGTTCGTGACAAAAATGAAAAAAAATCGAGCTCCATGGGGCTATGCAGGTGCCATTGGGCGAACCAAATACCAAAACCCCTGCCAGATTCGACAAAACTCCTCAGAGAAGATGCAAATTGAAATCGGCTACCGCCTAAAAATACGTTTTTGGGGCGTGGCTCCGCCCATAATGGGCGGACCACGCCCATTTTCAGGAAAACACAATTAGATCATGATATAAACGTCCCACCAAAATTTCATCAGGATCGGATCAAAAGCCACGGAGCTATGCTCGGGACAGACAGAAAGACAGACAGACAGACAGACAGACAGACAGAACAATAACGAATATAGTGGTCACTTATATTTTTCGTGAACCAATAAAACCTCGTAGGTGTAATTCGTAACGTCTTACAATTCTGCTTACGGTATCCAAGTTTACTTACAACGTTTATTCTGTTTGGATTTGGCCCAATGAAAAG
This sequence comes from Eptatretus burgeri, assembly GCF_056783735.1. Classification (NCBI taxonomy): domain Eukaryota; kingdom Metazoa; phylum Chordata; class Myxini; order Myxiniformes; family Myxinidae; genus Eptatretus; species Eptatretus burgeri. Next base: position 4,892,613 of record NC_140968.1, on the reverse strand, counting down.
TAGACTTTTCTCAAAGTGTTCACCATGCAGAACAACAACAAGGTATTCTGGTAGCAGACGTTTCAAACACACTCGTCATCTTCATTTGTAGTATTCCACTAGAAACACCTGATCCCACAGGGAGTGGTCTGGGGGATAGTGAAGAGGGGGATAGTGAGTATGGGGGGGGAGGGGTAGTGAGTACAGGGAGTAGGGGTAGTGAGTATGGGGGAGATGGAAGTAAAGAAGGCAGGGGGTTGTGAGGAGGGGTCGTGATGGGCAGAGTGAGGGGAGGGGGAAGTGAGAATGGGGGAGGTGTAGTGAGAATGGGGGAGGGGGGATAATGAGAACGGGTAGCAGGGAGTACGGAGGCAGTGAGTACCAGGGGGAGGTGGAAGTGAAGAAGGGGGTAGTGAAAACGGGGAGTGGGGTAGTAGGGAGTATGGAGGTCGTGAGTACTGGGGGTGTAAGTGAAAAAAGGGTAGTGGGGGGGAGTAGTGAGAATGGGGAGGGGTAGTGTGTATGGGAGGAGGAGAGAGTGAGTATGGGGAGTAGGGAGTATGGGGGTGGTGAAGTGAAGAATGAGGGGTAGCAAAGAAGGGGGAGGATGTAGCAAGGGAGAGAGTAGCGAGGAAAGGGGGTGACGGTGAGGAAAGGGGGTGACGGTGAGGAAAGGGGGTGACGGTGAGGAAAGGGGGTGACGGTGAGGAAAGGGGGTGACGGTGAGGAAAGGGGGTGACGGTGAGGAAAGGGGGTGACAGTGGAGCAAATATAATTTTGTGCCGTCACTACTAATCACCCCCTCTCTCCAGCAGGGGTCAGTAAATGTTTTCACTCTTCAACTTGTACAGGCGAAAACGCCGACTCGGGTTGTTTTGGGGATAGGAAGGAGGAGTGGTGGTGGTGGTGGTGGTGCAAAGGAAGAGGTGCACGAAGGATTATGTAAACAAGGATGGGGAAAAAAAAAATAATAATAATAAATAAATAATAAGAAAGTGGAGGAGTTAGAACGTGGTTGGAACTACTAAACAAACACTACAAACACTTCAGTATTCTCACAAAAAAACATCATTCCCCTTCCAAACGCGACGAACGTTCATTACGATCATTTACACACCGTGTTGGAGCAAATGCATTTAAAAACGTACAGTGCACATCGTTCACACGTACTTTGTGTGGACAAATCGGAACATTGATCATTTAACATGAAGTCTCAGCGATAATAAAGATTACCCGGACAATTAAAATTCTCTCGAAGTCAAATCTGACTGGATTCCATCCCACCTGCAGCCACAGCAGTAAAGGGCCCAGCTCGAGCCCCGTGACGTCGGTGACCATGATGTTGCTCAACACTGAGAGAGCGAGAGAGAGAGACCGTGGATCTCGTCAGATTCCAATCAAATATGAAGTCTATATCAATGTGCACACACGTAATCATGAAACAATGGCGCGAACATTACTTATTCGTCATCTTACGAGAATAAAAGCAAAAAGCTGTGGAGACTCCCCTCACGTTAAAGCTTAATTTCAACTAAAAGAGGAAAAAAAATTCCCAAACCATCTGGTGTCGCTGTGCCTTCCGAGTTACCGAGCGCCGTCACGTGTTGCATCATCCGCGGGGTTCAACGAATCCCCGTGTCGTGATTTGCTGAAATCGTTGTGACGTCATCAACTTGCCCCGCTTGGTCAGAGCTGCTTTTTCTCTCAGATTTTGCGTTTTTTCATTCATTCCAAAGCGCCTCTCTCCCTCAGAACGTTAGAACCATTAAACAATTTATTTTAAACCGCATAAGCCACAAGGAGCACGTTAATCCGCGTGTGGTAGTTTCCTGGTTTGAGTTGTTCCACCTTTAATTTTTTATTTTTTTTTTAATATCACCGCTCCAACCTCAACGGGCTCCGTGGGAACACATCTACAAAAGACGTACTGAACCGTCGGATTTAATTCACCGTTCCTGTGCCAAGTCAGATTTGTCCTCAGAAAGTTTTTGTATGAAAGAAGGTCTGTTATGTACGTCTTGATTAAGTCTAATGTTGTTAAGTAATTTTATTAAGACGAAGGTTCTCGAAGGACGCAGGCATTCTCATTCTGTGAGACAGAGCCCTCAGATGATGCAGTTGCCGCGCGATTTGAAGGGCGGGACAAGACGAGCCAGAGACGCGGCGCGGCGCGGGCGGCGCGGAGTGATATCGCACCGCCTGGCGGAGGAATACTTGCTGCTTCGCCGTGTCCCGCCTGGCGAGAACGGTCCAGGTGCCGCCGGTGCCTCTTGGACGTCGCCGTGAGAATGCCATGGACGAGCTACTGATTGAGGAAGTCTCAAAGCATCCGTCCCTCTTCGACCCCAGAAACAAGTACTACAACGACTCCACTCGCAGAAAGAACGTTTGGAAAACAGTTTCCAAAGCCGTGGATCTCTCGGGTTAAGTTTTTTTTCATGGAATCATCACACGGCTCGAACGAGCCACGTGCTCCGTACAATAAGCAGGGTCTTGCACCGCCATGTATCGAAAATGATTACATTCGAGATTATGGTAAACGGTGAACGTTGATGGTCTTGGGGGGTGTACCCACTTGTATCTGACTTCGGCGCCATTTTGTTCTACCATTGGGTCTTCAGAACGCTGCAGGATGATGACGATGGGTGTTCTCTTGCATGTGGTTCTGTTAGCCGCTCTATCAACGTTCTGTGGTTGCAGCTGCACAGTTGGCTGATGAGCTCTCAATGCTACTACAAAAAATCGTTTCGACTACCCACCTGGTTCGCATCTCTGATGAACCCCTTCCCTGGGTGTAGTATCGGTGTTTCTGGAGGGCTCGTGTTGGCTTAGCGGTTAGAGGTGACTGCCTTGGGATCTTAGGGTCCAGGATTCAAGCCCCTGCCACCGTTGAATTAACACCAGGTGGAGTGACAGCCTGCCATCCGAGGTTGGCGAAACTAATACCAGTGTGATAGTAAAAGGGGCACTGCCACACTCTCAGCCAATGATGCTACCCACAGCCTTGTACTGCACACGAAGGAGGAGGAGGAGGTGTTTTGCGTGCGGCGGAACATCGGAGAACACCCAGTATCCCTTGGTGCTGTCAGTTGCGAGACGTATAATTGTAAAATTGTCACAAACATGAAAATCACTGAAGATTGATGTCAGTTGAGATTGTTGGCTACACTGGTGGTGTTCGTGAAGGTTAATTGCAGATGTCAGACCCCGCAGTCAGAATCGGCTTCATGGCTGCTTTATCGAGTTTGCTGATATTAGGAACATCAGAAGATCTCTTTTTTCACCAAACTCTTTGGATTGTGACATTCGAACAAAGTACTGTGCTGTTGTTGCATTAAAAAAAATTTTGTGCGTGCGTGTTTCCTCCTGCAGCTGGAATCTGCCAAAAGAGGTGGAAAAACATCCGTGATGCATTCCTCAAGTCTCGGAGGCTGTTACAAAGTCAAGGCCAAAGGAATGCCAAGCAACTAAAGCCCTACCGACTGGCAGAGCAACTGGCATTCTTGCTACCGACAATTGAGCGCCGACAGTAAGTTCCCGGACTTGTTGCGAGCTGTGACATTTTGCCTTTGAGAAACATTTAACTCACGTTTCCTCTTTGTCATTCAGCAGGTGGTCAGATTTGGATTCCAAGTGCAATGAAGCGGACATAGACGAGGGGGATTCGACGGAACATGACGACGGTGGGGACGCCGACGAAGATGCAATGGAAAGCAGCGCATCCCCAGACGATACGTCTCCTGTGCCAGAAAATGCAACGAGACATTTATCAACTTCCCTATGCGCACATACTGTGCTGGAAGACTGCACCGTAAGCAAGCATCGAAGGCTGTGCAGGCCTCGTCACAGCAACGTGGATAGCATCTTGGAATTGCTTGCGGAGCGGAGCCGGGAAAGGGACGAGGAGGGGGAAAGCAGGCGACAGGAGCTCGAGCGTGCGTTCGATGAGTACCAAAGGCGGATGAGATCTCAGAAGAAAGAAGACGCCGATGATGATATGGACCAGTTCTTTTTAGCGTTGTCACGCATTGCCAAGCGTTTCACGCCGTATTGGCAAGCACAGGTACGGATGCAGCTGCACCAGGTGGTGCTCAACGTCGAGATGCAGCAGCTTGCATCAACGTCCCAAAATCCATCTGTTGTCAACCCTTCTTTGACGGGACCTCTTCCCACACAGAGCAGGGACTCTGATGGTGTGACTACCAATGGGTCGGTGCAAGTTCTCGAGTTAGGCCATGTCCAGCTACTCCAACTGGAGTTGCCACAGTGCAAGTTGAGTGTATTTCGATGAAGATGAGTTTGTTGAAATGGAACAAGGCAAAAAGTGATTTTCATTTTTGCAGCTCAAATTATTCTTTCACACGTGCGACTTGGTAGTGATACTTCAACAATCTTCTACTGTCTCAAAAAATACCATCCAGTGAACTGTACCCATGGCAACAGTCATGCCAAGTGTCCAATCATTTATACAAAGGTGGTGATGTGATGTTAGGTCTGGGTGATTTTTTTTTAATTTTTTTATTTAAATCTGCAGCAAAATAACAGGATCTGTGACTGTTGCCATGGGTACAGTTCACTGGATGGTACTTTTTGAGATAGTAGAAGATTGTTAAAGTATATTTTAGGTATTAGACAAACCTTTGAACTTTTTGGCATAATGATAGGACAGGGAAAGAGAGATTTGAGGGGTAGGGGGGGAGGAAAAGGGAATAATGTAGGGAGAAGGATGGGGGGGGGGGGTTGGAAGATGGTAAAAGGATGAGGGGGTGATGGGATGAGGGAGGGGAGAAAGAGATCTGAAGAATTCCTTTTGCTTCTCTACCACAGTACACTGATACTCACAGCATACTTACACCACTAAAATGACCGAGAAACTGATCTAACGACCTTCTACATCATCAGCTGAGCTGTGATCCATCACCGAGGTTTCGACCCTTCAACCTCTCCAAACAGTGGGCCCACAACAGAAGTCGTTTGCAAAGGTCACTTAATCAGGCAATACAGATCAACTTTATAACTGTTCCATGCAAGATCGTCAGTTGTCCTGCAATTTCGAGGTTATTTTACATTATCAGTCACGTTTTCAAGTAGATAGAATGCCGCAGTAAATTCCCCAATAATTGAGGACGGGTCACATGGGAGATGCCGCGGCACAATTAGCCATCGAATCTAGAGAGGACTACACTTTAACACGAGACTTTTGAGGCAGATAAGTATCAAAACAACCATGTACCTCCTCACAGCACACTTGTATCTTTAGCTATATCCATTGTACTATGTTAGTCTGAAACTGATTAACTGACCGAGTGACTGATTTCATAACTGTCTGGATCATCAGCTGAGCATAGTTCATCATGAGGGACAGACAGACAGAGACCCCAAAAAATGAACTAAGGAAGTGTTCAACATGGAATTTTAAAGCTCGATTGTGTTATTGGATACGTTTCTACCTTAACGGCATCAAGACACAAACAAGCCTTGAATGCAATGCTTTGAACTTGGCCCATCGGCTGTTTTATTCCACAATGCCGACGGGATGTACTTTTCACAAATCCCTGATTTTTTTTTTTTTTTTTTTTCAGGATTCAACACCATTGACGTTGCATTGTATTAACCAATCAATAGAAATAACCACTTTGTCATGAATTATTTCACAATTCCAATCATGGTGTGCCAGTTGTTCATGCATCATTTAACTTTTAATTTTGATGCACAATCAAGTCTGTTTTCAATATTTTGTTAAAATTCCATCTCTTGAATCAAATCCTGTGGATTTGTCTTCAGACTGGAGAGGACTACAAACTACAAAGAAACAATTTATTTGTACTGTGTGGAATTCAATAAACTTGTGCCAATCCTCATCAACATGGCTGCAGGCCTTAACTCATGGCATGTGGAGATTCTTTTTACCTGGATTGATGATCCCTTCTGGTTGAAGTTTCTCCCATTTGATTTCCTTTCAGATTTAAGGCTCTTGGAAGAGCTTGTACATATAGTGTATCACATGTAGCACTAAGGAAATGAAAACAATTAACATCCAACAATTATATTCACTTCGGAAAGACATTTTGTTCGGTGCTGCCTTTTCGTTGGTAGTATGTTTATGCTCTTCCCAAGTCGGGCACTGATGGCACCAATTCAAGTTAAGGTCTTCAGTGAGCCAGCTGGGTTGTTAACAATTAAATAGCAACATTGCAATGCTGATTGTGCCAGACAATCCACTTGTCCTGAAAAGTTGTTTCCAGAGTTTGGTTCTAAATCGATTTACTTGCTTCAGCTGAATTTGAACTCGTAACCTCTCGCTTTGCTTGTCCAGTGTCCTCAGTACAAGGTCACCATGGTCCCCACGAAGAGATGAGTATATGGGATTGTATGTTGGATCCAAGTATCAGATTCCCATTTCCCAGGGTGGTCAATTTGCCCTCGTCTTGTACCCCAGCCTCTTCCCAACTAGCAGGTTTGCTTTTTCTTTGTTTAACAGTAATCTAAGATTCATGGAAGGGCATGTACACAAATCACATGCAGGACTAACACATTAGTAGATGCCTAAAATACATCAATACATCACAACTTAGTTATCAAGTCGTGTTTGACTTCTGGTGACGTTCATGATTTTTTTTATATTATTTTGTATACAGCCAGTGGCTGCTGGTTATATGGCTGTGCTGCTGATGCAGTGCCCCCTGTTTCCAATAAGCTGGTATTCATTTTGCCAACCTCAGAAGGATGACAGGCTGTGTCAACCCACCTAGTGTTATTTAACAGCACAACAGGAGCTCAAACTCAAGACCCTAAGATCTTAAGCCAGTTACCTGAACGGTTAAGCCAACACCAGGCTTGATACATTCATCAGATTTCTCCAAATATCCCAATTCCACACTGCTTCCCAAAGCTTGACAGATACCATGGTTGCAGACTTTACCCCCATCCATCCATCACACACAAGGTCTGCCTATTCCTCTTCTTCCCTCAAACATACCCATCACGGTTGATTTCTCCAGACTTTCTTGTTCTGCACATATGATGCGTCCAAAGTATGACACTTCATGGTGTTCATGGTGGTGTAGTTTCTTCAAGCACTGATTTATATGTTCTTCTTGCAGTTCTTGGAATCCTAACATTCATCTCCAACATCACATTTTGAAACAGCCAATGTTCTGTTATTTATTTTTCACTGTATATGACTCGCATCCATACATTACAACTGGAAATACTAAAGTATTCATCACCTTTAAAAATATATATATACGCAGTCAAGGCTCGTGGAAGGGATCAGGATGTAAAAGGAACAGCAGAAGGGGGGAAAATAAACAGACACGGACAAACAAGGGATGAGGGGTAGGGGAGAATGCAAGAGGTGCACGAGATGGATACAGAAGAAAAAATTGGGAGCGGTTGGAGGGGTTAACGAGGGTGGAAAAGATCGTGGTTTTGCATTTGGGACAAGCTGAGATGGTTATAAACAGCTGTCTTGAATACCTGGGGAGAAGAATCAGGTTGAAGAGAATGTGGAAGTTGGTTCCGCAGGCAGGAAAAAAAAGACGGGAGAGCAGTGCTCCATCAAACTGCGGATGAAGACCTTGTTGGTGGATAGGAGTTCAGGTGTGCCAATGAAGTACTTTGTATGATGGAGGATGCCCAATTGGCTACTGGCTTTGGAGGCCAAAGATTGCCTCTATTCTCCTAGTCAACGTGTGGCTCTGAACGGAATCTTTTTGTCCTCTCTCCCTGCCAAGGCTGGTGTGCTCCAAGGCAGTGTTCTCAGCCACATCCTGTTCCTAATCTTCCTCAATGATCTCACAGACTCTCTGGAAAATATTCTTTATCTCTTTGCTGATGACTCCCCTCTCTGCCATGACTTCTGACAGAAAGGCAGCAACCTCTTCCTTCCCTCTGAGACAAAGTTAAAAGATGGCACAAAGTTCCACGAGGAATGACCCAATATCAAATTTTGAGTTAACAAAAAATCTTCTGTTTTGACCCCTGTGATGCGAAGTCCTCACCTCCTGAAGCATGGACCGGGATCAAACGTAAAAGGTCGTTACATAGTTCATGTGATCCCTCAATGTTGATTAGACATATTTTCATTAAAAGAAAAGTTTTAACAAGCACCCGGAATTGCATTTCTTGGTATTTTAGATTTTGTTCCTACCCCAGGGCCGTAAGGCCTAACGTGGTACTGGTCTCGCACCTTTTTGCCACGTGATCATAACTACCAAGTTTGGTGAAGTCCTGCACAACCGTGTAGGAGGAGATAGCGTGACGGACAGACAGATGGAGCCGATTACAATGTGCCACCGTTTTTTTTTTAAGCCTGGGGATAATAAATCAGGACTGAAATGATTAGAACATATTGAAAGGATCTTGAGTTCAAATCCCCCTCGGCTGTTCAATTAATACCAGGTGAGGTTGACTCTGCCTGTCATCCTGAGGTCGGCACAATTAGTGACAGCTTGCTGGTATCCTGAGTCAGAGTGGTGACCTGTCCAGGATTGTATCCAATAGCCAAGGAGAGTGCTTCAGCAGCACCGACGCTCTGCACAGAGCATGGTCCCGATGGATGGATATTGAAAGAATGGAAGAGGAAAAGCAAGTGAAAAGAATATACGAAAGCAGGATGAACAGCAGGCCAGTGGGTAGACCAAGAACCAAATGGAAGCTGGAATTGCATGCACTTTGGGAAAAGCACATCCAGCCTGAGATGGGAAGGGATGGAGAACTGTGCTTTGGGATGGATAAAGATTTGCTAGTACTTACGGTAATTAAAAGCTGCAGAAAAGGCCCCAAAATTAACTAGGTATTTACCGTAATCTTGCTGATGACATTACATCTGAAACAGCGCTGTCCAGAACGACCGTTGAGAGATCGTTTTCAAACCCAGGACCACCAAACAGCACCTCTTTTTTGGTAGCGATACATTGGCTTGTCCTGTAGAGATCTCTCCATCAACAGAACATGTCAGCCATAGTTAGACAAATAAAAAGCAACAACGACAAAAACAAAACTCACACTAAACTGTCACATTACAAAGAGTTTCTAAAACAAAAATGTCCAAGCAGAAAACAGCATCCAAATATCAACGTAAAAAAATTCAAATCAATGAAATGACCATGATGAACGAACGATTAATGGGTATACAAATCCACAAAACTTTATTGCTTTTCAGACACGGGAAAGACATGCGTGGTGCGACTTCTCGGCCGAAATATCTCGACGTTTGTTTATAATGGCACACGTTCTCTCCTGTAAACATGAGGAAAGCCAAACAAGGATTACACAACACTCAATTCAAACAAAACAAACAGAGCCATGCTGGGGCACTCATATCTATTTTACTACAAGCTAGTCACAAAGTCATGTCACATGCTTCAAGCCATGGTGTCTTTACAGTTCAACTGTGAAAGTTTCAACAATGTTACAGTCCTGTTTTGAAAAGTTCAAGCTGCCATTACTACAAACTTTAAATAGCAAATTCTGTCCGCAACATACACTAATATGAGAGTCAAGCGCAATCATTTTTGAAATCTCTGCTTTTAGCAGGTTCAAGGACATTTCATGTGAAATACTCGGGCAAGGTACAAATAGCCATCGGTAACCCAAGTTGGTGAAGTAACCCTGAGGGGGGAAAAGGCTCAACCACATATTAGAGGGTTGGTTGGTTAGTTTCTGTTCAAGTTGGATCGATTGCATAATAGGAACAAAACAAAACTAAAAAGGCTGTCATTAGGAGGACCTTCGGGCAGTATGTGGGATTGAAGCAGAAATAGACTTCCGGCCACATTTCATTGTTAACAGTGCATAAAATTGACCAAAGAGGCAGCACGGGGGTTGGCCGCAAGGCGAACTGCTTCACTGCAAAGTCTCAGGTGGAGACATGAGGAGAGTGCCTTGTCCGCATTCTCACTGGCCTCTCGCGGCTTGGCTCCACAATGGGTCGGACCGGTTGCTCCGGCATTTGGGCGCCACGGTCACCAACAAGCTCTCGCAGAAAACGAAACTTTGACAGGAAACACCGCCAAACCACGTACCAGCCTGTTTCGGTGTCCAAGACAAAAATAGAGAATATACAAGTCTTAAACATGAACACTGTACACACAAATGAGCTGCGATTTCCATTGTGCAAGTTGTGGAAAAGCCTGAACTCCAAGAATGATGTCAAACTATAAGTTTCTCCTATTGACATCATATGCAAGGCCAAAAGGTTGTTCAGTTTTGTTTCAGGACATTTTGGAAATGATAAACGTACATTTTACTTTCCATTTAAAAATACAGTGGACAATCTATTCATCCATAACACAGACTGTAAAAAGGATCTCCTGACTTAACATCACAATTACAGGCTGGCAGGATGGCCTTGGCCTTGAGCCCTAGACCGCGAGGTATGCACAGTCACCTGTGAGCAGTCAAGCCCTGGTTCGAATATGGGCCCAGCTATAAACTTTCATGCTGTTGTTGTGTCGTTTTCCAGGGCACTGTAGGTACCGGTGACACCATCATGATGACTGCTTTTCCACACTTAATGGGGCAATCAAGGAGGGGTTTCCACCTCCTCATGGATGCCAACCTATGGTTGTTTGTCCATGCTGTATCCTAAAATACTAAGCATCGAGCAAGGAAGCGGCACGTACCATTTTTAGCTCGCCTGTTCGAAGAACAGAGAGCTATAGCGATACCCCCGGCGTGAGCGTGAGCGTGAATATGTTAAAGTTTTTGGTGCAAGTTATTTCCTTTCTAATGTTTTTATCTACCACACTATTTTTTTTACTGATTACAATATACAAATACATATATTGCTTTAAAATTATTTGGATCAGACTTCACTGCAATGCTTTATAAAAAATATAATTAGACTAATCTTTTAAAAACGATAAATGTATAAACAGGCGAGCATTGGTTGGCTCTGACACCAACTCTGGTTAAAGTCCTTGGTATGACTCGGACGGGGTTTTAATCACCAACCTCCAAGATTCAGAGTGGACACTAACCACTACACCACCGAGTCATCACCTACTTAAAAAAAAAAAACAATAATAATCACCCTCCCCCCTGCTCCCCCCAAAAAAGCTTTAACACCCAAAGTATAAAATCCAATCTTCACTTGTCTACCTACCAAGCAGCAGCAAAAATGTCCCAAGTCAAAATAAAACTACATGTTGTGTCACATACCAAGAGGACACTCACCAAATACCATAAAGACAAGCACACAGGCAGAGGTACTGACAAGTACAAAGAGGGTAAGCAAAGCTCCTTCCCACATGCTCATCTGGCCTCCAGCCCCTTCCTCCAATCTTCTTCCCACACTTCCTGCAAAATAATTACAAACAAATCAGTTACTCATGTAAAATGGTCTAACGTAGTAATTTTTTTTTAAGGACAAGGTTATCAATTACCATTTGTATTCTGGACCTGGAAGGCTGGTCCAGACTAGAGGTACGCATGCACACCTCGGTTCGCATCTCAGCCGAAATATAAACTATCACTCTGGTGTTTCTTAGGCCGGGTGATTCATCAATGTGTGTGCCGTCCATCGGATTGACGTTAAACGGGATGCCGTCTGCTAGCATGAGTTGGTGGAGGTTAAAGGTCTCACGCACGGTGTCTCTGGGGAAGAGTGGGCAAGCTATCGCGAGCACCATTAACAAATGACAAATTCCAGCTCACTCAGTTAAATATTCTACGTCGGAGTGATTAGTCAACAAGCATTGAAACCGCTTCAGCAAAACTGACACATAATAACACCAACAACTAGAAGGGCATTCGGGAGAGCGCGCATCCCTCCGCCACACAATGCCTGATCATCCAGAACATATCAGGCCCAATACATTTTTGAAATCTCATGCTATATATCGTTTTTGGCCCTGTCTCTCAATGGTGAAGAATCACTTTAAACATTAAATAATTCTAGTTTCCAGATTCGGATGTTCACCAAAATCGAATCAATTCGTCCTTCCCGCACACCCAACCGGTCCACCAAGTTTCGGCCGAATCTGTCCACAACTTTTTGAGATATCCTGTTATGTATCGGTTAACCCCTGTCTCTCAATGGTGAAGAATCACTGAAAAAAATCATCAGATCCAGATTCGGATCTTTAACGAAATCGAACCAATCTTTCCATGTCACACACCAAATGTGTACATCAAGTTTCGTTCGAATCCGTCCACAACTTTTGGAGATATCCTGCATACAAAAAGACAGACGGACAGAGAGGGGTGAAAACATAACCTCCTTCACCTTCGGTGGCGGAGGTAATAACAGTAAATATAGGACCACCTGTCCTGAAGCTCACCTGTATCAGGAGCAACAGACACTCAACCCCCCCCCCCCCACAGACATCCTTGGTACATCACGGGTGATGAAGGTTGTGGTCAAGTTTCATCAAAATTGTGTGGTTTCCGGGAAGAGTGCAAATACCTATTTTGGCGGTGACCTATGACATCCTATGTGTGACCATTTTGTTCCTCATATGTGTAAAGTTTCGCCTCAATCTGCTTAGCCATTTCAAAGAAGATTTTTGAAGGTTTAAAACAAACAAACAATATGTCTTCCGAATCAAGTGACCAATGACGTCATCAAAAAAAAGTGTACCATTTTATCCCTAAGATGACCCTTAACAATTTTTTTTATACCGATCGGATATAGCGTTATGCATATGCAATTATGACGTCATAACGAAGGCACCTATGACGTCATAAAAATACCACACGCATTCCCCATCAGGAGGACTTGCTATGTGCTCCTTGTACACCCATGGCTTGGGGAACACTTGTGTGAAGTTTCTCCTAAATTTTTCCCAGACATTCTGGAGATTTTTTATAGGTTTTAGGGTAAATCCAATATGGCTGCCAAACCATGTGACCAATGACATCACATGTGTGAACCTTTTGTTCCTCATGGACAGGCAGTCATACGTGTAAAGTTTGGCCTCGATCTGTTCAGCCACTTCAGAGAAGATTTTTGAAGGTGTAAAAAAAATAAAAAAATGTGCCTGCCGAATCACATGACTGATGACGTCAAGAAACTTTTTCTGTGGACCATGTTATCCCTAGATGACCCTCAAAAATTTTCATACTAATTGGATGTGACGTTTTACATCTGCAATTATGACATCATAAAAAAACCATCACACAATCCCCATGAGGAGTACTTGCTGTGTGGCAAGTTTACATTTTTTTCCTTTTTGCGGTTTCTGAGATACAGCGGTTCAAAGTTTTTCCATTTTTCCAATGTGGCTGCCACACCACTTGACCTACGTTGTCATAATTATCATTAAAACATTCTACATGAGTCGTCACACCAATGGCGAAAATTTCGTTTCAATCCGACAAGTGGTTGCAGAGAAAAACACGAAAGTTCTGTGCAGACAAAGACAAACAGACAAACAAGCGGACCCAAATGCAACACCCTCTCCAAATCCTTCGGCGAGGGTAATAAAAAAAAAGTAATAATAATAATTGCTCAATAGTGCGTAAGCCTTTGTAGCTGCATGAAAGGTAATATTAAATTATCCCCAACTTGAGTCCCCCACAAAAAAATATAGACCAGGTAACACTGGGTACCCTTGCTAGTAGATAATTAATAAAGCAAATTTGATTGTCAAGTCTCTTCAACTTCTCGGCCTCACCATCAGTGATTACCTTTGCTGGGCTGACCATATAGTAAAGGTGGATTCCAAAATCAGCTGAGGAATTGGCATCTTGAATGGTTCAAAGTGTTTCCTTCAAAATAAATAAATAAATCAGAACTCCTCACAGCCTCGAAGGCCTTTGTCCGTAGTCCAATGGAATACTGCTCACTGAACTGGACTGGTATTGCACATTCACGTTCTCTTCTCTCTCTCTTCTTCTCTCTGTCCTCTCCTCTCTCTCCTCTCCTGGATGCTGTGGAATCTAAGGCTCTCAACATTATTGGAATCTCCCACAACGAGGCAGAGACACAAGACCTGTTGCTTTCATTCCAATGGCCAGTCAGTGGCCCTGTTTTTTTTTAGTTTTTAAAACCACCTCCATTCCTATACAACTCAATCTGCTCCCTCAACCTCCAAACCTCCAACCTACCATTCGTTGCTCAAGAGCACACGTGGTTTTTTTTTCCATTACAATCCTTCAGGTTAAATTCCAAAACTGAGACTTTCCACACACCTCAACTCTTTTCTCCTGTTTTTGTAACTGCCTTCATAAGACAGTACAATCGTACTTTTTCAAGCAGGCGGTGCATCACCATATGTCATCCCTATCCCCACCCACAATCATTTTTTTGGATCAATCTGCATTAACCCTACCAAATCCAACTCTCTTACTTCCTGGTCATCATGTTTCCTCTCTTTCTCGTTCATTTATTTGTTCCATTGCTCGTTTTGTTCAACGGTGGCCCGACCGTCCCACCGTGAGTCCGTTGCCTTTTTACCCTCGTCACCTCACTTCTGCACGAGAGTAGGTTTTGTGCATTAAAAAAAGTAACTGTGATGTCAATAGCCCAATGGTGTTATTTTGCATGTCCCTCAACAAAAACCTCCAAGGGAGAAATCTCGGCTCAGGAATTACAAATTTGCACCAAAGTACGAGTACAACCAGCACGACAATCTCCATCATCCTGCCTGATCAGATAATTCCTTACAAGACCCTTCAAAAGGATACACCATGTAATAGCTGTGAATGACTTCTCCAAATCGTAATAGGATCTGAGATCAACAGAAAATTTCAAACGTATGGTGATCTCAGGTTGAACTAGATATGAAAGTGACTTCTCTTATCCACCGTAACATATAGTCATTACATTACATGTATGTAAATATGGCAGAACTTTGGCCCAACACTTCCCCCAATGTATATATTCTGCTCCCACATCCCACATCCCCCTCCTCTCCATCATTTTCACAATTTATGCACATACGAGGGCGGTCAAGACATTTTGAATTCAGGGGTAAAGCAATAAAATAGGGTTCTATTTTTTTTTTTTGGTCACATAAATTAGAATGCTTGTGTATTTATTTAACTTAATTTGATTAATGTGATACCATTTATTGTTTCAGAGTGAGCATTTCAAGTATGGCGACTGAGAAATTTACAGATTTTCAAAAAATTGAGCATTGGAGTGTCATTAAATTCTTAACCAAAGAAGGTTCCACTGCAACAGATATTCATCGCCGCGTGGTGGGAGTGTATGGCATCGATGCCCCTATATATATATGCTACCATAATAAGGTGGGCCAAGGAGTTCAAGTCTGGGTGTGAGAGCCTTGAGAATGATTCACGGTCAGGATGGCCTTCGGATGCCAATGTCGAGGCAACTGTAGTCTGACTCGAGAACTTGATTATAAAGGACCGAGGTATCAAGGTCGAATAAATAAGCACTGATTCACGTGGAAGTGTTGTGACCATCATCCATGAACATTTGGGCAAGTCGAAGGTTTCTGCAAGATGGGGTCCTCAAAACTTCAGCAGTGAGCATTGACATCAGAGGATGGCCTCAAGTCCTGAGCTCCTTGACCTGCATGAAGCCAATTCCACCAACTTTATTTCCCGTTTGGTGACAGGAGATGATCTGGATTCATCACTGGGACCGCAAGTTATAGAAGGAATCCATGCAATGGAAGGGCCCAAATTCTCCAACCCACAAGAAGTTCAGAACTGAACCCTCTGCCGGCAAAATCATGGCCTCGGTTTTCTGGGATGCCGAAGGGATTCTACCGATTGACAACTTTCCACAAAAAACAATGATCACCAGTGACTATTATGCCGGCTTCATGCAAAAACTGTGCAAAGTCATCTGTGAGAAACAACCCGGAATATTGACTGGAGGTGTGCTCCAGCTCCAGGACAATGTACCGGTCCACAATTCCCATGTTGCGAAGGTGTACATTCACACTCATGGCTTCGAACAACTCAACCAACCTCCATCTAATCTATCTATAATTCCAGCAATGTGTGTGTGTGTGTGTGTGTGTGTGTGTGTGTGTGTGTGTGTGTGTGTGTGTGTGTGTGTGTGTATGTGTGAGTGTGAGTGTGAGTGTGTGTGACCGCTGTTTCTCGACAACCACCGGTCCGATCTAATTGAAACTTGCCAGGTATATTGCTGGGGACCTGAGTATGTGCCTTTTCAAGGTTTGATATTAATCGGACAAGTGCTTCCCAAGTTATGGCCATTTATTTACCAAACCAATGACAGGACACGGTGCTGCGTTGGCATGGCCGATGGGGAAGAGATCCTCAGCCGCGTTCCTCATTACGGGTTACAACGTACCGACTTCCGGATAGTGATGACTTATTGCATTCTAATCATTTCTCGATTTCTTAGGCGCATTTATAGATCAACACAATGCCCCAATCCAGTCGTCATTTACGAGAGCGAAGGAACGGCCTATGTGGTTGTTTAAAAGATATTTTTTTGCCGTACGTGTACTAATAAATGTCAATGTGTGTGTTCGTGTGTGTGTGTCTCTGTGTGTGTGCGCGTGTGCGTGTGTGTGTGTCTGTGTCAGTGTGTGCGTGTCTCCTCCATAACTCTAAAACCATGAAACCTAGCAGCCTGAAACTTTGCATGCACACTAAGAGAACTCCAAGGAACTGCGAGAGTGAAAATTGGGTGTTTGAGTTAATTAAAACACCCCTTTTGAAGATTATTAACGGCCTTATTTAATTATATCCTTCATCAGGCGATCCTCGGCCACCTCGCTGTCTGGGGTCTTAAGGTGTTTTCTGGGTAACCTCGCTGGGGTCTGAAGCCACCATGTTTTTTGGCCTGCTCAACCATGCCCTGACTTGGAACAGGCCACAACGATTTCTAAACGATGAAGTTTTTCTTCACTTCACTTTCCTCACTCATATTATCGAATGTCTGTTCATCATAGCTATGAATTGCTGGGTATATTGTAATGTTTATAAAACACCTGGAGACACCAGTATTCGTGGCCTTAGTTCATTTGCGTACATGAATAACCGAGAGAATCTCTTAAACTAAGCATTATTACAAAATTTAAGCTCCAGATTGAAAGTGTAAGCAGTTTCGACTCCTCAAAAAAAAAGTGTTGATTTGTCCAATTCGGACATTGCACAGACGTTTCCAGGTGCATGGTTGTATCGATGGCAATTGGTAATCACTTGCCAAGCCAGGCGTTCTGTTGGAGGGCTTGCTTGAGTGCTTAAGCCACTTACCGAGCTGTACAGTTCATGTCCCGATTGGGATGTGCAGTCGACAGGTACAACAAGTAGAGGTACGTCTACAGCACACACAAACGTGGTACATATGGGTCGATTTGGATCTGTAGATCTGTACGGACTCTCGGCGGGTGTGTGGACATGCCATGCCTGTTGCGGGTGCCATGGTGGCAAAGTTTCATCCCATATCTTATGGAGGTTCTTCCAGGTTTTCCTTTGTCTTCGCACCTGTTTATAAAACATTTTGTTATCGGATTTGCTTTTCAAAAGGTTGTATGGTTTCTTTTTGTGAGTTTCAAAGCAAATTATATTTGATAATGCCCGATTTCTGAGCTGTTTGCCGTATTAACATGTTTTATAAGTTACCAAGCTAAATTTTCTTCCTCCCGTCACTTGCAGCTGTTTATAAAGAATAATGTTTGTGAACATCTCCCTGAAACGTCTTTATAAATATTGTTGCGAATTTGGAAGCTTACTGCACACAACAGCCAGGTCCTATAGATCAGCCATGTCAGTAATTATGTGTTTCTCGTGAGGATCCCGTCCTATGTATAATGGGTGATTAATTGTACGTGTGCTGTGAGTTATTTTGATAGTTAGGATTTAAATTACCAACAACAACGACACCTGCCCTCGCTTCCTTCCACCATCATCCACCGGCACCATTGCTCGCGTGCGTGTCAGCACATACGTGGGCGGAGTCCAATGTGCTCGGCGGGGTTTCTCTGGACGTTGGTGTGCTGGCTTCACCCCAAATATAGGCACAAGCGTTGCGGTCTGGCTTCGCCCCATATATGGGCATAAGCGTTTTGTTCTGGCTTGGTTCCAAATATGGGCATAGAGCGTTCCTCTCTGCCCAATGAGGGAGTGCGAGCGTGGGATAAGAGAAGCGCACGTGGGCCAAACGAGAGTTGAGTGGTTGTCTTGTGGTCTTCGAAAAGGGTGGTTGGTTGTCTTCTGGTCTTCGAAAAGAGTGGTTGTCTTCTGGTCTTTGAAAAGAGTGGTTGTCTTCTGGTCTTCGAAAAGAGTAGTTGTCTTCTGGACTTCGGACGTCTGGTGGTCTTCTGAAGCCAGTCGTCACCTTCCTGGGGTCCCACCAACAGAGCGTCTTCTCTTGTAGCCTGTGTGCCTGCGAGCCTGTCCCGCGAGGATCGCCTGCCTGGGCTTGGAGTGGCATTGTGTGGCAGGTTCGAGGCCTGCCACACCGGATCGTCGAAGACGGCACGAGGCGGATAGGTCCAAGAATAGGCTCTGACCTCCAGCTCACCTTTCACCCTACCCTACCCTACCCTACCCCACCTCTCTCTCTCTCTACCTCTCTCTCTACCTCTCTCTCTACCTCTCTCTCTACCTCTCTCTCTCTCTCTCTCTACCTCTCTCGCTACCTCTCTCTCTACCTCTCTCTCTACCTCTCTCTCTCAATCTCTCTCAATCTCTCTCTCTCAATCTCTCTCTCTCAATCTCTCTCTCTCAATCTCTCTCTCTCAATCTCTCTCTCTCAATCTCTCTCTCTCAATCTCTCTCTCAATCTCTCTCTCTCAATCTCTCTCTCTCTCTCTCTCTCTCTCTCTCTCTCTCTCTCTCTCTCTCTCTCTCTCTCTCTCTCCCTCTCTGTCTGTTTCTCTCTCTCTCTCTCTCTCTCTCTCTCTCTCTCTCTCTCTCTCTCTCTCTCTGTCTCTCTCTCTCTCTGGATGTATCCAGACGGTCGTTATATTTGGACAGTGGTTATCTCAATGTGTCTGGACGGTGGTTATGTCCCGGCGGGGTTTGTCTCAAAGACGTGTCCGGATGGTATTCATCTCCAGATGGGATCCGGACGTGTCCGGGCAGTGTTTGTCTCCGGACATGTCTGGGCGGTAATTATGTCTGGACGAGAGTTTGTTTCCGGACGGTATTTATTGCATGACGGGTAGAAAATGGATTTCAGATATTTTGTTTCCATCTTCACTGTTATTCTACGCAGAATCATTTTGATGAGACAGTTTGGATCACAATTTACGCTCCACCACACATCTGCCTTGCCTTCCTCTCACCTCTTGCTGCTTTCTTGCTGCCCCCTTCCTTGCTCTGCCTCCCTCCTCTCCCTTTCCCCCCCTCCTCCTCCCTTCTCTCTCATCTCTTTCCCCCTACCTCCTCCATTCTCTCTCTTCCCCCCTACCTCCTCCCTTCTCTCTCCTCTCTCTTTCCCCCTACCTCCTCTTTCTTTCCCCCTACCTCTTCCCTTCTCTCTCTCTCCTCTCTTTCCCCTTACCTCCTCCCTTCTCTTTCTTTCCCACTACCTCTTCCCTTCTCTCTTTCCCCCTACTTCCTCCCTTCTCTCTTTCCCCCTGACCTCCTCCCTTCTCTCCCCCTCCCTCCTCCCTTCTCTCCCCCTACCTCCTCCCTTCTCTCTCTTTCCCCATACCTCCTCCCTTCTCGATCTTTCCCCATTCCTCATCCCTTCTCTCTCCTCTCTTTCCCCGTACCTCTTCCCTTCTCTCTCCTCTTCCCTCTCCCCTCTCTTCCCCCCTACCTCCTCCCATCTCTCTCCTCTCTCTCTTTCCCCATACCTCCTCCCTTCTCTCTCCTCTCTCTTTCCCCCTCCATGTTCCCCCATCCCTTCTCCCCTCCTCTCTCTTTCCCCACCCCTCCTCTGTCTATCTTCCCCCAGTTTTCTCCCCCCCTCAGTGTTCCCGTTAGCGAAGCGACTGGTGATATTTGCTATTATAGTCCTGATCTGGCACCAAGCGACTATTTTCGTTTCGAAACCTGAATTCCCACCTACGAGGGCACTGTTTTCAGGATGATGAGGAGGTGAAGGAGACTGAGGCATGGTTTGAGGAGCAGTCGGAAGATCATACAAGACTGGTTTAATGAGTACTAGACGACCTGTGAACCCGTTGGGTTCCCGTTGTGACAGCGGTTGATAAAAAAAATAATTTCAAGAAAAAAAAAAAAGATAGCTCCAGCGAACTATACCGCTTAGGTTGTTTTCATTGGTCAAATTCTCCCGGAGTACTTGACTGAATCGGGAATTGGTTTTTTAAATAATTTTTTGTTGCCCGATTTGAATGAAAGCAGCACACCGCAGGCGAATGGTGAGTCAGGTGGCCCTAAAATTTTTGTGCTATCCTGTACCGTTTTGGCTGTATTTCGGGAACATACATACAAGATGAGAGTTTTAGTAATATACGAGATGACCCGGGAACCCAACGGGTTCCCGTTGTGACAGCGGTTGATAAAAAATATCATTTCATAAAACAAATAAATAAATAAATAAAAGATAGCTCCAGCGAACTATACCGCTGAGGTTGTTTGCATTGATCAAATAATCCCGAAGAGTACTTGACTGAATCAGGAAATTGATTTTTTAATAATTTTTTTCGTTGCCCGATTTGAATGAAACTTGATATTGTGAGTCAATGCGAAAAAAAAAATGGAAAAAAGAAAGTCGAAGAAATTATTGTGCGTAATCTTCTAAACACAATTTTATTTATTAATAAACACGGAAGTATGAGATCAAAATGGCGATGTTTATTTTATGCTTAAAAATAAATCGTTCTTTGTCTCTACTAAATGTTTGAGATTTTAAAATAAATCATTTCAAGAAAAAAAAGATAGCTCCAGAAAACTATACCGCTCAGGTTGTTTTCATTGATCAAATTCTCCCGGAGTACTTGACTGAATCGGGAATTGATTTTTTTTATAATTTTTTCGTTGCCCGATTTGAACGAAACTTGAGACTGCACACCACAGGAAAATGGTGAGTAAGGTGGCCCGAAATTTTTTTGCACTATCGTGTACCGTTTTGGCTGTATTTTGGGGACATACATACATACATGATGAAAGTTTTAGCAATATATAGATAGATAGAAGAGTCATTCCAGCTTGGAGTGGTCTGAGCCAGCGGCAGCGGCGGAGCGTGGGGATCCGGGCAGACGGCCCTGATACGGTCGGGCGACGCTGAGGAGTGAACGGGTTCTAAAGGAGCATCAACTCTGAAAGAGCAAGAGACCCGTTCACTCCTCCAAAGCGTCACCGGCCAGGCTCGCCAGAAAGGGGCTGCGACGAAGCCGGGCCACTGAGGCAGACCAAGCAGCCACTCAAGCTGCTCGTCAAGCCACCCAAGTGACTGGCACAGTTGCGACGCACCAGACCGAACAGAGACACCAAGGGTCGCCGATCCGAAAACCCTCGAGTCGCCACCAGGGGCAGCCAGGTAACCAGCCCGGTCTCTTGGAGCCCTCGGTCAACCAGGCCTCCGAGTTTGAAATAAAGGCTAGCGAGCCCTATTCTTTTCCTTGGTTTTGGATGAAAGTCTGTGGCGCCTTGTCTTCATAAGTAGAACTGGTTTAGTGCATGATTGTGTACATTGTCGAATACGCATCGGCTGTAGGCTTTGCTCGTGTCATGTCCCCTTCCCCCATTGACTGCTTATGTGCAGGTATCAATAAATGCCCCATTGTTTGAATGTACATCTGCTCATTGCGTCACTTTCCTCCAATTGACTGCCACGACGCGTTCGGGAAATTAGCTGGCTATTAAAGCCGATAAACGTGATAATTTGGTCCGAAGGAACTTGGCGATTTAAAACCGCTCGGCAAAACACACACGAGACGAGCGCGCTTAGTGGCTCGTTCCGTACAAGTCTCCGTCGAAGTATAAATTCTCGGTATTTCTGTCTGCATGGATAATAAGGTATATCGAGATTCGGCGATTGACCCTGTACCACGCGGACAGGATATTGACAAGCTTATGGTGCATTAAGGCACCCGTAGCGAGTTTCCGGGGTTATCCGGAAGGCTATGACTGAATTCCAGTTTTCAGCGGGCGCGCGACTGCGTTTGGGCTGAAGCGGTCGTGCGTGGCCGTCCGAACCGATGTAATTCGTAACTATATATATATATATATATATATATATATATATATATATATATATATATATATATATATATATATATATATATATATATATATATATATATATATATATATATATATATATATATATATATTGTTGTGGTTACCAAATTCGCAAACCACCATTCAGGTCCCTTAGGTGAGGCATCTCGGTAAGTATATGTGTAGTTAGGCCCAAACCCGTTGTCTAGTGGGAATACATGTCATTTATGCGTGCTGCGACTCTTCAGGATAGCCGTTTTTCTTTTACTCTCTTTATTTTGGACCAACTGCCATTGTTACCACCACCAGTCACAACATCAACCACCAACCACAACGCCGCTTCACCACAACCGCCACGACCTTCACGTCACACCTCGCAACCGTCGCATCGCCACCGTTCTTGCGCCGCTTGTGGGTACCGGTGTTGGACTCGTGCAGGGCGCGCGCCGAACATCGTGTACAAAACCACGGATTTTCTGCTTCAAAAACGGATCAAAAACGACACACGCCCACTTTTGTGCCGTCCAATCGGTGAGCGAGGGGCGATTTGGCCCCGCCTCCAGGGCGTTGGAGGGCGATCGCTATATGCAAATTTATGGATCAAAAAGCATTCACGCCCACTTTTTCTCGGGCCAATGGGGAGCGAGGTGAAAGGTCGAAGGGAGGGGGTCAA
The DNA here is from genome assembly GCF_056783735.1 of Eptatretus burgeri. Lineage (NCBI taxonomy): Eukaryota > Metazoa > Chordata > Myxini > Myxiniformes > Myxinidae > Eptatretus > Eptatretus burgeri. Next base: position 4,869,926 of record NC_140968.1, on the reverse strand, counting down.
AGATGAGAGAGCGAAGCCACGGGGCTTATATAAGCGACCGCGTTCGTCAAGAATGGGAGAGTTAAGACTTCGCGGGCGGTGGAGTTGGGAAGAAGAAGCAAGAAGGAGTTGGTCGTCGTCGTGTGCGTTGGAGTCGGAGCAAAAGGGGACGGAGCTGTGGAGAGGCGGCGAGGGCAGACGAGGGGGTGCTCGCGTCGTGCAGGGAGCTGCACACCAGGGAGGCCGACGGCGCGACCTGGCCGAGGTTGAGACGCTCGTCGCGGGACTCGAGGCAGAGTGGAAATCCTCTATACCCCGAGCATCAGCAACCCCCTCCTGTTTCCCCCCACGCTGAGATAGTGCGACCAAGGGGGCCCCTTTCCCACCCCCTACCAGACACTGCCCGCGAGGCCCGCGGAGTTGAGGCACCATCGCCGCTCCGCGTCTCATCACCAGACGGGTAGGCCCGACCCGGTCTCGGCCTCAGGCCCGCCTCATCTTTGAGGGTGTTCTTTTCCTTGGTTTTGGGTATGTGTTGTCGGCGCCGTCTGTGAAGTAAAATTGCATCAGTGTTGCCATGTGCTCGCGTAATCGGTATTAGATCTGCATTGTCGCATTTGCTTTTTGTGTAAATTGCATTGTGTTTTTCTTTTCTATGTGCTTTTGGTGGAATTGTATATGTGCGCTTTCCGTTCGTCGCGAATAAATGTGCTTTGTGTTGAACTGTTTCCCGCTTCGCTTCGTCATTTCCTTCATTGAATCCTCATCTTGCTTCACGTAAAGGGTTGGTCGTGGGTTAAGACGCCCGATAATTAATCGAACCGTCAAGGTCGACGAATAACACCGCTCGGTTATCCCGATAGTACGGAACGGGTCGCTTAAGTGGCCCGTGTCCGAAGTCGACCTGCGGCGAGGTGCGACCGCCCGGTCTACCCTCCGTGTGGGTACTTAGGTAGGTCGAATTTGGCGAGCAACCCTATCCCACGCGGGGGCTGATTGGCTCGATCGCGGTGAGACCGAAAGGTCCACCCGTGACTGGTTCCCGGCGTTAGTCCGAGAGGGTCACGACTGGATTGTCCGTCCGGTGGGCGACGTGTCGCGATTCGAGTTACGTGGCCGTCAGCACGCCGGCGGGCGCGAATCCGCAACAATATATATATATATATATATATATATATATATATATATATATATATATATATATATATATATATATATATATATATATATATATATATATATATATATATATATATATATTGCTGCGGATCCGGGGGTGGGGAGTTTCGCACCCGACTCTTGATAGCCAAATGCTACAGATTCGGTGCCACCCTAACCACCGCCGTTTCTGGGGTTATAACGCCGGCTGGTTCGGCACAGGCCTCCGGTCATGCGTCTTCAATCGCGATACCACCGTACCCCTGGACCATACCAGGGGAAATAGACCCCGATTACAGACTGGTTTTGTCAGATACCGAGTGTTTTCTGCCTGTCTGTAACCATTTTGGTTTTATATACAAATAGAGCGAATTGTTCCTCGACGCGGCACAAGCCAATTCAAAGAGGAAACTTCATACGAATCAGTCAGATTTATTGGGGAACATCGGGGAACACAACACAAGCAAAAATTGACGACAATGTTTTAATTAATCTATAACCCGTTCTTAACTAGGGAGATACGGATTACGGTCCCTACCGAGATAAGCCTTAAACGACATGCAGACAAGACATCGACAGCATGCAGACAAGACATCTACAGCATGCAGACAAGACAGAGTACTTGGTGATGTTTCATGGACGAGAGGAAAGGTTCAAAAGCACGGATGTCGCTCGTAACAAGCCGATGTCCACGGATTCGAGCCCCAAGCTCAAGCACGCCTCATGACAAAATGGAGGCGTCGTCCATTTGTTGCAGACCTCACGCATGCACTCTCGCGCGTTCAGAGCCCATGAGGTCGACTGCACCAGAGCGAAAGATCCACGATGGTATGCTCCAGCTGGCTTTTCACAAGGTCCAGCATACAAGTCCAGGCCTGGCCTGTTCATCAGACAAGGCCAAATCAAGGTGCCAGGCTCCAGCAGGCTGGGTCCATGGGATTCCAAGACATCGTCGAGCCATGAGGTGAGCAGGGACAGTCAGAGGCTCCGTCGTTAGACGCAGGTTGAACCTGTCGATCACCTCCTCTCGAAGCCGACTCCACTCACACAGCAGCCAGGTCCTCTCGAAGCAGATTGCCGCCTCACCCTCAGTTTCAGTTTTCTCTCACTTCAGAAAATCACCACTGTCTCTCCTTCGTTCACTCGCTTCGAAGCCACTGGCTCCTCCCCTTAGTTTCACTTCCTTATTCAGGCCACTCCCTCTCAGCCGACTGGGCGGGGCTTCGTCCAGAGAGGGGAAGGAAGAAGAAGCTCTCGGTACACTACTACCGCACGAACAATAAACAGCTTCTTACACCTCCCGACACACATGTAACGTCCATTTTACCGAACAGCCTGGCTAAACATGCATTTAATGGGGGATCTCGGCTAATCCTATATTTAGTAGCATACGAAGGGCCATTTCCGTAACACTACCCCCACCTTTCTCCCGAGGCTCTCCCGAGCCTCCATCTGGGGCAGCCCACGGCAATGGCCCTGTCTGACGTACAGCACAGATCTCCCATTTACAGTAACCCACAACATGGGAAGCACTTAACTCCAAAAACCAAAGTGTCACAGTAAGATTGGCATGTCCCTATCCCAGTGTGTCGGGTCACCAATCTAACAAACAAATTCACACTCTATGCACACGACTGAACATTATAATTATGGATTTGAATGGGAGGGCATTCAATTTTAACACCAACATTTGCATAGGAGCAGAAGATTCAAAGTCCTTTCACGTGTTCGCTCCTTCATGCCCCCTCCCGGCAGTATTGTCCATTCACCCCTGAGGGTTTCCTCACTTCGTGGCCTTATTGGCCTCTCACCAGGTGAGTTCAGTCGGCACAGTGGCCTAATCTCACAAAGAGTTCTTCGGCCCACTGAGCCCACAAAACGGCATGAATCTTTGGCCGCAACGGCCCACAAAAATGCTTCAGCCCATTTGGTCTACTCACAAGCAGCAGCAGGCAAGAAGCCCTGCATTAGACAGCAGGCGACACAGCAATGGTGGTACGGTGATATTGATGGTAAGCAAATGCAGTTTGGAGGCGTTCTTGAGGATGCAAGTGGGTGTGATGACCTCAGACCAGGTGAGATGGAGTGTACCCTTAACCTTCCTTGCCTGACTTGCTTTGGCAGGACTTGTTTTGGTTAAGTTCTCTTTTTTATCTTTCTTTCTTTCACAGACAGGATGGTGTGTTTCTTACTCAACTGTTATCTTCGTGGGTGTATGCTCATGACATACTGGTGGCCTCTCTGGCACTTGGAGAGGGTGACCTAGCCTGGCCCTTGCCAACAAACTTTTCCCATCAACACTACTCGTACCAGGTGTCACACAAGAATGGTGCGGAGGAGAGTCCATTGAACCTAACCATTTACTTTTAGCTCTAAACAATGAACCAAACCCTGCTATGGCTAGAATGATCCTAACGACCCATTTTTCCCAACCTGGCACACTGTTCCATTTTCTTAAACCTGGGCAAGGCCCTTATTTGTCTTTTTCCATTTGGTGGTGCCAGGCATAACTCGTTGGCTGGGGAGTGTGACAACTACTAGGCCTCTTTGCCTGCCTCCAATCGGGGGTGGAGGACACCCAGCGACCTCGCGGTTCACCTGAGCGTGCTTCTGGCGCTCCTAACTAAGGGGTGGCTCTCTCTAGCCCCCATACTGTGCCCTCCTTGCACCCATACTGTGCTCTCATAGCACCCATACTGTGCTCTCCTGGCACTAAAACCTATCGTGCTCTCCTGGCACTGAACCTACCGTGCTCTCCTGGCACTGAACCTACCGTGCTCTCCTGGCACTGAACCTACCGTGCTCTCCTGGCACTGAACCTACCGTGTTCTCCTGGCACTGAACCTACCGTGCTCTCCTGGCACTGAACCTACCGTGCTCTCCTGGCACCTCTGACAGCCTTCACCTGCCAGGAACCCCCAAAGCCCTGGTGCCCTATTTCCCGACTCACCAACTTCCAATACCATGTCACACCCCCCGCCAGTATCCCCATACCTTGGCCTGCACTTACCTCTCGCAGTCCGCCTGCACAATGGAACAGCAGCCAGAATCCATGTCAAATCCTCGAAGTCCCCCCAACCTACACTAACATGGTTCAGAGATTCCTACCAACAGGGTACGTTGTTCGCACTCACTCTCCTCATCTGCACAACCACGCCATTCACCCAAACACTTTAGTCATTCATTCCACAGTGCCACACACCCAGCCCACAACACCATCCAACACCTTTCACTTTTATGTGAAAACAAAAACACACCAGTCGCTTGGATCCCACTCGGTCATCAAATTTAACCAGTACACTTTTTCATCAAACCCCAATTAATTTGTCACTACGTCCGTCGTCCGCTGGCCTCCTTCATACTGCCCTCATCGCTTATTTCCAACAATTTAAACGAAACATCAAAGTCTATTCACCAGCCCCATGAACCTCTGCATGGTTCCAACCAGGCATTTCAGTCCTTCCTCAAACAAGCCACTCTTTGTCATCCACTTGTTTCAGGTGTGTTTAACGCTCTGCCTGCAATGTCTCCACCGCTTTTTTCCAATAATCACCTAAATCCACTCATGCCACTCTTATGCCTTCTGTCATCTCTCAATTTGCAATCACTTTCGGTACAATTTTCAATCAATTTCTTGCATCCCAATATGGCCTGCTTCTTTGGCTCATTGGAAGGGGAGTGAGGGAACGAATCCCTCATTACCCTTTACATGACCCTGCCACCTTTCCGCCACAGCTCAAAGGGGTCACATCTCAATTGGGGTTGTGGTCCACCCCCTCCTTTTCTCCAGGGTTCGCGGAAATCAGGTAAGCCCCAATCGGTGGAATGGCCTCCCCCTCTTCTCCAGGGTTCACGGAAATCAGGTAAACCCCAATCGGTGGAATGGCCTCCCCCTCTTCTCCAGGGTTCACGGAAATCAGGTAAACCCCAATCGGAGAAGCGGCCTCCCCCTCTTCTCCATAACTCCCTCAAGACAGATAAACCCCACTCAGCTAGACAAACCCCTCATGTGCTCAGAAAGGTTTGAAGACAAAGTGACACATGCCAGTGCCACTCATCTGCGCTCTCCACAAGAGTTCCTGTGAGGCTGATAGAGAAATTAAAATCCAATTTCTAAAGCCTACTCCTGGATGCAGCACCTCCAACTCTATAAGTACCCATGCGGAGTTGTCCATTATGGTTCTTGTCCCTTGGCTCAAGTTCTGTCCTGGTGGCATTTATATTGTCCCTTGCACCTCAAACCTATTTCCTATGTCACCACTCATTCCACGCTCAGGACTCCCACTCACAGCAGGCTGCACACATTCCAAGGTTATGTGTTGACCTTCCACACACTCAACCTTGCCTGTGTACTGACCAACCGCCTCACATTCCAGGGTTACATTCTCGACCGCCAGGTGAGTACCCACACACGTTTCGGCCTCGACAGCACATACCGGTGCTGTAGTCTGGAGTGTGGGCTCACAGTATTCATTCACAGGCACTCCACACATACATTCAGGGGTCACGCATACGTGCATCCCATCGGACAGAGTCTCTTCATTAACATAAAATTCAATTCCTACCTTAAGCTCATCGTCTGCACCATGTATGCGTGTATCCACGTACCCGCTTCGTTCCAGTCACCTCTGTCCGGTCGCTTCTCATCGGTTCGCCACACTCCTCTGGGGCTGTCAGCTCCACATGCTGGACCTGCTCAAAATGTATTTCACTCGTTAACAACCCCATATGCTCCCTCAAGGTCTCCTTCACCAGGGTTTGCTCTAATTGCGGTTTCATCGGACGAGTGATGTCAATCAAATCCCACACCACTAACATTACGCCCTGTGGTGATATCACACATCCCACATTATTGTGCTGTTCTACTTCCTGGCTCCATTTTCTTTTCCATTCGAGTCGTTCTTCCTCTCCGAGCCTTTTTAGTTGTTCGTTATCTTTCCGGAGTTTTTCCATCTCCGTGTACTCCAACTTTGCTCTCTCCTTCAGTTGGTCAATTTCAAATTAGTTTTCTTTTTGTTTTCTACCCCACCGTCTCTCATGTTCTTCATTCTCCAATCTCATAGTTTCCTTCAATTTGTTGATTTCCTTTTCCTGTTTCATTCCTTGTTCTTTTTGTTTCTTATCCTACTGTCTCTCTTATTCTTCCTTCTCCAATGTCATAGTTTCCCTCAATTGGTTTATCTCCCTTTCCTGCTTCATTCCTTGTTATTTTTGTTTCTTATCCCACTGTCTCTCGTTCCTCATTCTCCAATCTCGTAGTTTCCTTCAATTTATTGATTTCCCTTTCCTGCTTCATTCGTTGTTCTTCCAACATCTCCATGTACTCCAACCTTGCTTTCTCCTTTAGTTGTTCTTGTCCTTTTTGTTTCCTCCCCCACTGTCTCTCATGTTCTTCCTTCTCCAATCTCGTCGTTTCTTTCAATTGGTTGATTTCCTTTTCCTGTTTCATTCGTTGTTCTTTCACTACTCTTTCTTGCATTTCATTCTTTAATCTTGCTTCGGCTTCTAACTGTTTGATCTGCACAGTGTGGTTCCTTAACATTTCATTCTCCGTTCTCTTTCTTTCCTCTCTCAACATCCTCAGCTTGTTTGTAATTCCGTAACTCAGAAACTTTTTCCCCTAATTTCTTGCTCATCTCCGCATACTCCAACCTTGCTTTCTCCTTTGGTTGTTCAATTTCAAATCCATGTTCTTTTTGTTCCCGCTTCGCTTTTTTCCCATAATTCCTCTCTCATCTCCGCACCTCTTTTGCATGCTTCCTCCCTCATGTCGTCCATTCTCTTACCGTATTCCTTGCTCATCTCCACACCTCTTTCGCATGCTTCCTCCCTCAATTCGTCCATTCTCTTACCGTATTCCTTGTTAATTTCCAGTTCATGTGCCAGTACATTTCCCCTGGACTTTAATTCCCGAAGCTGTTCGGACTTTTCCAAGAATTCTTCCTTCCTTTTCTCCAGATTTTTCTCTCCTCTTTTTATCTCCTGTTCCAGGCTCTCCCTTGTCTGATTGCCTGATCTTACCCGTTCCTTCAGAAGTTACAATTTTCATTTTTCCTTTTCCAGCTTTGTTTTCCATTCTTCTTCCAAGCACTTCCTATCCCGGGAGTTACTAATTTGCTCCTCCTCTATTCTTTTGTTCAGCTTGCTCTTCTCTTGTTACAACTTATGGGTACTCCCCTCGACTTTCCTCATTTCTTCTTGTAGTTCCTTGAACTGTCTCGACTTTTCCAACAATTCTTCCTTCCTTTGCTCTAGATATTTCTCTCCTCTTTTTATCTTCTGTTCTAGGCTTTCTCTTATCTGATTGCCTGATCTTACCTCTTCCTTCAGTTGTTTTAATTCCAAATAGTGTTCACATTTTTCCTTTTCTAGCTTTGTTTCCCATTCTTCCTCCAAGCTCTTCCTATCCTGAGAGTTACTAATTTGCTCCTCCTCTTTTCTTTTATTCAGTTCGCTCAACTCATGTACTAAAATCCCACGCAACCAATCTACTTTTGTCGTTTCTCCATGTAGTTCCTCGACTGTGCTGGCCAAGTCCTCTTCCAGCCCCCAAATTCGTTCCTGTGCATCGGCCAATTGTTGTGACTCCCTGTGCACATAATTTTCCTGAGCCTCGTCCAATTTAATTTGCAATTCCTCTATATAATTTCCATCACCCCTCCTCTGCTCCAGGGTATCCTCCAATCGTGCATGAAGCTCGTCAATGTACGCGTCGTCGTCCTTCTTTGCCTGCCATGACCACGTGGTTTGAACCGGTGGGCGGGAGCGTTTCCTTCGTGCCGTGCAGCTCGTTGCGCTATTATTAGCCCACTCCCGCTTCGTGTCGCGCCGAGATGGAGCTGCGCTGCCATTTTTCTTTATAATTTCCAGTTTTTACACCCAATCCACTCAAAATAATATCAAAGCAAATTTGGACCGTTTTTTATTTTTCTCTTCGCCCCTCTTGTAACCAATGTTCGGGGTGCGAAATGCACCACAGGTCCAAATATCCCACTCCTGACACCAAATGCTGCGGATCCGGGGATGGAGGGTTTCGCACCCGACTCTTGATAGCCAAATGTTACAGATTTGGCGCCACCCTAACCACCGCCGTTTCCGGGGTGATAACACCGGCTGGTTCGGCACAGGCCTCGGGTCACACGTCTTCAATCGCGATACCAACGTACACCTGGACCTTACCAGTTGGGGAAATAGACCCCGGTTACAGACTGGTTTTGTCAGATACCGAGTGTTTTCTGACAGTCTGTAACCATTTTGGTTTTATATACCAATCGAGCGAATTGTTCCTCGACGCGGCACGAACCAATTCAAAGCGGAAACTTCATACAAATCAGCCAGATTTATTGGGGAACATAACACAAGCAAAATATTCACGACAATGTTTTAATGAATCTATAACCCGTTCTTAACGAGGGAGATACGGATTAAGGTCCCTCCCGAGAGAAGCCTTAAACGACATGCAGACAAGACAGAGTACTTGGTGATGTTTCATGGACGAGAGGAAAGTGTCAAAAGCACGAATGTCGCTCGTAACAAGCGGATGTCCACGGATTGAGCCCCCAAGCTCGAGCATGCCGCGTGGCAAAATAGAGCTCGTCCTCCTTTGTCACACCGCACGTGGCCTCCGCGCACTCTGACCACGCGTAAGGTTGATGGCACAAGACCGTCAGATTGACGATGGGTTTCAGCTGGTTTCTCACAAGGTCCAGCATACAAGTCCAGGCCTGGCATGTTCACCAGACAAGGCCAAATCGAGGTGCCGGGCTCCGGCAGGCTGGGTCCATGGGATTCCAAGACGTCATTGAGCCGTGAGGTGAGTAGGGACAGTCAGAGGCTCCGTCGTTAGATGCAGGTTGAACCTGCCGATCACCTCCTCTCGAAGCCGACTCCAGACTCACCCAGCTGCAAGGTCCTCTTGAAGCAGATTGCCACCTCACCCTCAGGTTCAGTTTTCTCTCCTTTCAGAAAATCACCACTGTCTCTCCTTCGTTCGCTCGCTTCAAAGCCACTGGCTCCTCCCGAGTTTCACTTCCTTCTTCAGGCCACTCCCTCTCAGCCCACGGGGCAGGGCCTCGTCCGGAGAGGGGAAGGAAGAAGCTCTCAGTACACCACCACCGCACGAACAATAAACAGCCTCTTACACCTCCCGACACACATGTAACGTCCATTTTACCGAACAGCCTGGATAAACATGTATTCAATGGGGGATCTGGGCTAATCCTATATTTCGTAGCATACCAAGGGCCATTTCCATAACAATAGATGTCTATATATATATATATATATATATATATATATATATATATAGTTATTTATATATATATATATATATATATATATATATATATATTATTGTTGTGGTTACCAGATTCGCAAACCACCATTCAGGTCCCTTAGGTGAGGTATCTCGGTAAGTACATGTGTAGTTAGGTCCAAACCCGTTGTCTAGTGGGAATACATGTCATTTATGCGAGCTGCGACTCTTCAGGATAGCCGTTTTTCTTTCACTATCTTTATTTTGGACCAACCGCCATGATCACAACCACAACATCAACCACCGACCACAACCACCGCTTCACCACAACCGCCACGACCTTCACGTCACACCTCGCAACCGTAGCATCGCCACCGTTCTTGCCCCGCTGTGGGTACCGGTGTTGGATTCGTGCAGAGCGCGCGTCGAACAGCGTGTGCAAAATCACGGATTTTGTGCTTCAAAAACGGATCAAAAACGACACACGCCCACTTTTTGCCGTCCAATCGGTGAGCGAGGGGCGGGTGGCCCCGCCCCAGGGCGATCGATATATGCAAATTTGTGGATCAAAAAGCCTTCACGCCCACTTTTTCTCGGGCCAATGGGGAGCGAGGTGAAAGGTCAAAGGGAGGGGGTCAAAGGCGAAGTTACGGGGGGATAAAAGGACGGTGTTCGTCAGTCAGAAAAAGGAGAACGAGAACGAGAAAGGAGAACGAGAACGAGAAGGAGTCGGAACGGAGGGGACGAGTGTGGAAGTCTGGAGCCCGAAGCCTGCAGTGGCTGGAGAAGCTGAAGAGAGTCGGACGAGGGGGTGCTCGCGTCGGTGCCAGGAGCTGCACGCCCGAGGGAGGCCGGCAGCGCGACCTGGCCGAGGTGGAGACGCACACCAGGGATAATAAAGATCCTCTATACCCCGAGCATCAGCAACCCCCTCCTGTTTCCCCCCCGCGCTGAGATAGTGCGACCAAGGGGGCCCCGTTCCCACCCCCTACCAGACACCGTCCACGAGGCCCGCGGGTTGCGGGGCCATCGCCGCTCCGCGTCTCATCACCAGACGGGTAGGCCCGACCCGGTCTCGGCCTCAGGCCTGCCTCATTCTTGAGGGTATTTCTTTTCCTTGGTTTTGGGTTTGTGTTGTCGGCGCCGTCTGTGAAGTAGAATTGTACAAGTGTTGCCGTGTGCTCGGTAGTCGGTATTAGCTCTGCATTGTTTTCGCTTTTATATTTGCTTTTTGTGTAAATGGAATTGTGTTTTCTTTTTTTTGTGTGCTTTTGGTGGAATTGTATTTGTGTGCTTCCCGTGTGCCGCGAATAAATGTGCTTTATTGTTGAACTGTTCTCCCGCTTCGCTTCGTCTTTTCCTCTATTGAATCCCCATCTTGCTTCACGTAAAGGGTTGGTAGTGGGCTGAATACGCCCGATAATTAATCGAACCGTCGAGGTCGACGATAACACCGCTCGGTTATTCTGATAGTACGGAATGGGTCGCTTAAGTGGCCCGTGTCCGAAGTCGACCTGCGGCGAGGTGCGATCGCCCGGTCTACCCTCCGCGTGGGTACTTAGGTAGGTCGACCCGGCGAGCAACCCTATCCCACGCGGGGGCTGATTGGCTCGATCGCGGTGAGACCGAAAGGTCCACCCGTGACTGGTTCCCGGCGTTAGTCCGAGAGGGTCACGACTGGATTGTCCGTCCGGTGGGCGACGTGCCGCGATTCGAGTTACGTGGCCGTCAGCACGCCGGCGGGCGCGAAAACCGCAACACTGGTGTCAGGTCGTGCGATACAAATTCATCGCCCTCCTCGCGGCACTGGTATCGGAGAACAGGAAAACGGGCTCTCCTGTCTCCGGCTAAATTCACGGGAATCGGTCCAGGGGTGAGAGAAGCGACCCCCGATTCCCTCCAAATTACGAGCTAGCGAAATTAACCCTTCACGAGAAGCAAGATGGCGTCTCAAGGCGAGCGGGTGCCGGGTGGATTAGGTATGTGTAATAGTAATGTAGAATCCATGGCTCAGGACGAGATCACCGTGCAAGAGAAACCCGTACCAGAAGGTTGGGAAAGGCATCGATGCCGTTCATCTGGTCGGTTTTTTTATTATAACTCCACCACTAAATGTAGTCAGTGGGAGTGGCCAGGGCAGGTGACAATGCGGCAGATTATGGAACTCGCGCAGAGCATAAAGGACAAACTGGATTACTGGAATGCCGGAATAGAAAAAATGAACGAAAAGTTGGATGCGAATACACAGCAAATGAGGGAAGAAACGAAAAAGCTGCGGGGTGAGACGCAGAACATGGGCCGATGCCTGCAGGCGGGCATGAAGGCCGTGACAACGGAAATAATAATAGTTGAGACAAGGGAGGTAAAGGGTGAAGAGTTGGCAGTGACGGTAGCCGGGAAGGGAACGATAGAGGAGAGACTGCACGGTGAGGACGGGGTAAGTGACGCGCACACACACACGGAGGTAGTGGAGGACAATGGGGTTGAGCTCGCGGAGCGTGTAGAGACCCAGTGCGAGCACCTGGATGGCCTCCTCCAGGAACGAGGGGAGGGAGTATGCCCCCTTGAGGCGAGTCACGACCAGGTGAGTTCGGTCGTGCTTTGCGAGGTCGAGGGGAGGAGTGCTGTGGACAGGTGCACTGAGAGCTTGGGGGGTATAGAGGCCCCGGAGACCCTTGTGGGGACACGAATCCCCAGTGTGGTTGTCCCTGTGTGTGTGGTGCAAGGTGTTCGTGCGGCACCGTGTGTGGAAGCGACCCCGTGTGTGAGTGGTGTGGTGGCGATGGTGCCGGAGTGCGTGCTTCCCAGCACGCCGTGTGTGGATGAGGCACCGTGTGTGAGAGAGGCCGTGTGTGTGGATGAAACGGCCAGTATGAATGAGGCACCACGTGTGAGTGGTGTGGTGGCGATGTTGCCGGAGTACGTGCTTCCCAGCACACCGTGTGTGGATGAGGCACGGAGTGTGAGTGAGGCACCGCGGGTGAGTGCCCCCGCGTGTATGAGTGAGGCACGGTGTGTGGATGAGGCACCGCGGGTGAGTGCCCCCGCGTGTGTGAGTAGTATGGTTTGTGTGAGTAGTGAGGCACGCGTGAGTGAACGGCCGTGTGCAAGGTCGCTGTGTGCAAGGGAGACCGTGTGTGTGAGAGAGCGGTATGAGAGGGAGATGTCGGTCGGCATGCGGGAGCACGCAGCCGCGTCTCCCCGTGTGAATGTGATGGAGTGGACTGTGTGCGTCGTAACACGCAGGTGTGCGTGGGTTGAATGGCGACGACGAAGGCGACATGAGAGGAGAGAAAGCCGAGTAGCGGCTGTAGCTATTTCGTGGACCGTGCCGGGTTCACCCAGCAGTGAGCACGCGGTTCGTGCTGTGCAACGCACGAGACCACCACGTGCTCGCTTGCGAGAGTGAAGTCCCGGTTCGGAAACGCACGCGGTGGATTTGCCGATCCCGCGGACGGACAAAGTTTAGGCAGGTAAACGGATTTGGACCGGACGGGTTCTCCACGCGATCGTGTGTGTTAAGCTCCAACGGGCAAAGCACATGTGTTCGCGTGGGGAACCCCTCGAGACGTGGGGCTTGTTTTTTTATGCGCACGGTGACGTCATGGCTGCACGTGGGGTTGGAATCCGGCAGGAGGGGTATCTCTGCCGGATGGTCCCGTCCAAGGAGGGACGAGGAACACGTGCAGCTGCATGACGTCACGGGCAGGTGCAAAGTGCGCGAGCTCTGAGTTGCCGCGCAGGTGCTGCGCATGGGAAAAAAAAAAGGCAAGCCTCACTTTCGGGTGTACAGGATTCCTGGGCAAGGGGTGAAAGACCCCCCTTACCCTGGGCACAGGATGGAAACTAGTTAGGGGGAAGGGTTAGCTTAGTTAGACCGACTCCATGGGGCAGGGGTAAGTCCTCATGGAGTCCGTGGAATGGATTAGTTAGAGGGATTGTAGCCAGATTTAGGATGGGAAAATGGGAAATAATTTTTGAGTTAGGAGACAGAGACAGACTTTGAGTGTGTAGAGTTGACGTAGTTTAGCTACGTAGTGTTAAAAGGAACGTGCTACTAGTTTAAGGGACGACGTGGGAGCACGAGCTAGTTAGGGGAGGTAGTTAGAAGGATGGCAGAGTTCAGCGGTGTGTGTGTTGGAGAGTTGTGAGGTGAGTACTTGGTGAGTGAGTGAGGCCAGCGGCTCTGTGTGTGTGGAGTGAATGGGGAATGCATGGTGCAATGAGTGATTGGGGGGAGGAGTGACTCCCGCCCAAGGGACCCCGGGGTCAGTGTAGAGTGAGTTAGCTGGGTTAGTCAAATTGAAAAATGGAGGTCGTTTTGCTGTTGGTGGGAAAGTAGGCTCGAGACCCATTTGGAGGGGTGCAGGAGCCCTGTTGACGGGCTTGGGAGCGTGGCTGCGAAAGGTGAGTATCGCTGAGTGGGTACCCCGGGCACCAGGCTAGTCGGCCGCGGTAGGCCAAGGGCCCATGGGGGGCCGGGATAGAGTAGTGGGCACGGGTGCGCCTGCTTGGTGTGGGGGCCCGGGGCGCCATTAGCCGCGTGGGCAGTGTTGTGGGCACGGGTGACCCTCGGAAAGGGGCCCGGGAGGCCGGCCTGCCACGTGTGCGTTTCAGGGAGGTGCCATGGGGGCACTCCCCGGTGTTAGGGAGCTGGTAGGCTCGGAGGCAGTGTAGTGCCCGGGGGTGCCATAGCGGGAGATTCGGCAGAGGGTCGTGCCTGCCAAAGGGAGCCACGTGTCCCAGCCAGGAGACCGTGTGAGGGCACGGAGAGAAAATTGGGGGGCGAGGCCCGAAATTGTGAGGACACCAACACAGGCGACGGGAATCTGGGTTTATAGAACCAATAGTTTAAGCGAGAGGCGCTTGTTGAAAGCCCCGGGGTAGTTTAACAGTTAAATGGTTAGGGTAGATTAGGAAGTGTACCCCTCCGCACCATCCATCCCCTCGCTGTCGTTGTGGGCCGCTGGACCCACTTGGTGTTAAGATCGCCGAACTCTGGGGAGGCCATTCTGAGACTTGAGTTGGGCCTCGACACAGGACGTTAGCTCTCCCTTGTTCCCCTCCGGGAAGGGAACGTAGGGGTTGGGAGTAGGCTAGGTGACAGAATAGGTTAGCCGAACAAGGACGATAAAGGGGGTTAGGGGACGATTTATAGTGGGGAAGTAAAAAAAGAAAAAAAAAAAAATTAAGGGGGCTAAATTGGTTTTTCACAAATTAAGGGAGTGGGTATGTACAGTGACAGGCAAAGGCGATAGGTTGGGAGGGAGACAGGTAGGTAGGTCCGAGCCCGCCTTCCAAGTAGCCAGCACCACCGCACTCCCTCCACCAACTTCCACTGAAGGCAAAAGCTGGCCAGCTTCATCTGCTGGCTGTGTTACTGCAAGGCCTGTGCCGGCCAGTTCATCTGCTGGCTGTTTTTCTTCGAGGCCTGTGCCGGCCTGGTTCTGCGGGCTGAGTTTGCCTGCAGCGGCCTTCTTCTGCGGGCTGTGTTTGCCTGCTGCCTTTGCCATGCCATGCCCACTGCCCCTGTTCACCAGCCCCGTTCAATTTTTGCTTTGCCCCCCCCCCCTGTTCATTTCCATGTGCGCCAGGATCCGCAAGGCAACAGTTTGCAAGCTGCAAGAACTGCCCTGTTGGCAGCTACAACACGGGCCTGCAGTGGCGGCCCGTGCACCGTGTTTGCATCCATCCATTCGTTGTGCTCATTGCGTGTGCCGCTTGAGCTGGCACGGAGACTACGTTTGTGCAGCCCATGCACCGTTGTGGTTCACTGCGTTCAGTTCAAAAGGGAAGGCCTTGGACTGCGTGTGAGCAGCCAGCCACGTTCCCTGTCACCTGCATTGTTTTGAGCCAGAGACTGCATGCGGGCAGCCTGGCTCCCTGCTAACTGCTTTTCTTTTGCAGAGTTCAGTGATCCTGGGCCATGGTTTAGTGTAAAATTTGTAAGTTAAGGTTAAGATGTACTGTACATATGAGTGCGCCCCCGGCATGTATGTCTTAGCGCCGGCAATTTTATTTAAGTCGTCCGTGTGAGTGAGTTTGTTTAGATAGTTACGCAGCCCTCAGGTTATTTATTTTGGGGACACGAATACCATGAATGTCGCACTCAGGGATCCGTAGGTAAAATGTACTAGGGGAAAACTACACATGATGGCACACGAAAATTTGACGACTCGGGACGAGTCTGTAAAAAGGGGAGGGGGTAGTGTTGTGGTTACCAGATTCGCAAACCACCATTCAGGTCCCTTAGGTGAGGTATCTCGGTCAGTACATGTGTAGTTAGGTCCAAACCCGTTGTCTAGTGGGAATACATGTCATTTATGCGAGCTGCGACTCTTCAGGATAGCCGTTTTTCTTTCACTATCTTTATTTTGGACCAACCGCCATGATCACAACCACAACATCAACCACCGACCACAACCACCGCTTCACCACAACCGCCACGACCTTCACGTCACACCTCGCAACCGTAGCATCGCCACCGTTCTTGCCCCGCTGTGGGTACCGGTGTTGGATTCGTGCAGAGCGCGCGTCGAACAGCGTGTACAAAATCACGGATTTTGTGCTTCAAAAACGGATCAAAAACGACACACGCCCACTTTTTGCCGTCCAATCGGTGAGCGAGGGGCGAATTGGCCCCGCCCCCAGGGCGATCTATATATGCAAATTTGTGGATCAAAAAGCCTTCACGCCCACTTTTTCTCGGGCCAATGGGGAGCGAGGTGAAAGGTCAAAGGGAGGGGGTCAAAGGCGAAGTTACGGGGGGATAAAAGGACGGTGTTCGTCAGTCAGAAAAAGGAGAACGAGAACGAGAAAGGAGAACGAGAACGAGAAGGAGTCGGAACGGAGGGGACGAGTGTGGAAGTCTGGAGCCCGAAGCCTGCAGTGGCTGGAGAAGCTGAAGAGAGTCGGACGAGGGGGTGCTCGCGTCGGTGCCAGGAGCTGCACGCCCGAGGGAGGCCGGCAGCGCGACCTGGCCGAGGTGGAGACGCACACCAGGGATAATAAAGATCCTCTATACCCCGAGCATCAGCAACCCCCTCCTGTTTCCCCCCGCGCTGAGATAGTGCGACCAAGGGGGCCCCGTTCCCACCCCCTACCAGACACCGTCCACGAGGCCCGCGGGTTGCGGGGCCATCGCCGCTCCGCGTCTCATCACCAGACGGGTAGGCCCGACCCGGTCTCGGCCTCAGGCCTGCCTCATTCTTGAGGGTATTTCTTTTCCTTGGTTTTGGGTATGTGTTGTCGGCGCAGTCTGTGAAGTAGAATTGTATAAGTGTTGCCGTGTGCTCGGTAGTCGGTATTAGCTCTGCATTGTTTTCGCTTTTATATTTGCTTTTTGTGTAAATGGAATTGTGTTTTCTTTTTTTGTGTGCTTTTGGTGGAATTGTATTTGTGTGCTTCCCGTGTGCCGCGAATAAATGTGCTTTATTGTTGAACTGTTCTCCCGCTTCGCTTCGTCTTTTCCTCTATTGAATCCCCATCTTGCTTCACGTAAAGGGTTGGTAGTGGGCTGAATACGCCCGATAATTAATCGAACCGTCGAGGTCGACGATAACACCGCTCGGTTATTCTGATAGTACGGAACGGGTCGCTTAAGTGGCCCGTGTCCGAAGTCGACCTGCGGCGAGGTGCGATCGCCCGGTCTACCCTCCGCGTGGGTACTTAGGTAGGTCGGGTCGGCGAGCAACCCTATCCCACGCGGGGGCTGATTGGCTCGATCGCGGTGAGACCGAAAGGTCCACCCGTGACTGGTTCCCGGCGTTAGTCCGAGAGGGTCACGACTGGATTGTCCGTCCGGTGGGCGACGTGCCGCGATTCGAGTTACGTGGCCGTCAGCACGCCGGCGGGCGCGAAATCCGCAACAATATATATATATATATATATATATATATATATATATATATATATATATATATATATATATATATATATATATATATATATATATATATATATATATATATATATATATATATATACATATACATATATATATATATATATATATATATATATATATATATATATATATATATAGCCTGGTGTTGGCGCAGTGGTTAGGGCAGCGGCTTGGGATCCAAGAGGTCCTGAGTTCAAGCCCCGTTGAGCCACTGAATTAATACACCAGGGGGTTGACTCAGCCTGTCATCCTTCCGAGGTCGGCGAAATGAGTACCAGTATACTGGGCCGGTGTATACCCCGGTTAAAATAGGTGTATCATATCCCTGTGTCGTAAGAGGCGACCAGGGTTGCGTCAGGAAGGGCATCCGGCGTAAAACATGTGCCAAATCACTATGCGGATCATACGGATGATCCGCTGTGGCGACCCCTAACGGGAGCAGCCGAAAGAAGAAGAAGAAGAAGAAGAAGAAATATATATATATATATATATATATATATATATATATATATATATATATATATATATATATATATATATATATATATATATATATATATATAAATATATATATATATATATATATATATATATATATATATATATATATATATATATATATATATATATATATATATATATATATATATATATATATATATATATATAGTTATAGTTATTTATATAAGCCTGGTGTTGGCGTAGTGTTTAGGGTAGCTGCTTGGGATCCAAGAGGTCCTGAGTTCAAGCCCCGTTGGCCGCTTGAATTAATACACACCAGGAAGTTGACTCAGCCTGTCGTCCTTCCGAGGTTGGCGAAGTGAGTACCAGTGTACTGGGTCCGGTGTATGCCCCGGTTATAATAGGTGTACCATATCCCTGTGTCATAAGAGACGACCAGGGTTGCGTCAGGAAGGGCATCCGGCGTAAAACCTGTGCCAAATCATTATGCGGATCATAACAGATGATCCGCTCTGGCGACCCCTAACGGGAGCAGCCGAAAGAAGAAGAAGATAGTTCAGATAGATAGATGAAGGACAAGTGAAGTAAGCGTTTTGAAATCAAGAGACGACATTGGAAAATGAAATGTGACTTGTGGTGCTGCCTTTCCATTTTATATGTAAACGGTTTGTAAAACAATTTGAGCGCCATTCGTATGCGACCACCTTCCAGGAACGTGCGTACATAATAAATAAACCGCGCTGACCCTCTTTAAGACGAACTTGATAGTTTTAATCAACATCAAAGATCTTTCACCAAAATCAAAGCGAAGGTAAAATTCGAAGGAATCCAAAGGGTTAAAACCAAGTACCTTTACATTTACAGTACCTGCGACGTGAGGTTCCACACACTATTACGTGTCGTTATATAAAAACAAAATGCTGCACCATAAAACACACTCGCACTGTCCCGCTCAATACCTCACGGGTAACGTTTGACCACACTGTGCAATGACTCAGATCGGGCTGTGCAGAGTTACACAGCATTCCTCAGCAGGACTCGCTTCTGCCGCTGATCCGGTCCTGATTCTCCTCGGCAGGACTCGCTTCTGCCGCTGATCCGGTCCTGATTCTCCTCGGCAGGACTCGCTTCCGCCGCTGATCCGGTCCAGATTCTCCTCAGCAGGACTCGCTTCTGCCGCTGATCCGGCCCTGATTCTCCTCAGCAGGACTCGCTTCCACCGCTGATCCGGTCCTGATTCTCCTCAGCAGAACTCGCCTCTACCGCTGATCCGGTCCAGATTCTCCTCAGCAGGACTCGCTTCTGCCGCTGATCCGGTCCCGATTCTCCTCAGCAGGACTCGCTTCCACCGCTGATCCGGTCCTGATTCTCCTCAGCAGAACTCGCCTCTACCGCTGATCCGGTCCAGATTCTCCTCAGCAGGACTCGCTTCTGCCGCTGATCCAGTCCAGATTCTCCTCAGCAGAACTCGGTTCCGCAGCTGATCCGGTCCTGATTCTCCTCAGCAGGACTCGGTTCCGCAGCTGATCCGGTCCTGATTCTCCTCAGCAGGACTCGGTTCTGCAGCTGATCCGGTCCTGATTCTCCTCAGCAGGACTCGGTTCCGCAGCTGATCCGGTCCTGATTCTCCTCAGCAGGACTCGCTTCTGCCGCTGATCCGGTCCAGATTCTCCTCAGCAGGACTCGGTTCCGCCGCTGATCCGGTCTTGATTCTCCTCAGCAGGACTCGCTTCCGCCGCTGATCCGGTCCTGATTCTCCTCAGCAGGACTCGCTTCCGCCGCTGATCCGGTCCTGATTCTCCTCAGCAGGACTCACTTCCGCCGCTGATCCGGTCCTGATTCTCCTCAGCAGGACTCACTTCCGCCGCTGATCCAGTCCAGATTCTCCTCAGAAAGACTCGTTTCCGCCGCTGATCCGGTCCCGATTCTCCTCAGAAAGACTCGTTTCTGCCGCTGATCCGGTCCCGATTCTCCTCAGAAAGACTCGTTTCTGCCGCTGATCCGGTCCCGATTCTCCTCAGAAAGACTCGTTTCTGCCGCTGATCCGGTCCCGATTCTCCTCAGAAAGACTCGTTTCTGCCGCTGATCCGGTCCCGATTCTCCTCAGAAAGACTCGTTTCTGCCGCTGATCCGGTCCCGATTCTCCTCAGAAAGACTCGTTTCTGCCGCTGATCCGGTCCCGATTCTCCTCAGAAAGACTCGCTTCTGCCGCTGATCCGGTCCCGATTCTCCTCAGAAAGACTCGTTTCTGCCGCTGATCCGGTCCCGATTCTCCTCAGAAAGACTCGCTTCTGCCGCTGATCCAGTCCAGATTCTCCTCAGCACAAGTGATACATGAATAAATAAATAAATAAATACATAAATAAATATATACAGCCAACAGCGGGAAAACCAAAACCAGCTTCATTCTTCCCTTTCTTGTCGTCGTTTAAAAGAATATTTCACGTTTCACCTGCAAAACCTCATTCTTCTCTCTTTGGAATATTTTCGGTTTTCTTCAACCGTCGGGAACACAGCCAGGTTCGGAGAGAAGCTGAAACGACGTAATACACCCTCAGTAAGTGCAACATTTTCAACGATTTTCATGCTTTCACGAACATCGAAATTATGAAATAATCGCTCTTAAAAAAAAAGAAAAAACATATCGACTTGTACAGACCAATCAAATTGATGAAAATTATATTTAAATATAAAACTGAAATAATAAATAATAATATTAATGGAAGCCAATATCGTGACGGTCACTTTTTCAGGCCCGAATCGGACGGCGGTGGCGAGTGAAGCGAACCGGCCGCCATCTTGCTCGGCCCAAAACACCACAAGAATCACCGTGAAGAAAACAAGGTTCCCTCCTCACTCGTCGCTCGTCGCTCTGACTGGTTAATTAACCTTTTCTGACCCTTTTCGGTGAAAACGAAGTTCGGCAAAACGTATAATGTTCATTAATTATTTCATCATGACGTCACTGCACATTGCGCAAGAAATATCACCTCACGAGCGAAACCTGACCGTACGTACTGCACGTCGAATCCCTTCCCTCATGGACGCTCAACCGAAGAACTCGAATTTCGAACGTCCCTGACTGTGCGCTCGACGACAAAGGGTTAATAACTGAACGGAGCTCCAACGTGCACGTCGTTCATGTTCTTATTTACTATTTACGTACATACATTTCTCTGTGCACGCTGAGCGTCTTCGCCGAGTTATATAATTATGATTATTTATTTATCTGCAGTGGAAGAGTTAATCTTTTGTCTTTGTGGTTGATAATGTTTTATTGGAGTGAATTGGATTTTCGGCTGTCATGCAGTTACTTTGGAAAAGTTATGAAAGTTAATTTCAACTAGTCATAACTAATTTGGATGAAGAGCACGCGAATTGTAAATATGCATGGAGTAGTATAGTAGGAACTAGTTAATTACTCGAGTTTAGTAAATGTGCCAGGCTCTGAACATATCTACATTATACCAATAAATGGCTGTGTGTGTGTGTGTGTGTTATATATATATATATATATATATATATATATATATATATATATATATATATATATATATATATATATATATATATATATATATATATATATATATATATATATATATATATATATATATATATATATATATATATATATATATATATATATATATATATATATATATATATATATATATATATATATATATATATATATATATATTGTTGAGGTTGAGGAAATTTGCAAACCACCATTCAGGTCCCGTAGGTGAGATATCTCTGTAAGTACATGTGTAGTTAGCCCCAAACCCGTTGTTTAGAGGGAATAAATGTGATTCATTCGGGCTGCAACCCTTTAAGATAGCCGTTTTTCTGTTCTATCTTTATTTTGAACCAACCACGTCTCAACCGCCATCACACAACAACCACCAACCGCAACGCTGCTTCACAACAACAACGCCAACAGCCATGAGCTTTACCTTCACAGCACACCATCCCGCAACCATCGCATTACCGCCATTCCAAACGTCGCCATGGCCATGGACCAGCACTTTAAACCCTCCACCACCTTCGCCTCTCCTTCTGCGGCCATTCCCGCACCTCTTGTGGGCATCGAGCGTCAGGCTGTCCTGGCCTCGTGCGGGATGCGCGCCGAGCCGCGGGTGCAAATAGTGACTTTTCCGAGGAAAAGTTGGATCAGGAATGATACACGCCCACTTCTGATCCGTCCTATCAGCAAGCGCGAGGCGATTTGGCCCCACCTCCAGGCGCGTCGGAATAGAATCGATATATGCAAATTCGAGGATCAGGGGAGGTTCACGCCCACTTTTCCTCCGTCCAATGGGCGAGCGTGGCTCCGCCCCCGAGCTCATCCTGATCCGGAAATTTGCATATGGGTTCTCCTGCCATACTATAAAGCGCCGAGCACGGGGCGAATTCAGTCAGATTTGGGCTCGGGCGAGTTGGAGAAGTGTGGCAGCGGGAGAGTTTTTCGGTCAAGGGAGTTGGAGAAGAGTCAAGGCGAGTCGGAGAAGTGTGGCAGCGGCAGAGTGGCAGCAGCAGTCAAGTCGGGTCTGGAGGAGAGTCAGTCTGTCGGAGGTCGGAGTCTGTCGGGGTTCGGAGTCTGTCGGGGAGCTGCAGAGAGGGGAAGCCGGGAGCGCGGTCGAGGTCGCAGTGGAATCGCTCGTCGCGGGACCCAAGCAAGCCAGCTATCCTCTTTCCCCAGAGCATCAACAATTCACCCCTTCCCCCCCCCCCCGCGCTGAGATAGTGCGAAAAGGGGGCCCCGTTCCCACCCCACTCCAAGCAGTGCCAACGAAACCCGCGAAGGAGCGCGGAGTCGGGGCACCGCCGCCACATTTGTGGCTCATCACAAGACGGGTAGGCTCCACCCGGTCTCGCGGCCCACAGGCCCGTCTGTCCCCTTGTCGTCGAGGGTGGCCCTTTTCTTTTGCTTTTGAGTGTATGTGTTGTTGGCGCCGTCTGTAAAGTAAAACTGTGTAAGTGTTGCCGTGTGCTCGCGTAGTCGGTAGTATCTCTGCATTGTTGTGCTTCTTTTGTTGCAATTGCTTTTGGTGCATAATTGTTGTAATTGTATATGTGTGCTTTCCGTGTGCCGCGGAATAAATGTGCCTTATGTTGAACTGTTTTTCCCGTTTCGCTTAGTCTTTTCTTTAATTGAATCTCCATCTTACTTCACGTAAAGGGTTGGTAGTGGGCTAAATACGCCCGATAATTAATCGGAACCGTAGAGGTTGACGATAACACCGCTCGGTTATCCCGATAGTACGGAACGGGTCGCTTAAAGTGGCCCGTGTCTGGAGTTGACCTGCGGCGAGGTGCGATCGCCCGGTCCACCCTCTGTGTGGGTACTTAGGTAGGTCGAATTTGGTGAACAACCCTATCCCACGCGGGGGGCCGATTGGCACGATCGTGGTGAGGCCGAAAGGCCCACCCGTGACTAGTTCCCGGCGTTAGTCCGAGAGGGTCACGACTGGATTGTCCGTCCGGTGGGCGACGTGCCGCGATTCGAGTTACGTGGCCGTTCGCACGCCGGCGGGCGCGAATTCGCAACACTATATACACGAGTTGTAATGATGTGATAATGTTGCAGACCGGGTATCGGATGCGAGCACGACTGCTAGGACTCGGCGGAGCAGTAGAGTCGGCTCCACCGAACACCCGGAATCTAGATCGTCACCCTCGGACAACTCCGAGGGTACGGGTCCCTTACAGGACCGTGAATCGTCAATAAATCAACCACGTGGGTACAGGGTTATTTGCCAAACTTCAAAATACCAAGAGGCCCACGTGGCGAAACACCAAGTATTCACACCCTCGACGGAGCTCAAACGGAACGAGTCGTTTCCGTGCTCGACCCATGCGTAACCCGAGCGGATGGTTCCCGAGGTCCTGTCGGTCCAAGTGCACACAACTACGGCAACAACAGCCTTCTTTAATTCCCCAACACGCACCGTGTTAAACCAATGAGGAAAACACAGAAACGAGCTGATACATTTAACAGGGGATTTATTTACAATAGGGAAAGGGGAGACAGAGCAGAATTAACACCGAATATCGTCATGCAATGTACAAAGAGCAAGCACTAAACAATTTCTACTTTCAGATGGGCCCACAAATACACACACACACACACACACACACACACACACACACACACACACACACACACACACACACACACACACACACACACACACACACACACACACACACACACACACACACAATAAATGGTGGCCACAGCCTTTATTGAGGCCTCCAGCTCAGAGGGAAAGACGAGCTGAAGACCAGAGCCTGCACTCGGACCTGTCCACCTCGAGCGGGTACGTTGAGCTGGCGGGGTGGCGGGACTCGGACCTGTAGCAGCCCAGACGTCCACACGACCGGGCTCCCGGCGAACGGAGGCCAGCAGGGCGAAAATTGGCAAGGCGAAGACTGGCTTTCAAAAGAAAAAAAAAACACCCTTCAAAAGAAGAAAACCACCACTCCAAAAGAAAAACCACCACACCAGCGAAAAACAGAGCCTGACCTTTTATCCTCCCCCCTCCGTCCGCCGAACCTCGGTGTCATGGTCTATGTCTTTCCTCATTGGCTCATTTTGGCACGCAGAATCGCTCTTCACCTTCCCCAATGTCCAAAACGAGGGGCAAGTTAGTGGATTGGCCCGGGGGCGTGGTGACGTCACGCGGACCGCCTTTCTCACCATGGCGGGGTCTGATTGGCTGAGCAGCGGCCACCTCACTCGCAGCACGCTGATTGGTTGAGGGCCGCCGCGAGGCTCCTCCTTGAACTCTGCCCAT
Source organism: Eptatretus burgeri (assembly GCF_056783735.1). NCBI lineage: Eukaryota > Metazoa > Chordata > Myxini > Myxiniformes > Myxinidae > Eptatretus > Eptatretus burgeri. The sequence goes on along the minus strand of NC_140968.1, from coordinate 4,845,364 downwards.
CACGAGCACCATGGCGTCGGCCAGAGCGAGGTGAAGGTGAGGGTGATGCTGGTGTTGTAGTTGAAGATTTATGGATGTAATTCAAATCCGAACTATCAAAATAACTCCGCAGCGCATGAACATCCAATTCCCACTAGAATAGGGACGGAACCCTAACTAGAAATACACACTTACCGATACAACTGAGCTATAGGGGATGGCTGTCTGTCTGTCTGTGTGCACAAGGCTTCCAAATTCGTAAAAATAATACATTAAATCCTCTAGAGTCCTGTTCTTTATTGTGCGGCCCGCGAGCCACTGGTGGCCCAAAGTGCGGCCCGCGACATGTGGAAAACACCCCATCATAATCCGCCATAAATGCAATCAAATTGACCCAGGATCCAGCGTTGTGGTTCACACAAGTGGAGGCAACCTTCAGAAACCGTGGAATGACAGCGCAACAAACTATGTTCGATCACGTTCTACAGGCTTTGCCACCACAGGTTGTGATTGTGATGCACGGAAGTGACGTAATCCGACAACCCCCAAGTGATAAATACGACGTCCTCAAAGCTACCCTCATATCCCGGTTCTCCGACAGCGAATCGCAACGTTTTGAACAAGTGATACACCACCTCGAGTTGGGTGACTCCAAGCTGTCTCATTTGCTTCACCAGATCCAACAAATATTAGGCTACGAATACGCTGATAATCCTCGGTTTATACGTCACATGTTTCTCTAAATTATCGCACCAAGCACATTGTGTGTTAGCAGCTCACGCCAACTTGGAACTGACAACTTGCTGCAACGGCCGATGCGGTTCTGGAAGCCAACATGGCTATGTCGGCAGGTCGACTCTGCATCTTCAGTTGACTGACCACATGCAACGGTTGCACAGCAATTTTTTTGTCCTCCAACAAATGACGACACCTGTAACAGAATGTATATAGTGTTCCTTATGTGGGCTAATAAATGAAGCGTCACTTCCGCTTGAGCCAGAGACGTGTGTGTGATCGATGCTGTTACAATTGTTATATGCTATTGAGCGATCCAGCAAACAACGATACCTCGTCGATAGCAGAGCGAAGTATCTGTGGTACCTGCTACACCTGGTGACCATTGTTACGGTCTCCCAGGACCACCTCCAGTCACACTTAATGGCAGCCCTATCGCCACATTTGGAAGATGACAACTTACCCTCGACATTGGGTTACATTGGCACTTTACCTTTATGTTCGTCATTGTACAAATACAACAACGAATCAGTGGCACTGACTTCCTCTGCGAGTTTGCACTCCTTGTCAACCTAAAGAACAACCTCCTCCTCAACTCGACCACATTGGCGACATCCAAATCGGGGTCATGGCGCAAGGAGCTTCACAACTATCTTTCATCGACAACAGGTGGGAATTTTTGGACTTATGGTCTGCGCTCCCAGCCCTCACAACACCACAGGTCAGGCAGGCATGCCATTCACACCATGTACAACATCATGTAGAGACCCGTGGACCGGTAGTGTTTGCCAAAGCTCATCGGTTGTGTCCGACCTGCCTCATGGCCGCCAAAGCCGAATTCAACACCGTTCTCCACCTCGGGGTTGTCCGGCGTTCGTCCAGCAATTACGCGTCGCCATTGCACATGGTTCCGAAGAAGAACGGTGAGTGGCATCCATGCGGTGATAACCGAGCGCTCAACAATGTCACCATCTCTAACTGGTGTGGGAAACTCAATTGTTAATTGAATTTATAATGAGGTAAAATGCCAATTAGCCTTCGTTAGTGCTTTAAGAAAGAATTTAATAAATATATGCTGGGAAAGCTGGTAGGGAGGCTTGTACACATTCCTTTGTAGTAGTAATAAATCCTTTTCTCTGGTCTGTTGGCCCAGATATTCTGGGCAAGAAATCAAATTCTCTTTCCTCCCCTCACCTGGACCATCTGGAGCAAGCACCGCTAAGAGACCATTTCTCACTCTGTGTTTGTGATTTTAACCTCACAAAGTTCCATCTGGGCTCCCTCCAAAGGCCTCTCTTTGTTCAGTTGATTTCCTTTGATGCAGGGTTTATTTTAAGGAAATTTTAGAACTGCACAAATCTTTGAGGCAGGTGCCATGGCCCAGTATTTGAGATTCTCTGAGTCTGAGAAGCATTTGTAATGGCGATTTTTTTTTCACATTTTCTAGATTTTAAGTTCCTTTGCATCCTTTGACAAAGGTACACAACAGAGGATGCCTCACTGGAGTCTATAGAATTAGTATCATTCGCTAAAAGTATAACTGTAAATATCCAAGTGCATTCAAAACGAGCAGAAATCATCATCGTCATCATCTTTTTGTTACAGATAGACGCAATTTATCGGCAATCAAGGTTGAGGTCACAGAAGCATTAAAATAATTTTTAACTCAACGGTTTGGCACTGACAATGAGTGTTTGGGAACTTTGGCTCCTTTTCTCAAATTTCAAAAGGATGCAAACCTCGAGGCAGTCCACAAACTTATGTGTCCAGATTTAGATATTATGGCTTTGGGCATGGAGTACAACGATTTCACAGAGTCCGGGCAATTCTCTAACCTAACCCTGTCACAAATAATCAGCCAGTTTTTAGCTGCAGGTGGGCACGACGATACTTTGGCCAGAGTTTATTCCAGAATTTTAGCAGCAAAGCCACATTCAGCAGATGTGGAGAGACTTATCAGCTCCAGCAATGCACTGAAAAGCATAGACCGCTCAAGAATGTCATTAGAGACAGAGAATTATTATTTATACATCCATTAGAATATGCCTGCAATTGACTTGTGGGATCCACGGCCTGCTGTTCTCACCTGGCTTTCCACAAAGGCACGTCGAACAAGAGAAGTAACCAAGGCAAAGGAACAAAATTACTTTCAAGGTGTATTCTCTGAAACACAGAAAAGAAATGCTGATGACAGTCTTGATGCAGAATCAGATACAGCTGAACCGTTATTGAAAAAAAGATGTTTTTAGATTATATGCAAGATACAACTTTGCAAATCTTGCATTTATGAAAGTTTCACTGTTTTAGCCATCTTTTACCATGTACTGTTTGACACAAAATGTAAATCAAAGTACAATTCAGCATGTGTAAGACTAAAAATATATATATATATCTAGTCATACAAACACAGTGTTTTCAGTTTTAACCTTCTTTGTATTTGACAAAAATTTTAAAACAAAGTACTGATCAGCATACATTTGTGGATGTAAAATTAAAAATATACTTCTTGTCATATAAACAGTAAATAAAGGTACTTTTGCTTTTCAGTATCATGGTCATGCATTGACTTCTTGTTTCTTTATTTGACATTGGAGTTTTTAGATCCTCATGGAAGATCTCTAAGTCTTACTCACGTTGTTGTTCTTGTGGACTTTTTTGTTTCACAGGCTACAGTTTTCATCGAAACTTACTGAAACTTGGCATATACATGTAAAAATACCCTGCGCAGATAGTAACCATCTCCAATTTTGAAAATTCCTCCTAGAAAAAAAGTTATGACATCAAAATATCTCCGCTAATGGAAATCGCCTAAAAATTATCTCAAACTAGGCAAGCTTTTTGAATTCTGTTTGCAGGAATCAAACAGGGCATTAGCAGAGATGAATTACTGCACATATGATACATCACTATGATGTCATATCAATTTTTACGACGTCATTCCTATTTTTTGACATTTTTTGTTTCACAACCCAGAGTTTTCATCGGATCTTCGTGAAACTTGCAATGTATATGCAGAAAGCCCACGTAAAGGCAGTAACCATCTCCGATTTTGGAAATTCTTCCCAGAAAAAAAGTTAACGTCATAATATCGCCGCTAATGGAAATCGCCAACACCATTAACTCCAAAACTAGTTTGTTTCACAGCCTTCAGTTTTCATCGAAACTTCCTGAAACTTGGCATATATAGTGTTTCAGAAATGGCCCTTAGTGAATGATTAAATATAGGATTAGCCCAGACCCCCCATTAAATGCATGTTTTGCCAGGTTGTTTGGTAAATGGACGCGACATGTGTGTCGGAAGGTGTAAGAGGCTGTTTATTTTTCGTACATTGGTGGTGGACAGAGAGGTTCTTCTTCTTTCTTCCTCTCGCCGGCCAATAGTCCCCACCCAGCGCTCTGAGAGGGGGAGTGGCCTCGAGAAGGAAGTGAAACTGAAGGGAGGAGCCAGTCGGCTTCAAGGCGAGCGTGCGCTGGGAAAAGGTGGTGAAACTGGGAGCGCCGAGGTGGCGCAGATCTACTGTACAGGGGACGGCTGTGTCTGTTTTCGTGAGGAGCGAGCCAAAAGAAAGGCAGGGAAGGGACTGCATGAGGTCTGTCTGCCATCGGCGGGATGAGAAATGACGAGTGGGAGTCGACGATCGACTTTTATGAGGAGGACATCGACAGGTTCATCCGGAGTCCAGTGACGGAGCCTCTGCTTGTCCATACTCACGGCACGGCCTGACACGTCTTGGAATCCCATGGACCTAGCCTGCGGAGCCCAACACCTCAATTTGGCCTGATTTGGTGAACAGGCCAGGACTTGTTTGCTGGACCTTGTGAAAAGCCAGCTGGAGCATACCACCGGGGATCTTTCGCTCTGGTGCAGTCGACCTCGTGGGGTCTGAACGCGCCAAGGCTACGTGCGTGAGGGCTGCGACACATGGACGAGCGCCATTTTGCCATGTGGCGTGTTTGAGCTTGGGTGCTCGAATCCGTGGACATCGGCTTATCACGAGCCACATTCGGGCCTTTGACACTTTCCTCTCGTCCATGAAACATCACCAAGTACTCTGTGTCTTGTCTGCATGCTGTCCATGTCTTGTCTGCATGTCGTTTAAGGTTTATCTCGTTAGGGTCCCCTTCGAACCCCGTAATCCGTAGCTCCCGAGTTAAGAGCGGGTAATAGATTAATTATAACATTGTCGTGAATGCTTTGCTTGTGTTGTGTTTCCCCGATGTGTCCCCAATAAATCTGGCTGATTCGTATGAAGTTTCCGCTTTGAATTAATTCGTGCCACGCTGAGGAACGATCCGCTCGATTGGATATAAAAACCAAAATGGTTACAGACTGGCAGAATTCGCTCGGTATCTGACAAAACCAGTCTGTAACCGGGGGCTATTTCCCCAACTGGTAAGGTGCAGGGGTACGTTGGTATCGCGATTCGAGACGCCTGACCCGAGGCCTGCGCCGAACCAGCTGCGTGAAAATCCCGGAGACGGCGGTGGTTAGGGTGGCGCCGAATCTGTAACATTTGGCTGTCGAGAGTTGGGTGCAAAAACCCAAACTGGTTACGGACAGTGATTGACGCACTCGTCCGAATCCCGCCACCGCCAAATCCTTAACAATATTTAAAAATACCCTGCGCAGACAGTAACCATCTCAGATTTTGGAAATTCTTCCTCGAAAAAAAGTTGACGTCATAATATCGCCGCTAATGGAAATCGCCAATACCATTATCTCCGAAGCTAGGGAAGCTGTTTGAATTTTGTTTGCGGGAATCAAGCCGGGCATTAGCACAGATAATTTATCGCAAACCTGATACATCACAATGACGTCATATTAGTTTTTATGACGTCATCATTAAGAGGACGAGGATCTTAGCTCATTCGAGCTTGTTATTATAAATTTTAGTACTGCACAAAATTGGATTTAGAACTGCACAAATTTATTTAGAACTGCACAAGTAGGGGTCTACTGCACGTTAAAATAAACCCTGCTTTGATGTATTAACCATGCCCTGGTGAGATCACATACATCACGTACTCGTTATACTCGATGTAAAGTTCAGTTTTTGCTTGCGATATTGCTCCAGGCTAAACTTCCATGTGCACATACTTGTATTTTTATCTTGCCAAAACGAAGTTTTTGCAAGATATGTTAGTCAGCTTGTATGTTTTTTTTTGTTTTTTTTGTTTGTTTTGTCTGTAATCACGTAGAAAAAATTCTGCAGAGCACAGTTATCATTGGAAATTTTTGTAACTTCGCACATCAGAGGCCTATAGAGGTCCCTTTCAGTGCACAAAATTTTGAAGGTCAAGGTCAAAGGTCAAGTCACTTTGTCGCAAATCAGGGGAGTCGACGAAACCCTTATTTTTTGAGTAATTTTGATCGGATAGTCTTCAAACTTCATGGGAATAATATATAGTCTGGCGCTCAGCTGAATAATTTTTGGTGGCGATTGGCCTTGACCTTCATGGTTAGCGCCTAAGGTCAAACATATTTGACCCCAAGGTCAAATTTTCAAGTTTTAGGAACCATAGGGTGTCGTACCTCAAATTGAACACCTCGATGAGTGCTTTCTAGATATGTCAAGCTTGAGACATTATGATGTCATTTGGTGACGTTATGAGGCAAACGCATATTTTTCATGGTTACTCTGTAGAACGATTCTCATCGGAATCTCTCGTAGGCAGATATTCCTCAAGGAGTCACTCCTGGTGGATCGCAGCTCTGTTCACCTCAGTGTGACCTTAAAGAAGTCACACGTGGTCACCTTTTGGCAAGATACGGGTCATCCTGCGGGTGACATTGGTTTATTTATTTGTTTCTCAATAAACAGCTTAAACTGAAGTAAAAGTTCTTGCTGTCTCGAGGTGGCCAAAACAGCCCCGCCATCGGTACCCTATCCCACACATCCATGATTTCTCCTCAACGCTGGCAGGGACCAGTGCTTTCAAAGATCGATCTGGTTAAGGCCTATCACGAGATCCTCATGGCGGAGTCGGACACTCTGAAGACGGCCATCGTCACAGCTTTCAGCCTTTTCGAATACACGAGAATGCCACATGGATTGTGCAATGCCGCGCAGACCTTTCAGCACCTCGTGGATGAGGTCTGCCGGTGCCTGGACTTCGTATTCGTCTACCTGGACGACGTACTCATCGCCAGCCCTTCCACTGAAAAACATTCCCAGCATCTCCATGTCCTTTTCCAACGGCTTCTCGACTACGGCCTCATCGTCATTCCCGATAAGTGCGAGCTGGGACGGACCGCGATTGATTTTCTCAGCCACGGACTGTCTGTCGATGGCTTGCAACCTCTCCCAGATCGAGTCCATGCCATCAAAGAGTTCCCACGACCAATGACACAGACAGCCCTATGGGAATATTTGGGACTGTTGAACTTCTATCGGCGGTTTGTGCCACACTGTGCCCACATACTGCAACCACTGCACAACAAGCTGTTTGTTGTCCAAGCGAAATTCGGTGCTCAAGTGGGCACATGCCTGCGAGAAGGCTTTTACAAAATCGAAAGAAGCCCCTACTGCAGCTACATTGCTGACATTCCAACGACCTGATGCACCCACAGCATCACCACCGACACTCCTGCAGCAATGCGTGGATGCTCATTGGAGACCGACAGCATTCTGCTCTCGCAAACTTATGCCTGCCGAGACACGCCACAGCACCTTTGATAAAGGACTGCTCGCTATCTATCTGACTGTGAAATACTTCCGGTATTTTTTTCGAAGGTCGAGATTTCTGCGTGTTTACGGACCACAAGCCACTTACCGGAAAGTTGCACAGGAGCAAAGATTACTCACCACCTAAGACTCGACACATGTCCTTCATCACAGAGTTCACATCGGATATTGGAGGACGTGACAACGTGGTGGCAGTCGCTCTATCCCATTGTGGCATCACTGCAGTCGAGGAGACCATTGAGTTCCGGCAGATGGCACTGGCACAACGAAATGACAACATGGTCGAGGCATTGCAGACTGCAAATAACACCATGAAACTCGAGGATGTTCCTTTGCCAGGTAGTGAACTCACCCTTCTTTGTGATGTCTCCACAGGGGCCACTCGACTGATTGAAACCAGAGCTTTCCACCAAACTCTTTTCGACACCCTCCACAAATTGTCACACCCAGAGATGCGCGCAACACAACGCCTCATATCAACACGTTCTGTATGGAGTCACATGCACAAAGATATCTGGATGCGGACACGTTCCTGTCTTGCTTGTCAAACTTCCAAAATACACCGCCATGTGGCAGCTCCTTTACAACCCTTTGATGAGCCATCATATCATTTTGATTATGTCCATGTCGACATTGCAGACCCACTGCCATCTTCACGAAGATTTCGATGCCTGTTTACATGAGTGGATCGATTTACGCGGTGGCCCGAGGCGATACCCATGGTTAACATGACGACGGACGACAGCATCCATGCATTCCTTTCTGGTTGGGCGTCCCGTTTCAATGTTCCTTCCACCATTGTCTCGGATCAGGGACGCCAATTCGAGTCCAGCGTCTGGAGTTCCTTCAATCATCTTCCTGGCACAGACTGACACAGGACCACGGCTTACCACCCACAGGCAAACGGCATGGTCGAACGTTTTCACTGCCTGCTTAAGGATGCACTCTGTGCTCATCTGGACGGTGCCAATTGGGCAGACGATCTTCCTATTGTGCTCCTTGGACTTCGTTCCACACTCAATGAGGATCTCAACTGCACGGCGGCAGAATTGGTCTCTGGCCGGCCACTACGACTGCCTGGTGAGTTGATAATACCATCAAGTACACCATCGTTTGTGCCAGACGATTTCGTACACTGCCTCCGCAGCCGAATGCTGCAATTACGACCGGTGCCTCCTGCCTGGCACGGCCAACACAAGGTGAACATGCCTGTCTCTCTCACTACCGCCACGCATGTATTTGTGAAACATGAGGTGGTCCGAACGCCATTACAAAGGCCTTATGATGGACCCTTCAGAGTAATGAGCAGAAATGATAAAACCTTTGTGATAGATTGCCGTGGTCATCAAGAAATGGTCACAGTTGACTGCCTCAAACCAGCTTTCCTCGAGGAGGCATCTACACAATATGGTACACCTGTCCCACCATCGAGGACCACACACCAGAGGCGAGTCGTACAGCCACCGGCCCACCTGCAGGATTTTATCACCAACATTAAACCAAGAGAGGTATAATGGACCCAACTCCATTACTCAGTAGATTGGGGGAAGTGTTTCAGGTCCCCACAAAAAAAAATACAAAACAAACCAAAATCGTCATAATTACAGGGCGGAGGTATATCGCTCGGCCAATTGTTGTGATTGGATCACAGCGAGAAGGTCTTTTCGACTATCCGGCCTGCAAAACATTATTCCTTCAGGAAAGTCATTTGGACCTCTGGGAGCTATTTATAGTAAATACCGAGACACCAGCTTGTGAGTTTGAACATTCATTCCTCCAGGCAGTTATTATGATAACAGTAGTGTGGGCCCGTATGTGCGTGGCCGTACGTGCAAAAAAAAGGGGAAAAAAAGGTATTGTGACGTCATAGCACCGTGTTCTGTCATTGGTTTGGTAAATAAATGGCCATAACTTGGGAACCACTTGTCCGATTAATATCAAACCTTGAAAAGGCACATCCTCGGGTTCCCAGCAATATACCTGGCAAGTTTCAATTAGATCGGACAAGTGGTTGTCGAGAAACAGTGGTCGCAGCCACACAGACAGACAGACACACAGAGATTGCTGTAATTATAGATAGTCAGTAATAAAGTAATCAAAACCAAAATAAAACCACAGTAACAACTAACGAGGCAGCACGAGTTTCGGTGACGTCAGAACTTCAGCAGGATGTTTACATTTTGGTTACTAGGCAACGGTTAACAAGACGACTTCCCGTGGTGCTCGAGAGTGCAGTGAGTACCTGATCGAGTCTGTCCTGTTTGTGGAAGAGTAAATAAGGCGTTTTATGACGACGATGTTGGAGAATTAGACATTTACATTGCCGAGGAAGTTCGAGTCATTCTTATACAGAATGGTGAAGCATGGCTTTGTGCTTCATTCGATGTTTGAAACGTTCTCTGCGTTGTTGATTCGAAGGGACCACCACCTCCCCCCCCCCCCCCCCATTCAGCTCCCCTTACCCTAAACTGAGATCTCTTTAGGCACATCCATAACATCTTTGGTATCTATAAGAGTAACACAATCCTACAATTGAAATAAAAACATTTCAGAAATGAAAAAGAATGTTGGGATCCATCCATCTGTTGGGACCATACTCTGTGCAGAGTGTTGGTGCTGCCTAAGTAGTCTCCTTGGCTATCGGGCACAATCCTGGACGGGTCACCACTCTGTCACACAGGATACCAGCAAGCTGGCACTCATTTTGCCGACCTCGGAAAGATGACAGGCAGAGTCAACCCCACCTGGTATTAATTCAACAGCTGAGCAGGATTTGAACTCAGGATCCTTGGATCCCAAGCCCACCACCCTAACCATTGAGGCAACACCAGGTATAATGTCACGATGTCACTCCAAGAAGCTTGTAAAGAAGAACTTCACACACAACTGTTTCTAACATGGGCGACACTTACTTTATCCGTCTCTGAGACGGAGACTTCATTCCTTTGGTACCAGGTCTCTTGGGAGAATCCTTGGCTATCGCTGGTCGGATTTTGTGTCCAACGAGCGGTTGCTGAGAGAGACTCGGATGAGATTTGTTACCTGCGTAGTCCGTGAGCGTCAGTTGCGGCTGTATGGACATGTGGCTCGTTTTCCTGACGCTGATCCTGCTCACCAGATTCTCTCAGCAAGGGAGTCTCATGAGTGGAGGAGGCCAGTGGGTCGACCACCTGTCTCGTGGTTGCAGCAGGTTGACCATCATCTCAAGGAGATGGGGATGGGCCTGGTATCTGCCTGGGGGATGGCCAGACGGAGGCCCCTGGAGTACCGGTGGAAAGTGGACGCAGCGAGGCATTGCTCCGGCACATGCTCCCATACCTGACCTGTTTCTAACAATTCTATCACACACAGAAACAAACAAAAACAAAACACACACACACAAACACACACACATAAAGAAACAAAAAACATGCAAACAAACACAAATAAATAAACAAAAAACACTCATACACTTGTATAAACACACAAACAAAAACACATACACTCATACACACACACACACACACACACACACACACACACACACACACACACACACACACACACACACACACACAAACAAACAAATAAAAAAACATGCAAACACACGCACACACACAAATAAACAAACAAAAAACACACAGACACTTGTATAAACACACACACACAAACAAAATCACACACTCATACACACAAATGCGCACATAAACAAACACACACAGAGCAAAAACAAACACACACACACAAATAAATAAACAACACACAAAAATAAACACACACAAAAACAAACACACACACACACAAAAAGACAAACACAATACACTCATACACAAACAAAACAAACACTCATACACTCACACACACACACACAAATAAATAAACAACACACACACACAAACAAAAATTGACACACACACAAAAACAAACACACACACACAAAAACAAACACACACACACAAAAAACAAACACACATACACTCATACACAAACAAAAACAAACACACATACACTCATACACAAACACACATACACACACACACACACACACACACACACACACACACACACACACACACACACACACACACAAAACAAACACACATACACTCACACACAAATAAATAAACAACACACACAAACAAAAACAAACACACACACACACAAAAACAAACACACATACACTCATACACAAACAAAAACAAACACACATACACTCATACACAACACACACACACACACACACACACACACACACAAAAACAAACACACATACACTCACACACAAATAAATAAACAACACACACAAACAAAAACAACCACGCACAAAAAAAAGCAAACACCCATACACACATACACAAACAAAATCAAACACACATACACACACACACACAAATAAATAAACAACACACAGCAAAAACAAACACACACACAAATAAATAAACAACACACACAAACAAAAATAAACATGCACACACAAAAAAAACAAACACATACACAAACAAAAACAAACACACATACACTCACACACACAAATAAATAAACAACACACACAGCAAAAACAAACACGCACACACAAATAAATAAACACACACACACACAAAAAAATAAACACACACACACAAAAATAAACACACACACACACTCATACACAAACAAAAACAAACACACATACACTCACACACACACAAATAAATAAACAACACACAGCAAAAACAAACACACACACAAATAAATAAACAACACACACAAACAAAAATAAACACACACACAAATAAATAAACAACACACAGCAAAAACAAACACACACAAATAAATAAACAACACACACAAACAAAAATAAACACACACACACAAAAATAAACACACATACACTCACACACACACAAATAAATAAACAACACACACAAAGACACACACACACACACAAAAACAAACACACATACACACCTAAACAAAAATAAACACACACACACACTGAAACAAAAACAAACACACACACACTAAAACAAACACACATACACTCATACACAAACAAAAACAAACACACATACACTCATACACAAACACACACACACACACACACACACACACACACACACACACACACACACACACACACACACACACACACACACACACACACACACACACACACACACAAACAAACACACATACACTCACACACAAATAAATAAACAACACACACAAACAAAAACAAACACACACAAAAAAAACAAACAAACACACATACACTCATACACAAACAAAAACAAACACACATACACACACACACACACACACAAATAAATAAACAACACACAGCAAAAACAAACACACACACAAATAAATAAACAACACACACAAACAAAAATAAACATGCACACACAAAAAACAAACACATACACAAACAAAAACAAACACACATACACTCACACACACACAAATAAATAAACAACACACACAGCAAAAACAAACACGCACACACAAATAAATAAACACACACACACAAAAATAAACACACACACACACTGAAACAAAAACACACACATACACACCTAAACAAAAATAAACACACACACACACACTGAAACAAAAACAAACACACACACACACACACACACACTCATACACAAACAAAAACAAACACACATACACTCACACACACACACACACAAATAAATAAACAACACACAGCAAAAACAAACACACACACAAATAAATAAACAACACACACACAAACAAAAATAAACACACACACAAATAAATAAACAACACACACAGCAAAAACAAACACACACAAATAAATAAACACACACACAAACAAAAATAAACACACACAAAAATAAACACACATACACTCATACACTCACACACACACAAATAAATAAACAACACACACAAAAACACACACACACACACTTGGTGTCTTGTGTCAGCACAACCCATTATTGAAAGAAAGATGGAGGGATGGTTTCACATGTTACACACTTTTTGAAGAAACATCCCAACATCCCTTTACATTATTAAATGTTTTTAATTCCTCGTTTCTTTACTTCGTTTAGGAATGTTTCACAGGCTTAAAATAAATTATTCTTAGGATTTGCGTTGTATGTTTCATTAAACAGCCCCCCCCCACCCACCCCGCCTCCCCCTTTTTGGGTGGAATTTGAAGTGGAGTACAATCATTGACGATACAACGGAATGACTTTGGTGTTACAGATGTTGATGAGAAGCTGATGGTTCATCCTGAACTCCTGCATTGTTCCCCGAGAGGTAAACATTCCTACTTTCAATAACAAGTTTGCATTTTCCATGCAAAAGGGTGTGCCAAGGTCCTTTTCCTGAGATGTGCTTCTTTCCTTCTATTCCCCTCTTGGGAAATGGTTGCAATTGCTATTTAACAGCCAGAAACTTGTTCAGGACAAGTCCAGTGAAACCTTCCATAAGATCAACTTAATTTAATGTGAAAAAATACCCTTTCATCAGAGGATGAGGTCACAGATACCACAGGGTCCCTTACATGAGTTATGATCACATCACATTCCTACCTGCCTCAAGGTACCAGCCCAACGTTATTGTCACAGTGACAACACCTGATACAAATTGTTTCTTCTGCCTCTACTTTGTCTATCACAAGCACATCTTTAATGGTCATGGAACAACCGACAGCCTCTCACGAGCCTCCAGAAGCCTGGTGTTGGCTTAGCAGCTCTGGTGGCTGGCTTAGGATCTTAGGGTCCTGAGTTCGAGCCCCATTGGCTGCTGAATTAACAACAGGTTCTGTTGATTCAGCCTGTCATCCTTCCGAGGTCGGCAAAATGAGTGCCAGTGAACTGGTAGAGGGACACAGCATCAGCAGCACAGCCGCGCTTTCAAGAAATGACAGCTACCCGGCAGCAAAATCTGCCAGTCGCAAGAACAGAACTCGCCTCCAAAGTCTGATGGGAGCAGGTCAGGTCTGTGTCCGGTACACATTCCCATTCCATTCTTTCCCTCCTAAAATCCAGTCGTGCTGGACTGCTCGAGAAAAGCATAGTTCTTGAGCTTTGTCTTGTGCAGGCATGTCGGGCCTCATGGACTCCGCCTGTGCCAGAATTCCTTGTATTTCCATGTATCTACAATCAAAAGGCTAAGACCCACATCCATCAATTCGTGTATCCACTCTTTTTACCTTTACACAATGTTTCCTGCAGCACGTGGACTTCTCCCCCCACAGTCGTGGAGAACTTTCTGACATCACCCGACACCTTTTCTGCAACTCGTCCAGAGAGCATCAGTGCTCTCATCCGCTGGAACTGTGCTTCAGTACCGTCGTAACCTCTCTCTTCTTTTTTCCACAGGTCCTCATTGGATGGATAAATTCATCCATCTTGAAAAATAGCAAACATATCCATAAGAAAGGTTCCAAAACAGTTCCTCTCAACTGCAGACCTCTCATCAGCTTTCTCCCCTCCATAAGCAAAGTAATGGAGTCCATCAATGCAGTCGACCCCAAACACCCTCTCTCCTTTAACTCGATCATCTCTGATGACAAGTTTGGCTTCCAACCTGGCCATTCCACCTTGCATATCATATATTATTCCTGTTGACACAACAGTGGATTGATACTCTGAACCAGAAGCAAGAGCTTCGGGCCATCTCGCTGGATATCTCTCAAGCCTTTGTTCCTGTCTGGCATCCAGCCTGAATTTTTAATGTCTTTTCCTTTGGTATTCAGTACCTCTGCTCGAGTGTTTGTCCGATTTCTTCTCTGATGAAAACAGCGATTGGTCCTTGATTGTGATATTTCCTATTATATTTCCCAGAAGGCTGGGACTTCCACAATGCACCGACATTATTCTTGACAAGTTGGGTCACCTGAAAAAGTTTGGTGTATTTCGAACTAGCAAAGGTACTCGGCGTTGCCAGGGAATGCTGGGTCCTTCATCCCATCCTGTATGCCTGTTGTTAGCTTAATGGTTAGGGTGGCGGGCTTGGGACACCATGGTCCCGAGTTCAAATCCCGCTCGGCCATTGAATTAATACCAGGTGGGGTTGACTCAGCCTGTCATCCTTCCGAGGTCGGCAAAATGAGTACCGGCTCGTTTGGGATGATTGAGCCATTCGAGTAC
Organism: Eptatretus burgeri; assembly: GCF_056783735.1. Lineage (NCBI taxonomy): Eukaryota > Metazoa > Chordata > Myxini > Myxiniformes > Myxinidae > Eptatretus > Eptatretus burgeri. The sequence continues at coordinate 4,829,874 of NC_140968.1, read as the reverse complement.
CTTGTGTCGAAGTGGCGACCCGTCCAGGATTGTGCCCAATAGCCCAGGAATACTGTTTCAGCAGCACTGACGCTCTGGTACAGAGTATTGTCCCAATGGATGGATGGACAATCTTTGATGAAGCTAATTAAGTGATTAAATTAATATAATGGTAATTTCTGATCACGAAGTGTTTTGCCAAGAGTATGCGACAAGAGGGCCTTTATTTACTACTTGCGGAATACCCACCACCGGGGTGGGTCGAGTTTGCCATTACTTGCTGAAAATAAGTACAGTCGGTGTTTAGTAAGAAGACTATAGATGTTTACATGGTGTGTGCTTCAAAGGTTCTCGATTGTATAAAGGTCTAAATGGTGTGTTCCAACAGTAGTGTCCAAGGGGTAAAAAGGGTGTTATCTCTGAAGCATGTAAAAGGGTCTAAAAAGGTCCAAGTAGTCTCAAGTTCTAAATGGTCAAGGGTCCAAGCTGCCTAATCTGTCTGTAAGACGTAAGGGGTATAAATGCTTTTTTGTTTTTTTAATGGAAATAACCCCAAACAAGGCAGAAAGCCACTCAAGGTAAGGATCGAAGAAAACATCCAAGACACAGGAAGTAGCAGAAGTCAGGTGAAATGCGATGTCGCCACAAAGATGTAAGAAGTAGGAATTGACATTCTTCTTAAACCGGGGTAGATTGTAGGATAATGGGAAGCACGTTAAATCTAAAGTGAGACAACGTGAGGGATAAAACTATCTGTATAGCCTTTCGTTCTGCACTTTGGATCGGCTGTGGTACATGGGCGTGCAGAGATGGCAAACTGAGTGTTGCGTCCAAAACACTCATACAGGAGGAACCAAGTTAGAAAGTCCAGCAGAACATTTGCCATGAAAATATCTGTAGAACAAACTAAGAGTGGCAACTGACCTACGGTGAGAGAGCGGTTGAGGAGTTGAACCAATCTTCGCACCAACCAGTTTAACCATGCGGTTCTGGAGCCTATCAAGTAAGACAAGTGGCAAGCTGGTGCTCCAGCCCAAATGCGGCAACAGTACTCCATGAGGGGACATGTAGTTGTCTTATACGGGTACAAAACAGCATCAGGATGTAAATACATCTGCGCTCGATGAAGCCAACCAGCTCGCTTGGAAGCACTCTCACTGATACCGGAAACGTACTTATCCCAACGGAGGTTAAAGGAGATGTCCAGACCAAGAGGCTGAAGCTCAGATGATTCTGTTGGGGTTGAAGACCCCATGTGCACAGAAGAAAAAGACCTGTATCTTGAGCGAGACATGGACAACAATTTAGTTTTGTTTGCATTGAACGTAACCAACCAGTCATGCCCCCACTTCAACACATTCTCTCAATCATTGACCAGAGAAACTCCAACCTCATTCCGAGTCGTGTTGAATGAATCACCAGATGTACAGTAAAGTGAGGAGTCATCAGCATACATGGCTCGTTGAGACAGAACATTATCAGAAAGATCATTGATATAAAACAAGGAACAGAGTGGGACCAAGGACAGAATCCTGTGGAACACCAGAATTGATGGAGCAAGTAGTAGAAGATTGACCCTCAAGAACCACCTTCATCTTGCGATTTGTCAAGAAAGCCAAAATGATTGAATGCATCACTCCAGATACACCATACGACTGAAGCTTGTGGAGCAAACACTTGTGCCACACTTTATCAAAGGCTTTTGAGATATCCAAATCAACTAATCGAGCTTCACCCTTGAGATCCTTCAAGAAATGATCCGTAATTAAGGATTGCAGATCACCAGTCGAGCGAGAATGGTGAAATCCATACTGGCAGTCAGTGAGAAGTTCATTGTCCTCCAGATGGCTGAGAAGTTTTTCATTGATGAAGTATTCAATCAAATACCTTACTTAGTACAGGAAGCAGGATGATGGGACGATAGTCACTTGGTTCAGATTGCTCACCAGCACCCTTGAAAACAGTGACAACAGAAGCCGCTTTCCAGGATGAAGGAAACGCCGAAGCAGACAAGCACAGGTTGTATGACTTAGCAAGAATCGATGAAAGTTCAGGACAACACATCTTCAATACGATCACAGGGATTCCTTCAGGACCAGTCGCTTTTAAGACATGTGGAGCACGAATAATTCTAGCAACCTTAGGAGTTATAAATGGAACTAACAGGAATATCAGAGTCTGCACGTGATGGAAAATGAGGAAGAAGGTGTCCCGGATCATTGAAGGTAAAACTGTATTGAAGGTTACAGAAAAAAGCAGTTTGAAAAGAGATTAGCCTTATCCAAAGGTGAAGCAACAACCTCATGTCCATGAAAGAGAGGAGGTATCGAAGATTTATTGCGGTTGAGTACACTGTTGGCAATCTGCCAAAAGTCCCTCAAGCCAAGTCGCTGAGTCTTCATGGAATCGGTGACAGATGCTGCATATTGCTCCTTAGCATCCTCAAGAACTCTTTTACAGAGGTTACTTGCTTTGCAGAACAGACACTTGGACTCCAGAGACCCTTGCACATAGCACTACTTAAAATAGTGGTTGTGATGAGCAATTGTTGATGCACATGGTGTTAATGTCTAAGGGGTCGAAAGGGACTTGAGAGGTGCAAAGGTTTAAAGGTTCTCGGGGTCTAAACGGTATAACAGGTCGAAAACGTGAAGAGATCTAAAGGTGTCTAAAGTGTCGAAAGGGGCTTAGAGGTAAAAGGGGTCTGAAGGGTGTTAGGGGTCAAAGGGATCTTAAGGATCACACATGTCTTTGGGGTCATATGGGTCTTAAGGATCTTAAAGGGTCTTTAGGGTTTTAGTGGTCTGAAAGGTCTTCGGGGGTCTTACAGGATTTTGGGGTTTCAAAAGGTATTATGGGCCTTGAAGGGTTTTGGGGGGTCTTCAAGGCCATAGGGGTCTTAAAGGGTCTTAGAGGTCTAAAGAGGCTTTGGGGTCTTAAAGGTATTGAAGGGTCTTCAAAGGTCTAAGGGGTCTCAGCAGTCTGAAGGGTCAAAAGGTTCAAAAGTTACATTCCAATAGCACTGAACTGAAGACATATAGTCACATGGCTTCACTGCTTCACCAACCGCTTCACAGCTTCACCGTGTTTTTCGATTTTTCTTTTGAGAAAAGGTATTTTGAAAAGGAAAAATTTCCATCTTTCCAGGGACATCTCACATTCCTACGTACAGTATACATACAAATTTGTAGCTGCTAATGAAAAAAATATATACTGTATTTGTAATGGTGTATATGGCCACGGAGGGGGCTCAGGTTCAGGGCTGATCGAGTGGGCGTGGGGAATGGCCATGGCCTGCCAAACTTCAGTGGCGTTGGTTTATTGTTATTATTTTTTTTTGTATACATTGTCAAGTCTCGTATAAGAGCTAACACAGAGAACATATAACCACGAGGAACGTGGTCGGCCCATTGGCCTCCTCCACTCACGAGACCCCCTCGCTGAGAGAATCTGGTGAGCAGCATCAGCGTCAGGAAAACGAGCCACATGTCCAAACAATCGCAGCTGACACTCACGGACCATGCAGGTAACAAATCTCATCCGAGTCTCTCTCAGCAACCGCTCGTTGGACACAAAGTCTGACCAGCGATAGCCAAGGATTCTCCGACCTCCCTGTGACCTCAACATCCTCACCACAAACAGACACAGACAGGACAGCAGCATCCAATATGTCATTGAAAGCCTGGAACTTAGTTGTGACCCAGGAAACCCATAATCCCAGCAGCTCCGACTCCTCATTCAGCACCTCAAGGCCCCCAAAAGGATATCTAGTCTCCGCAAAGATGACTGCATCACCTGCGAAATCAAGGTCAGAAATCTTGACATTCCCAAACGATGCACCGCAGCTTGATCTCTCTGACATCCTCCCTAAAATCCAGTCCATACAAGTGCTGAAAAGTGTGGGGGCCAGTACACATCCCTGACGAACTCCAGTAACAACTGGAAACAAGTCAGAGATGGTACCACCACACTTCACAGCACTCTCAGTACCAGAGTAGAGTTCAGACATCAGATCAATCAGGTTTGGTGGCACCCCACGAAGACCAAGAATCCTCCAGAGGACATCCCGATTTACTGAATCGAACGCTTTACAGAGATCAACATAGGCTGCAAGTAGCCCCTGCCGAAACTCTCGTCTGCGTTCGGTGAGGACACGAAGGGCAAGGATACGGTCAATCGTTGACCTCTTTGGTGTAAAGCCTGACTGCTCTGGACGCTGGTGCTCAAGCAGATGGTGGCGAACCCTATCAAGAATTGTCCAATAAAGAAAGGGGTCTAAAGGCATTGCGGGGTCTGGAACTCTTACGCATGCATGGCTCCTTTTATAATATCGATATTATATCATTTTGGTGATGTGCCTGTGCCTGCTCACTGTTCTTCCACAAGTCCATAAACTGATAGACTGAATCAATGTTGTGTGACGGACTGCAGGCATGATGGGACAAATGGCTTCTTCCTGTGTTAACATTGCTCAATATTGTTTCAGCCCTTTCTGTAGGCCATGGACACTTTGCATCTCAACCAAGCAAGGCCTCCTGCAGGACATGTCGGCCTCGAACATATCTTATCACAGCTGCGTATAGCGGCCTACAAGCACCATATTTGCACTGCAGACTTCTTCCGTGACCACGACCATCTACGATCCGGAATCATAACTCGGACACAGGTAGTGTAGCTGATGACAATAAGAAGTGATGGCCAGAGAAAGGCACCTCCAACAACAGAGCCCTTTTATTAATTATTTATTTTACAAGTTGGGTCACTTGATCAAGATTGGGTCATTTCGATTTTAGTGCAGTATTGGTGTTTTATTTGAACCTACTCATGATCATACAATGGTGGTGCATCACTACTTCAGCCGACAGAGGGGCAGAACTTGGACTGCACATGCACGTTCGGCCGGAAGACAACACGAGGTCGCTGAAGGCACCATTATTTATTTTTATACCAATTTAATTACAAATTGAGTTTTTATTATGCCATCGACCTTCCATGTGTGAAAATAGTGGTACAGAAATTAGCCTATTATATATTATTAGCCAATTATATACTACCAGGGTACGTTTATACATTGTAAGCGATAATGAACCGTGCTTCCCCATCATCTTGGGTCGCTCGCCTGCATTTATTTATTTTTTTTCATTTATTTATATTTTCATTTATGGATGCTTTCCGACAGTTCTGTGATTTTGTTTTCCTGATGTATCAGCTTCGATGTCCGTCGGCACGCAAAATTACCATGCTTCCCTATTGCGTCGAGCCGCTCACCTGCATTTTTTTCATTTATAGATGCTTTTTGGCGGTTCTGTGATTTTTTTTCTCCCCAGTGTATCGACTTCACTGTCCATCGGCAGACAAAATTTCAGGTTTCGATGTCACCCGGAATGTACTGAATATTTAACATCAGCGAGTCAGTCACTGAGTCAGTGATTCAGTGAGTGAGTCACAGTGGTTAGAATGAGCTTTATATATATATATATATATATATATATATATATATATATATATATATATATATATATATATATATATATATATATATTAGATATAGATTGTCATCAATTCTCTCCCATTTCCCATTCCATTGCTGCCAGTTTTCTCAACTTCTCCTTCCATCCCTCCCAAGTTTGAACGAGGCCTTCACTTTTTTCTCGGAAGAGTGACAAAATTGGACAGCCAGGACATCAATACGTTGACAGAAGCTTTTTCTACCTCCGACGGGCGCGTCAGATATCGAGATTATTGCAACGCTGTCGAAAATGGTACAGCATCTTTCACGTCATGTGACCGGTTTGGAACTTGTTTAATATTGGTGAAAGTTTGGTCAATTTGTACTCCCATCAAGCACTGATTCTGGGAATTAAAATAAATTAGACATGCTGTGACATCTCATGGTTTGAACTTCAAATAATTATTGAAAACATTTTGATTTCAGCTTTTGATGGTCGTCACCTGGAAAAAGCACCAATGGACTCCGTCATCCGTCCGAGTCGAGAGGAACTCACAACGGCAAATGTATCCGATTACAAAAGAATGTGATGAACAAGGCAGTCAACTTTTAAATCGCTTCTGCAGCACTTTCCCTTTAATTATAAAAATCTCAATTTATCAAAGTACTGCTAAACTGGAGGTTGTTGGAAGTGGCAAGAGAGTAATTTGTGTTCTGTGGTGCTCAAGTATATAATTCAATTGAAATGAAATAAAAGTTTTAAACTTTAAAGGCTGTAGACAAAAAAAAGAAAAGTTTTTTTTGAAAGTTTACCGCCATTAATGCACAGCCTTATACACCACCTGACGTCACATTAGTTCTTCGTGCCTGTTGTTTGTGTCCTTTGTGACGTCATTTAAAAAACAGAAAGTTTACTGTTTGGAATGATTTTCAATTTTGTTTAACAGCCAGACAGAGTAAACATATCATCTCAATTCTCTGCACATGCGTGCTCGGGACGAGAATCCATAAAATTTGCCAAATTCTGAGCCACAGTACGGCTCAACTGCAGGTTCGTGTTCCGATTCGTGTTCCACAGTGTTCAAAATACAACATGCAATTGAAATTAAATATTTCCTCAATTATAGACTGACGTCGGTCGACAGACAGACAAAGTGCACCTATCACTTGACCCCACCCTTCGCTTTGCATTTTGGGTAAATATACAACAGAAGAGTTATATCATACCTCAGTGAGCCATCTATTTATCATATATGCAAAAATAGCAGAGTATTTGACAGAACACTTACTTCCATGCTATCGATACATTCCCACCCCCTTAGAAAAAAATTTCTAACCTCTTTCATTTTCCTATTATCCCCTTTTCTTCTCAATTTATCCCCATACGTGCATAAGAAATGTGCAATACTTTGTCCGTTTTCTCCAATGTCCCTTTCCTCTTCTTCATTTTGCAGCAAGCCAAGATTCTGACTCCAAAGGAAGAGGAAGAAGTGGACCACATATTGTCACGTCTTGCAGTTATCATTTGCCAAAGGCGTTTGGACGCTTGGCCCTATTTCAAGGACTTCGAGCAGGTTGGTGTTCTATTTTTTACATCATGCAAGGCTTTTAGAGATCCACACATGAGAAATGGCAAAATGCACCGACTATATACATCATC